>NC_133520.1:49010357-49620178 GCF_049354715.1 Callithrix jacchus
GGCCGCGGCGCCCAGGCGGCCGCCCGGGACCACAAGTCCCACAAGGCCTCGCGCTCGGGGGGCGTGGCAGCGGAGAGAGCCGGGGGCGGGGCCGCCCGGGGGATGAAGTGGGGGCGCTCGCCTCTCCTGCCTCACTCGCAGCTTGCCTGGCGTCGGAGAGAGCGTCCTCTGCTTCCGCGCCGGCGTGCAGACCTCTGACCTGGGGTCGCTTGGCCGCCGGGAACCGTCCCCTCGGGTCATCGCCCGGGCCGCCCGCTGTTCCCCGGCCCCCAGGGGCCCGGCTGGCCGCGGCACGGGGAGAGGTCAGCATGAGCAAGGGGGTCCGCCGGGCAGGCGCCGGGCATGGGGCGGCGGCCGCGGTGCAGCTGCTGGTCACCCTGAGCTTCCTCCCGAGCGTCGTCGAGGCCCAGGTAAGCCCGAGCCATGGCGGGCCGGGAACCCCCTGCCGAACGCCCGCGGCTGTAGCGCGGAGAGGGCCGGGCCCGGCCCGAGGTGATTTCTGGCGAGCGGAAAACCCGGGAGTAGGGACCTGACCGTCCAGTGCGGGAAACATCTGCTAACCGCCCGCGGGCTGGGGGGATGGCGACACTCCGGGTAATGGCAGTCAAAGAGGAAGATGGTGACGGCCCCCTGAGCTGTTTGCGTTGTTTTCTCTTGGATGTTTTAAGCGTCTGGGAGTGTGGCGGGAGATGGGACGGGCACGAACTCCTCGGCTGTCTTGCGAAGGGGGCGCCCAGAGAAACGGTGACGTCCTTCCCTTCAGGAGTCAGCGAGGGAGGGAGACTGATTGTAGGGGGCACTCTCCGCAGACCCCCGAGGCCCCGCCAGGCGCAGGAGATGGAAAGGGGACAAGATTTCACACACTTGAACTTTTGGACTACAGCTTTCTGGGCTTTTACCCTCGCTCGAGCATCTTCCCTTGCTCAAGATTGCTTTATTTTTACCCAGCTGAGCTGTGTCTGCCAAGTGGCATCACCAGGTAAGTCCCAGAGACTGGGGGGTCTGAGCCTGGCCTGGTGGCTCGTGGATGGCGGCTCTGGCTCTGCAGGAGGGAGGTGCCGGCTGGTTGTTGAAGTGAAGCGATGATTACAGAAGTGTTCTCAGTGTGCTAGAAATCTGAGGGTGAGCTGACCAGATCAGTTCTTCAGAGAGGTGTTTGCGTCTGTTTTTTTCAGTAGAATTTGAATTGATTGCCAGGTGCTGCTGCCTGTTTTCTGCACCTGCTGCAAAGTGGCAGCACTGCTAAGAGCTAAAAAATAAAACCAAAGTCTCAGGTGGCCTGATAATAAGGGGAGATGTCATTTGAAGCAATTAATGCTTATCTAAGAAAAAACTGAAGGTGACTATGAGTGTAACCGTGAAAACCTGTTTTTCTGAATTTAGACACTTTTTTTTTTTGGTTTTACGGTGCCCTGCACTAAATCCCAGAGTGCCCAAATAGTCCATTTGTGTCAGTGTTTGAACCATAAAAACAAAAGGGGCAACTTTTGGTATTGGGGAACATGTTAAAATGCAAATTCTCTGGCCCTACCTACAGATGTACTGATTGAATGGATCTGGAATGTGTCCCAGATATCAGCATTTTGTTTGTTTAATTTATTTTTGAGACAGTCTCGCTCTTGTTTCCCAGGCTGGAGTGCAATGGCGCAATCTTGGCTCACTGCAACCTCTGCCTGCTGGGTTCAAGTGATTCTCCTACCTCAGCCGCGGGAGTAGCTGGGATTACAGGCATGCACCACCACGCCTGGCTAATTTTTGTGTTTTTAGTAGAGACGGGGTTTCACCATGTTGGCCAGGCTGGTTTCAAACTCCTGACCTCAGGTGATTCACTTGCCTCAGCCTTTCAAAGTGCTGAAATTACAGACGTGAGCCACCTGCGCCTGGCCTGATAGCAGCGTTTTAAACAAACATTGCCAGTACAGTAACAGTAGCAAAGTTATCTTTTGACTACCTCTTGGACCTCACTCGGAAAACTCTGAAATAGAATAGATAGTGGTAATTTGGGCAGATTTACAAAATGTAAATTTTCCAAATTGTCTCTGGCAAATTATTTTCTACTCACTAGTTGTGCTTTTGAGTGAAACTTACAATTAGATATTTTCCTAAAATGAGATTTCTCATCTTCTCTTTTTAAGTAGCATATGTTACTTTATGCTTATCTGTCTAGAAACTTCATTTTAGATTTTTTCATTTACCACTAATTGTGTAATTAATGTTTTGTAATTTCACCTGTATTTTTAAAATTTTTGTGTAGAGATGGGGATTTACTATATTGTTAGGCTGATCTTCAACTCCTGGCTTCCAGCTATCCTCTTTCTTTGGCTTCCCAGAGTGCTGAGATTACAGGTGTGAGTCACTGTGCCTGGCCTGCACCTGTACTTTTAATTTCATTATATCCAAATGAATATATAGTTCAGCTGTCAAAGATGTGTGATTATTTGAAGTAGCATTGTGCCAAATAGTCTTCAAAGTGAATATATTTGGTTTTTGTTGCCAGCAGTACTTTTTTTTTTGAAGCTCAGTCTCGCTCTGTTGTCCAGGCTGGAGTGCAATGGCACATCTTGGCTCGCTGCAACCTCCACCTCGAGGGTTCAAGCAGTTCTCCCTGCCTCAGCCTCCCAGGTAGCTGGGATTACAGGTGGCTGCCACCATGCTCAGCTAATTTTATTTTTTCAGTGGAGACGGGGTTTTGCTATGTGCCTTGGCCTCCCAGATTGTTGGGATTATAGGTATGAGCTATGGTCCCTGGCTGCCAGCAGTACTTTCTACTGTAGTGTTTGATCTTTTTTTTTTGAGATGTAGTCTTGCTGTGTTTCGACCAGACTGGAGTGCAGTGGCGCAATCTCGGCTCACCGCAGCCTCTGCTTCCCGGGTTCAAGTGATTCTCCTGTCTCAGCCTCCTGAGTAGCTGGGAGTACAGGTGTCTACCAGCATACCTGGCTAATTTTATATTTTTTAGTAGAGACAGGTTTCCTCATGTTGGCCAGGCTGGTCTCGAACTCCGGACCTCAGGTGATCCACCTGCCTCAGCCTCCCAAAGTGCTGGGATTACAGGTGTGAACCACCACGCCCAGCCTGATAATCTTTTAGATAGTACTTTAGTCTGTAACATGGTTTCCTGTATATGATCTCATTTTATTAGATACATCTCTCAGAAGTGGGATCATTGAGGTAATTGAAGTTCAAAGAATTTAAATGTCTTAAACGAGTAAGTGACATGAAAGTGGAGCCCTAATTGGAACCCCTTCTGGTCTATACAGAATATTGGTATCTTCAGTTCTCTGTAGTATAGAAAAGCGAAGGAAAACAGGAAAATCAAATAGTGGAATTCAGTCAGTTCTTTGACTTCATCCAAATGATAGAAAATTGATAAAGGGAACAATTAGAATTTTTGAAAACTACCTCTGTTCACAGGAAATCAAAGTCATTTACGGAGATACATATTTTGAATGTATCTCCTTCCAAAATAAAAGCAAAAAAATGTTTTGGAGCACATAAAATGATATGCATTTGTATATCTCACGCCCCATTTTCTTATAAATGAAATGTAAATATACTTTGCAGTGTGGTAAAGCACTGGAAACTAAAGGCATACTGCATACAAGTGATGTAACACTCTTCCTATAAAAAGTAATTTCATATAGATATATATGTTTTTCTAAATGCATTTCTGAGGTGGCATGAAATCAAGGAATACACAGAGCCCCTCAACAAATGAAAAGCCAGAAACTTGGAACTCAAATAGTGCTGTACCAGTCCATTACTCTGAGGGCTTCTCCTAAACCCTGAAGATCTTAAGCTACTTTAACAATTGCATGGAGTGGAGTGGGCAAGAAATAACCCCGTGTCTGCCCAGTGAGAGGAAACTAACAGGAGGCTCACCATAATTCATTTCTCATTTACCCTTATATTGAGGATGTAGCTGTTTTGGAGCCTGGACTTCAAACAGCTACATCCTCAATATAAGGGTAAATGAGAGACGAAACCCATTCTAAGCAAGGGGACTGTAAAGAAACTTGCTAGGTTTGGGGGAAGAAACTTTGAGAATTTGTAACCATGAGCCAACCCTCACACAGGTTTGCAAGCCAAATATATATGCAGGTAAAATTTATAGCAGTTCGATTTGTATGTCCCAGGTTACCAATAAAAGCAAATATCCATCCCCTCTTGAGGAATTTATTTTCAACTCAGACCTTGAAAAATCATTGAAGATAAAGTGCCAAGAAGAATAAGCAGCAGTAAAATACCACAAAACACACAAACAGGGTATCACAAATTGGATATTAGACACAGACAACAGAAACAATGACCTTAGGTTCTAAAATTATCAGATAGATAATTTAATATCACTATGTTTAATGTGTTCAAATAAAAAAGGGAGTATAAAAGAAAAGATTTTAAAGACTGGCTAAAAAGGTTTAAAAAATAATGGAGTAGTTCTACAGCTGAAATTAAAAACTCAATGGATAGATTAAAACAGATTATATCCAGCTGGAGAAATGATTATTGAATTAGACAATCATGTCTTTTTTTCTTTCTCCTTAATCGCCCATCACCTCCTCATCAATCCTTACTCTCAGCTTCAAACCTTACTAAAATTGGAGAAATCAGAAGAGAAATTCCACAGGGCAATCCACATCTATCCATTGACTAGTCGTTGTACCCACATATTTTGACTTCCTATTGGTTACCATTGATGAACTGTGTGCTTTTTATCAAAGACAGTTCCTCTATTTGCATATTAGGTCTCATTCCTTCTTTCCCACTCACAGACGTGGCTCTAGCAATCTTCTCTTTCTTTCCTGGATTGTCTGTTTTTCCTTCTCAAATGGAATTTTACTGTCATGATTTATTAGTCCATTCTTTTCATTTTTTTTTTTTTTTTTGGAGCAGAGTCTTGCTCTATTGCCCAGGCTGTAGAGCGGTGGCTCGATCTCGGCTCACTGCAACCGCTGCCTCCCAGGTTCAAGCAATTCTTATGCCACAGCCTCCCGAGTAGCTCAGATTACAGGTGCCCATCACAATGCCTGGCTAATTTTTGTATTTTTAGTAGAGGAGAGGTTTTGCCACATTGGCCAGGCCGGTCTCAAATTCCTGACTTCAAGTGATCCACCTGCTTCGGCCTCCCAAAGTGCTGTGATTACAGGCCTGAGCCACTGCACCTGGGTTAGTCCATTCTTGTATTGCTGTTAAGAACTCCTTGAGACTGGGCAATTTTTAAAGAAAAAAGGTTTAATCGACTCAGTTTCCATGGGTTGTACAGGAAGCATGGCTGAGAAGGCCTCAGGAAACTTACAATCAAGGGGAAGTGGTGCACACTTTTATTTTTTTATTTCTATTTATTTATTTTTTGAGACGGAGTTTCGCTTTTGTTATCCGAGCTAGAGTGCGATGGCACGATCTCGGCTTACCGCAACCTCCGCCTTCTGGGTTCAGGCAATTCTCCTGCCTCAGCTTCCCGAGTAGCTGGGATTACAGGCACGCGCCACCATGCCCAGCTAATTTTTTTTTTTATCTTTAGTAGAGACGGGGTTTCACCATTTTGACCAGGATGGTCTCGATCTCTTGACCTCGTGATCCATCCGCCGCAGCCTCCCAAAGTGCTGGGATTACAGGCTTGAGCCACCGCGCCTGACCAGTGCACACTTTTAAACAACCAGATCTCATGAGGATTCACTAAGAGCAAGGGGGAAGTCCGCCCCCATGATTCAGACACCTCCCACCAGACAGACCCCTCTCCGACACTGGGGATTGCAATTTGGCATGAAATTTCGGTGGGGAAACAAAGCCAGATTATACATCATAAAATATGCTGCTAATTCTACTAAAGCTCTCTTTTGATCCACTCATTCCTTCTGCCTTTGCCTATTTTTTCTGTTCCCTCTAGAAAAATTCCAGAGTTAGATTTAATTTATTCTTCGTATTCTGGTTATTCTATTCTTCCTTCAGCCCATTTTAATAGACTTTGCTCCTACCACACCTCTGACACTGCTTTTGACAAGGTCACCAATGTCCTCCTTGTTGCTAAGGCCAATGGTTTGCTCTTAAACCTCAGCTTTACCTGTTGGTGGCATTTCTTCACAACTCATCACTCTCCTCAAAATAATTTTTTATTCTGCCATCCAGGATTCTAACTGTTCTGATTGTCTTCCTGTCTAGTGGACCAGTCTGTCTTAGCATTCTTTGTTCATCCTCTGCCCTTGACCGATAATCATTTGAACCTCAGGGTTCAAATCTTAAATTATTTCTTCTCTTTATCTTAGTCATCTCATCTGGTCTCTCAGCTTTAAATACCAAATGTACAGGTGACTCTCAGTGTTAGTCTCTAAGACTAGAAATCCCAGCTCTAGATCTGTATGTCCAACTTTTTCTTAACATCTCTACTTTGATGATTAATAGGTATCTCAAACTTGACATAGAAACCACATTTCTGATCTTTTCTCCCTAATCTGCTTTTTCTCCCCCTTATACATAAGCTCCAGCCAGTTTGGCCTCCCTGTTCTTAAGCTTGGCAGATACATTCTTGCCTCAAAGTCTTTGTACTGTTTCTTTTTCTTTTTTTTTCCTTTGAGATGGAGACTCACTCTGTGGAGTGCAATGGTATGATCTTGGCTCACTGCAACTTCCGTCTCCCGGGATAAAACGATTCTCCTGCCTCAGCCTTCCAAGTAGCTGGGATTATAGGAACCCACCACCACGCCCAGCTAATTATTGTATTTTTAGTAGAGGGGGGTTTCACCGTGTTGGCCAGGCTGGTCTTGAACTCCTGACCTCGTGATCCACCCGCCTGAGCCTCCCAAGGTGCTGGGATTACAGGCATGAGCCACCGTGCCCAGCTGTACTGTTTCTTCTACCTAGCACACTCTTTTCTCGTATATTCATATGATTCGCTCTTAGATTTCTGCTAAAGTGTCACTTTATCTGACATGTCTTTTATCTTAAATGTCCCTTTCTCTGACCATACAAATATTAAAGAGAAACCTATTCTCACCAAATTCCTGTCACCCTTTTGCTGAAAACTCCCAATGGCTTCCTGTCTCACATGGTGTAATCCAAAAATATATTTGGTCTTTATATCTGATTCCTGACACAGAACCCTTTAAAACACTTGAAATATCTTGAGACATAGCAGTACCTTTTGTTACTCATAATGAGACCCTTTCAATCACACTTGTGTTTATAGTAATGAAATGACTTAAGATGGGGACCTTACATAGCCTTAGGATGGGGCTGGTCACCAGAAAGACCCAAGAGATTAGGAAGTTGGAAGTTTTAGCCCCACCCACCAACCTCCAGGAAGGGGAGAGGTGGGTGCTGGAGATTTAGCTCTGTGAGAACTCTTGAACAACTAGATTTGATGAGCTTCAGGGTTAGGGAACACACAGTTACTGGGAGAGGCATGGAGGCTCTGTGCATCTCTCTCCGTTAGTAGCTTGCCCAGTGCATCTCTTTCATTTGATTGCTACTGAGTTGTATCCTTTATAATAACTGCTAACGGTACATAAAGTGTCTTTCTGAGTTCTGCGAGCCAGTCTGGCAAATTTTCAAACCTGCAGTGGAAGTGCTAGGAACCCTCAATTGATAGCCAGTCAAAAGAACTGGACCTGAGATTTGTGTCAGCAGCGAGGGACATCTTGTGGGACTCAGCCCTTCGTTTTTAGCTCTGCACTAATGGTGGAGAGTGTCAGAACTGAATTGTTGGACACCACCCAGTTGGTCTCAGAGTTGGAGAATTGGTTGGTGTGAGAAAATAACCCAGATTCAGTAAAAGGCAAAATCTTATGGTGGTCTAATTCTCCTTCTTGCCTCTTGCAAGAAGTCCTCAAAAACACTGGGCAAGTCCTCCTTATTCCTCAAAAACAGTGAGCAAGCTTACTACATTAGGATCTTGAATTCCTGACCTCGTGATCCACCTGCCTGAGCCTCCCAAGGTGCTGGGATTACACACCTCCCAATGCCTGGAATGCTGTCCCCCCAGATATCTGCATGTCTTGCTCCCTGCTCCTTTTTCTCCTTCAAGGTTTGCCAAAATTTCATTGACACCTTCTGTGACTATCCCATTTTAAATGGTTAGCAGCCCCAATTCTGCAGTCTGTTTCCAGTCCCTTGTTTTCTGGTTCTGTATCACTTTATTACCATCTGACATTCTTTACTTTGTTCATTGATTTTGCATTCCCTTCTCCCTGTGAGAATGTCAACTCCTTGAGGGCAGAGATTTTTGTCTTTTTTTTTCCTTCTAATTTTATATTCCCAGCACTTAGAGAAATGCAATTCTTATGCTGGGCCTCAGTGAAATAGGCTGACTTATTAAGTGAATGGAAGATAGATGCAAATAAATTATTCAGAATGAAATCTAGAGAGACAATGGGATAATCACCATTAAAGAGAACTTAAGATACCTGGAGAATAGAGTGAGGATGTCTGGTACATCTAGTTGGAGTTCTGGAAGAATATAATAGAATAGGGAGGAAGCAGTATTGATTTCTGCAGATGAGTATGGAGTAGAAAACCAAATAGAAGAGTGAATTAAAGATATAGACAGACATTTTACACAAGAAATACAAATGTCTTGTGAAACATATGAACATTGTACCTTAATAGTGCAAGTAAGAAAAAAGATAACATTTCATGCTAACCAGATTGGCAAAAATTAAAGCATAAATTAATATTAGATATGGGTGAGGATATGGGCTGGCACAGTGGCTCACACCTGTAATCCCAGCACTTTGGGAGGCTGAGGCAGGCAGATCACTGGAGGCCAGGAGTTTTGAGTCCAGCCTGGCCAACTGGTGAAACCCTGTCTCTGCTAAAAATGCAAAAATTAGCTGGGCATGGTGGCATAGGCCTGTAGTCCTAGCTACTCGGGAGTCTCAGGTGTGAGAATCATTTGAACCCAGAAAGCGGAGGTTGTATTGAGTCAAGATTATGCCCCTGCACTCTTGCCTGGGCAACAGAGTAAGACTATCTCCCCCCCAAAAAAATTATTGAGGATATGGCTCAACAATTCCCATTTAAATTGGTGCACTTGTTTTGGAAATCATTTTGCCATTTTCTGGAAGAGCTGAACATGTAGCCATTCCACTCCTAAGCATGTAACCTGGAGAAACTTTTTTTTCTTTCGAGACAAAGTCTCACTCTTTTACACAGGCTGGAGTGCAGTGGTGTGATTTTTGGCTCACTGCAACCTTGACCTCCTGACTCAGGTGATCCTCCCACCTCAGCCTCTTGAGTAGCTGGGACTGCAGATGTGCCCACCACCAGGCCTGCCTAATTTTTGTACTTCTGTAGAGACGAGGTTTTGCCATGTTGCCCAGGCTGGTCTCAGTTCTCCTGTGTCCACCTCCCAAAGTGCTGAGGTTCCAGGTGTGAGTCATTGTGCCTGGCCTGGCCTAGCCTGGAGAAACTCTTACGTGTGTTTTTATACCGGGATATGTAAGCAAAAACGTTTGTATAGCAATGTTCTTTAGCCCAATCTGAAAACAGTCTAAATATGGAATGTGGTAATTTTCAATTGCTGTTGTGACAAACTGCAGCAAATACAATGACTTAAAGCAACATAAGTATTTTCATTGTGTTGTAGTTCTGGGGGCCGGAATTCTGAAAATGGGATTGACAGGGTTAAAATCAAGGTGTCAGCAAGGTTGCATTTCCTTCTGGAGGCGCCTTTTCAAGCTTCTAGATGTTTCCGTGATTTTTGGCTATGACCTCTTAATTCCTTCATCTTCAAAGCCCAGCAGAATAGCATCTTCCAGTCTCTGACTCTGACACTCCCATCGTCCTCTCTGATTAGGAATTTTGTAACTACACTTGTCTCACCTAAATAATCCCGTATAGTTTTTCATCTCAAGAACCTTGACTTGATCACATCTTTCAAGTCCCCTTTGCCATGCGAAAATAATATATTTGCATATTTCAGGAATCAGGGACATCTTGGGGGTGGGTATTTTGCCTACTGTACACATCAAGAGGAGAATGAATAAACTATGACATTCTAATGAAATGTAACACTTGCAACAGGGAAAATGAGTGAGGTGCTACAAACCTCATCATCACAGATAGATGCCATAATACAGTGTTAGCAAAAGAAGCGGGTTACAGAAAAATTCATACATTACATTCCATTAATACTTTTTGAACTTGGCTGCAAAGTTCAAAACCGGGAAAAAAACCCCAAGCATATTGTTTAGGGATGCATTACCAGATAAAGAAAAACAAGATCTATTTTTTACCATTAGGGAGGAGGTGGTAGATGTAATTAAGGAGGACCTTAAAGGATACTGGTAGTAGTATTTTTTTCTAAGATTCAGGGGGTACATGTGCAGGTTTGTTGTTACATGGGGGTAGGCAGTTTTTCAGCTCTTGTTCCCCTCTCTCCTGCTCACCTTTTGGGATCCCCAGTGTTTGTTGTTTTCCTCTTCATGTTCATGTATACTCATTGTTAGCTCCACTTATAAGTGAGAACATGCAGTGTTAGATTTTCTGTTTTTGCATTAATTCACTTAGGATAATGGCCTCCAGCTGCACCCATGTTGCTGCAAAGAACATGATTTCATTCTTTTTTATGGCTACTTAGTATTCCATGGTCTACATGGACCACATTTTCTTTATTCCATCCACTGTTGATGGGCACTTGACTACGTGGTGATTACATGACTTCCCTACTGTGAATAGTGCTGTCATAAATGTTCAAGTGCAGGTGTCTTTGATATAATGATTTCCTTTGGGTAGATAGTGGGATTGCTGGGTCAAATGATGGTTCTACTTTTAGTTCTTTAATTAATCTCCATACTGTTTTTCAAAGGGGTTGAACTAATTTACATTCCCACTAACAGTGTGTAAGCATTCCCTTTTTCCACATCCTTGCCTATTTCTGTGTTTTACTTTTTAATAATACAATACTGGAAGTATTTAAAAAGTTTTTGGTGATGCACAGGTAACCCTTAAGTAGCCCTTAAAGGTTACAACTATGTACATGGCAACTTTGTATACCTTAACCCATCCCTTACCACAATTAAAATGCTTTAAAGAAGTAAAATATGGTGCTTTATAAACTAGAAGTCAGCAATTTCATAAAAATTTTTAAGAACAATCCCTAGATAAAATATTTTTAAAACCTGGAAAACTTTTTGGTTTGTATTTTTTTTTTCCTATTGTTATTTAGGACTAGCATTTGAAGCCCTTACAAACATATTTCAGACTGGAGGAAAAAAAAAGAACAAAATAGAATTTGAAGTCTGGTAGATAGTGAGAGCAATGGAATGAAATTTGTGAGTTAGTGACCCGGTGAATGAGACAGCAAAGTATATATAACTCTAGAGCCAGAATTCTTGATAATGATCACTTATCTCAAGAGAATACAGCTCTAACTCTGTTGAAGGGAGTTTGGAGACACATTTATGGTCCTTGGGGGAGAGAATGAGAATGAAACAGCTTGCAAGGACTGGTTTCCATTTTCTGATACTTGCATATATTCCTCCTATGGCCCACATAAATAACTTTTAACAGGCTGAGCCCCATTTTTTTTGTTTTCTTGAAAATTTTAGTTGTAAGTTCATATGCAGTTGCAAGAAATAACACAGAGAAATCCCATGTACTCTTTATTTATCCCAAGGGTAACACCTTGTAAACATGTAGTGCAGTGTTGTAACTAGGATATTGACAGTGATAGAATCTACTGATCCTATTCAGATTCTCCCAATATTACTTGTTTTGTTTGTGTGTATGTATTAGTTCCATACAATCTTATCACACATACAGGTTCATGTATTCACTATCACTGTCAAAATACTGAACAGTTTCATCACCACAAATATTCCTCCTGTTGCCCTTTTATAACCACACTACTTCCTTCCCACCCTACCTGCTCCACCTTCCATCTCCTACCCCAGTTCCTAATCCCTGGAAACCAGTAATATGCTTTTCATTTCTAAAATTTTTTTTTTTAATTTAAAAAGTGTTCTGTAAATGGAATCATAGAGTATGTAACCTTTTGGCTTGGCTTTTTCATACAGGATAATTCATGGAAGATAAATCCAGGTCGTGCATATCAGTCAATGAGTTCCATTTTTAAATTAGTTGAAGAATGTTTTATGGAATTTTGGGACTCTAAATTCACTTTGTAAATACCAATTTCTCTTCTTGGATTAGTGGATAATCTTTGAATAGTGGATAAGATCACAGATTTTGAAGTCTGATAGATTGGGAGTAAGTTCCATTTCTCCTTTGGAAAAATTACTTTAAGACTGCTAAACCTTTTTTTTTTTTTTTTTTTTTGAGACAAAGTCTCGGTCTGTCACCCAGGCTGAAATACAATGGCGCGATCTCGGCTTACTGCAACCTCCGCCTCCCAGGTTCAAGCAATTCTCCTGCCTCAGCCTCCTGAGTAGCTGGGATTACAGGCACATGCCACCATGTCTGGCTAATTTTTGTATTTTTAGTAGAGACAGGGTTTCACCACATTGGTCAGGCTTGTCTCGAACTCCTGACCTCAGGTGATCCACCCACCTCAGACTCCCAAAGTGCTGCGATTACAGGCGTGAGCCACCGTGCCCAGCCAAGGCTGCTAAACCTTAATTTTCTTATTTGTAATATGAAGATAATAATACCTCATTAATGGAATACTTTTGAAGAGTAAATGAGGTAACATAAAGCTCTTGATACTGTGTCTATCACATAAATGTTCCATGAATATCAACCTAAAGGAAAGAGATGAAAGAGATGGTAGTAACAGCAGTGTTACTACAGTCTGTAACTTCTAGTTTGGGAAGATAGTGCTTTCATATTCCAGTGACTACTTGGATTTCATGTATGTTTAGGTAGAGGAAGGAGAATTCAGTACTCTTCAAGCACTAAAAAAAAAATGTTCTTCCAAATGGATATAGCTAATCTTTCTACTGTTTTTTATTTTATTGACCACAGTAAAAGGTAAGTTGACTGCATTAATGTTATATCTTAATAAGTAAATACTAGCTAATTTGAATAAATAAATTATATTTTATATAATAGTATAGATTTGTTAAGGCTGAAACATCAGTAATTTACGCATTTTAAATTGAATTCTAGGTCACTGGAGTTCTGGATGATTGCTTGTGTGATATTGGCAGCATCGATACCTTCAATACCTACAAAATCTTCCCCAAAATAAAAAAATTGCAAGAGCGAGACTATTTTCGTTATTACAAGGTAAGGTTGTAATTTTTTATTCTACTGATATCAAAGGTTTCTGTATAGCCGTCTGCAGATGTGACCTTTATGATCCTTTTGAAAGAAAACTCATTTCAGTTCCTCTCAGCACCCTGTGTGTATCTTTCGTCATTGAATTTATTACGTGTTGCAGTGAAAAGCTGTCGATCATTTTAAACAATACGAATCTTAGCCCCCTTCCTTTGTTTGAGGAGTTTCTCATTTTTCAGTTTTGGTTTTGAGGCAGAGATTCCTCTCTCTACAGAAGCTGAAAATGCCACAGACTTATTTTGTCAGACTCCTTTATAACATAGCTCTGCCATCTGGACACGCCTACTCATCCTTTGAGTGGTGCTGATGGCAGTGCTAGCATTGTTAGCAGTACAAAGTACTACAGCAGCACCTTTGTTGGACCTCCTTCTGGGAGGGCTGGCAAAACAGGCCGAGGCTTCAAGTAGACCACTACACACAGTAATGCTCCAGAATTGGTTCTTAAATCCAGTAATAGTCTACTGTAGACCTTTACAAAATAACGAGTGATAGTTTAAAGATGGCAGCAATCTTTAAATACGGCAGTAAGGCAATTTTCAAAAGAACAGCATTTGAAATTTTAGAACAACATTTTATTTTTTATTATTCTTACGATTTTTGAGACAGAGTCTCGCTTTGTTGCCCAGGCTGGAGTGCAGTGCCACGATCTTAGCTCACTGAAACCTCCACCTCCTGGGTTCAAGCGATTCATCTGCGTCAGCCTTCTGAGTAGCTGAGATTATAGGCACCCACCACCACACCTAGCTAGTTTTTGTATTTTTAATAGAGATGGGGTTTTGCCATGTTGGCCAGGCAGGTTTTGCACTCCTGACCTCAGGTGTATCCACTTGCCTCGGCCTCCCAAAGTGCTCGGATTATAGGCATAAGCTACTGCACCTGGCCTAAATATATATATTTTATTATTTAATAATATATATATGTTTTTGTTTTAGAGATAGGGTCTTGCCATGTTTGCCAAGATACTCCTGAATTCCTGGCTTCAAATGATCTATACAAATTAATATATATTTTATTTTTGTTTTCTAGGTTTAGGTTAGCTAAATTAAATATTTTGAGGATAAAAAAATTTAGTATCTTGTACAGAAATTCTCGTATAACAAATAAGAGAATTAAAGATTTGGGAACCCATCCCTCTTTTCTGTCAGCACCAGGAATATCCAAAAAAGGTGATGAATGTTTTTCTTCTGTACAAAATCCTTTAGGGATGCATATTTCATGAATTTATTTCAAAGAGTAATTTATACCTAAACTATTGAGTGTCTATTATTCTAGTGTCTAATACTGAGTGTCTTATTTTACATACAAATAAGACCAGTGCTGCTTTAAATTTCCACCACTAAATTGATAAATCTAAATGCATTTGTAGCTGCTTTCTCTTGCTTCTTTTCTACTATTACATTGAACTGTATGAAATGTTTACTTTTATGTTTCAAAAATGGTTGAATATGCCAGTTTCATATGGTTCAGTGTAATACAACTGAGGAAGCGTTTCTTGCATCCAAGAACATCTCTTCACAAGAGGTCCTGTTCACACCTCTACATGATGGCATGTCCCTCAGTCCTTCACTCCTTCACTTTGGGATTGCGGCTCTTTTTCTTTATCCCTAGCAGGCTTGGTCAGTAGAAGTACTCAAATATTTGAATGTTTGGATGAGTATCTCATTTAATCTTTACACTACAATATTCTCAGTATTAGCCACATTTTTCAAATGAAGAAGTAATAGTTTAGGTATCCCAGATAGGGCATTTTTGTTGGCTAACAAACAAAACAGACGTTTTATTAAGAAAAGATATGGGGTAGCTAACAAAATTGAAAGATAAGATGAGGACGCATACTTCAGAAAACATAAAACCAAAGCTGGAACTAATGACCATTCTCCAATTTGTATCAAATTGACTATTTTCTGATATTTTGTAAACTTTATGCCAAGAGTTATATTTCTGTCCTGGTAGGGTCAGAATATGTGACCAAAAGAAGGAAGGACGTTTTGGTTGACGGTCTCATTTGTATGAACAAAAGTGGAGTCATTGTTTCCAAAAGGTAAATTAGGGACCTATTACAAAAGAAGGTAAAATGGAAGTTGGATAGGCAAAAATGACAATGTGGCTCTTGGCTACTCAACATGCAATCTCATTCTTCCTCTTACACATGCGGTTTAAAAATGTTCTGATCAACACGGTGAAATTATTCCATAGGAAACCAAAATGTCCTCATATGCTCTCACAGCAGAGGGTTAATGCCATGATCTAGTTAATATTCAGCTCTAACTTGAGGATATTTGGGTGATATCCCCTCCTCTTTTTGTTCTGTCAACCTATGAAATAAAAGGAATATACTCTACCCAATATACTCTGCTATAATAGTGGCAAAAAAGGAAAGCTTTAAAAAGAAACTAAGAGAGGAGGTTAATTTAATTTTTAATTTTATTATTTTTGAGACAGTCTCGCTCTGTCGCCCAGGCGGGAGTGCAGTGGTGCAGTCTTGGTTCACTGCAACCTCAGCCTCCTGGATTCAAGCAGTTCTCTTGCCTCAGCCTCCTGAGTAGCTGGGATTACAGGCCCACACCACCATACCTGGCTAATTTTTATATTTTTAGTAGATATGGGGTTTCACCATGTTGACCAGGCTGTCCAGAACTCCTGACCTCAGGTCATCTACCCACCTTGGGCTCCCAAAGTGTTGGGATTACAGGCATGAGCCACCACGCCTGGCCAAAAAGAGGTTAATTTTAAACACATACCACATACACACTTACTATTCAGGTATAGGTAACGGTATGCCTTTATGCTGTCGGGCAGTTGGCTGCTGTAGCTGGTATTTCTAACTTCTCTTTTCTACTTCTCAGTCCATTCCTTTATGCACTAAATATTTATTGAATGATTAGTTTATATCGGGTACTATGGATACAGTAGAGAGTAAGACAAAACTTTTGCTCTGAGAAGAGCGACAAATGATAGGTAAACAATAAAATATTATTTCAGATGTTATAAGGTAAGTTTTATGGAGAAAAGTAAAGTAGGAGAGAATGAATGTTGGGGAATTGGAGGGTCAGGGAGGTAGGTAGTCCTACTTTAAAAAAGGTAGTTGGGAAAATAAGGTATTTATGCTAACTTGACATTTGAGGAAAGTCCTACCTAATATGAAAGAGCCATGTGAAGGTTTGGGGAAAGAACATTCCAGGGAAAAGATGTAGAATACCAAGTAAACGGTCTTGAGATAGGAATAAACTTGGTGTGTTGAATAGGCAGAAAGCTGGCCTAGCTGGAGGAAAGTGAGTAAGTGAATGAGAAGGGAGAGCTGGAAAATAGGTAGGGACCAGATTAAAAAAACAGGATTTTGACCATGTAAGGATGCTGGATTTTATTTTAAGCAGGATTAAGAAACTTCTGAAGGGATTTTTGTGCAAAAAAGACTGTAAGGGTATAATACAAGAAACGGGATCCATCTAGGAGACTATTGCGTTAGTTCATGTAAAAACAATACAGATTTGGAATAGAATGCTAGAGCTGAAAGATGTAGACATTGATCAAATTAGGGTTGTAGACAAAGGTAACACCAGCAAGCTTTTCTGGTGGATTGAATGTGGAGTATGATGATAGGAATGAAATCAAGGATGATATCTAAGTTTTGAGCACAAATATATGAGTGCCAATATATGTATATGTAAAATCATGACCAAGTAGATTTTATTCCAAGAATGGAAGGATGTCTCTTTTAGATTATCTACAAAATTAAATATATGCTCCTGATTTTTAAAATAATTTAACAAATAAGAATCATGTATATTCCTTAACATGATGATTTCAGTTCTGACGTTAGCTTAGCTAACATCTGGTACATGGAGAAACACTAGAGGAATTCTCACTTAAGAATCAAGACAAGGATACCCACTATTTCCATTAACTGCTGGATATACTACCCAGCACAGTCAAACAAGAAAACACAACTATCCAGTGTGATGGCTGTGATTTAAAAAAAGAAAGAAAAAATAACTAGAGCCATAAAATTTTATTTTACTTTTTTTGTATAAATTTAAGAAGTGTAAGTGCAGTTTTTTTGCATGGAAATATTGCCTAGTGATGAAGCCTGGGCTTTTAATGGAACCATCACCCAAATAGTGTGCATTGATTGTATCCCTTATGTAATTTCTCATCCCTTACTCCCCTCCCACCCTTTTTTTTTTTGAGACAGAGTCTCACTTTTGTCACCCAAGCTAGAGTGCTGTGGCATGATCTTGGCTCACTGCAATCTCTGCCTCCTGGGTTCAAGCGATTCTCCTGTTTCAGGCCTCCCAAGTAGCTGGGACTACAAGTGTCTGCCACCATGCCTTGCTAATTTTTGTATTTATAGTAGAGACGGGGTTTCACCATGTTGGCCAGGCTGGTCTGGAACTCCTGGCCTTAAGTAAGCCACCTGCCGCAGCCTCCTGAAGTGCCAGGATTACAGGCAGAACTGCACTCCAGCCTGGGTGACAGAGCGAGACTTCATCTCAAAACAAAACAAAAAATGGAACTTTTTATTTTTTTTTCCTGGAGCTAGACAAGTTGCCACAGGTTAGGTTCTCTGGGAAGCATATTCTGAGACAGTGATAAGTGTACAAGAGCTTAATTAGAGACCACTCTTAGGACCAACAGTTTGGGGAAGGCAATAAATCAGGATTGGGCAAAGGGAGAAGTCAAGCTGTGATGCAGCCTCGGTGGAAACCTCAGGGAAGCCCGTGGGGAATTCTTAAGATGGAATAAGCCTTCAGAGTTGTCCCCATTTGGGGTGAGAGGTCTAGACCTTTATATCCATACATCAGTTGGTCATTGGATGAAGGCCATTAGGAATTGGGGATCCAATCTTGGGTAAGGTGGCTCTTTTTAACTGAGGTTATCTACCTGCGACATTTCCACAGTTGGGCTAATTATAACCCCTTTATTCGTGAAGGGTGATCTGAGTAACACGGTGCAAGGAGTGTCTGCCACAGTCTACTCCTTGCACCGTGTATTTCTGTTGCTGAATGAAAAATTAGCTTTAAATTTAGCAGCTTAAAACAGCAGGGCCGGGTGCGGCAGTTCACTCCTATAATCCCAACACTTTGGGAAGCCAAGGCTAGTGGATCATTTGAGGTCCCTTCAAGACCAGCCTGGCCAACATGGTGAAACCCCATCTCTACTAAAAATACAAAAAAATTAGCCAGGCAGTAGTGGCGTGCACCTGTAATCCCAACTACTCAGGAGGCTGAGGCAGGAGCATCGCTTGAGCCTGGGAGGCAGAGGTTTCAGTGAGCTGAGATCGTGCCACTGCATTCTAGCCTGGGCAACAGAGTACGACCCTGTCTCAAAAAAAAAAAAAAAAAAAAAGGCAGACTGAAAAGATACCATTTGAGAAAGACCTAAAGGGATGTGGATATCTGGGGAAAGAGCATTCCAGGCACAGGTAACAGTGAAGCCTTGTGTTTGAGGAACAACAGGAGGTGAGGTCAGTGAACACGGGGAGGAGAGCAAGGGGATCATGTAAGGCATTATAGCTATTGTGAGATGAGTTGGAGGATTTTGAGCTTTTTAATTTTTTTTTTTTTTTTTTTGAGACAGTGTTTGCTCAGCCACCCAGGCTGGAGTGCAGTGGTGCAGTCTTGGCTCACTGAAACCTCCACCTCCCGGATTCAAGCAATTCTCCTGCCTCAGCCTCCCAAGGAGCTGGGATTACAGGCATGCACCACCACACCTGGCTTATTTTTGTATTTTTAGTAGAAAAGGGGTTTCACCATGTTGGCCAGGCTGGTCTCGAACTCCTGACCTCATGAGCCACCTGCCTCTGCCTCCCAAAGTACTGGGATTACAGGCGTGAGCCACTGCACCTGACCAATTTTGAGCATTTTTAAAAGGATCACTCTGGCTGTTATGTTGAAAATAGACCACATGCCTATAAGGGCTAGGTGGGGAGAACATTAAAAGGCAATGGTAGGTCAGGTGCTGTGGCTCACACCTGTAATCCCAGCACTTTGGGAGGCCGAGGCAGGTGTATCACCTGGAGTCAGGAGTTCAAGACCAGCCTGGCCAACATGGTGAAGTCCTGTCTCTACTAAAAATACAAAAATTAGCTGGATATGGTGGTGCATGCCTATAATCCCAGCTTTGGGAGGCTGAGGCAGGAGAATTGCTTGAACCTTGGGGATGGAGGTTGCAGTGAGCCGAGATCGCACCACTGCACTCCAGCCTAGGTGACAGAGTGAGACTGAAAGGGCAATGGCAGTGATCCAGGAGAGAGAAGTGGGGGTGGCTTGGACCATGGCTGTAACAGTGGAATTCATAAAGTGTTGAATTCTGAGTATTTTATTTTTTAAATAATTATTTATTTTTAATTAATATGTATTGTATAGATTTTGAGGGTATAATGTGACATTTTGATCTATGTTTAAATTGTAGAGTCACTCTACATTAACATATTTATCATCTCATGAATTTATGTTTGGTGATATGTTAAAAGTCTTTTAGCAGTTTTGAAATATAAAGCAATATTATTAACTGTGACCCATGCAGTGCACTAGATCACCGAAACTCATTCCTCCAGTCTGAAGACTTCATACTCAGATCAACATCCTCTCTTTCTTGACATCGCCCCTTCTCCCCACTAGCTTCTGTTAACCACTTTTCTACTGTTTCTGTGAAATAGATTTTTTAGATTCTGCATATAAGTGAAATTGTACAGTATTTGTCTTTCTGTGCCGAGCTGATTTCGCTTTGCATAATGCCCTCCAGTTCATTCATGTTGTTGCATATGACAGAATTTCCTTCTTTATTTTTATTTTTATTTTTGAGATGAAGTCTTGCTTTGTTGCCCAGGCTAGAGTGCAGTGGAGTGACCTTGGCTCACTGCAACCTCCACCTTCTAGGTTCAAGTGATTCTCCCACCTCAGCCTCCTGAGTAGCTGGGACTACAGGCTTCTATCACCACACTGGTCTCTAACTCCTGACCTCAGGTGATTTTTTTTTTTTTTTTTGAGACAGGGTCTTGCTCTGTTGCCTGGGCTGGAGTGCAGTGGCATAATCATAGCTCACTGTAACCTTTAAAACTTTGAACTGACCTCAACTGATTCTCCCACCTCTCCTTCCTAAAGTGCTGGGATTACAGATGTGAGCTGCTGTGCCTGGCTGGATTGTTTTTTATGTATCTGTAAAGTAATGATATAAGAATTTAGGCAGGAATTGCATTGAGTCTGTAGATCACTTTGGGTAGTACGGACATTTTAACAATTTAATTCTTCCAATCAGTGAATATGGGATATCTTTCCACTTATTTGTGTCTTCAGTTTCTTTCTTTAGTGTTTTAGTTTTTAGCGCATAGATCTTTCACCTCCTTGGTTAAAGTTACAACTATTTTATTTCTTGATGTGATTTAAAATATGATTGTTTTCTCAGTGTTTTTTGATTGTTCATTGTTAGTGTATAGAAATGCTATGGGCTTTTGTATGTTGACATTGTAACTAGCAACTTTGTAGAATTTGTTTATCACCAGTTTATTACTACATTTTTTGGTGGAGTCTTTAAAGTTTTCTCTCTGTGAGATCATGTCATCAGCAAACAGACATTTTCGTTTCTTTTTCTATATGAATGTCTTTTTTTTCCTTGCCTTATATTGCTCTGACCAGAATTTCCAGTACTATGTTGAATAGAAGCGGCGAGAGTGAGCATTCTTGTTGTTTCTAATCTTAGAGGAAAACGTTTTAACTTTTCGCTATAGAGTAGGATGTTAGCTGTGGGTTTGTCATATGTGACCTTTATTATGGTGGGGTACATTTTCTCTATGCCTTATTTTTGGGGGAAGTTTTTATCATGGGGATGTTGAATTTTGTCATATGCTTTTTCTGCATCTATAAAAATAATCATGTGGTTTTTGTCTTTAATATTATTAATGTGTATCATTTTTATTGATTTATGTATGTTGAACTATCCTTGTGTCTCTGGGATAAATCTCACTTGATCATGGTAAACGATCTTTTGAACATGCTGTTCGATTTGGTTCACTAATATTTTATTGAGGATTTTTGCATTTTTGTTCATCAGGGATATTGGTCTGCAGTTTCCTTTTTTTGGTCCAATATCAGGGTAAATGCTGGCTTTCTGAAATGAGTCAGAATTATTACCTTCTCTTCAATTTTTTTGAAAAGTAAGGCTTAGTATTCTTTATATGTTTGGTAGAATTCAGCAGTGAAGCCATGAGGTCCTGTCTTCCCCCTTCACCCTCCCAGAACAGACAAGAGTCTTGTTCTGTCATCCAGGCTGGAGTACAGTGGTGCCTCCTTGGCTCATTGCAACCTCTGTCTCCTGGGTTCAGGTGATCCTCCTGCCTCAGCCTCCTGAGTAGCTGCGATTACAGACCTGCGCCACCACACTCAGCTAATTTTTGTATTTTTAGTAGAGACGGGGTTTCGCCATATTGTCCGGGCTGGTTTCGAACTCCTGACCTGACTCAGGTGATGTACCTGCCTTTTCCTCCCAAAATGCTGGGTTTACTGGTCTTTCTTTGATAAATACTTTTTATTGACTCAATCTCCTTAATTCTTATTGGCCTATTCAGATTTTCATTGACCTCTTTACTCAAGCTTTGGCAGGCTGCATGTTTCTAGGCATCTATTCATCTTCTGGGTTATGCAATTTATTGGAATATAGTTGTGAGCAGTAGACTCTTTTTCTTTGATATCAGTTGTAGTGTCTCCTCTTTAATTCTGATTTTGTTTGCATTTTCTCTCTGTTAGTCTAGCTAAAGGTTTGTCTATTTTATCTTTTTTAAAAAAACCTTTGGTTTCATTGATTACTGATTTCTAGTTTTGTGTATTGTGATCAGAAAAGATATTTGGTATGATTTCAGTGTTCTTAAATTTGTTAAGACTTGTTTTGTGGCCTAACAAACCTATCCTGGAGAATGTTCCATATGCACTGAGAAGAATGTATATTCTGTTACTGTTATGTGGAATATTCTATAAATATCTGGTAGGGCCATTTGCGCTAAAGCGTAGTTCAAGTCCAGTGTTTCCTCATTGATTTTTTTTTTTTTCTGTCTAGATAATCTAATGTTGAAAGCTTCCGCTTTCAACATTAGACTATTGAAGTCTTATTGTATTGCAGTCTATCTCTTCAGAGCTATTAATATTTGCTTTATATATTTACATTTTCTGAAGTTGAGTTCATGCATAGTTTTTATAACTTCTTGATAAATTGACCCCTTCATCATTTGTAATGGTCTTCTTTGTCTCTTTTTACATGTTTGGCTTAAAGTCTATTTTGTCTGACATGGATAGCTATCCCTGCTCTTTTGGTTTTCATTTGCATAGAACATCTTTTTCTATCTTTTCAGTCTGTGTGTGTCCTTAGAGGGGAAGCAAGTCTTTTATAAGTAGCATATAGTTAGGTCTTATTTTTTTTAACCCATTTGGCCACTTGATGTCTTTTGAATTGATAATTTAATCAATTTGCATTCAGAGTAATAATTGATAGGTAAGGACATACTGTTGCCATTCTGTTAATTATTTTCTTGTTGATCTCTGATTCCTCTGTTCTTCTCATCTCTTGCTGTCTTCTTTTGTGGTTTTGGTGATTGTTTTTTTTTTAGTGGTATGCTTGAATCTTTTATCTTTTCTGCAACTACTGAGAGTTTTTGCTTTCCGATTACCATGAGACTTATGTACATCTTATATTAGTAGCAGGCTGTTTTCAGCCGATAGTGACTTAACTTTGATCACTGCATAAATGCTATCCATACTTTTACTCCCCTCCCCTCCAATTTGTTTTTAAGGACATATTTTATATCTTTTATAGTTTGCATAGTGTGTTATAGCTATAGTTATTTATTTTTAAGATTGTCTTTTAACTTTTCTATTAGAGATGTAATTGATATTTATACCACCATTACAGTATAATAGTGTTCTGAATTTGGCTGTATGCTTACTTTTCCTAGTGAGTTTTATGTTTTTTTGAGATGTCACCAGGCTGGGGTTCAGTGGCACAATCTTGGCACATGTCACCTACCATGCCCGGCTAATTTTTATACGTTTTTTTAGTAGAGACAGGGTTTCATCATGTTGGCCAGGCTGGTCTTGAACTCCTGACCTCTAGTGATCCACCTGCCTCAGCCTCCAAAGGGCTGGGATTATAGGTGTGAGCCACTGCACCCAGCCATTTTCATGTTGCTAGTTGGCAACATTTTTCTTTAGCTTAAAGGATCCTTTTAGCATTTCTCGTAAGGCAGGCATAGTGGTGATAAATTCCCTTACCTATTGTCTGAGAAAGTTTTTATTTTCCCTTTGTTTTTGAAGAATAGAATCTTCAAAATGGATATAATATTTTTGGTTAACAGGTTTTTTCCCCCTTTCTTCTCTTTTAGCTTTTTGAATCTAACATTCCACTCTTTTCTGGGCTACAAGGTTTCTGTTGAAAATTGTCCTATAATTTCCTGGAAGTTCCCTTTTTTTATAACAACTCACTTTTCCTTCACAGCTTTCAATATTTTCTGTCTTTAACTTTGCCAATTTGATGATAATGTCTCTTGCTGTATGAGTCTCTTTGGATTCATCCTATCAAATTTTCATTGAACTTCCTGGATCTGGCTGGGTTTCATTTCTTTTTCTTTCTTTCTTTCTATTCTTTCTTTCTTTCATCATAAGCAAGCTAACAGAGGAGGGATCTGGCTTTCTATTTCCTTCCCCAGACTTGGGAAGTGTTCTGCCACTTTTTCTTTGAATTCTTTTTTCCTTTTTTTCTTTCTGTTCCTTCTGGTATTCTGATAATGTGTATAATTCTGCTTGGTGGTGTCCTCTGAGTCCCTTAGGCTGTCTTCACTCTTTTTCGTTTTTGTTCCTTAGCTGGATGATCTCCAGTGAACTGTCTTCAAGTTTGCTAATGCTCTCTCCCACTTGATCTAGTCTGCTGTTGGACCCTCTATTGAATTTTTTTTAGTTTGGCTATTGTATTCTTCAGCTCAGTGATTTCTGTTTGATATTTTTAAAATAGTTTCTATCTCTTTGTTGACATTCTCAGTTTGTTCATGCATTGCCTTCCTTACCTCAGTGAGCATCTTTATGACTCTTTTTAAATGTCCTGTTAGGTAAATTATATATCTTCATTTCAATAGGGTTGACTTCTAATTGAGACTGTCCTGTTCTTTTTTTTTCTTTTTTTAGCGCATTTCATTATTTCTTCATTTGTCTTAAGGCACATAGAGTGCTGTCCCTTCTGTTTGCGCTCAAGGAGGTTTATTCTTTGTTTGCTACATAGGCTCCTAGATACTGGCTTGTTAGAAGCCAGAGCTGTAGGGAGTTGCTGGAAAGGCTGCCAAGATTTTGGCTTGAGGAACTAGAATAATGGAGTTGCTGTTTACTCAGATAGTGAGAATAACTAGAAGGAGTAAGTCTTCTTTTTTCTCAACTCTGTATTGGTTTCTGTGTTTATATAAAAGAACCACCTTATCTAGTCTTGTTAGAGTGGTCTTATGTAGCAGGTGTTTCTTCCCAATCAGCCTGGGCAGTATTCCAGTTCCTCAAAACTTTATGCTTGTCCAGCCAGCCGTCTTTGTTCTTAGTGGCCTCCAATAAATTAGAGTCAGGTTGTACTATTGCCTTGAGAGAAGTGGTATAGAAGCCATTCCCTTGGGATATGACTAGAGATATTAGGATGTTAGATGTGTGCTTTGGTTTCTTCTCTCCTTGCAGAGAAGCTGAAAGCCAGAGTTTATCTCCCACTGATTCTGCTATGCACCAAGGAGAGCATCTGAGGCAGATGCCTGTACTCTTGATCTGACTGCTGACTTTTAACCTGGAGGAGATAACTGCTGAATGTTTGTTTGCAGGTTTAAAAGTCACCTGTGTTCTCTGTGGTCTAGGAGACTCAGGAGAGGCTTCATCAGCTCCCAGAGCCAGGTGATTTAGCAGCCTGTCCCTTGAGTGAAAGCTATAAAAGTTGGGGTTCTTGATGTGTTCAAAAATGATTTTCATGGAATGTTTGAAGACCTGGAATTATTGCTGGAGCCTGCAGGGAAGAAGGTGCAGAAAGTGCCCACTCTACTTTTTGGGCCAGCAGTTCTCATGCCCTCCTAGCAGGGGGAGACTTCTGGTCTGAGGTTATTACTGAAGCAGGCCAAAAGGAAGGCACAGGGAGTGCTGACTTTACCTTTCAGGAATGGGAGGGTCCCTGCCTACCTATGTAACAAACCTGCACATTCTGCACATGTACCCCCAAACTTAAAGTATAATAATAAAAGAGAGCGAGAGAGACTATAGGATTTTATCTCTGGAGCACATGGAGGCAGAAGGCATAAGAAGTGCTGTTTCCATTCGTGCTGGCAGAGGCCTCCAGCCTCTTTCCAGGGAGAGATTTCAGGGCTGGGATTTTGTCTGGAGCAAGCCAGGAAAGGAGGTACAGAGAGTGCTCACTCTTCTGTTCAAGCAAGAAGTCTCAGATGTACCTTGTAGGATTAACCTTTTGGTCTGGAGTTCCCTGAAGCAAGCTAGAGAAGACACTGGGAATATCCCCTTCTCTTTCTAGTCATGGAGAGGTCCCCCTGCCTCATTCTAAAGATAAACTGCAGAAACTTAGCTCAGGAGCAAACCAGAGGAGAGAAAGCATAGGGAGTGCTGTTCCTCCTGTTCTTGCTGGCAGAGGCCTCCAACCTCTTTCCAAGGAGATAGTGTATGGCTGGCATTATTGCCTGAAGTAAGCCAGGGGAGGAAGGCACACAGTGCTCTTCCTTCTATGTAGGCTCAAGGAGGTTTATTCTTTATTTGCTACATCGGTTTCTAGATACTGGCTTGTCAGAGGCCAGAGCCTCAGGGATTGCTGCAAAAGCTGCCAAGATTTTGGCTTGAGGAACTAGAATAATGGACTTGCTGTTTACCCAGATGGTGAGAATAACTAGAAGGAGGGGTGCAGTTTTAGATATGTTAATTTTGAGGTAACTATGAATGCCTTATCCAGGAAGAGATAATCCAGGAAGCAGGTGGATATACAGGCCAGAAGCTCAAGGGAGGTGTCCAGGATGAGAACTTGCAGTCCCCAAATGTGCCGTGCTGTTTTAAGGTTCTTTGTCTATGCACATCCTGCCCTGCTGCCTATAAATCTCTCTCAAACACTTCTTGTCATACCCATTTTGCAAATTACGAAAAGTCAGAGTTGATCACCCTCTCCTCTGTGTGGCCCATCTACCTATCTTTGCCTTCTTCTCTGTAATATAGATATTGTTTACTTAACCATATGAATTAGGTGTCTACTATGTATTTTATGCTCTCTTCTAAGCACTAAGACTAAGATAATGCAAAATTCTGATCCTCATGCTGGTGGGAGGTACAGACAATAAATAAGCAGATAACATTTAGTGATAAGTGCCATAAAAGAATATAAAACAGCACGTTGGGGTAGAGGTTGCATACTGAGCACTGCTTTAGCAAGCCTGGTCAGGAATGCTCTCTCTGCTGAGGTGATACATAAGAGAGGCTTGAATGAGGTGAAAGAATGAGCTGACATGAGATCTGTAGTAACAGGTAGAGAGGACAGCTGATATAAAGAACTTGAGGCTGGGCATGGTGGCTCACATATACTCTGAACACTTTGGGAGTCTGAGGTGGACGGATCACCTGAGCCCAGGAATTCCGTCCCAACCTGGGAAACATAGGAGACCTCCTCTCTACTTAAAAACAAAAATTAGCCAGGCATGGTGGTACATCTGTTGTCCCAGCTACTTGGGAGACTGAGGTAGGAAGATCACTTGAGCCCAGGAGTTTGAGGCTGCGGTGAGCCAGGATCGGGCCACTGCACTCCAGCCTGGGTGACAGAGCAAGACTGTCTCAAAAAAGAAAAACAAGATGAAGACCTTGAGACAGAGAGAGTGTGGTATGTTCCCAGCAAGGCCAGTGTGGCCAGAGGAGCATGATAGAAGAGGTCAGAGACGTAGGCCAGAGGCCAGGTTATGGACGGCATTGTGGAACTTGCTGCAGAGTGATGGGAAGCCACGGGAAAGTTTTGAGGAAGGATTGATATGGTATGATCTGTTTTAAATAGATAACTGTAATTGCTATATGGAAATAAAAGTAGAAGTAGGAGCAGGGAGATTATTGTGATAGTGCAGGCAAGAGGTAGGTGGTGGAAAGTGGAAAATGAATTGTTTGATGGGGAACAAGAAAAGGGAGGAAAGAATGAAACCTAGATTTTGGCATGGGCAATCTGCAAGTCCTACTGAATTACTGTCTTCCTATAATGTGTAGAATATGAAAATCTAGACTTTTTACTATGGTTAAAACGTCCTGCATGATCTGTCCCTTGTTTACCTCCATCCTCATTCTTTGCCACCCTCCCCCTTCTACACTGAACATCAGCCCAACTGGTATTTTTTTAGTTCACACAACTGTCCAGGCTTTTTACTGCCTTATCCAAATGCACACTTCCTCCATCCTAAAATATTACCGCCTCAGAGGCCTTCATGCACCAAAACAACTTATAGTACTGTGGATTTTCTTTGTAGCACTGACCACAACTTGTAATAAACATACAAATTAAATGTTTGTAGAAAATCTATTCAATAGATTTTTAAGTTCCAGAGGGAGAAGGGAGTTCTTTTTCTGCTCATTTTTTCCCCCAGAGCCTACCCAGTGCCTGGCACGTAGTGGATGCTCAGTTCTTATTTGTTGAATAAATGGGTGCATGAGAGAACTCTCGTTAATAAGATCACATTAGTGGGCTGGAGGACATTAAAGTAGTTATAAATGCTTTCTCTGTCACCGAGGCTGGAGTGCAATGGCATGATCCAGCTCATTGCAGTCATTTAAAATTCTGAACCATATAGGTGCCACTAGGATAGGAAGCATTCCTTCTTATCCACTACCATGTCACTGGTGCCGAGCACAGTGACACTTTGACAGCATTCTATAACTATGAGTTTACTAACTTGAATTTATTCTTTCTCTCAAGGTTAATCTGAAGCGACCTTGTCCTTTCTGGGCAGAAGATGGCCACTGTTCAATAAAAGACTGTCATGTGGAGCCCTGTCCAGAGGTATAATAAATAAATTAAAATAATAGGGCAAAGTCTGTTTTCTCTTGGACTTTTAGATAAGCATAACCTCTGTTTTAGGCTAATGTCAGTGGATTTGGACATGTCAGCAAATCCATATGCTCTCAGCTCTCTCCTTTATAACCAGATTATTGAAAATTCTATACTTGGCACCAAAATGGGCTTGAAGATACTTGTAGCCAGTGATACTGGTGATTGAATGTGGAAATACAGTCTTATTCTAAAATGAAAGGAAAATCAGAAGCCTGTTCTAGGATTGGATCTGCAGTTGTCTTTTATTTCATGCTTTATTGAATCAGCATCTTGTTTCATAGGTAAAAAACAAAACAAAAGCAAGCTACTGGACCCTATACTTCAAATTTACAGTGATTTACTTGGGGAAATTTCAGGCTTGGAATTATTTTCATTTGGCCTTGTTACCTTTACATTTTTTAAAAACCTATACTTTATACCAAGAGAACCCTACATTTTAGACTTTGATTTTTGTTCTCTGGTATAATTAATTATATACCTCTCCTTCAATGGTAATTAGTTTTCAGCTTTGTTTTCCTTTCACTTTTTGCTTTTCTTACCTAATCAGTTAGTCTAGTTTGTTGTCCTTAAAAATCTATACCAATGTCCTTCCAACAGGGAAAATTGTTTTAAAATTTATAATATTTAGTTTCCATTAAGAATAAAATATGTGGCTGTGTGTGGTGGCTCACGCCTGTAATCCCAACACTTTGGGAGGCTGAGGCGGGTGTATCACGAGGTCAGGAGTTCAAGACCAGCCTGACCAACATGGTGAAAACCCATCTTTACTAAAAATACAAAAATTAGATGGGTATGGTGGCACAATCCTATAATAATCCCAGCTGCTCAGGCGGCTGAGGCAGGAGAATCGCTTGCACCCAGGAGGCAGAAGTTACAATGAGCTGAGATTGAGCCATTGCACTCCAGCTTGGGTGACAGAGCGAAACTGTCTCAAATAAATAAATAAAAATAAATAAATATATATATATTTTTTTGTTTAAAGTTCTATTTGATAAACTAGTTGTAATAATTCTGATATATTTGTTAAAACCAAACACTAATCACTGGCCTTGTGAGAAAGAGTGTTCCATCTACATACAGTTCTCCCATTGGTAAACCCTAGATTAGATTGGTAAACTCTAGGTTAATTATGTGGGTCAAAAAAGCCTTCTAGTAATCCAAAATTGCCTATACTTTATTAGAGCAGAAGTTAAAATTGCACATAATACATTGCAAAGAATTTTGAACTTTTAAAAGTTTCTTTTCTATGGTAACAAAGTTTGTGGAAGAAGTGATTATCAGTGTTTTTAACCTAAATTATGTAAATATAAAAAATACTGCATTAGGAGTTATTAGAGCTGATTTTGGCTTTCTGACTTTGTGGATGTCATTCAGTTTTCTATACTTTGATTTATAAGTCTGTATATTGGGATAACTCTTTTACTTTATGAGATAGTGTGAAACCAGAATTTGAGTGAGTGTGTATGTGTCCCTCATAGAACAAAATTCTTGATGAATTAGAGCATTGCATTGACAATTTGTGAAGAAATTTTTAAAAAACAAAGATGACTTTAAAAATTTTTGTTTTTCTTGTTTTAAGAGTAAAATTCCAGTTGGAATAAAAGCTGGGCATTCTAATAAGGTAAGTCCCACCTCTTCCTTGAGTGTTTCTGCTTTACATCATGAAACTTGCCATTTCCTGGCTGACAGTGGGTATAATAAAGAACCATAATGTGGTTAGTTGGGAATGGAGACTTTTTGCCTCAGAATTCCAAATCCCTAACTCTTGCATCAATCATAGATAGGTTGTACATTCCTAGATTCTTTTGAAATTAGCTCAGTACTGTTTTTGGAATCTGGAAGAACTATTAAATGTAACTATAGCTTCAAATCCCCTAGTCAGCAGGTGTTTTGTCACATAGCTATTTTTAGTCTTTTGTTTCAACTAGTCAGCCTGGCAGGTTCAGAATTATATAGAGTAAATAATTACCAAGAAATTTTGAGTAGAGGACTTTCAGATGGTATTAAGATATTCATGTTTAATGATTGTTCTTGTCCTCTTATGAGAGTGTCATAATTTGCCATTGATATTTTTAGATAACTGTTTATTTCTAGTTTTTCAGGACTATACATACATAATAAAGGTCATCATACCCTTTCTCTGTCCCCTTCTTGTGTGTCCTTTCCATTTTCTTCTTGCTCTCTCCTGTGTAATCTTTTGTTTTTATTTTATCCTGTTTATATTTGCTTCAGATTTGAAATAAGTCAAATCATTTAAAAGCAGTTGAAACCCCCTCAGCTCTTTCCCAGTCCATTCTATTTCCTTCCTCCCTTGAGCTCTAACCATTTTTCTGAAGTATCCTTCTGTGGCTTTATAGTCTTTCTTCAGGTATATCTACAACTAATGCATTTGGTACTTTTATTGCATGTATATCCACAAGTAACATGTAATTGTGTGTAAAAAAAATTTTGTAATTTAAAAATTTTTGTATTTCTTTAGGTTAAAAACTTTTATTTTTCAGTTTGTGTTTTTACTGTCTTATGCTTTTGAAATTTTCTCTGTTGGTATATGTGGGTTTTGTTCATCATCTTACTAGCTGTGTTCAGTTGTATGACTGTAACACATATTAGCCATTCCTCTAGCAATGGACATTTTAGTTCCCAGTTTTCTGCTATTTCAAACAGTAATGCACTAGCTTTTTTCCTTTGTCTCGTTATGCTCGCATGTAAGAGCTTTTCTAGGTCTGCATGTTAAGGCAGGATTGCTGAACCACAGGCATGCCTATCTCAACATTACAAATAATACCAAATAATTTTCCAAGGCAGTTGTACCTTTTTTAAAAAGTGGTTTCCTTGGGATGTGTTCTCAGTGGGGCTGCAGGTTCAAAGGTTTAACCATCTTGCAAACACACACACACACACACACACACACACACACACACATACATACACATACATATATGTATGTGTATATATCTTCTATGTATATTAAAACCCTCTTGGGAACTAAATGTGACCGTGTGTGTGTGTGTGTGTGTGTGTGTGTGTGTGTGATCAAATTTACCTCCCAAGAGGGTTTTTGAGTTGACATTATCACAAACACATCAGTGCTAATTGTTAAATTTTATTTTTACATTTGTATTTATTTTTTTGAGACACAATCTTGCTCTGTCACATAGGCTGGAGTGCAGTGGTGTGATCTCAGCTTACTTCAACCTCCATCTCACAGGTTCCAGCAATTCTCCTGCCTCAGCCTCCCGAATAGCTGGGATTACACGCATGTGCCACCACACCCGGCTAATTTTTATATTTTAAGTAGAGACGGGGTTTCATCATGTTGACCAAGCTGATCTTGAACTCCTGACCTCAAGTGACCCACCCACCTCAGCCTCCCAAAGTGCTGGAATTACAGGCATGAGCCACTGTGCCCGGCCTAATTGTTAAATTTTAATACGTTGCTGATGGAAATAATAATTAATTGGTGGAAATTTCTGCCTCATTTTCATTTGTATTGTTTACCTATGATAGGGATTTTTATAATGGAATGATCTGTATTTAGTGTATATCATTGTTGACAGATTGATTATTCTGCCAGTAGAAACTGAAATAAAGAAGAAGGCAATAATTATTACTAAACTTACGAACTTCTTTGCAGTACGTGAAAATGGCAAACAAGACCAAAGAATTAGAAGACTGTGAGCAAGCTAATAAACTGGGAGCAGTTAACAGCACACTAAGGCAAGTTTTATTTTGATAGATTAAGAAAATATTCCCTTATTTATTTATATCAAGAATCAGTTTTTTTAATGATTTTGGTAAAACATTTTTGTAACCATTAAAGTTTTAACTAATACATTTTTTTAAAGGAAGAAAGTTATTCTTTGTCATAAATTTTGTATAGCTTTGCCTCTTCTTGGCTGATTTATCCTTAAGTTTCTAGAATATATCATCCATAGCAAATCTTTTAAACAGTAGAAATTTACAGTTCAGCTAGCAGGGTTTATGGATCCATTCTTTCTGATTACTATGGAAGAAGGGGCTTGAAGTCCTAATTTTTCTGTAAGTAGTAATTCAGATACATTTTGAATGATAAAAGTTGTGATTAGCCTGTTAAATTTCATAGATTTTTTTTTCTGCTAATTTTTCCTTATTCTAAACAGAAATCAGCATAAATAATGTACAAATGGCCTCAAATTGTGCAGTGTAAAATGACTAGACATAATAAGTAGTTGGGAATAATCAGTAGCTGGGATTGGGATATTTCAGAAATTCCTTTACATTTCCATTTGATGAGATTTGCATTTATGAGCTGGGCATGGTGGCTCACACCTGTAATCCCAGCACTTTGGGAGGTTGAGGTGAGCAGATCACCTGAGGTCAGGAATTCAAGACTAGACTGGTGAACATGGTGAAACCCCATCTCCACTAAAAATACAAATATTAGCTGGGCATGGTGGCTGGGTGCCTGTAATCACAACTACTTGGCAGGCTGAGGCAGGAGGATTGCCTGAACCTGAGAGGCAGAGGTTGCAGTGAGCCCAGATGGCACCATTGCCCTCCAGCCTTGGTGACAAGAGTGAGACTTTTTATTTAGGAAAATAAAAGAAACACCCACGTATATATCCTCCATTTCATATAAATAAGCCTCTATTCCAAATAAATAAATATTAACATTTTCTGCCATATGTTTTAAGGAACAAGAAACATCACAAATAAATTTAAAATTTCTTATGTTCTATTCCCTAATCCAGTAGAGGTAACTACTATCATGAATTTGGTGGTCTGTATCCAGTCCATGTTTTGTTTTTATCATGTATTTATATGTATAAAATAGTTTTATTTTGTATATACGGTTTTATTTTTTTTTATATAAATGATATAGTATATTTAACATTCTGTAGCTTTTTTCATTACATTTTGCTTTCTAGATCTGTCCATGTTGAAATACAGATTTATTCTTTCAACTGGTGAATGATTTTCATCATATAAATATACCATATTTTACTTAGCTATTCTCCTGTTGATAAATGTTTAGCTATTTTCAATTATTTAATTTCACAAACATGCCACCTTGAGCATTCCCAAAATTTTTTTTACATTAGAAGTAAAAATGTTGAGTCTTGAAAAAAAAAAAAATGTTGAATCTTAGGATTGTCTTTTTGTACCCATTGTTGATACTGCCTGATGGCATTCCATAGTACTTGGTGTGACTACGCACTGACTCCAGTGCTGAGAGCTTGAACTATTCTCTGCATCCTTGCCGAAAGTTGATAACGTTTGATGCGTGTGAAATATTACCTCATTTTTAATTTATACTTTGTGATTACTAGTAGATTTGAGCATTTTAAATTTATTGAACATTTGAGTTTCTTATTCAACAAATGAACGTCTACAATGTGCCAAGCACTGTTCTAGGGTACTAGAGATACAGTAGTGTACGTGATAAAACTTCTGCCCTTATGTAGCTTGATCCTTTTTGGAGAAAATAACGTAATAATAATGTTATTAACTATTGACTTCATAAAATATATGAGAAGTAAAACGATGAATGCTAGGGAAAATAATAAAGCAGGGAAGAACAAAGGGGCTAGGAGTGAGAGAGTGGCACTGTTTTAAATTGGGTGGTCAGAGAAGACCTAAGTGATAAATACATTTGAACAAATTGCTGAAGAAGGTGAAGGCACGAGTCATAATATGGTTGCCTGTGGGGTGAGCATTCCAGGTATATATAAATGTTAGTTGAAATCCCACTTGGCAGGATCATGCCTAGACCTAAATACAATACGACCAATGTAACTGGAGCCCAGTGATCAAGGGCAAAGTCGCAGAAGACAAGGTCAAAAGATGCTAGGGATGGGGCAGGAGGTGGGGTGGGTAGAGATCTTGTAGAGCCTTGAAAGCAATTGTAATGAATATTGCTTTTAGATTGGGTAGAATAAAAAGTCACTGGGAGGTTTCGAACAGAGGAGTAAGGGGATGTGTTGAGGGAGCCTGATGTTACGTTGCAGAAGCCTTGTTACGTGATTATTGTAGTAATCCAAATAAGCTATTCTGGTGATTTAGACCGAGGGATAGCAGTGGAAGTGATGAGAAGCAGCCAGGTTCTGGGGGTATTTTGAAGATAAAGCTAACAGGATTTGCTGCAGTGTTGGGTATGTGGTATTAAGAAGTTATGAGCTTTTGGATGACTACAAGATTTGGAATTATAAAAATGGAGTTGCCATTTACTGACCTGTGGACACCTATAGGAGGAGCAAGTTTGATAAAAAGTTATAGTCAGATTTGGATTTGTTAAGTTTGAGCTGCCTGTGAGACATCCACTTGGAGATTTCAGGTAGGCAGTTGGATACACAAGTCTGAATTAGGGGAGAGGTCTGAAAGTCAGTCAGTGAATAGATGGTATTTAGCAGCCGTAAACCTGAATGGGGTCACCAAGGAAGAGAGTGTAAATAGAGGAATGCTCTAGGGACTAGGCTTAAGTCATTGCAAGATATTGGGATAAATTGCCGGTTTATATTGTCATTTTTTTCTCCATTGAGTTGGCTTTTTAAATTATTACTGATTTGTAAGCATTCTTTATGTAATGTAATAGTCCTTTGTTGGCTGTATTGGTTGTGAGGACTTATCATTTCGCTTATAGTTTTTAGTTGAACAGAAATTATTTTTTAAACCTAAAATATTTAAGTATAATACACATACAGTAGATAAAATTCTTAAGTGTAAAGGTCAATTTAACTTCACAAAGTGAACCCAACTCTATAGCCACCATCCAGAGCAGTATACTTGCTGCCCAGAAGATTAACATGTGTACTTTCTAGTCATTATCATCTTCCAAAGTCAACCATGATTTTGAGACCGAGATTGGTTCTAATTATTTATAAATAGAATATATAGAACATATTCTTTTGTATCTGGCTTCTTTTTGTTAACATGTATCTGAGGCTCATTCATGGTTTTGGGCATAGTAACGTTTAGTTCTTTTTTTTTTTTTTAATCAGGGTATAGTATTTTATAGTAAGAATGTGCCATGTTCCCATTGTCCATTCTGCTGTTGATAGCTTATACTTCGGGGCCATTTCAAAAATATTTTGGTGGATACAGCTGGACATGGTGGCTCATGCCTGTAATCCCAGTACTTTGGGAGGGCAAGGCAGGAGGATTGCGTGAAGCCGCGTGTTCAAGACCAGCCTGGGCAACAAAGTGAGATCCTGTCTCTACAAAAAAAAATTTAAAAAATTAGCCTGGCATGTGCCTATGGTCCCAGCTACTCAAGAGGCTGAGGCAGGAGGATCACTTGAGGTCATGAGTTTGAGACTGCAGTGAGCTATGATTGTGCCACTGTACTACAGCCTGAGTGGCAGAGACCCTATCTGTAAATAAATAAATACATGTGGTAGGTACATGTGTACATTTCTATGGAGAATATACCTAGGAATGGTACTAGGTACTGCCAAATTGTTTTCCAAAATTTTCACCAAATTGTATTGCTACTAGCAGCGTATCAGTTACTTGTTCTACAGCTTCTCCAGCGATTGGTACTAGAATCTTTAGACAGCTTTATTTTGAGGTTTAATAAAATATAATACACTGCACATAAAGTATACACTTTGATTTTGACACGTGTCCAGCCATATAACGTCATCACAATTAAGACACCATAGGCTGGGTGCGGTGGCTCATGCCTGTAATCCCAGCACTCTGGGAGTCTGAGGCAGGGGGAGCTCGTGAGGCCAGGAGTTCGAGACCAGCCTGGCCAACATGGTGAAACCCTGTCTCTACTAAAAAAAATTAGCCAGGCATGGTCGTGGGTGCCTGTAATCTCAGCTACTCAGGAGGCTGAAGCAGAAAAATCACTTGAGCCCAGGAGACAGAGGTTACAGTGAGCCAAGATCGTGCCACTGCACTCCAGTCTGGGTGATGGAGTGAAATTGTGTCTCAGAAAAAAAACTGTGTGTGTGTGTGTGTGTGTGTGTGTGTGTGTGTGTGTGTGCGCGCGCGCACGCGCGCTTATATATCTATGTAGAGAGAGAGAGACTGGGCATGGTGACTCACACCTGTAATCCCAGCACTTTGGGAGGCCAAGACAGGTAGATCACTTGAGCCTAGGAGTTTGAGACCAGCCTGGGCAACATAGTGAGACCCCGTCTTTACAAAAAATAGAAATAAAATTAGCTGGATGTGGTGACGTGTGTCTGTAATCTGAACTACTTGGGAGGTTGAGGATGGGAGGATCACTTGAGCCCAGAAAGTTAAGGCTACTGTGAGCTATGACATCACTACATTCCAGTCTGGATGTAGTGAGACCCTGTCTCAAAAAAAAAAAAAAAAATTTATCACACCCAGAAAGTTTCTCATTCCTTATTCCATCTTTTATGCTCCTCACTTCCCAGTTTGAAGACTACTGCTTTAACCTCGGGACACTATCTTGAAAGAAAGTGCTGAGTTAAGCCCAAGAAATTCTCGTGCAAAGAGTGTTACACCCATCTCCACACTGACTTTTGGAAAAGCTGAACTAGATGACCTCTAAGGTCCCTTCTAACTCATTTATAAATCAAACTGAGCCAGTTTTGTTAGCATTAGATGCACATTCAGTGTTTTTTTGTGACTTAGGCGCGACTTCACCATGGTTTTAGGCAGGGGTTAGGTGAAATAATCAGCAAAGTTTCCAATGAGAATGTGTCTCCTCAAATGAGGATGCTCAAAGAAGGAAGTTCCTGAAAGTCATACTGTTAACAAGAAAATAGGAATTTATGTCACTATTGATTTGTTCTTCACTGTTTCCAACATAGATTCTATCTTATTAAACAACTTTAGTTACGTCATTTTAGCTGTAATTAGGCATTATTGTTTACGGCATCACTACTTCATTTGAGTCAATTATGGTACAATTTTTTCATTGACTTGTATTATAAACTCCAATAGGGAAAAAAATAACATAGTTAAACTGGAAAAATGTATTGATATAGTTGCTGTTGTTCAGCCAACCTTATACACTTCTTTGTTGCGGTTTCTCAAACACGAAACAAATTCATGATTATGACAGGTACCACATTTAGGAATTACCTGATTTCTTACCTTTATATACCTGATTTATACAGTTGTTTTGTACCTTGTGTTTTCCTTTTGTGTTATGAATAAAATTACACCTCTCTGATAGATCCTGCCGTCATGAGTATTCTATACAGGGAAGGCCTGAATATAGGTTTAAGTTAACGGAGGTCAAAGTTGATTTCAATAAATGTAGATGTTCCTTATCAGTTCTTCAAGTTAGAAATCTTGATCATAGATTTTGTTAAATGTGAAGTAGGATGTAAAAGGAATGATACCCATGATAAAAGTGGCATTGGTGTAACCAGTGAATACCACATTGCAGGGGAGACTGTAGAAATATAGCTCTTTGTATTTTAGATCTTGTCAGTATAGAAGTAATTTAAATTACAAGAATTCTGAAAGTATATTTAATTTCTACTTCAGGAAAAAATATATTTAACATAATTTTTAAGTGAATTGAAAAGTTTAGCTTGAGTTTTGTGTTTAACTACATGTGATATTTATTTATAAGTTATTTTCTAGTCAAACTTATTTTTGAACTAGTCCTAATTCAATGTAGTTAAGAAATATGAATTACCTAAGGAAATTAATATACGTATTTTTATATAACTTGTTTTTTTGTCATTCCTTCATGTAATAACAGAATGTGACATCACCTAATCTTTAACTGACCTCAAATTACTTATTTTAATTACACTAGAATACAGTGTTAACATTTTCAACTCCAAATTTAATAATTTTTCTTTTTTATTTCTCCTTCCCGTAGTAATCAAAGCAAAGAAGCTTTCATTGACTGGGCAAGATATGATGATTCACGGGATCACTTTTGTGAACTTGATGGTAATAAAATAAACTATTATAATTATTTTAACTTTCATAAGACATTTTAATCAATGAAAATATACTCTGAATTGTAGCTTCAATACTAGATTTTGCTTTGTAGATCTTACTATTCATAATGGCATTTATTGAGAGCCTATGTTTCAGGCCCTGTCTTCAGTGCCTTAAGTACATTATTCGTGGTCTTTATACCTACCTTCATAAGTGTGTGTTATTTCATATCTGAGAAAACTGAGTCTGAAAAAGACTAAATAACTTGCCCAAGATCACACAATAGCAAGAGGCTGAGACAGGCTTTGATCCCATATCAGAATCCAAAACCTATATTTTTTCCATCATGACACACCATCTGTGATGGACCATCAATTGAAGCCACTTAGTTATAGGTCTGTGAACAAGAGGTCTTAACAAACTCAGATGAATACTGGGGAGGACTCTAATTCTACTTCTCCACAGCCCTTTTTCCAAGAGTCCCCTGGAATGGTAGAAAGACTGGACACTCTACCAGAGTAACTACCACTTAGCAGAAGGTAATTGCAGCGACTCAAAATTTTTTATCTGTATGATAATAGTCCCAAAGAATTGTGCTGAGTAGGCGTAAATCATCATTTCGCCTCTCTTCACCTTTTCCCTTGATAAGGTTATACTTTTCATAGTGGAAGATAATGTGGGGATTAAGTATGCACAGTTGGAAATAGCAGTGCTTGGAACTCTTCAAAAATCTAGAGTGATCTGCTTCCAAAAGTTTTAAAAAAGATATACAGGTATAGTTGTGCTATAAAGCCAGCCTATAGTGGAGTAAGTTATAGTGAGCTTCCACTGTAGTATGGTAAACTGAGAATAATGCTGGGAGACAGAATGTTATCTTGGTCTATATGGTTTCAATAAGGAAATTTTAAAGGAATCTGAGTAAGGTTATACCAAGGGGTAATTAATGAAGTATCCGTCCCCTTTATGATACATAGAATTGGGAAAGGTTTGATCACAGCAAGCCGTTGCACCTCTCCCTACTCTTGCATTTGCTCTTTGGTTGCCTTACAGGTGTATTTGAGGGCTTAACACCCACAGTCACTTATTTCTAAATTGTACATTTACCTATTCTTTGATTAAAGTATAAATAATAGTGCTTCTTGAATAGATTTTCAGATTAATAATTTGTGTGAATATATATTACTCTTATGGTAAATAGGTATTTAGTAAAAACGCTTAATTGCAGGAATTACTTGCTATAAGTAAATTGATATGTAGATTACCTGCCATCAGTATAAACAGTGTTAACTTTTTAAAAGTATTAGTTTCTTAAATTGTAAAAGTGTAAGAGATATTTAAGAATTTATATGAAATCATCCCTTAAGATTTTCAAGATTATATTCAAAATCAATTATTTTTATATTCTTATACATATAAAACCATGGTACCTACTAATTGGATTATCACGACTCTTCTGAGTTGTAATGTTTGTATATATTCCAGTGGTTTATATGCAGTTTTTAAATTTTTTTATTTTTTAGATTGAGTCTTGCTTTGTTGCCCAGGTTGGAGTGCAATGGCACAATCTTGGCTCACTGCAACCTCTGCCTCCTGGGTTCAAGCAATTCTCCTGCCTCAGCCTCCCTAGTAGCTGGGATTACAGGCATGTGCCACCATGCCCAGCTAACTTGTTTATTTTTATTAGATACAGGGTTTCGCCATGTTGGCCAGGCTGGTCTCAAACTCCTGACCTCACGTGATCTGCCTGCCTTGGTCTCCCACAGTGCCTGGATTACAGATGTCAGCCACATCACCGGGCCTATAGCAGTTTTTAAAATTACCGTCAGGGTAGCTTTAGACTCATTGTTGAGTTATTCTTGTTTCCTAAATTCAGTGGATTAAAACAAAAATATAAGAATATTTACCCAGTTTGCTAGGGAATATATCCATATACGCCATTTCCTGCTGTTTTGATGTTGATAATGACTTTATTTGAATGGAAGATGATCCCTATAGATGAAATAGTTTAAAAAATAATTTAGTAATTTAATATCCTTTAAGGTAAACTGTTTTTCCTACCACTCTTTCTGTTGTTGTTACTATCTTTATGCACGGCTTGCTGCTGCTTTTTGGTTCATGTTGCTTCTCAAATGTCACTTTATCAGAAAAGCCTGCTCTCGTCTTGCTATATAAGATAGTAGCTACTCTCACTCTGTCCCTTTGCACTGCCGGTCCCCACCCTGCTCAAGCACTAACAACTGCCCTACAGTATATGGCATGTTATTTAGTGTATTGATTTCTTGTCAGTCTTCTCTAGCTAGATTGTGAGCTTACTTGAGGGCAAGGGCTATGTTTTTGGTTTACTGATGTATCCCTGGTGCCTAGAACAGTGCCTGAATATGGTAGATGCTTAGTAAATATTTGCTGAATGAACTAGTTGGTTCATAAAAAGCCTAAATAGCATGATAGATTTTTAGTTTTATTTTTTCCTTAAAATACATTCATTAATAGATGTTCAAAACAGCAGTTTGTAAATCTGGTTGTGTGTCAAAATTTCTTGAGAGCTTTATCAACTGTAGCTTTTCCTTAACTGTAAATCATATTTTAACAGTGAGTTAGTAGCAGTTTGGGTTAGGGTTGGTGATGGAGGGCTTTAAGCTCAGTCCTGAGTCTATAATACAGTATTTTTTTTTTTTATCTGTGATCATAGCAAAGAGCCTGCACACTAAGTTGTCTATATATGCTACCATTATTGTTTAAGAGATACATGAGTTAGGAAGTAGGGAGGAATGTTTAACATCCTAGAAAATGTGGTATGACCTCATAACTCTATTAAATTAGGACAGTGAGAAGGAAACTGTTAGTAAAAATCATATACTTGAGGTCCAGGCACGGTGGCTCATTCCTGTAATCCCAGCACTTTGGGAGGCTGAGGCAGGTGAATTGCCTGAGGTTAGGAGTTTGAGACCATCTCGGCTAACATGGCGAAACTTTATCTCTGCTAAAAATACAAAAACTGGCCAGACATAGTGGTGTACCCTTAAAGTAGTCCCAGCTACTCAGGAGGCTGAGGTGGGAGAATCACTGTAACCCGGGAGGCCGAAGTTCCAGTGCACTCCAGCCTGGGCAACAGAGTGAGACTCATCTCAAAAAAAAAAAAAAAAAAAAAGTATACTTGAAGAGGAGGAAATAACACTGTTTCAACTCAATAAATTCCCAGAACAAGGAATTATGAAGCTGCTTTGTAGAGACAGAAAGAAGTAAAACTTTTGTGAGGAGGACATAGTAGACGGTTAGATAATTCAGTAAATGGTTAGATAATCTCAACAAGCTGAGACAAGCTGTAGTTCAGGAAGAAATTAAAATCCGTGTCACAGATGCCCGGGTAGGGGTGGGCAATGCCAACTAGTGTGTGTGTAGAGAATTTGGCCTGTAGGTGTTTTCTCCCACACACATTGCTCACTCTGGATGTCCCATGAAATTCTTGTCCATACTGAGCAGAGGTTGGTAAGTTTTTTAAGTAAATGGACTAATAGTAACTGTTTTAAGCTTTATAGACTGACTGTAGGATCTCTGTTGCAATTATCTCTGCCATAATAGTGTGAAAGCACTATATAAGCAAATGAACATGGCTGTGTTCCATGAACACTTTATTTACAAAAATAAGCAGCAGGCAAGATTGGGTACGTGAGTTGTAGTTTGCAAACTCCTTGTATTGGTTAACAAAACCCACCCTTTTCATGATTTGAAAAAGTATTACAAGATTTTTTTTAAACTACTGATTGAACTAAGGGAATAAACATTAAGAGCATTGAAAACGTAAGCTTTACTTAAAGTAGTTATAAAAACTGATATAATTGAGCTGTGTGTTGTGGTGAGCACCTAGAGTCCCAGCTATTTGGGAGGCTGAGGCAGGAGGCTTGCTTGAGCTGAGGAGTTCAGGTCCAGCCTGGGCAACATGGTAAGACCACATTTTTTTAAAAAAGAACAATGAAAAACCAGATATAGTTGATTTTTCTCTTGTGATTTTTTTTTTTAGCTCCCGTAAAGTATATTTTATTTCATTTTATTTATTTATTTATTTTAGATGGAGTCTCGCTCTGTCATCCAGGCTAGAGTGCAGTGGCGAAATCTCAATTCACTGCAACCTCTGCCTCCTGGGTTCAAGTGATTCTCTTGCCTCGGCCTCCTGAGTAGCTGGGATTACAGGCCCATGCCACCACACCTGGCTAATTTTTTGTAGTTTTAGTAGAGATAGGGTTTCACCATGTTAGCCAGGGTGGTCTCCATCTACAGATCTTGTGATTCACCCGCTTGGCCTCCCAAAGTGCTGGGATTAGAGGCATGAGCCACCGTGGCTAGCCTAAAGTATATTTTATATCATCATGGTTTAATATCTGAATCATGATTTTTCTTCTTTATTAGTTATTTAGTTGGTTTTGTTAAGCGAAGGGGTTGCACATTTGTAGGGGACACTATACACTTAGTCTTAAATGTACACAGAAATTTATAAATATGTACATATATATGCATCAGAGAAGATGTTACACTTAATTGTGAAACATGTAATTCAGTTTTGCAGATGAATTTATTCAAGAGCAGCTTATGAAAATTAAAACTATACAACTTAGAAATTAAATACTGACTTTTAAGATTTTTCTTCTTTACTAAAAGGCATACTTTCTTTTTTTAAAGACAGGTCTTGCTGTGTTGCCCAGGCTGGAGTGCAGTGGTGCCTTCATAGTTGACTGAAGCCTCCAACTCCTGGGCTCAAGCAGTTCTCCCACTTCAGCCTTGCAAGTAACTGGGACTAGAGGCATGCACCAACAAGCGCATATGAAAAGCCATACTTATGGGCCTGGTGTGGTGGTTCACGCCTGTAATCCGAGCACTTTGGGAGGCTGAGGCGGGTGGATCACGAGGTCGAGAGATCGAGACCATCCTGGTCAACATGGTGAAACCCCGTCTATACTAAAAATACAAAAAATTAGCTGGGCATGGTGGCGCGTGCCTGTAATCCCAGCTACTGAGGAGGCTGAGGCAGTAGAATTGCCTGAAACCAGGAGGCGGAGGTTGCGGTGACCCGAGATTGTGCCATTGCACTCCAGCCTGAGTAACGAGCGAAACTCCGTCTCAGAAAAAAAAAAGCCATACTTATATTTCATAATTTGACTGGGCACAGTGGCTCACACTTGTAATCCCAGCACTTTGGAAGGCTGAGGCGGGTGGATCACTTAAGGCCAGGAGTTTGACACCAGCCTGGCCAACATGGTGAAACTCCATCTCTACCAAAAAAGACAAAAATTAGCCAGGCATGGTGGCAGGCGCCTGTAATCCCAGCTACTCAGGAGGCTAGGTATTAGAATCACTTGAACCCGGGAGGCAGAGAGGTTACAGTGAGCCAAGATGGCACCACTGCACTCCAGCCTGGACGACAAAGTGAAACTTTGAAAAAATATCCACACGCATGTATCTTATACACGTGTGCCATACACATGTAACATGCATGTTATGCACATGCAACACGTGTGTGTTCAGTGCGGCACACATGCAATTCATGTGTCATGTGTGCCACACATACACATTACACATGACATGTATGACACACTGGGTCTTCGGCCGGAATTTAATGGTAACATTTATGCAATGTCATGTGCCATGCATGACACGGATAATGTGTGATTTATATGCCATATATGTTGTATATGTGCTGTTATGTGTTATGTATGGGGACATGTAGGTTGCACATGACACATGCACACAAGGCATGTCATTTTTCATGTATGTCGTGTGATATGGATGTGCCATGTATAACATGTGGCCTGTGTGGTGTGTCATGTATGACATGTACAAATCGTATGGCCTGTGTCATGCATTACACGTGTCTTGTATGTGCCATGCATTACAAGTACGTGTCATGTATGTCGTATGTCATACATGGTATGACATGCATGTATGTGACATGCATGTGGCATTCATGCATTGCATGTAGGACACGTGACATGCATGCCGTGTCATGTGCATGCATGTGCAGTGTGCGTGCCGTGTCGTATGCGACGTACGTCGTGTGTGTCATGCATGTAATGCCATACATGTCATAGATGTATGGCATACATGTGTGTGTCATACATGTATACCACACACATCATAGATGTACACGTAATACGTTTAATTTTTTTTCATAATTTGAATGTTTTAAATTAAGATTCTAAAAATTATTGTTTTTGAATTCTGAGTCAATCTGTGTTCTTGGATAGTTTTTTCTATCCATCTGTGAATTGTTTCCTTTGCCTTATTTTTTTATAGTGGAATATCTTTATAAATTTAGAGCTAGTAATAGAGCCAGTATTCTTACAGCCTGCAAAATCATGTTCCCACTAAATTACATATAATCCATTAAATATACTAAATTGTTAATTATCATTGTATTCTTTCTACATCATGAAAGTGCCAGGAGAGTGGATCACCTGAGGTCAGGAGTTCAAGACCAACCTGGCCAACATGGTGAAATCCTGTCTCTACTAAAAATACAAAACATCAGCTGGACATGGTGGCAGGTGCCTATAATTCTAGCTACTTGGGAAGCTGAGCCAGGATAATTGCTTGAACCGGGAGATGGAGGTTGCAGTAAGCTGAGATGTGTGCCTTTACACTCCAGCCTGGGCGACAGAGCAAGACTGTCTCAAAAAAAAAAAAAGTACCAGGTGATTCTTGGAAGTTATGGATCAAGATCCTGTTTTGCCCTTATGATCATGGATAATCCCAGTCAGTGGTTATTGACTGTCTAGGGAATATTGTTTACTGACAAGAAAATATACTATCAGGTAATGGAGGGACATTTAATGACCATGTTTGATCCCTGTTTTAAACCAGCTGCCTATGTACTATTGTTTATATTCATGACAACAAAAGGTTAGTAGGCACATAAAGGAATATATCTGTGCCATCATATATAACACTTGAGCTTATATGTATTATGAGCATGCATGTGTGAGGCAGTCTTTTTTTTAGGTATGAAAAGCATATGTTTTCCATTTCTATTCAGAATGTGAGCCTTAATAATTAAGATTATTATTTAATTCTTTTGTATTCTTCAGAGATCTCAATTAAAATGTCCAAATAGGGGCAGTCATGGTGGTTCATGTCTGTAATCCAGCACTTTGGGAGGCTGAGGCGGGTGGATCACAAGACCGGGAGTTCAAGACTAGCCTGGCCAACATAATGAAACCCTGCCTCTACTAAAAATATAAAAATTAGCTGGGCTTGGTGGCACATGCTTGTAGTTCCAGCTACTCGGTGGTGAGCCTAGATCGTTGGTGAGCCTAGATCGTGCCACTGTACTCCAGCCTGGACGACAAAGCAAGACTGTGTCTCAAAAAATAAATAAATAAATAGCAGAGATCTGGTAAATACTCATTTAGGTTTCCATATGGAAAATGATTATTTAGTTTTAAATATTTCAACAAGTTTTTGAAAGTTGTGCCTACTATGTTTTAGTTTGAGAATGGAAAAAGCACTTCAATATGTTAATATCAGTAAAAATAGTAATACATAATTTTTTAAAACTAGAGCATTGGTATAGCTTTATGAATAATCAGATTTGGATCACAAAGTTATGGAGCCATGTGTCCAAGCAGAGAGTAGCAAGGACATCTCCATTTTTAATACAATATGTGTTACAAAATGTTACTAAGCGTGTGGTTAGGTAAGTATATTCTTAGGGAAGAAATAATATGAAATATTAAAGCAGGTAGTGATTTTGTTTGGTCTTTTCAATCCTGGGTGGTTAAAACTTAAGAAATGATTCACATCTTTAATAAGGTGAAGGGGCTGTTACTTAAAAGAGCACTTGAGTATCAAAGGGAAACGGAAGAGTCGTTTTTTTTTTCTCAAGGAATTTTTCCAAGTCATTACAAATCCTGAGTCAAATACAGTCACGAGTATACTAACCACTTTATCATTTAAGTTGGAGATTACTTGAAAAGTATGGTATTTCTCTTATCTTTGGGTAGTCTGGTTTGCTTTGTACTGTTAAATTTTGAATAAATGGTGAAATATAGATGGTTTTGATGAATTGTTTGTTGTTCAGATGAGAGATCTCCAGCTGCTCAGTACGTAGACCTACTGCTGAATCCAGAGCGTTACACTGGCTATAAAGGGACCTCTGCATGGAGAGTGTGGAACAGCATCTATGAAGAGAACTGTTTCAAGTAACTGGAGGGGATGGGGGAAGAAGGAATGACTGATAGGGTGGAGAGATGCCAGGTGTGGTGGCTCATGCCTGTACTCCTAGCACTTTGGGAGGCCAAGGCAGACAGATCGCCTAAGGTCAGGAGTTAAAAACCAGCCTGGCCATCATGGTGAAACCCTTTCTTTACTAAAAATACAAAAAAATTAGCTGGGCATGATGGCAGGTGACTATAATCCCAGCTACTTGGGACACTGAAGCAGGAGAATCACTTGAACCCGGGAGGAGGAGGTTACAGTGAGCAGAGATCATGCCATTGTACTCCAACCTGGGGGACTGAGCAAAACTATGTCTCAAAAAACAAAATGAGAGGGTGGGGAGAGTAGTATTTGTTTCTGTTGGAATAAAATTATATACTATAATCGTCAAACCATTTTATATTTGGGTATTATGCTTTCTTTTTCAGGCCTCGATCTGTTTATCGTCCTTTAAATCCTCTGGCACCTAGCCGAGGTAGGTTTTTCATATGTACATTTTCATGCTTTTCATTGTTTATAAAATGTCTTTGTAACTAAACTTTATATTGAAAAAAGCTTTCACTTTTATATTTTGGTTAGTTTGAATGATGAACAAAAAGTATAAGATTAGTTCATAGTCAGGTCTCAAGATTTCTAGGCATGTTTTATGTAATTACTCTTACTGAGTGTGTGCTATGTGCCAGACACATGTATTGATTACTTACGTATTCTAATTATTTTACATCAACTAGGAAGTTTATGTAAAATAATTAGAATACGTAAGTAATCAATATACGTCAGATTTCCTGGGGACCTCTTAAAAATCTGGATACTCAGACCCTACTCTATTCCAGTTAAGTCAGAATCCTTGGAATGAGAACTGCAGGCACTGGTATTTTTTAAACTCTCCAGATGGTTCTACTGTGCAACCAAGTTTGACACCAATGTTTCATAACAGTGCTTCTAGACTTCAGGGTGCATACAAGTCACCTAGGAGCCTTGTAGACATACAGGTTCTGATTCTATAGATCTTGGGTGAGGCCCAGAAGTCTAGCAAGCTCCCAGGTGCTGACTCATGCCACACTGAGTAGGAAAAACGTACAAAAATTTTAAAGCGTAGGCTGCCTTTAGCAGTGCTCTCTATCTGTACTGTCCAGTAAAGTAACCAGTTTCCACATGGGACTGGTGAACACATGAAATTTAGCTAGCGTGAAACTGAATTTTAAATTTTATTTAATCTTAGTTTATTTAGATGTAAAAACCGTATTGCCGTTGAACAAAACCTTATTGTTTTGATAAGACTGCTATACCTTTGCATCATGTAACATGTTTTTGTTGTGGTGTGTGTATACTTTTGATTTTTAAAAGGTGTCTATTGGAAACATTTTAAATTAACACTTGTGTCTGGCGTTATGTTTCAATGGAACAGCATTTCTGTCATCAGTGGGGTACATCCTCATTCTATTCTCAGTGAGGAACCAAACCCTGGGAGCAACCCTGGAATTGATCTGCCATTCTTAAGAAGGATAATTTCCTGGTCTAAATTGGTATCTAGACCTTTCTGAGAACCAAATGGACTTGGAAGGGTTTGCTCACTCTGTCACAATGTGGCGAATACTCTCTTCCCCCAAATTCACATTGAAACTGCCTGGAGAAGGAAGTTGGCCATGTTAAAAGGCACGCCTGGCGTCTTATTCTTTGTCTCTTTTACTACTTTTGCCTCACAGCTGAAATCTTTTTTCAGAACCCACATAGTGACAGGCGGAGCTGCTGTGGTAGCCCCAACCTCTGGCCTCTTCCGCACCTCCAGGCCTCCCTGAAGTAGCACCCTGCTAAGGGTTTCACTGATGACAGTTTGGGATCTACTCTTATTAAGGCATATCTGTGCTGAGGAGCAGTAACATATTCCAGGATGGAAACAGTCACGTTCAGAGAGGATTGTGTACGTAATGATTAAAGGAGCCACTCTAGATATATATTAATTAATTATTAAAAATAGTGGTCTTTATGACTGTTTTTAGTTGGTTTCTGATATTTTATATATTGTATTAAAAAATATGCAAATCTTTTTTCTTCTTCTTCTTTGAGACAGAGTTTTGCTCTTGTTGCCCAGGCTGGAGTGCAATGGCTCGATCTTGGTTCACTACAACCTCCGCCTCTTGGGTTCAAGTGATTCTCCTGCCTCAACTTCCCAAGTAGCTGGGATTACAGGTGTGTGCCACCATGCCCAGCTAATTTTTGTATTTTTAGTAGAGACAGGGTTTCACCATGTTGGCCAGGCTGGTCTCAAACTCCTGACCTTAGGTGATCCACCCGCTTCAGCCTCCCAAAGTGCTGGGATTACAGGCGTGAGCCACTGTGCCCATTTGAAATGTGTAGATTTTATACTCTTTGGCCTGTATTCTAATTAAGAGGACTCATTTGCAGGATGTCAAGGTTTGTGATATAATTAATAGTTTAACAGTTGTAGTCTCAAAAAAACAGTAGTGGGATCTGACTATGTAAGACATTTTCTGAAATCTTTATTATTTTCTCTTTTAGGCGAAGATGATGGTGAGCAAAACTCATGTTTATGTTTGCTTCAAGTGTGGAGGAAATATTTTTTAACAAGTAGAATTTGATTTTTCCTTTACATAATTCAAAAGAAAGTATTTCTATTTTTTAAGAAAATAGCTACTAATGAATGGTAACCAAAAAAAGATTTTATATATATATGTATATATAAAGTTATCCTGTGTTTAAAAAAAACCATATTACCTAACTGCTTAGCTCAGATTCATATTCCAAGTTCCCATTTTCTGGTTATTATTTAATTTACTCGAATATGTTCTGAGGAAGTGGGGAGAAGTTAAGGTAGTTTTGCCAGATAATTTGTTTTGTGACCTCTTTATTATTGACTTTGAAATTTCTAACCTTAGTTATCAATATAATAATCTGATGATGAGCTATTTATCAACAATTGATTACTGAATGAATGTTGGGTAAAAGATACCCCCAAAATAGCCATTTCTCTGTAGGAGCTGAGGATGTATAGGATGGTAGGAAAGATAAGCACTATACACAAACAGTGGTAATGAGGTGAAGAAATACTCCACACATGGTATAAACAGTAGGTAATATAGAACTCCTTAGAGGAGAAACAGAAAATATCTCACAGGAGTGATGCGGGAAAGCTTACTGGAGGAGATAGTGTTTGAGATGAATTTTGAATAATGGGAAAGATTTAGATTAATAGAATTGGACAGTACATGTTGGAGGAAACAGCATGAATAGCTGTTGAGAAAGAGAACTAATAGGAGTTGAGAAAGAGAAAGGCATGTTTAGGGAGACAGTAAAGAGACCCTTTCAGTGGTAGGTAAGACTATACGGTGGTAATTTAAATTTAGAAAGATTGATAGCGGCCATGTTTTTTAGTACATTGGGTACTAGACTTTTCCTGTTGGCACTTGAGGTTTTTTGAATCACAGGTGATACCGTGATAAATGATCCTTAGTATATATCGAATGAATTAATCTGTTAGATGTTTTCATTGTTGTGTACAGTATGAAGCCTCTCAGGAGGCAAAGTAATTCCCCATCATCTAATTTATCCCTTAGATGCCTTACTCGGCTCATATGTGTGTTCAGTTTTTCTATAATTTCTATCATTCTCAATTAAAAAAAATAACAAGGATAGGTAAGTCAGGAAGTGCATTAACAATTTTGATTCTTACTGACTACTCTTCCCTGCCGCCTTCCCGCCCCACTCAGAAGAAGGATGTCGGGCCAGGAATGGTTCCTTTAAGTTAACAAATAAAAATGACCTATTTGTATCATGTTTAACATGAGTATTGAAATATGTATACATTGTGGAATGGCTATATTGAGCTAATTTGCTCACGTCATTTTATTTGCCGAAAACACTTAAAATCTCCCCAGTTTTCAAGAATACAATACATTGTAATTAACTATAATCACCGTGCTCTACAACAGATCTCTTTAACTATTTTTAACTGATAGTTTGTATCCCTTGACCAGCATCTCTCCAACCCCAGGAATAGTTCTTACAGCATTAGTAAACAGATTAGTCAAGCCCTTCTCTATTCTATTAATATGAACTTTCCTGAAAAATTATATTGAAAATTAAGGGATTTTTTTTAGCTGTTCCTTAAAACTTATTCATCCTAGAAAATTGAGGAAACATACTTAGTTTTATTGAATTAGGAAAAATGGAATAATCAATAGTTTGATGTTTATAGTCACTATTTTTCAGATATTTAAAAAGCACTATGGTTGTTATGAAAAGCACATTTGAGATTGTCAAAATGTTTGCCCCCATGTTTTCACATGCTTAAACCTTCAGTGAATAAGATGCTTAAACCTTCAAAAAAATAAAATTTATATACTTTTTTTTTTTTTTTTAAAGAGGCAGGGTCATGCTATGTTTCCCAGGTTGGATCTGAACTCCAGGCTCAAGTAGTCCTTCCCACTCAACCTTCTGAGTTAGCTGGGACTACAAGTCCAAGCCACTGTGCCCAACTCGTAATATTTTGACTGAAATGTTTTCTTAAAAAATTTAATAGTCAAAATATCATTTGTAAAAACACTCTTAAAGTTACTTAAATTATTTGTAGGATTTATTTCCTAGAACCATATGCCTATTTTTTTTTTAATTTTACTTGAAGCAGTAGATATTTTAGAGAGATTACTTAATCTGTCATACATTTCTCTTTTTATTTTTTTTGTTTTTTGAGAAAGAGTCTCTCTTTGTCACCCAGGCTAGAGGCAGTGATATGATCTTGGCTCACTGCAACCTCAGCTTCCTGGGTTCAAGCACTTCTCCTGTCTCAGCCTCCCAAGTAGCTGGGATTACAGGCCTGCGCCACTATACCTGGCTAATTTTTTGTATTTTTAGTAGAGATGGGGTTTCGCCATGTTAGCCAGATGGTCTTGAACTCCTGGCCTTAAGTGATCTACCTGCCTCAGTCTCCCAAAGTGCTAGGATTACAGGCATGAGCCACCATGCCCTGCAGAAATATTTTATAAGCCTAAATTATTCTAGTTTACAAATGGCCATATAATATTTTAATCCAATTTTGTCTCTCTCTCTCTCTCTCTCTCTCTCTCTCTCTCTCTCTCTCTCTCAGGGGAATCATTCTACACATGGCTAGAAGGTAAACAGTCTGTTCTAAATTGGATTTTTGTAAAAAAAAAAAAAAAAAAAAAAAACGATTTATTTAGCATATTTTTGTAAGATTTAGGATTTTATTACCTAGTCAACTAATTTTGACAGTGTTTGAAAGAAAACAACGTGTGTTTTAGGTTAATATATATGGGGATAAAATTATGTGAAAATTTTGAAGATCATGGTCAATTAAAAATCAGGTTTATATAAATACACAGGCCAAATACTGTCATCAGGTTTTCTAATCTTATTTCTGTTCTATATGTAATATTCATTCAAACTACTTCTCTAGTAACCAGTATGCAAAATATTTTAAAAGTGGAGGCATTCCTTTTGGAAAGGAGTACTTTATATATATAAAATTAATGGAAGATAAATAAGAATTCAAAAGGTTCTAAACATGTTTGCCCATGTTAATATAGTCTAACATTGTCTAATTAAAAGATAAAGCAATATAGATCCTGACGTGTTAGATGCTTTTGCATTCTTGTACTTCCAGTGTTGAAAATATCAAATGCTATTAATGGAAAGGTGAAATGTTGTAGAATTTTAGTAACTTAGGTTAATAACTGGATATATGATGCTTTTAAAAATTTACCTTACCAAATTGCCATTCATTTATGAAATTAAAAATTAAAATATATTAGTAAAAGATAAGCAGGTTCAATGACATAGGAAAATTGACATTTCATAGCCATAACCTTATAGGAATACTACAGAGTAAAATTAATTCTATTTTATGCATGTCAATTGGTCATGTTATCCTAGTAATATTATTTCTTTTTTGTTTGTTTGTTTCTTGAGTCAGAGTCTTGCTGTCGCCCAGGCTGGAGTGCAGTGGCTCACTGCAACCTCTGCCCACCAGGTTCAAGTGATTCTCATACCTCAGCCTCCCAAGTAGCTGAGATTACAGGCGCCCGCCACCATGCCCTGCTAATTTTTGCATTTTTAGTAGAGATGGGATTTCACCATGCTGGCCAGGCTGATTTGAACTCCAGGCCTCAAGTGATCTGCCCACCCACCTCAGCCTCCCAAAGTGCTGGGATTATAGGTGTGAGCCACCACCTGGCCTATTTCTTTGTTTATAATAAACTATATACATATGTTGACCATTATTAAAGTGGACATTATTGATGTGCAAATTTTGTTAGGAGTCATATGGGAAAATTGCTTATGTAGAAGATATTTGGCTTTGTTTAATTATTAAGCTGTACTCTAAAGATAGAAATTGTGGAAAGTAGCATTTAGGCTAGAAGAGGTAGTCACAGACTGAGCGTTAATAATGAGAATGAAATTTAGAAACAGTATTGAACTCTATGTATACTATATCAACAACCATTCTTCCAGTCTTACTGTTATAAGTACCTGAATATTGATACATGGTTCCAAAGAGGATTCCCTTATAGGCAACTGACTCAGCGTTTTCTTAGATTCAGTTTCCTCATCTGGAGCTTGGAGAGTAGCAATAGCAATACTACTAACTTACACTGTGAATGTAGATGATGCCTGTGAAGTTTCCTTTGGAAGCCACTAAACCATGTCCAAATGCCAAATATTACTGTTACAGTAAATGCAACCTCTTTCTGAGAATGCAGTTACTGAAAATGGATTTTAAGGATTTTAACAAAATTTGAGTCAGAAAGTGGAAGAAGAGAACCATTTTCTAAATTGTGTAAATTTGCTCTGTGTTGTTAGAAGTTGGTGGATTCTGCCTTCGTAAGTCAGCTTTTGCGGATGTTACTGCAGAGTGAGATTGAGAAGGCTTTTGCCTGGACCTCAGTAATTAAAGATACCATCCAGCCTGGCACAGACTGTAGGCAAGGAGAAACTCTCCAGCAATTTCCTGCTAAGTGTGTTGTATGTCTGGGTGTACTTAGTTGGTGCATAGTTTATTATTAATCTGGTTGAATTTACCTGTTTTTCAGTTTGTGAAAATACATTCTATTCCTCTCCCCTCCCTTATCCGCTACCCCATTTCAGTGTAGGGGCTTTGTGGGCTTTGCAAATTATAACTGCCTCCCAGTTTTCCAGGTCCTGGTTTGTAGGCATATGGATTTTCGTGAGTTTTGCTTTGCTTACTGTCCCTTTTCTAGTCTTTATCCATTTTATTGGACATAAGCGCTGCCTAGAGAGGTTGGGAAGAAAACAAAGTGAACTTCAAATCTGATGTTTTGTTACTTGATGATAGATTTGATGAAGTTTTAATAGAGGAGAAGTTAGTACTTAATGTTGTATTAAATGTATTCATATTGTTTGTATCTGTTGTTATTGTAAACTTTCAAACTTGCCATATACTTTTAAGACGAAACTACAAAATAAAATTTAATTTCTTTTGGTCCCCATCCATGACAATTTGAATATTCTAGCAAGAATTCTGCATTAGGGAACGAGATCTCAGAAGAATTATTTTTTCCAATTAGAGGCTATTTGTGTCAGAATCATCTGTGATAGCACAGAAGGAGAGAGTAAATTGCTAAAAAAGAAATCTTGAATAGACACAAAGTAAGCCACATAAACACTCTTACATTAAAAAAAAATTCTGCCAGCATATAAATGAGACTTTCTACTGTATTACAGCCCATTTTCCTGCATGGGAAAAGTGTTAAAAACCTATTGGGTGTTGAAGGAGGGAAAAACTAATGGCCTCAGATCCAGTCACTTCTTAAAATTTACTTCCCTGCATTTTTATTTACTTTAAAATTTTTCTATAAAGAATATTTTCTGAAGATATTTTTATTGTGGTGAGGTATATATAACATAGAATTTACATCTTAGTCATTTTTAAGTTTACTGCTCTGTGGTATTAAGTACACTCACAATGTGTATTACTCTTATTATGAGAGAAACTCTTTTAAAATGCTGGCAGGGGTTAGGATAGGATGGCGGGCTATTTTGACCTCTTAAGTTCTTAGCAAAAAAGCCTGTGTAGCTTAAGGCCACATCAAATAACGTTCTGTGATATTTCTGCACTCCATCTGATACGATTCTGCTCAAGTAGTAAATAGTCAACATGTATTTTTTTTTAATTAGTGAAAATTCCTGGATTTCTGTTTTCCAAGTTTCAGCTCCTTGCAAGTAGAACGTATGGTTAAAAAATTAGACAATTCCAGGGCAGAAGTTAATAAGACCCTTATTTCTCTGCTAGCATAACACATACAAGGAAGGGAAAAGAAAACAATCCAATGACTTTATAATTACATTTACTTTAGTAAGTTCTTAGCCTAAACCACAAGAAAACCTGTGCTGTTGCTGGCTGGGTAATGTGGGAACCTGCCAGCTGTATCCATAGTGTTTTGACCTCCAGTTGCCCAAACTTTTCTGCTTTTTTCAGCGTTAAGTTCTCATTATATTCAGTTAACTCCATCCTGAAGCCAAAATCTTACTTTGCTTTCTAGTGAGAGAATCTTGACCTAATCAGGTTTATGTTATTCCTTGATTTAATGTTCTTGAATCTTGCTTAAAATTAAGCCTATGTGCCAAACCTCCTGGAGGCAGTATTTCTGATATCTAAATGGGTGTGATTTCTTCTTCAATATTTTTCTGAATAGGTTTGTGTCTGGAGAAAAGAGTCTTCTATAAGCTTATATCAGGACTTCATGCTAGCATCAATTTACATCTGTGTGCAAATTATCTTTTGGAAGGTAAGTGTATTTTTAAGTGGAGATTTTGCCTTCTATTAGTGTAAAAATTACTGTAGGGAATACATATCTTTTAGAGCAGGAAAAAAAATCCTGTTTACTAAAATAATGTATTTCTCTTTCTCTTTAGAAACCTGGGGTAAGCCCAGTTGGGGACCTAATATTAAAGAATTCAAACGCCGCTTTGACCCTGTGGAAACCAAGGGAGAAGGTCCAAGAAGGCTCAAGAATCTTTACTTTTTATACTTGATTGAGCTTCGAGCTTTGTCAAAGGTGGCTCCATATTTTGAGCGCTCAATTGTCGATCTTTACACTGGAAATGTAGAAGAAGATGCTGACACAAAAGCTCTTCTGCTGAATATCTTTCAAGATACAAAGTAAGAATTGACCATCTGTGATTTGAAATTCTCCACGCTCTATTCACATGAGGTGGCACTTAAAGTACACAAAAACTGACTCCTAAAAGTTAGGCCAAGGGAGAGTAGAACCAAAAAGGAAAGTGATCAATAGAACAACCGTATTTTTAAAAAGTTCTAAAAATGTAGATGAAAAAGCATCAGTAAGGTGCTTTTGGCAGAAATTTTCACACTTCAGAATAGTGCTTTAAAGTATCACTAAATGTATGAAAATTTAATGCTACTTCATGGTCTTACCAATTTTATATTCTTCTAAGTCATTTTATTTACTTTAATTTTTGAGATGGAGTCTCATTCTGTCACCCAGGCTGGAGTGCAGTGGCACAATCTTGGCTAACTGCAGACTCCGCCTCCTGGTTTCAAGCAATTCTTGTGCCTCAGCCTCCCAAGTAACTGAAATTACAGGTGTGAGCCATCACACCCAGCTCACTTTTGTATTTTTAGTAGAGATGGGGTTTCATCTTGTTGGATGGACTGGTCTCAAACTCCTGACCTCAAGTGATCCACCCTCCTCAGCCTCCCAAAGTGCTGGGATTAGAGGCGTGAGCCATTGAGGCCTCTAGTCACTGTATTTAAATTTAGATGATATTATATGTGTGTTTGCATTGAGAAGGATAAGGGAGCATTAGCCTTACTTTTTAAAATATAACTTTTCTTTTTTTCTCCAGGAAAGTTATTGATTGATTGATTGATTGATTGATTATATATATATATAATTTTTTAAATTTTATTTTACTTTAGGTTCTGGGGTGTATGTACCTATGCAACTTTACTTTTTAGAATGTAACCTTAAAAAAAAAATGCTTGGTATAGAAAACTTGAGTTTACTGGTTGTTGAAATAAGCATGGAGGAGAAAAGTTAGATTAAGAAGTGTTTAATGTATTAAATTTTTAAAAAACATTAAGAGAATATTGCCTGTTTTTTACATGGATTTTCAGTTAATTTTTTAGGTTACCTTATGTCATTTATTTAAAACATTACAATCTTACCAAATTTAACAGCCATCTGTATCTTGCTTTAATCATTTGTAAAATAGTTTACATGTGAACTGTTTGTCACCTTTCTACATTACCAAACCTTACATCAGAGTAAATAATGCATTTTAAATATTTGTAAGGATAGAAAATTTTATCAGATTTCTGATACAGAGTACGTGGATTTTTCATGTATAACTTATTACAATACTGTCATTTCATCAGGTCCTTTCCCATGCACTTTGATGAGAAATCCATGTTTGCAGGTGACAAAAAAGGGGCCAAATCATTAAAGGTAAAAAGTTCTTGATTGGGACACAGGGTTGGGACACAGCAGTTTACTGGTTATGTTTTAATGTTGTTCATCTAAACTATTTTCTTTTCCAGTTTTCCAGTTTGTTGAAGTTCATCTGACTGGATTTTTACTATAAATAGTACAAAAAAGCCCTCTCCATATTTCTTTCTCAGTTTCAGTTGACCAACTGCTTAGTGACTTGTTGGTCATTAGTATGGTCCAATAAGTATAACACCTATTTATAAGTATCTTTCTAAAAGATACTGGTTGAGGGCAAGTTTTCTTAGTTCAAAATCATTGTATATTGTTGTTTGATGCATCTTTCAAAATACCATGAGATTTTAGCCACTTTTAGGGCAATAAGTAGTACATTTTTTTTAAAGTGTACTTTATGGAATGTTAGTTTTTGAAACTATTATGTTTTTGTCCTGTTGGACTAATTTAAAAGGTAAAAATTACCTGTTAACATGTGGTATCAGAAGGAAAATGTATTTTAGAAACATTACCAAACTTCATGTTAGGGATTCTTTATATTCATAATATAAAGAATATTCATAAAAGTATTTGAAATTGCAGATATTCTTTCCTTTTTTTTTTAACTTTCAAATTTATTTTTTGAGATGGGGTCTCACTGTGTTGCCCAGTCTGGTCTCAAACTCCTGGCCTCAAACTGTCTTCCCATCTCGGCTTCCCAATTCCCTAGGATTTCAGGCATGAGCCACAGCACCTGGCTGCAAATATACTTTGAGTGCATCTTCACAGTCTTTCATATGCACTTCTGAAATCCAGGTAGTTTCAAAAACTGAAACATTTTCTCATGTTTGGTGCAAGGTAATTTTTTAGCCAAATCTGACCTAAGCCAATGTAAGAATATAGCAGTTTTGTGGGGTATTTTGTTTTTCAAATTGATGCTTTGTATGAATTTTTTACATTTTGCTACAGAAACATTAATGGATTTGACTGCAGGGTGTTTGCTTACACTCTGGTGAGATGTTTCAAAATCTATAGTACATGTACTGTATTTCTAAAATCTAAAAACTTATGAATTCTAAAACACATTTGACCCCAAGATGTTTTAGATGCGGATGCACTATAGGAACCAATAAATTAATACTGAGTGATTCTCCATTGGTGAGAGTTTCTTGGTATTTCTGAAATAAGTAATTTAGCTACAACTACATTTTAGTGTTGGAGGATTGTTTTACAGTTGCTTTAGACACATAGGGCCATTTTGGTGTTTAATTTAATGTTAATTCATTTTTATAATGTTTCCGGTTTTCTAAGTATCAATACATGTGTTCTACTTTTAATCTTCAGAACGATCTTGTGTAACAGGGCAACTGTAATTATGTATATTTTGTAAATGCGGAAAGTGAGACTAAGGAAGGCCTAAAGTCTCACGACAAGCTTTTAACTACACAATGCTGGGATTTTGTTTGCTACTTTTCAAGGATGTATGAAGGAGAACCTATGTCCATTTTCTGTCTGCTACAAATAACTTGTATTACATGAGAGTGTGACCAGCACAGGAGTTTTTTGTGTTCTATTTATATTGTCTTTCTTTGCCAAGATATTGATTCCTTTCAACCCTTTGGGCAGCTGGTCAGGGCTTGTGGTAGCCAGTTTTCAGGCTACTTGCCTCCAGCTTCATGCAATAAAATATTTCCCTCGATGCAAAATAAAATGATTTTTATTTTCTACAGTTGCCATGTGAAACAAATGAGGACATTTTATCTTAATCAATCTTATCCCCAGATAAGGTGAGACTAACCTTAAGGGTATATTGCACACAGATTCTTACAGGCAGAAGAGTTTCTCCAGTGTAGGAAATTATTATTTTTTTTTGACATGGAGTTTCACTCTTGATGCCCAGGCTGAAGTGCAGTGGCCCAATCTCAGCTCACCGCAACCTCCGCCTCCCCGGTTCAAGCGATTCTCCTGCCTCAGCCTCCCGAGTAGCTGGGATTATAGACATGCGGCACCACACCCTGCTAATTTTGTATTTTTAGTAGACATGAGGTTTCACTCTGTTGGTCAGGCTGGCCTCGAACGCATGACCTCAGTGATCTGCCCACCTCAGCCTCCCCAAAGTGCTGGGATTACAGGCATGAGCCACCGTGTGTGGCCAGTGTAGGAAACTATTACAGCAAAATAGAGGGATCCAGTAAACATCTCCATATAATCTGCATTAGCAAACATAGAGAACTGTGGGACCATGTGTCTCACACAGGCCTGTTATTCATGTTGATTGACAAACATAGTGTGGTTCTAAGGAGCAATACAAAAATTGGTCATTGTTCTGATACAGGCTTACACAAAGCAAAGGCTCAAAAATAAGTGAAACACAAACTAGACATATTTATCATTGGTTGTCTGTAAATACCAAATGGAAGCGGCAGTTATGTTCCTTCAAAGTAAAGACCATGTATTATTTACTTTTGTATCTCCCATAGTGCAGTTTTGATGCTTTGTATAAAGTAGCACCTCAGTGAAAAGTCTATTGAATTAATGTACAGAGTGAATTTTTTAATTTCCATTAATGTCAGTATTTTATGTGCCATGTTATACAAGTTGAAATATTTTTCTTCACTGTTGAAAAACACAACTCGGGTCAGATCAGGTTGGCTAACACCGTAATCCCAGCACTTTGGGAGGTCGAGGTGGATGGATCGCTTGAGGTCAGGAGTTCAAGACCATCCTGGCCAACATGGCGAAACCTGTCTCTACTAAAAATACAAAAATTAGCTGGGCATGGTGGCATGGGCTTGTAATCCCAGCTACTTGGGAGGCTGAGGCAGGAGAATCGCTTGAATCCAGGAGGTGGAGGTTGCAGTGAGCCAAGATTGCGCCATTGCACTCCAGCCTGGGTGACAAAGTAAAAGTCCTCCTCAAACGAAAAACACAACTGATTTGTTAAAAAGCATCAAAACTTATACTTTAGCCAAATGCAGTTTGATTTTAAAAGTCTAACTAGACTGAAAATATTTTCTGCCTGCTAGGAGGAATTCCGATTACATTTCAAGAATATCTCCCGTATAATGGACTGTGTTGGATGTGACAAATGCAGATTATGGGGAAAATTGCAGGTATGTGTGTTGTCTTCTCTTTTAAAGCCATTACTAACCTTTATTTTTCCACTGAGTTCAAGCTTTTTATTAAAATGTCCTCATTGTTCACTGAATTAGAATTTAGAAATAGGCTGAACTAAAGTGTTTTTTCTGTTTTATTGAAAAAATTAATATTAAAGTATGTGTATGTGAAAGGATGATTCGCATATTATTCTTTGGTGATTTTAGTTTTACTGTCTCTGTGTTCCTATTGTTACAATACCAGATTCATTTGTGAAGTCGGTGGTCATTACAAACAGAGTATATTAATAGTTTACATATGTATATAGAAAGGTAAAATGCAATTATATAAAAAGATTTAAATATCAGGTCTTGATCACTGAATTTGTTTAAAGGAGTAAAAGAAGGCCACTTAGCCACAATAGGAAGGCTCCGCAGGATAGGCTTGTTACTCTACATAAGTCAGTGTCAAAAGGATTGTTTAGTATTTTATCTTACTTTCTTACAAAGATGATAAATTTATGGAAAATTAAGAGACAATCATTACAATGGAAGCTACACTCAAATCAAATATTTCTTTTTCTATAGTGCTAATAATTGATTTTTAAGTGTAAGTATCAATAATCTCTGAGTTTTGAATTGCTAAAGGCTGTAAATCCTTTCTGGTTACAAATTGAACATTGTAATCGTAATATATTTTGAAGGTTAAAAAAGGCATTTTAATAATATGGAATAGAATGATACGTATTCAATCAGTGTTAGACTATTTAGGTTTCCTTAACAGCTTAGATATGTTATCATATGTATGACCTGTGAGAAAGGAGAAACTATATAGTAACATTTTTGTGAAAAGCTTAGTTCATTTGAATTTCCTGTCATAATAGTGGCTATATATTCCTTTAAACCTTTATACTAGTTATTCTATAAAGTTAATTATGAGTTTGTTGGGATTTTCTCTAGACTCAGGGTTTGGGAACTGCCCTGAAGATACTATTCTCTGAAAAAGAAATCCAAAAGCTCCCAGAGAATAGTCCATCTAAAGGCTTCCAACTCACCCGACAGGAAATAGTTGCTCTTTTAAATGCTTTCGGAAGGTAAGAACCATTTTAACGTTGAAGATGTTTTATTTCCCATTGGATTTCAACAAACTGCAAAAATACTCCTCTCTGCTAAAAGTAAGGTTAGTTTTGTTAATAAAAAAGATATTTTATATTGTATCTGTACTAACTTAGAGTGACCTTAATGCTCACAAGTCAGTTTCTCTGCAGGTCATAGGAAAATTAAGTTTCCAGTTGCCAGTGTTTTTCAGTTCACTACCTTAATTTTGCGAGGAAGATATTCTTCTGATACTCTTTTTACTTGGCTATAACTTGTTCACCTACAATAGCAGGAGTAAGGAATACGTGATTGAGAAGGTAGTAAAGGAAAATGATTAAAACCTTCATCTGCTTCTTATTTTTCTTAAATCTTTATTACAATTTTTTTCTTTTCTCACCTTTTTTCTGCAGTTTGCTCTATTTCTTAAGCTCAGAAGTCATTTTTCTTGCACTCATTTCTACATGATTTACTTCTGTATATAGACATTTAATTTGCTTGTTTATATCGGTCACCAGTGGTTTAAAAAATAATCTGAATTTGCCTACAGAGGTACATTTAGTGTCAACTGAGGAATACAGAACAGAAAGAAAAGAATCATAGAAAATAATACTATGCTTCCTTGGGGAAAAAGAGAAAAAAGTCAACTTGAGGAAGACTTAAAAAAATAATAATAAGGGACTAAGTAATACAGAGATTATTTCTTGTTTTTTTAACATGTGTTTTAAGTTAAAAAGCAGTTAAATTAAAAATAAATTTGTATGTTCCCCCCCCCACACACTTTGTTGTTTGTTTGTTTGTTTGTTTGTTTGTTTTTTAAGAGATAAGGGGCCTGCTCTGTCATCCAGCCTGGAATGCAGTGGTGTGATCATGGCTCACTGCAGTGTCCAAATCCTGGGGTCAAGCATTCCTTCCACCTGAGCTTTCCAGATAGCTGGGACTACAGATACACACTATTTTGCCTGGCTAATGAAAAAAAAATTTTTTTTCATAGAGATAGGGGTCTCACTCTGTTGTTCAGACTGGTCTCAAACACCTGGCTCCAAGTGATCCTCCTGTCTCGGCCTCCCAAAGTGCTGGAATTACAGGCATACGCCGCTGTGGCTGGCCCATTTCCCATCTTAATAGCAAGGATTTCATCTGTTGCTTCCCTGTATTTAAAGATGACTATGTAAGTTGAGATTTCAGACACAGGTTAGATATAGACTATCGATAACTGGTATTTCATAAAAAATTCAGTCTATCCACTTATGAGGCCTTGTAGAAAGATGAAACAGGAGATAGTGAATGAAACTTAGTAGTGGTATGATCTCAGGCAAACACTGCTTTCCTAGTTTGTTTCCTTATAATGAGATCATATATGTGATGGACTTACAACACTGCCTCTCTTCCTAAGTGCTCAATGAATAACTTTCCTTCTATCAAGTAGTTAAAGAAATACTTTTTTTCTATCACCTCTGAATTGTATGTAAGGATAATTGAACTTTTAGAATTACTTTTTTGTATTTCCTATCCCAGAGTTTTACTTTTTGGCCTGGGCTGAGAAGCACCTCATTTAATCAGTCTCTAATCATTTATTGAATACTATAAGCATCAATGGCTACAGGACACAGGAGAGAGACTCAGCGGGAGACAAAATAGAGTCTTCACCCTCAGGGAGCTGACAACTTAAGACAAATTAGTGTGCTTGGGGAACAATGAGAAAGCAATCATTTGGAGAGGAATGTGCAAAATAAGTTTATTACACCAATTATAAATGATTTGAGATTCTTAAGAATTGTATCATCGTTCCCATTACTAATCTAGTATCTGTAAATAGTATGAAGTAACAGGCTTCCCTTGCCCCTTCTAAACCAATCTTAAGGAGAAATTGCAGAATACTAATTTAAACATGGAAGCTTCAGCGTTTGGTGTTGATTTTAGATTTTGCTTTCAAATTATAGTTCCTGTAACAATATCAATACTTTGAAATATGTATGCATCATGTTAGCCTTACTAATACATGCTTTCTCTTTCCTCTGTAGGCTTTCTACAAGTATAACAGAGTTACAGAATTTTAAAGTCTTACTACAACACAGTAGGTAATAAAGGCTTTTATGTGTCTAACTAGAGACATAAATGACTGTGTAAAGCCTTTTAATTTTGGACATTCAACAGAAAGAGACTAATCTGACTTCAAGAATTTTGAACTCTTAAAGAGAAAATTTAAATGCTCACTTGAATATTTATAATGATAGATTATCAACTGGAGATATTTATAAATGAAGTATATACTTTGAAAACATGTAAGTTATATTCATTTTGTGTTTAATTTCATGTGTTGAAAATTCTATTTTGTTTAGAATTGGTTTTGTTTCATTCTATTATCCTTTATTTCTAGTTGTCAAACTTTAAATGGCTATGTCTGCACTCTAATAACACTGTTCTGTTACAGAAAAAGAATTAGGGAACAAATGTTGCTTAGGGCTGGTATCAGTGATAAAAATTTATCAATGCTTTTTAATGTGTTTTTAGCCTTGCTTCACTCTGTGTGTATCACCTTCTACAATATAAAGAAATATAGTATTTCTATAATCTGGAACTGTCACCGTGATGCATGGCCCTTTCAATGCACACAAAATTTTTTTTAAATGTACAGAAATTCCTTAAAGTTCCCCAGGACTTCAATTTCATTGATTTTTATTGGCAATTTTTAGTAGCCTTTATTGTTGTTTCTAGCCTAAAGGACCTGATTTGGTAAAGGTGAATAAGACCTCTTTCCTAGGCTACCCAGCCAGATTTCATATGTGTGTAGTGGGCTGGCCCAAGAGTGTTCTTTCACTTAGAACTCCTTTTGATTTTGCTTTTCTTTGCCCCTAGATATTTTAGGGGCAAAGACATTTTGGAAATTTTCAGTTACTTTTAGGAAAAAACATTGCATAAATATTTATTTAACAGATTACTTCTGTGAAATAAATTTGAATGGGACTATACGAATTTATAATGCCAATTGAAAATACCCGCGAAATTTGCTATTTTAACTTAAAGTAAGCATTTTTAAAGGATTTATTTTAGAATACAATCTATGCAATCCTCTAACTCAGCGAGATTTTCCCTGACAGGATATATAAAAAGGTAGATTAGGTCAAGTCTCCTTTAAGCTTCCTCTCCCTTCACCTTTTGTTTTCACTGTATATAAATGATAATTTCTGTGATCCGTACCAACAGAGGACTCTTAAGTCCTAAACTGTAATTTTCTAAACCTGGGATTTAAAATCTTCAAACAATATTTAAAATCTTGATATATTTTTAAATGTCAGCAGATACAATTAATTTGGAAGGGTGCATCTGTGTAGAAGTAATGCAGGTACAAGATTGTGAGTTTTTCCTTAGACTCTTTAGTCTTTTCTGAATTAAAGAATAAGTGCTCTTAAATCCGTATTTTATCCTACCGGAGTCTGAAATGTGCTCATTGATGATTTAGTGACATCTAAAAAATTGTATTTAGTTGGCTCACACCTCTTTTAAAAATACTTAACCATCTCTTGGTGGGATGTGGTGGGATATTAATAAGTTCTCAGAGTTATTTATTTTCTAACCTAATTTCAAACCTTTATAAATTTGGGGTTTTGTTGTTGTTGATGGTAGTGGTATTTTTTGTTAAGTTGTTTAAAGGCTGACATGAGTGGACCCTCCCTCTACTTTTTCTTGAGGGTTGCAAGTATTGTATGGTGGGGGAGGGGGCCTTAGGGCAAACTGTCTAAAAAGTGAATATCCAATTAATTTAACTAGTAAGTTAGAATTATTCTTGATGTTCATTCAGAGTTTAAAAATGTGAAGAATTTGCACTTTATTACTATAAATGTAAAGAACTTTTTGATAATACTATTTCACCATTCTCTCAGTTAAAGATAAAGGCTATTATTTAAACTGTCTACTAGAGAAAATCCTTGGTCATATCCATTTCTTTTTTCTGTAGTGTGATTTGTTTCAAGCTTAGTAAAACTAGTATATTGGTATATATTCTAGGAAATTAAAAGATCTAATTAGAGTAAAAACTTAAGATTCTTAACTAATTTTTTCACAACAACAAAAAAGTATTCTTAGGCTGTAATTCATTTTAACTTTATTTTATCATAAATTAGATTGTAGGGAGCACCCTACATTTTTGTGTGTTTTATTTCTCAGACGATTGTGTGAGCCTGGTGACATTTCATGGTTCTTGTGATATAAACTTTTTCCAATTCACATCTTTTGTTGTGAAGTGATATCATAGGAGAGTACTGTTTGCATTGTAAAGATGCTCTGCTGGTGAATACCTCTTGGCATTTTGTCTTTATCTCATCACCTAGTTTAAAAATCCAGCACTTGATAATATAACTGACAGAAATGATTGTACCCGCTGATGAAGTAATGAAAATGAAGAAAAGGAAAACCTTCCTTCAATGGCATAAGTTTATTTTTTACTTAAGTGGCATCCATGTAAGTTAGACAAACTATGTATTAAAATTGGTAAAACTTTGTTTCTCCTGTTTTGATTCTTAGATTATGAGGAGGATCAGACAGAATAGTAAGACTCCACAGTCTTGAAATTTGATGTCAAAACGTTATATTTTGACATTTTTAACATTGTGAATTACTCGGTATTTGTAATCTCTGTATGTGTATGAAACTCTGTGCCATGTTTTCAACTTTGCCTGTGTGCCACTGTATCTAAGAAAGGACAGCTATTTTGATCTTCATCAGCATTGCCTTCAGCTGAAAATTTGGGAACAGTTCACAGTAAACCTCTCAGTAGTTTGCAAACTGAGTGAGGTACCTGCAGAAACCATAGCTATTCGCCAAAATACACAGATTAGGTGCATGGTATTATGGAAATTATTTGGCTAAAAAAAAAACACACAAAAATCTATGCATACTGTATTTTAAGTAATATCTACAGGTGCAGCTTTGATTTTAAACAATTCCAAATAATTTACTGTTGTACCCACCAGAATCTAGAAAATGTGAATTAAAGTACATGTTCTGCAATCTTTTCTGTCTTGTTTTTCCTCTTATTTTAAGTGTTTCTTTTTGTGACATGAGAATTTGATTGTAACTTGTGGAGAAGGGAGATAATGTATTTGTAAGTAGTCTGAGGTTGTTTATCATCATCATGGAAAGCACTGGCAGGCACTGTCTTAAGGGCTTCTACATGTACCTTTTGGCTTTAAATAAATATACCATTAATCTTCATAATGGCACGAGTAGGTAGGTACAATTACTTCTCTGTTTTATAAGTAAGACTGAAGATAAAAAAGGCTAATTAGCCTGTCTGTGGTCACAAATTCTAGGTTGTGGAGCAAGAATCTGAGATGAGAAAGACTAATTCTAGAAACTCTGTGACGTTTTGTAAGTTGGCCTGTTTACCATTCAACTGCAAAGTGGGAATTTTTAAAAGCATCGTTTGATTTGTATTGAATCATAAAGCTTTTAAAATATGCTTATTTAATTTAATTTTTTTAATGGGTAATACATTCACATAGTTAAAAGAAACAAACAATATATAAAGTTATTCAGTGAATGTCTTCCTTCTATCCTTGGCCCAGCTTCCCACACCTCCCACCATCAATTACCTCTGTTCTTGGTTTCTTAGGTTTCCATTCACACTGTTTTAGACATGTACAAACACATACAAATGCAAAGTCTTATTTCTTCTCTCACTTTTACCCCAAAATTGACATCATGTACATACGATTTCATTTTTTTCACCTAATATTTCTTGGAAGTCTTCACATATCACTAGATTTCTCATTTTTGTAAGTAGATGCTTGGTATTCTGTTATATGGATGTGCCAATGTTGAATTAACCAGTCCTCAATTAATGGGCAGTTGGGTTGTTTCCAGACCTTGTACATATGTCATTTCACATTTATATAAATATTGTACCTGTAGGATAAATTCCCAAAGATAAGAATTTTTGGGGCAAAGAGAGTATGTGCATTTATAATTTTGAAAGATACTGGCATATTCTTTCACAGGGGTAGCCATCAATTCACATACCATCTGACATTTATGATAGTACTTGCTTACCTGCAACTTTACCAGTGTAGATGTTATTAAAATGTTGGATTCTGGCCATTCTGATAGATGAAAATATCTATCAATGTGTAAATTCTTTAATTTTACTTAAAAACAAGAGAGATCAGGTCCCACTCTATCACCCAGGCTGGAGTGCAGTGGTATCATCATAGTTCACTGTGGCCTCAAACTCCTGGGTTCAAGTGATCCTCCAGCCTCAGCCTCCCAAATAGCCTGGATTATAGGTGCACACCACACACCTGACTGCTCAGTATGTAAATCTTCTTATGCCTAAGGTTGAGCACCTTTGAATATGTTTAGGAGCCATTTCTATTTCTGTATTTTGTTCCTATCCAGTCTTGTGCATTGGTCCTCCCTCATTCCTCCCCCCACCTTTCTTCCTCTTTTTTTTATAGTTTTTACATTGTTGATATGTTATTTGCTAGGGACGTGAACCCTTTGACAGTAACGCATTGGAAATATTTTCTTTCCAGTTTGTCATCTGTCTTTTGCTTTGCTCATGATGGTTATATCATGAGTTTTTAAAATTTTTTATGTAGTCTGAACTAACAATTTTCCAGTGGTTTCCAGATTTTGAATTCTCAATCCAGAGCAATCGAATAATTCACCTAAATTCTACATCTAAATTTTGAACCTTTGAAGTTTATTCTGGATCTAACCTAATTTTTTTTGCAGGTGATTAACCCAGTTGTTCCAGTATATTGAACTGTTGTTTCCTCACGAGTTAGAGAGGCTGCACTGATCTGATCTTAGAACCCCTATGTATTCAGCTCAGTGTCTGGGTTCTGTTTCTATTTCATTGGCCTGTTTAGTTGTGCACCTGTACCACATTGTTTTAATTACTCAGGCTGTATTTTTAATCTAGTGCATTGGTCCTCCCTCATTCTTCCCCCAACCTTTTTTTTTTTTTTTTTTTTTTTTTTTTTTGCAGTTTTTCTAGCTGGTCTTATTTTTCCATATGAGCTTTTAAAAAATTCTTAACATATAGAGCATACTAAAACTCTCCAACTCAAGTTCTCTCCCAAGGATTGCACTTTTAAACACTTATTTTGTCACTGTTCTTTTGATACTTTACCTGATAAAGATATACTTTTTACTCCTTTTAAATTATTACAGTGTTCTATTTGCCAGTGCCCAGACAGGTGAAGGCAGATAGAGGCAGGACCCAGTGCCCGTGTAGACAGAATGTCTTCTCAGTGCTTCTATTTTAAGATAGTCTTTAGGGATGATTTAAGGACTATTCTCATTCAAAAGCCCTGTTTCTTTTTTTTATTCCATTATGAATTATTTGCCCAAAAGTTGGATATCTGTCAGTGAGTCATAAGACAAGAGGGAGGGACCCTTACATGAGTACTAAATTTGTCAAATCAGTATGTGGATAAAAGTACAAATGCAATAAGTTACCTTGGAAAAAAAAAAAAAGACATCTACCAAAAAACAGAATTTGACTATTCACTGTTCTAGGAGCTGGTAATGTAGCAGTGAACAAAACAGACATTCCTGCCATCATATAACTTAGACATTATAACCTAGCTAGATTATAGTGAGAATCCACCCAAAGAAAAAAATATGTCAGCCAAAGGGTAATGGCCAACTAGACACTTATCTAGTGCAGAAGGTGCTCAATGTGAATGAATCTTAGTGTCATCTTGACAATGCCATCAGACTGTCATAGATGGATGTTATTAAAGTCATTTTCCTAACACAGGTCAGAGCGGAGTTAACATTCCAAGTAACATTCTGGTATCATTTAACTTCCACTCTGGCTTTCCTTCATAGAATATACCTCCAAACGGGTAAGTGTTCTTTTCCCTTAAATGAGCTTTAAACCGGCAAATCTAGAGCCCAGACTCTTGGCTAGTGAATTCACTTTAAGGATACTAAGTTACACATTATTTAATGGTCCTGGTAAAGCACCATTTGTTTAACATAGGTGGGTGCTTTATACATTTCAATGAATGCCTTCAAGGAGCACTGTTAACTTGGGCCTGCCCAAAGACTTGGAGGAACTGTTGTAGGTTAGTGAGATTGATGGGGAAAAGGTCATAGTAACAGAAATCAGTAGAAAAAGGGAGCAATTTTGGGAATCTTATAGGAATCTGATCTCCACTTAAGTCCAGGGCCAGAAAATCTGTTCTGGACATAGAAAGTGTAATATTTTGAGTGGTAGGGCAGCCAAGGTCCAAAAGGGCAGATGAGGTTTGTAGCTAGAGAATTGGTATTAGCAAGGTATTAATCAGTTTCTGAGAAAATGGAAGACAGGGCCCAGCCGTAGCTCAAGGACTAGAGGTAGAGAACCTAGATTTGGAGGAACCAGGTGTAGATGTCATTAGGAGTGGCTGAGTCACTGGACTTTGATCTCAAGACCCTGAACCTATCATTAGTGACCTAGGCAGCCAATCTCAGAACTCCATACTGAATGAATGTAGCATCAGTGCCCAGCCCATAGGATCTGGGCAACAGAAATGGGGACTCGGACACAGATCTGGGTTACGGGCACAGGGACATCCTCAGAAGAAGACTTCACACTATTTTGACCACTTGATTCATGGGTTCTTCATGTATACTTGCTAAGGGCCTGGGGTGATGTTAATATGTGGGTGTTCCCGAGTATGACAAGTGCCTAGTCTAGCGTCTCACATACATAGGTGCTGAATAGACATTGAATCCCACTCTGTTATTCCCACTGTTCCTTGTTAAATGTTTCCTCACTTTAATCAGTTTATTAGTTGAGTCTTTTTGATGAGAAGAATTCCACTGTTTTTAGCCTGGTATTTTTCAGCAGCTCCTCCATCTGGACCCATAGTCTTAAGTAGTATTATATACAGTTAGAAATGTTGTTTAATACAATTCTCACACAAGAGAATGGGAATGCATATTAGATGTGTCTCTGATCAGATCTATGCTAGTCTATATGCAGCAATCTAAAGCGAAAGAAAGGTTTTTTTTTTTAGATAAAGTTTGTCTTGTTAGAAATCTCGATAAAAGTTTCAAATATTTAGACCCATTTAGTTTTAATATAAGTTTCTCTTTACTGCTAAAGATAAAAGCACTATTCTAATAATATCCACTATGTAAATATAAAAATGAAAACCTTTATCTCACAGTGATTCCCAAGTTATAGAATTTATTAATATGCATTCCTTTCTTCTTAATAAGGTTTAAGTGTTCAACTAGATGTTGGCCCAACACTAAAGTCAGCAAACAGCAGGTGACTTGCATGTTGGTGAAAGAGGAAATCTGAGGAGGGATTAGTGAGTGTGCCTGATCTCAGCAGCTAAATATAACCAGCAGAGCTTTTAAATTTGCCTGATACATTCAAGAGAGAATTGGCATAACTAAATATGATTGATATGTGTATTAGAACAGTCAAACCTTCTTACAGTCACAGCTCTGTGTAACACGCTCTAGACATTTTAATCATGAGCTCAACTAAATAAGTTCATTGTAAAAACGATAAAGAACCAATAAAAAAATCTATATAATATTCTTAGACAATTAGCTGCAGAGGTAGACACCTGTTCCAGTAGTCACAGAGAAACTATTTCCTATATTTACCCAGAAACATTCACATGAAGCGTTTCAGTGTTGCATCAGGCTTAGATAAATGATGGTACAGAATTCTCAGTACCAGAAAAGACTGCCTCTTCCCCATACACTTGAACCTTCAAATTATCAGGGCTTTAATTTCACCGTGTTGCTTTAAAACAAAAGGACATTTGGGTATTTTGCAACCAGTAATCACCATTCCTTTTCCTCTTAGCATTTAATATTCCACATAAGTAGTAGTTTTGTTAGTGTACCTAGCAGAACAAGTAATTTGAAAGCTAAAGAGAATTTCAGTTTTTTTTTTTTTTACTAAAAGAGGAGAGTTTGATGTAACCAATGTTTTTTGTGTTCTAATGTGTATTTACAACACTTTAAAAATTTTTAACATTTTTTAAAAGGGGGATGAGAAAAATAGGCACTCAGAATTTTTATCCTTTCCAACAAAAGTAGTTCAGATAACTCCTAGTAGCTTCATCATAAAAGTACATTATGACTATCAGTTAATGGTGGGTATTCCAATTTTTCTGCCATTAACAACTATGTTTAGCTATTATAGGAGTATAATACCATATTAGTGGTATTCTTACCACTGTATTTTAAAAACTATATCTTCTCTTAGTTAACCTAATACTGAAGGACTGACTGCAAGATTTTCTAAAGATGTGAGTTCAAGGAGTTTAAAACATGCTGAGTTTGCCTTTAAATTCTCCCAAATATTAGTAATACAGTGTGACCACAATAATTCGTTAAAGCTATTTAGAATAATAGCTTATAATGTGTTAAGGCAACTTACACATTAACAGTGTAGAGTTCACCTCAGTGTAGAATTTTCCCTGACAACCATTTTAAATGCTATGTTACCCCCATTTTTTCATGTACTTAAAGAATGTTATGTAGGATTATGCTGATGTTCTATACAAATGAAAACCCCAATCAATAATGTATTCGAAACTTGAGATCCCAATTTTAAATACTACCACAACAATAGTAGACTTGATCTCTGTGAAACCAATGCCCAGAGATCAGTTATTCCTGCAGATCAAAACAAGAAGAGTCATTTGAAATGGGTTGCGTCATGTAGTATGACTTGTTAATATAAGTTCCTTTTCATTTGACCTTCCCTCTATCCCCAGATGTTCCTAGGCAGAGCAGAAAGAGACCTTGTTTCTGATGACAGTACTTCCTTTAGAACCTTATCTCTGTTTTACAGAAGAGCAGAGCATTTAGCCTCCCAATACACAGTGTTATGGTTCCAAGATACATGGAGTTTTAAGAATAGCGCTTCTGGTCTGGGAGGCAGTATTTCATAACATGTTTTTTTACTTAAAGATGACTTCCAGTGAATTGTCTGGACATCTCCTTCACGTGGCTGGCAGGCATGCTACAGCATACCGCAGCGCTTTGCCATTTTCAGATGTGTGGCTTTCAATAGGCTCTTTACAGAGCTATTTAGAAGTAAGGGCATTATTTAAAAATAACTGGAGATCACAGAAAAAACCACTAGGATTCCACGTACTCTTAGCTCAAGGGCTTGGGGCATTTGTTATTAATGCCCTTTATGGAACCTCTTACTTTCTCCTTGAGTGCAGTGAACATTCAGTGAGTTGGGAAAGGGGTGTGCTCCTGCTGTAGCCCAGAGGTAATGCATATCAGATTTCATTAGGCTGAAAAAAAACTATGCAGAATCTGTGAATACAGCAGAGGAGGTTTAATAGGATAAGTCAGCTACATTTTTAATGTTATCAACTTGTTACCATTAATGTGTATACATTAGCGCCCTAATGAAAGGAAATAAGTCTTTGGGCAAAACTTAAGAGATTATTTGAGGGACCTACTGCCTGAACCTTTTTTAAAAAAATCTCTAAAGGCCTTACAGTCTGCTGCTATTCCATTTCATTTTAACTATCAACACTGGAGTTGCAGTTGGCTTTCCAAGTTGTCAATTGTATTTTATGAGTCTACCAATGTGGCACTCAGAATCTGAGTGACCATCAGTGACCTGAAGAGGTAAGATTTGAGGAATACTTGAGTCCAAAAGCTTTCAAAAACTATTAGACCATATATTCTATATTTTTAAAGTGAATTATGCATAAAAGTTGTGCAAACTACAACATAATTGCAGTAACATTCTTAAGAAAAAGAAACCTAGTATACTTTAGCATCATTATTTAAGTTATATAAAATACATCTTTATAAAAGTACAGATTTTCTTTAAAAAGTTTAAATTATACCCACTGATATAGTAAGGCTTCCTGTTTAGTACTAAAATAAGGGTTTATCAGTCTACATTATTGCTTAGTCCTATGGAGCCATTGGAAACCTGTAACAAAAATCAAATTCTAGTTCTTAAGGAAAAGTGCCCTAAAAATTCAGCTGTCACTACACTTTTCTGAAGCTCTTCATCTGAGGAATCTTCCATAAAATTGTTAACTGATGCTACCCCAGGCTTGGTTTGTCAGGATCCAAAGCTGAGTCTTGCAGAGTTCCTGCTTGTGCCAGGAAGCTGTTTGTCTGTTGACCCCAATCATAGTAGTCTGGAGCAAAACTTAAAAAGAAAAAAAAAAATTCAGTGACTTGAAACATTATAGTATGTATGACATGTCTAGTTTAGGTAGACAGAGCTGAGATTCTGTATAAACCATAGATAACTCTAAAGTTATTTAAAATGGCTCTTAAAGTCCATTTTCCCACAAAACAGTGCTAAATGCCCACCTGCAAGTCTGCTGAACTCTTTGGAGCACAGAAGTGTATAGCATTACTAGAGAACCCAGCCAGTCATTATAACAGGACATTTTTTTAGCAACAAACTACCTGAATCCTAAAATGCACTATAGCTCACTACCTGTGGTGTCTTTGGACAAGTAACTCCTTTGCCTCAATTTCCTCATCTTAGAATGGGAGTAATATTAGTGACTGACTACATCGTGGGGCTATTGTGGGTACTGAGTTAACACCTGTAAAGTGCTTAGAACAGTAATATACAGTTAATTCTCAATACATGTGAGTCATTTTTATTATAATAATGTTTATATGGTAGAAAAGGGGTTCTTCACTGATGTAGGTAGTAAGGACTCACGCAGTTCTAAGTCATTTCTGGCAGATGAGAGGATAGGACAGCTCCAGCAAAATGTGAGTTTAAAGGGAGGAAATGCAGTGGAGTAACTGGAAAAGAGCAGTTTTAGGGAAGAGGTGGAGCTCAGAATCTGAGTGACCTAGAGGACAGCATTTGACCTCAAGAAGTCCTTGTTTATTGGCTGGCTTCCAGCTTACATTCTTTACATCTGCTAGCCCAGGGGATTGGTCAGCTTGCTTTTTTCTTAGCTACCAGCTTTTATCTTTTCCGATCAATAGAGCATATATTCTCCCAGCTTTTCTTCAGTTCTCCTGTCCCTAAAACAAGGGCTCTTTTCAGAGCTCTCTTTAGATCTCACTTTAGATTTTCTAAAGACTTTCACTGTTAGTAACAAGGAGTAAAAAGGCAAGTATATCTTCTATCATTTCATCCCAGGGGGAAAAAAGTTGTAAAGTTGTTAACTGTTAAGTCTTTAATCTCACAAAAGATTACATAAGATAAGCTTTCACTTTTTTTTTTTTTTTTTTTTTGAGATGGAAGTCTCGCTGTCACCAGGAATGTGGTGGCATAATCTGAGTTCACTGCAGCCTCCACCACCAGATTCAGGTGATTCTCCTGTATTTTTAGCAGAGACAAGGTTTCACCATGTTGGCCAGGATGGTCTCATGATCCGCCCTCCTCAGCCTCCCAAAGTGCTGGGATTACAGGCATGAGCCACTGTACTCAGCCCAAGCTTTCACTTCTAAGGAAACAGGATGGGGGTCCTGGGATGACAAGCAGAGAGAAGACAGGCTCAGCAAGCACTATGTTAGCCCTTTTGCCTCCTCTCACCCTTGCTGGCCTTGCAGTCCCGGAGTCACAGGCTGAAACGGGAAACATGATAGTCATCGGGCAGTGGAGTATGGCTGAGCGCAGCAGGCTGAGGAAAAGGGAAGGGCATCCCAATAGCTACTCCCCTTCCTATTTGCACACCACGCCCATGCCGAGGTAAGCAAAACTTGGAATCCTGGGGTGAATCTCTGCTATGGTTGCAATTAGTCTCATGTATTCAGGTTCTTCCCTCTTTTTATTTGCCTTCCCAATTCACTGAAAATTAGGTGATGGCAGTTGAATGCTAGTCTTACGCCCTCTATGTTAGCTGGTTTGAACTGTAATTTAACTGCCCTCTCCAAATTTTCTGGGCCAAATCTGCAAGTGGATTCAAGAAGGGAGATTCTTCCTACTAAAACTCACATGAAAGTATAACATAAGCATAAGTGAGACTGAGAAACAGGGTACTTATATAGTATAGGGGTTCAGAAAACAGATTTGAACAAGATTGCCTGAGTTAGAATTCCAGCCTAACACTAGCTGTGTGACCTTGGACAAGTTACCTACCCTCTGGATACCTCAGCTTCATCTGTATTATGAGGCTAATTAGTACTGACCTCTCAGGACTGCTATGAAAACTGAATGAGTTGATATTTGTGAATCTCTTAGAACAGTGTCTGATCCAGAGTAGATGCTGTAGAAGTATTTATTAAATAAGTATTCATGAAAATTAAGACCAAAATAAGTACCTTTAATGTTAATGAAATTTTAAATTAAGAATTGACATCATTCAAATTTGAAAACTTGGTTCTTTATGATCTATAACTTATTCTAATAAATTACTGCATTTACTCTCTTGCTTTAGAAAATGTGGTTAAAGATATGTTCCATTGAGTGATTTCATAGACAAGTGCTATATTTCCCTCTTGGAGATTCAGAGCACATATTAGTATATTACAGGCTCTGTGAAATCTTGGTATTTTTTAAAAAGTTCATTTTCTGGCCAGGCGACATGGTTCACGCCTGTAATCCCAGCACTCTGGGAGGCAGAGGTAGGCAGATCACTTGAGGCCAGGAGTTCAATCCAGCCGGGGCAACATGGTGAAACCCCGTCTCTACTGAAAACACAAAAATTAGCTGGGTGTGGTGGTGCACACCTGTAATCCCAGCTACTTGGGAGCCTGAAGCACAAGAATGCCTTGAACCCAGGAGAGGGAGGCTGCAGTAAGCCAAGATTGCGCCACTGCACTCCAGCCTGGGCAACAGAGCGAGACCCTATCTCAAAAAAAAAAAAAGTTAAACCATCATTTCCTTTTGCATGGCACAGCTATTAAGAAAAGTGTTTCATGGAATATTGTTTAGGAAACACTACTGTATATGATAATGCTATGGGGCTTTAAAAAAAAATCTGATGTCCTTTCTCATTCCTGGATGTTTCACATAAGTAAAATGATCTACCGATAATCCAGTCCTATACCACCTCCAGCTGCACAGTTGTAATGGAGGAGTTTTCTTTTAGCTTGAATCTATTTAATTAGTGTAACCCTTCCCTCCTAATGAGGCTTGTCTAACATGTAGTAAGGTCTTACCCTCCCTGAAGTCCCTGAGGAGCAATGTTCCAGGCAAGGTCATCATCACTGTCATATCTTCGAGGGTTGTCAAAGAAATAAGATCTGGGACTGAATCCATGGCTGGGGACCATTCCAGGGTTGGTCTAGAAAGACAGATAATCATTCAGCATACTTAGACATTGCGCCTTGCACTAGGCAAAAATAAGATCTCTTTTTTGCAGGAGATTAAAGATGTTCTATTTATTTGAATGTAGGCTATATCTGTTCAGCAGGAATGCTCACTTCAGTTACTCTTATGTTTAAGAGGGATTAGCCTTGCCTTTTATCACTATGGGCAAAATCTATCAGTCTTGCAACAATGAGTCATCATTGTTTTAATCCCTTATTGAAAAGCTAGATGATAAGCAACTATATGCCAACGAACTGTAAAATCTAGAAGAAAAGGGCAACTTACTAGACACATGCTGCCTACCAAGATTAAGCCAGAATAAAACCTTGAACAGACCAAAAACCTTTTTTTCTGACAAGGATTTTTCTGCTCCCTGATCCACTGAGAAAGCAATGTTTTCTCCCAGCTTTTCTTCAGTTGTCCTGTCCCTAAAACAAGGGTTCTTTTCAGAGCTCTCTTAACGTCTTCTAAAGACTTTCAATGTTAGTAAAAAGGCAAGAGATCAAAGCTATAATAAAAGTCTCCCAGTAAAGAAAAGCCTGGGACCCAATGGCTTCACTGAAAGAATTCTACCAAACATTTAAAGAAAAAGTAATACCAGTCCTACTCAAACGATTCCAAAAAAATAGAAGAAGAGGGACTACTACTAAACTCTTGAAGGAGGCCAGTATCACCCTGATATTAAAACCAAAGACGCATCAAAAATACTATAGGCTAATATCTCTGATAAATATTGATGCAAAAATTCTCAACAAAATACTAGCAAACCAAATTCAACAATATATTGAAAGATTATTCATCATGACCAAGTAGGATTTATCTCTGCGATACAAGGATGCCTCACCATCCACAAATCAATGCGATACATCACATCAACAGAATGAAGGATAAAAACCATATGATCATTTCAATTGATGCTAAAAAAAAAAAAAAGCACTTGATAAAATTCAGTGTTCCTTCATGATAAAAACCCTCAAACTGGGGCTAGAAGAAACACCTCAACATAATAAAAGCCATATATAACAGACCCACAGCTACTTTCATAGTGAATAGGGGAAAACGAAAAGCCTTTCCTCTAAGATCTGGAACACTGACAAGGATACCCACAGTCACCACTGTTATTCAATATAGTACTGGAAGTCCTAGCTAGAGCAGTCAGACAAGAGAAACAAAGAGCATCCAAATTGGAATAGAAGAAATTATCCTTGTTTGCAGATGATATATTTGGAAAAACCTAATGACTCCACAAAAGTATAAGAACTAATAGATTCATTAAAGTTGCAGGAAACAAGAACAACATACAAAAAAATGAGTAGCATTTCTATATGCCAACAGTGAACAATCTGAAAAACAAATTCCACTTACAATAGCCACAAGTAAATACCTAGGAATTAACCAAAGAAGTGAAAGATCTCTAGAATGAAAACTATAAAACATTGATGTGAGAAACTGAAGCGGACACAAAAAATGAAAAATGTTTATGGATTGGAAGAATCAATATTGTTAAAATCTCCCTATCAAAATACCAATGATACTCTTCACAGAAATAGAAAAGAATCCTAAAATCTATATAGAATCACAAAAGACCCAGAATAGCCAAAGCTATTTTAAGCAAAAAGAACAAAACTGGGAGAATCAACATGACCTGACCTCAAACTAAAACAGCATAGTACTACTATAGAAACAGATACACAGACCAATGGAACGTAAACCAATGGAATATCTATTCCAGAATAGAGAACCCAGAAACAAATCCACACACCTACAGTGAACTCATTTTCAACAAATTGCCAAGAACATACACTGGGGAAAAGACAGTGTCTTCAATAAACCGTGCTGGGGAAACTAGATATCCACATGCAGAAGAATGAAACTAGACCCCCTATTTCTCACCAGATATAAAAATCAAATAATCAAAATGGACTGAAGACTTAAACCTAAGACCTTAAACTATGAAACTACTACAAGAAAACATTGGGGGAAATCGCCAGGACATGGGTCTGGGCAAAAATTTCCTGAGAGTGTCCCTATGGGCACTGCCATTATGGCAGAGGTTTGGGGCTAAAGAGCAGAGAATTTGTTTTCTGAACTGAAAGTGCAACAGGCAGGGAATGGATCCCAGATTTTCATTTGGATCTAGATTCTGTTCATCTATTCTATTTACATACAAATACTTTGAGGGGAAGATGGTGGACAGGAGACAGGGCTTACATTCAGCTCCCACATGGATAGCCAGAACACATGTGGAGAGTCACACTATGGACTTTTGCTCCAGGAACCACCACAGGAGCATACCAGGAAAACTGAAAGAACTCACAGATACTCTGAAAGATGCAGCAGGCCACCGCAAAATCTGCGAGACAGGAGAAACCCTCTGGTGCTCTCTTGAAAGTTCCACCTGCTGTTTGGAGGCCAACTCAGGACGTTATAGCAATTCATGACAGATCCCCTGCTCCAAGGAAGAAGAAAACAACAGCTAATTCTACTGCCTGCAACATCCTGGCTAAACAGTGGTTCTGAATCTGTCCATGTGACACCTTCATTGCTAGCATAACCAGCATTTAAGAAAGCTAGCACGCTAAACATACAACCAGGAACTATCAGTCTACTTTACTCCCCTGCCATCTCCAGCAGAGCAGATGCCAGTATCTACAGCTGGGAGACCTGAAGATGGATTGCATCACAGGATTCTTTGCAGACATGCCCCAGCACCAGTCCAAAGTCTGGTAGGTCTGCTGGGTAACTAGACTCAGAAGAGCAATAACAATCACTGCACTCTGGCTCACAGGAAGCTCCATCACTAGGGGAAGGGGAAATGACCCACATCAAGGGACCCCTCTGTGGGACAAAAGAATCTGAGCATCAGCCCTTGAGTTCCAGATTTTTCCAGTAAAATAATCTACCCAAATGAGAAGGAATCAGGAATCAGAAAAGCAGTTCTGGTAATATGACAAAACAAGATTATATTAACACCGCCTGCCCAAGGCCCACAATAGCTCTCCAGCAATGGATCCAAACCAAGAAGAAATATCTGAATTGCCAGATAAATCATTCAGAAGGCTGATTATTAAGGTACTCAAGGAGATACCAGAGAAAGGTGAAAATCAATTTAAGTTAAAAAAAAAATACAGGATATGGATGAAAATGTCTCCAGAGAAATAGGTACCATAAAGAAAAAACAATCACAACTTCTGGAAAAGAAAGACACACTTGGAGGATACCAAATTCCCTGGAAAGTTTCAACAATAGAATCAAGTAGAAAGAAAGGACTTCAGAACTTAAGGCTTCTGAAGATACCCAATCAACAAAGACAAAAAATAATTTTAAAAATGAACAGAGCTTCCAAGAAATTTGGGATTATGCTAAATGGCCAAACCTAAGAACAACTGGTGTTCCTGAGGAAGAAGAGAAATCTAAAAATTTGGGATATATATTTGAGGGAATAATCAAGAAAAACTTCCCTGACCTTACTAGATACAAGAAGCTCAAAGAAGACCTGGGAAAATACCATTGCAAAAAGATGATCAGGCACAGAGTTATCAGGTTATTTAAAGTCAAGACAAAGGAAAGAAACTTAAGAGCTGTGAGGCAAAAGCATCACCTATCAGATTAGCAGCAGATTTCTTCAGCAGAAACCCTACAAGCCAGAAGGGACTGGGGTCCTATCTTTAGCCTCTTCAAACAAAATAATTGCCAGTCACTAATTCTGTATCCAGCAAAACTAAGCTTTATAAATGAAGAAAAAGGTAAAAACTCTTCAGACAACCAAATGCTGAAAATTTGCCATGACCAAGCCAGCACTACAAGAAATGCAAAAAGGAGTTCTAAATCTTGAAACAAAACCTCAAAATACACCAAAATAAAACCTCCTTAAAGCATAAATTTCACAGGGCCTATAAAACAATGAAAAAAACACAAGGTATTCAGGCAACAACTGGCATGATGAATAAAACAGTCCGACATCTCAATACTGATGTTGAGTGTAAATGGCCTAAATGCTCCTCTTAAAAGATACAGAATGGCAGAACAGATAAAAATCTACCAGTCAAGTGTCTGCTGCCTTCAAGAGACTCCACTAATGCATAAGGACTCACATAAACTTAAAAAGGTAGAAAAAGATATTCCATGTAAATGGAAACAAAAAGCAAGCAGGAGTAGCTATTCTTATATCAGACAAAATAGACTTTAAAGCAACAAGAATTTTAAAAAGACGTTAAATAATAATGAAAGGATCAGTCCCACAGGAAAATATCACAGTCCTAAATACATATGCACCAATATGGGAGCTCCCAAATCTATAAACTATCATTAAACTATTATTAGACATGAAGAAATGAGATAGACAGCAACGCAATAATAGTGGGGGACTTCACTTCCACTGACAGCACTGGACAGGCCATCAAGACAAAGTCAACAAAGAAACAATGGACTTAAACTATACCATAGAACAAATGGACCTAACAGATACAGAACAATGTATCCAACAACTGCAAAATATACATTCTTTTAATCAGCACATAGAACACTCTCCAAGACAGACCATATGATAGGCCACAAAATGAGTCTAAAATTTAAGAAAATTGAGATATCAAGTACTCTCTCAGACCACAGTGGAATAAAGTTGGAGATTAACTCCAAAAAAACCCCCTCAAAATTGTATAAATGCATGAAAATTAAATAATCTGTTCCTGAGTGATCTCTGGGTCAACAATGAAATCAAGATGGAAATTAAATTCTTAGAACTGAATGATAATAATGACACAACTTACCAAAACCTCTGGGAGACAGCAAAAGTGGGGCTAAGAGGAAAGTTCACAGCATTAAATGCCTACATCAAAAAAGTCTGAAAGAACACAAATAGAAAATCTAAGGTCACACCGCAAGGAACTAGAGAAACAAGAACAAACCAAACCCAAAGATGAGAGCAGAACTAAATGAAATTGAAACAAAAAGGCAATACAAAAGATAAACAAAAGCTGGTACTTTGAAAAGGAAAACAAAATTGATAGATCATCAGATTAACCAAGAAAAGAGAAGATCCAAATAAGCTCAATTGGAAACAAAATGGGAGATATTACGACCGATACCACAAAAATACAAAAGATCATTCAATGTTACTATGAACATCTTTACACAAACTAGAAAATCAAAATATACAACCCTCCTAGATTATATCAGGAAGAAACAGAAACTAAACTAAACAGAAACTAAATAACAACTAGCGAACTTGAAACAGCAATAAAAAATTGCCAACAAAAACAAAGTCCAGGACCAGGTGGATTCACAGCTAAATTCTATCAGATATTCAAAGAAGAACTGGTACCAATCTTACTGAAACCGTTCCAAAAGATAAAGAGGGAATCCTTCCTAAATCATTCTGCGAAACCAGTATCACCCTAATACCCAAACCAGAAAAGGACACAAGAAAACTACAGACAATATCCCTGATGAACATAGATGTAAAGATCCTCGACAAAATGGTATGATAGCTAACTGAATCCAACAGCGTATCAAAAAGATAATCCACTGTGATCAAGCACATTTCACACCAGGGGTGCAGGGATGCTTTAACATACATGAGTCAATAAATGGGATATATCACATTAAACAATTAAAAAGGAAAATCATATGATTATCTCAATGGATGCAGGAAAAGCATTTGAAAAAAATCCAGCATGTCTTTAAGATTAAAACCTTCAGCAAGGTTGGCATAGAAGGGACATACATCAAGGTAATAAAAGCCATCTATGACAAACCCACAGCCAATGTTATACTGAATGGGGAAAAGTCGAAAGCATTCCACCTGAGAACTGGAATAAGACAAGGATGCCCTCTTTCACCCCTTTTATTTATCACAGTTCTGGAAGTCCTTAGCCCGAGCAATAAGACAACAGAAAGAAATAGAGGGCATCCAAAGCAGTAAAGAGTTAAGTCAAACTGTCACTGTTCACTGATATGATTGTATATGGAGAAAACCCTAAAGATTTATTCTAAAAGCTCCTATGACTCATCACCAACAATGACCAGGCTGAGAATCAAATAAGGAACTCAACCCCTTTTCCAACAGCTGCAAAAACAAAATAAAAGACTTAGGAATATACCTAACCAAGGAGGTGAAAGATCTCTCCAAGGAAAACTACAAAACACTGCTGAAAGAAATCACTGATGACACAAACAAATAGAAACACCTCCCCCATGCTCATAGATGGATAGAATCAATATTGTGAAAGTGACTATACTGCCAAAAACAATCTACAAATTAAATGCAGTTCCCATCAAGATGCCATCATCAGGCTGGATGTGGTGGCTCACCCCTGTAATCCTAGGACTTTGGGAGGCCAGACAGGCAGATCAATTAGGTCAAGAATTTGAGACCAGCCTGGACAACATGGTGAAACCCTGTCTCTAAAAAAATACAAAAGTTAGCCAGGTGTGATGGTGCATACCTGTAATACCAGCTACTTGGAAGGTGAAGGCACGAGAATTGCTTGAACCTGGGAGGCAGAGGTTGCAGTGAGCCAATATTGCACCACTTCAGCCTGGGCAACAGAGCAAGACTCTGTCTCAAAAAGTCATTCTTCACAGAAATAGAAAAAAAAAATCCTAAAATTTATATGGAACCAAAAAAGACCCCACATAACCAAAGTAAGACTAAGCAAAAGGAACAAATCTGGAGGCATCACATTACCCAGCTTCCAACTACACTACAAGGCTATAGCTACTAAAACAGCATGGTAACTGGTATAAGAAGAAGCAGGTAGGGCCAGGCGTGGTGGCTCACACCTGTAATCCCAGCACTTTGGGAAGCTGAGGCAGGCAGATCACTTGAGGTCAGGAGTTCGGGCCAGCCTGGCCAACATAGTGAAACCCCCATCTCTACTAAAAATACAAAAATTAGTCGGGCATGGTGGCAGGTGCCTGTAATCCCAGCTACTCAGGAGGCTTAGGCAGGAGAATCACTGGAACCAAGGAGGTGGAGATTGCGATGAGCCAGGATTGCACCACTGCACTCCAGCCTGAGAATAGACAGGTAGACTAATGCAACAGAATAGAGAACCCAGAAATAAAGCCAAATATTGAAGCCAACTGATCTTCAACAATGCAAATAAAGTGGGGAAAGGACACCCTATTCAACAAACGGTGCTGGGATAACTGGCAAGCCACATGTAGAAGAAGGAAGTTGGATCCTCATCTCTCACCTTATACTCAACTCAAGATGGATCAAAGACTTTAACACCTGAAACATAAAAATTCTAGAAGATAAAGAAAATTTAGAAGATAACATCAGAAAAACTCTTCTAGACATTATCTTAGGCAAAGAGTTCATGACCAAGAATTCAAAAGCAAAGGCAACAAAAAACAAAGATAAACAGATGGGACCTAATTAAACAAAAAGTCTTCTGTACAGCAAAAGAAATAATCAGCAAACAGACAAATCCTAGAGTAGGAGAAAATATTCACAGACTATGCTTCCAACAAAGGACTAATACCCAGAATCTACAAGGAGCTCACACATAGCAGCAAGAAAAAATCAAATAATCCCATCAAAAAGTAGGCTAAGGACATAAATACAGAATTCTCAAAAGAAGATATCCAAATGGCCAACAAACATGAGAAAATGCTCAACAGCGCTAATTATCAGGGGAATGCAAAACAAAACCACAGTGAGATACCACCTTACTCCTGCGAGAATGACCACAGTTCCAAAACAAAAACACAGCAGGTGCTGGTATGGATGTAGTACAAAAAGGAACACTTTTATACTGCTGGTGGGAATGTAAACTGGAAAACAGTACAGAGATTCCTTGAAGAACTGAAAGTAGAACTACCATTTGATCCAGCAATCCCACTACCCAGAGGTAAAGGAGTCATTATATGAAAGAGACACTCGGACAGGCATGTTTATAGCAGCAAAATTAACAATTCCAAAAATATGGACCCAGCCTAAATGTCCATCAACCAACTAGTGGATAAAGAGAATGTGGCATATATATACCATAGAATACTACTCAGCCATAAAAAGGAATGAAGGCATCAACAGCAACCTTGATGGAGCTGGAGACCATTGTTCTAAGTGAAATAACACTCAGCCTGGAAGACCAAACATCGTATGTTTTCACTTAGAAGTAGGAGCTGAGCTATGAGGACCCAGAGGGATGACAAGAGTAATATAATGGACTTGGGGACCTGGGGGAAGGGTGGAGGGGTGAGGGATAAAAGGCTACACATTGGGTACAGTATACAATGTTCAGGTGATAGGTGCACCTAAACCTCAAGCAGTCACCACTGAACAGCTTTTCCATGCAACCAAACACCACCTGTTCCCCCAAAACCTTTGAAATTAACATTAAAAATAAAAACTCTTGGCTAGGCGAAGCGGCTCACACCTGTAATCCCAGCATTTTGGGAGGCCGAGGCAGGAGATCACTTGAGGACAGGCATTCAAGACCAGCCTAACACAGTGAAACCCCATCTCTACTAAAAATACAAAAATTATTTGGGTGTGATGGCTTATGCCTGTAGTCCCAGCTACACAAGAGGCTGAGGCAGCAGAATTGCTTGAACCCATAAAGCAGAGATTGCAGCGAGCTAAGATAATGCCACTGCACTCCAGCTTGGGTAACAGAACAAGACTCCATCTCAAAAATAAAAAATAGTTTTAAAAATATTGAGCAATACCCTACAAGCACAGACAAGCAAAGCAAAATGGGGAAAAAAGGATCACATCAAGTTAAAAGCTTTGCACAGTAAAAGAAACAACAAAGTCGAGACAACCCATGGAATGAGAGAAAACATTTGCAAACTACCCATCTGACAAGGGATTAATAACCAGAATGTAAAAGGAGCTCAAACAACTCTATAGGAAAAGGTTCAGCAATCCAAATAAAAAATGGGCAAAAGATTTGAACAGACATTTCTCAAAAGACATACAAATGGCAAAGAGGCATATGAAAAAGTGTTCAACATCAATGATCATCGGAGAAATGCAAATCAAAACTACAGTGAGATATTACCTCACCCCAGTTAAAATGGCTTATATCTAAAAGGCAGTAACAGAAGCTGGCAAGGATGTGGAGAAAAGGGAACCCCCGAACCCTGCTGGTGGAAATGTAAACTAGTACAACCATGGAGAACAATTGGGAGGTTCCTCAAACTAAAAACTGAGCTACCACATGATCCAGCAATTCCTCTGCTGATATCTACCCTAAAGAAGGAAAATCAGCACTCCGATGTTTGTTGCAGCACTGTTCAAAATAGCTAAGCTTTGGAAGCACCAAGTGTTTATCAGCAGGTGAATGGATAAAGAAAATGTGGAACATACACAGAATGGAATACTATTTAGCCATAAAAAAGAATGCTATCTAGTCATTTGGAACAACATGGATGAACTGGAGATGATTATGTTAAGTGAAATAAGTGAGACAAAGACAAACATCACATGTTCTCACTTGTTTGTGGGATCTAAAATCAAACAATTGAACTCATGGTCATAGAGAGTAGAAGGATGGTTGCCAGAGGCTGGGAAGGGCAGTGGAGGATGGGTGGGATAGTTAATGAGTAAAAAAAAGAGAGAGAGAGAGAGAGAGAGAATGAATAAACAAGACATTCTACTTGATAGCACTAACAACAGGGTGACTATGGTCAATAATAACTGTGTATTTTAAAATAACTCAAAGAGTGTGACTGGATTGTTTCTAACACAAAGGGTAAATGCTTGGGATGGAGACACCATTCTCCGTGATATGATTATTTCACATTACATGCCTGTATCAAAACATCTCATGTACCCCATAAATATACACCTCTTTTATCTATGTGCCCACAAAAAAAATTTTTAAAGCTAGGTGATGCTCAAATTAGCCAGACTAAACTACATAGTTCAATTTGGAAATAAATCTGTATAATCATGAGGACATTCATAACAATGGTGAGATCATTTTGGGAGATTTCTCATCCCTTTTCCATCTCTTGTCTCTAAAACCATTTCATCCCGTTTCTGCCCCCAAACTGAGTTTTACCTCTCAAAAAATCTCCAATGACTGGTCTCAGGTACACCCTAGAGGTCACCGCCAGTTTTCAAGATCATAGCTGCCCTTGGATGACTGCTGGAGTTTGAAAAACCTTTTCTGCCAGCAACTTCCAACAAGTAAAGTCGTCTTTGTCTGGAAAGATTTTAAATAAGATCAGGACTAGATTATATGACACACCAAATCAGGCATGTGGTGTGACATCCTTGTACTTAAGAGTGACCTCCTTAAAAGTTAACAGAACATGAATGAAGTAGCCACATGATGGCTATCTATATGTGAATTCCTGCTCTGCTAAAACTAAGCCAAACATAAGGAGCAAAGTGGCACTACACAAGGTAGACTGCCTTAAAATGTACTATTTTTAACAGTTTGAGAATACCTATGAGCCAGGTGCAAAAGAATGAACTTGGATCTTGATCTCACACCATATACAAAAAACAACTCAAAATGGATTAAAGACCTAAATGTAAGAGCAAAAACTACAAAACTCTTAGAAGAAAATGTAGGGGCAAGTTTTCAGGGGCAAATAGATGCTTCTCAACTTATGATGAGGTTACATTCTGATAAACCTATTGTAAGTTGAAACTAAATCAGAAATACACACCGTAGAATATTGGTTGTTTCTGATCGCATGGCTGACTGAGAGCTGTGCCTCGCTGCCCTATACATCTTGAGGGATTATCACACCCCATATCGTTAGCCCAGGAGAAGATTTAAAAATTCAAAATTTCAAGTATGGTTTCTACGGAATGTGTCCTGCTTTCACACCATCTGTAAAGTTGAAAAATTATAACTTGAACTGCTGTAAATCAGGGACCATCAGTATAGGATGTGGCAAAGGGTTCTTGGGTATGACGCCAAAACAGCAAAAAAAAGATAAATACAGTGGACTTCATCAAAATTAAAAGCTTTTGTGCTTCAAAAGATACCATCAAGAAAGTAAAAAGACAGCTACAGAATGAGAGAAAATACGTGCAAATCATATACCTGACAAGGGACTTAGAGTATATCTAAAATAAAGAACTCTTACAACTCAAAAGACAACCCAGTTTAAAATGGACAAAGGATGTGAGTAGACATTTCTCCAAAGAAGGTATACAAGTGACCAATAAGCACACAAAAAGATCCTCCACAAACTTTAGTCGTCAGACAAATACATCAGAAGCCAAAAGGAGCTCTCATGTAATCCTCAGGATATCTAGAATCAAAAAGTCAGATAACAAGTGCTAGGAGGACGTAGAAGAATCAGAACCTTCATACACTGCTGGTGAGAATGTAATATGGCGCTGCCTCTGGAAAACAGTCTGGCAGTTTTTCGGAAAGTGGCACTCAGAATTACCGTATGACCCAGCAATTCCACTCCTAGGAATATACCCAAGAGAAATGAAAACACGTTCACATAGAAACGTGTACACAAATGTTTACAACAGTGTTATTCATAATAGCCAAATGGTGAAAACAACCCAAATGTCCACTCATTTCCATAAATGTGTCTTTATCATTTCAAGCTTCTTGATGTGGGTCGTCAAGAAGCTTGAAATGATAGGCCCGGCACAGTGGCTCACGCCTGTAATCCCAACACTTTGGGACGCTGAGGTGGGCCAATCAGCTGAGGTCAGGAGTTCAAGACCAGCCTGGCCAACATAGTGAAACCCCATCTTTACTAAAAATACAAAAATTAGCTAGGTGTGGCGGGCACCTGTAATCCCATCTACTCAGGAGGCTGAGACAGGAGAATCACTTGAACCCAGGAGGCAGAGGTTGCAGTGAGCTGAGATCACCCCACTGCACTCCAGCCTGGGCAACAGAGCCAGACTCCATATATATATATATTTTTATATATATATATATATATTTTTTTTTAAAGCAACTTGAAATGAAATTATAAAAAGGACACATTTAAAGAAAACTTAAAATCCCTTAAATCTGTTGACATCCATCAATGGATGAATGGGTAAGCAAAATGTGGTCTGCCCATACAATATTTATTTGGTGATAAGGAATGAAGTACAAATACATGTTACAACATGGATGAATCTTGAAAACATTCTGCTAAGTGAAGGAAGTCAGTCACAAAAACCCACATGCTGTATGATTCCATTCATATGAAAGTCAAGACTAGGGAAATCATAGATACGAGAGACTATAGTGGCTTATGCCCGAGGGTAGGGCAGGGACAGAAGGGAAATGGGGAATGACAGGTGATAGTATGGGATTTCCTTTTGAGGTGATGAAAGTGTTCTAAAATTGGCTGTGATGACGGTTGCACATATGTGAATCTCCGCCAAACCACTGAAATATACACATGAAATGAGTAAGTTAAATGGTAAGTGAGTTACATCTCAATAAAGCTGTTTTAAAAAGAAAAACGCAGCCAGGGGTTTGAGACCAGCCTGGGCAACATGGCTCAGACCAGCAATTGCAGCTACATGCAAGACTGAGGCGGAGAATCGCTTGAGCCCAGGAGGTCAAGGCTGCAGGACTCCAGCCTGGGTGACAGAGCAAGACCCAGTCTCAGAAAAGGATAAGGACAGAGATTCTCAAATTTTACAGTGCATTCAGATCACTTGGAGTGCGTATTACAAATGTATATTCCCAGAACCTACCCTAGAGATTCTGGTCTGGGTCTCCAACATGACCTAAGAATCTTTACAGCCAGCATCCTGAGGGATTCTGAGACAGATAAAGAGCTGCATTTTGAGTATCCCATTACTGAGGCTCTGAAGTTTGACTATAATGATGCCAAGTTTAGAGACCTGTTTGTACCAAATGAATTATGGATACAAATGGTAGATGACATTGTAAAGAAATGACCCACCTGCAGTGTATTCCTTTAAAAAGTTGATGGGTATGAGTTAAGTTATAGATTTCCCCCCAAAAGAATATTAGACTTTTTTCTGATGTAATTACAGAAGTTATAGATAGGACTATTCGGTCATATATATTAAGAATATAATTTATTCTCAAAACCATATGAGGCCAGAGAAAGCTACAGTGTAGCATAGGGATTAAAACCATGGACGTGGCCGGGCACAGTAGCTCATGCCTGTAATCCCTGCACTTTGGGAGGCTGAGGTGGGTGGATCACGAGGTCAGGAGTTCAAGATCAGCCTGGCCAGCATAGTAAAACCTGGTCTCTACTAAAAATACAAAATTTAGCTGGGTCTAGTGGCACACGCCTGTAGTTCCAGCTACTGTGGAGGCTGAGGCAGGAGAATCGTTTGAACCTGGGGGGCAGATGTTGCAGTGAGCCAAGATTGCACCACTGCACTCCAGCCTGGGTGACAGAGTGAGACTTCATCTCAAAACAAACAAACCATAAAAATAAAACCATGGACTCTGGAACCAGACTGCTTGGTTTGAAGCCTGCCTCTGTCTCCAGCTTCCAAAAACAGGATCAAACAACAGGACAGTCATCTGGGTATGAAATGTGAGCTGTGAATTATGGAAGGACATTAATCATCTATGCTTTCCTCCCCACCCACACTGCTCACATTGCCCCAAATCCACTCACTGTTTTTCTGTGGGTTTCATAGATCAGTAAGTCAATAAGCTACCACTGGTTTGTGTGGTTGGAATCATTTACAGAACCAGGCTCCCAGGTGCTTTCTCATTCAACCTGGTTTTGCACTTTCTGTCCTGTCCCCATAAAGACATTTATATAAAGTTGGTTGTACAGAAACGTGACCAAACTAGGGAAGCAGCTTTCGCATTCTTTACAATAATGTTTCTTATTGCCCTATCCTCCCATTCCCTAGTCACCCTCCGGCATACTATTTTCTATTAGTATTCTCTATTTTCTATTTCTCTATTCTCTGTTTTCCTCTGCTATGAGAAAAGCTCATATATTTCGTTCACAGCAAGTCCAAGTCTCAAATACTAGTGAGGCAATGTTGCATTAAGAGAAATAGTTAGAGGCTGGGCGCAGTGGCTCACACCTGTAATCCCAGCACTTTCGAAGGCCAAGGTGGGCCGATCACCTGAGTTCGAGACCAGCCTGACCAACATGGTGAAACCCCATCTCTACTAAAAGTACAAAATTAGCCGGGCATGGTGGCACATGCCTGTAATCCCAGCTACTTGGGAGGTGGAGGTAGGAGAATTGCTTGAACCTGAGAGGTGGAGGTTGCAATGAGCCAAGATCGCACCACCGCACTCCAGCCTGGGCAACAAGAGCAAAACTCTGTCTCAAAAAAAAAAAAAGAAAGGAAGAAAGAGTCACTTTCCCCAGGCCTTAAGATACAACTTATAATACTTTCATTTCTTCTGTAAAATAAACTTAACTGAAAAACATTTTCCCTCAAAAGATAAGGGAAATGAATGTCTCAATAAAATAGTCAAGGAAACTTTTCATACCAGCACAGAATGGAAGAGGCCCTCTTCTCTATTGAGAAGTGAAGAAGAAGTTCTAACTGCAGGTTTCGTGATCAGAATTAGGAGATATTTTCTTACAAATATAAATGGTTTACTTACAAGGTCCTTTGTAGGATTTCTAACTCGGAAGAAATAAACTACTAAGGTGGTAGGTAAGAGTTCCCAAACAAAAAGCACCACTCCAAATAAGACGTATCCAGCATCTCCCAGCTGATTCTTCAAATCTGCCTGTTAGAAAGAGAGAGGGACAGTCATTAGACCAAGGGCAAAGAAAATAAATGTGACTGAGTCTTTCCAATGTGAACAGGGGATAATTCTAATACTACAGCACAGTTCACTCCCCTATATTTTAGAATGTACTGTAGAATATACTGTTAATGTCTACTTGAAGTATTAAAATACAGTATAGTACACTCCCTTAAAATATGCAGATTGGAATCAGATTATAGTAATGGTCCGGACCTCAGAAAAGGGTTATTTAAACCTTACGGGATAAATGATTCTCTTCTTCAAAATATTCAAAGACAGAAACTTCTAACCTCAGATGTTGTATTACTTCACGCCCCCAAAACTCTTAAGTCCAAATTAACACTCAAATCTAAGCTGACTTTCTTCAACAAATGAACAGTGAGAAGGTTATGTTGCCGCCTCCATTATCCCCCCATAGTCTCATCCCTAGGTAAAGAGATCAACTTTCAAACTTTTCTTCACATACACCATATCCTGCTGGGAGGTAGAGGTAGGAGAATTGCTTGAACCTAAGAGGTAGAGGTTGCAGTGAGCCGAGATCACACCACCACACTCCAGCCTGGGCAACAAGAGCAAAACTCTGTCTCAAAAAAAAAAAAAAAAAAAAAAAAAAGGAAGAAAGAAATAGTCACTTTCCCCAGCCTTTCCCCATTTTCACCCTTTAAAGCCTGCTGTAGGCCAGCTTGTCCAGAAAACCAGTCCTCAGAGCCTAAGGTATTTGGTGTCAGGCCCAGTGAGATGGCCAGAGAGCTTGGTAGAGCAGTGTTCTCTTCACAACAGACAGAAGGTACAGGAGGAAAGTGCATGGTTGGGTTTGGGCCACTGTATCAGGTCATTCTTTCAAAACAGAATGTACCTTAAAAGGCCCAATAACTTAAACTCAATCCTTTCACCTTCTCTAAAACACCACTTAAAGCATGGTGACCAAAACTACTTACGCTACTTTCAGAAAGATCACCCCATGCTTCCTCTATGTTCCATCTCAATTACGTGTTCTTTTTTGATTCTGCACAAACAACATGTACAACTGTGGTCATTTGTTTTGCTTGCTCCTAGATTATTTTGGTGGCAACACACAGATCTAGATAACCATAAATAGCCCATAAAAATAGAAGAATTTTAAAAATCATCATATTTTAAATCCATTGTAATTATATATATATATATATATATATATATATATATAATTTTTTTTTTTTTTTTTTTTGAGACAAGGTCTTGCTCTGTCATCCAGGCTGGAGTACAGTGGTGTGATCACAGCTTACCGCGGCCTTCAGCCCCTGGGCTCAAGTAATCCTCCCAAGCAGCTAGGACTACTGGTCTACACCAACATGCCTGGCTAATTTTTTAATTTTTAATTTTTTGTAGAGATGAGGTCTTGCTATGTTGCCAGGGCTGGTCTCAACTGGCCTCAAGTGATCCTCCCAAAATGCTGGATTACAGGTCACCACACCCACCCATACATTGTTTGTTTGTTTCTAAGTGAAAGCAAGTTTATTAGGAAAGAAAGAATGGCTACTCCTTCATAGACAGAGCACCCATAAATTCTTAATTGAAATAAAAACTGAAAAAATTTTGTTAAAGCCAAATCTTTGTTGTTTAATGGCTACAGAGTTTCAGTTTAGGAAGATGAAAAAGTTCTAGAGATGGTGACGATGGCCGCACCGTATACTAAAACACGGCTCGAATAGCAAATGTTACGTATATTTTACTACAGTACAAAATCAAATACTTTGTGTATCATGATAGTCTCTAATCATTGTTTAAAGTTTAGATTTTCATATATTTGATTTCCTCAAAATAGTGCACACGCTTCGCAGTGCCTTGTCCGGCTTCCTCCCATCCTGTGTTTATGGTGTTGCTGCTGTTGTTTTAATCCTTTCTAACTGTAACACAATCTTTCCTTGTCCTCACAGGTTTAGCTTATCATGATCATTTTATTCTTTCTTCCAGCTGTCTAAATCCAGCTCAGGGCTTGAGCACCGTCGAGATGTTAGAAGCAGATTTAGAGATGGTTAGGTATTCAGTACTTTTCCAGGAAAAGCTAAGGAACCTTTGCAAATCAATCTAATACATTTCTAGTAGGGAAGTTATGTATCTGTATTAATGGCTAATCCGTGTGTCCCTTTTCCTTAGTGGACCATAAAGCTCCCACAGAGCAGGGAATGAGTCTGTTCAGTTTTGTAGCCCTGGCACTTTGCACGCCGCCCAAGATAAGAAAACAAAGTGCTGTTTGTCAGATGAGTGAATGGTAGTTCATTGTCATTGTTTTATGTATTTTCTTGAGCATGGATGCCAGATGATATTTCGCTACCTTTGTTCATTTGCTTTCTGACTTACAAATGTATAGAATGTATTTTTAGAAAGAGTATATCATTGTGACTAGTGCCATGAGCTTTCACTAAAACATTAATATCCTCAGTCACTTTCGTCTAGACGTTCTCAAATGCTGTGTACATGGTCCATCAAAGAAACATTTTCTCCCTGAAGATGATTACGGCAAAAAGAAAAAAAAATCTTCATGACTTCATGGTCCTGTGTATTTTCTGAAATCTGAATACAATTTGCTTAATCTTTGCGAATGTCACCCTTTAATAATACCATCTTATATTTATAAGGAAGCACTTTTTAAAAAATTAAGTATACTGGCCAGCGTGGTGGCTCATGTCTGTAATTCCAGCAGTTTGGGAGGCCGAGGTGGGTGGATCACCTCAGGACAGGAGTACAAGACCAGCCTGGCCAACATGGCGAAACCCCGTCTCTACTCAAAGTACACAAAATTAGCCAGGTGTGGTAGTGGGCACCTGTAATCCCAGCTACTCAGGAGGCTGAGGCAGGAGAACTGCCTGAACCTAGGAAGCAGAGGTTGCAGTGAGCAGAGGTTGCACCACTGCACTCCAGCCTGGGCAACAAGAGCGAAACTCCATCTTAAAAAAAAAAAATTACTGCTTAACAAGAGCCTTAAGAGGGGGAAAGGAGTGAAAAGTATGTGTGTACACATGTATGTGGATAAATACACGCATACAGATAATGTCCTGGTTTTCTCAAAAGACATGTGAAATGGAACACGGCAGGTGCTATGATACCATCTGACAGGTGAGGTTCGGATACCACAGAGGGAAGTGATCTCTCAAGGTCACTCAGTCATTCAGCAGCAGAAACAAGGAGCTTGTACTTCTCTGCCATGTAGACCACTGAAAGGCAAATACGGTTGGCCCTCCATATCAGCAGGTTCTACATCTGCGGACTCAACCAAATGCAGATCAAAAATATTTGAAAATAAAAAACAATAACAATTAAAAATAATAGAAATTTCAGCCAGGCATGGTGGCTCGTGCTTGTAATCCCAGCACTTTGGGAGGCCAAGGCGGGCAGATCATGACGTCAGGAGTTTCAGACCAGCCTGGCCAACATAGTGAAACCCTGTCTCTACTAAAAATACAAAAAAAAAAATAGCTGGGCGTGGTGGCTGGCATCTGTAATCCCAGCTACTTGGGAGGTTGAGGCAGGAGAATCGCTTGAACTCAGGAGGCAGAGGTTGCAGTGAGCCAAGATGGCGCCACTGCACTCCACCTGGGCAAAAGAGCTACACTCCATCTCAAATAATAATAATAATAGAAATTTTCAAACAATGTATAACAACTGTTTACATAGCATTTGCGTTGTACTTGGTGTTGTAAGTCATCTAGAGATTGAAGTACACAGAAGGATGTGTGTAGGTTATATGCAGATACTACACCATTTTATACTTGAGCATTCAGATTTTGGTATTTTCTGGGGTCCTAGAACCAGTGCCTTGAGGATACCAAGGGCCAACTGTAGTCCCTGGTCAGGTGACACCTCCTCAGCGCCCCCACTGACCTGGTCTGATACATTGTACCAGTCGTAATCAAAGGAATGGACGCTCTTGTTCTGAGAAAATGATAGGATGAACAGGTTGTAGCAGGCCCGAGAGGTATACAGCAGTATCACGGTGACACCGATGGCAGTCACTTGACACACGGAGGAGCCCTGGAAAAAAGGAAGCAGAAGGTATGGGCCACTCCGGGTCTGAGGTTCCAGCCCCTTCCCCAGCCCCCACATGTGTGAGTCTGGGAAGCCCTTTGGGACCTCAGGAGCACTGTGGTCTCGTTGGGTCTTCCACCAGAGTCCTTCATCCTGAGGCCCTGAAACCCACTGCAAACCTCATCTCATCCACACTCCTTCCTACAATTTCAAGTTGTCTTCATATGGACCCTGGGACATGGTTTGGAGATGCCTTCAGCGAGATTAAAATATGCGCCATTTGCCCGAGGCCTAGAGCGTATGAGCAGGAAAGTCCGACGGCTTATTTGCCAAATCTCTAATGGCCACTGCTCAGCTGCAAGAGGACCTTCTTGGCTTCTACACGCACCAGATGAGCCCGGGCTGGGGCAGAGCTCTGGACGGCTCTGTCCAGAGTCTTTGAGGCAGGGAATATGGGAGCCCTCATGTGACTGTGGGCTTGGAATTACGTGGAAATCAGTGGTCTGTGCCCCACATTATGAAGCTATAGATTTCCAGACAGTTAAAAGATCCTGGCTCAAAACAGATAGTTAACATGACCGAAAAACTAAAACTCAGGCCCGGCGCGGTGGCTCACGCCTATAATCCCAGCCCTTTGGGAAGCCAAGGTGGGTAGATCACCGGAGGGCAGAGTTTGAGACCAACCTTAACCTGACCAACATGGAGAAACCCCATCTCTAGTAAAAATACAAAGTTAGCCAGGCGTGGTGCTGTATCCCTGTAATCCCAGCTATTCAAGAGGCTGAGGCAGGAGAATCGCTTGAACCCAAGAGGCGGAGGTTGCCGTGAACTGAGATTGTACCACTGCACTCCAGCCTGGGCAACAAGGGCAAAACTCTGTCTCAAAAACAAACAAACAAAAAAACTCAAAACAGATAGTTACCATGACCAAAAAGCAAAAACTGCCTTTTGATTATTGTGTTAAACCATCATTAACTACATCCAGGATTTTTTTTTTTTTTGCCAGTCGTGCTTTGTTAGCTCGTGTGCCGTAGGGTGAGCTCGGTGGTGTTTTGACAACCTATGATTTAACCCCTCCTATTAAAAACTGCATTTCTGTCGTTAAAAGCCTTGAGCAGCCCCTGTGTGGGATATGATAAAACAGAGAAAGTCAAGGCAAAAATCAAGTCTAAAATTCATCAAAATATACTTTTGCAAACCAGGAAACTTATTTTGAGAACATGTTTCATGGGAGGGATCTCGACCACATTTCCAACTACCTTGGACTCCAAGTAAATGTTGGCTAAGGACATCTTAGAGATTTTGTAGAGACAGATGGAGAGAGACACGGCACACAGCACGAAGAGCGTGTCATTAATGGCCACTCGCACGGAGACGATAACCTTCCTCTCCCAATTTCCCGTCTTCACCAGCACGGCACAGGTTAAATTCACCAACAGGAAAACAAGGCTGATGAAGAGTGAGGCCAGGTAGAGGGGCAACCTGGAAAGGATAAGAGGAACTTGTCAGCGGCACGTCCAGATCAACCTAGAAGGAAACTGACGTGTTTTGGTGCACCGCTAGAAGCAGACACACCAAAGGTTACATTCAAGAACCTGGACTTTGGCAGATGTTCCCAGATTCAAATTACAAACTGACCCCAGATTGTGCCTCTGGCTGGGCCTGTACCTTTCTGAACCCCACTCTCCCTATCTGTGGGAAGTTGTGAGGACTGTGAGCTCACACACACTGGCTGGCGTGGATACTCACTGAGTGAGTGCTCCCTACTCACAGCGAAGAGTGGAGAGCATGGCTTGGGACGGGGTTTTACAGCCTTCTGATAGCTCCACGCTGTTAGAATTAACAGGCAAAAATGCAACCTCTGTGAGCCTTAGTTTCATGACTTGAAAATAAGAATATGTAATACCTACCTTATAGGTCTTTTGTGGGGAGTAGGTGAGATGATGAATTTGTATAATGCATTTTACCCCCCCAAAAGTCATTAATGGAGTCCAGAGGCCAGATGCAGTGTCTCACGTCTAAAATCCCAATACTTTGGGAGGCCGAGGCAGGTGGATTGCTTGAGGTCAGGAGTTTGAGATCAGCCTGGCCAACATGATGAAATCCTCTCTCTACTAAAAATACAAAAATCAGCCGGGCATGATGGCACACACCCGGAATCTCAGCTACTCGGGAGGCTGAAGCAAGAGAATCACTTAAAACCCGGCAGGCGGAGGTTACAGTGAGCTCCGATCATGCCGCTGCACTCTAACCTGAGTGAGTGACACAGCGAGACTCAGTCTCAAAAAAAAAAAAAAAAAAAAATCTGCCACAGCAACTGCCCAAGTTTCAACAAATGCAAAACTCTACTTCACTGGCCATTGTTAACCTGTGGTTTCTCAGAGCTACACACTTCCTGAGTGACCTGTGTAAAATCTATAGAAAGACCGGGACATGGAAACTGGTCCCAGCTCCAGACATACACTGATGAAGAGTGGGGGCGGGGGGGGGTAGGGAGAGGGAGGGGCTAGAGAAAAAGGCAGACAGAGGAAAAGACACAGAGCGGGCAGGGGTATGGGCCAAAGAGACCTTGGTTCCAGCCCACCCAGGCCCATGCCTAGCTGCAATTTTATTTCCTGCCTCACATTCCAGTGTGACATAACCCCTCACCTACTCAGGCTAATCCGAATGACACTTTATGTCTTGTAATTAATAATTTACCACCCACTGGCAAAATCTCTCACATAACTTTCAGAACCTAGTTCTATCAAAGAGCTTTGTCTACCCAGCTCCTGCTCATCCTCTAGATCTTAGCTCAAACAGCACTGCAGCAAACACACCTGACCCTCCTGCTGCCTCCTCACATGCACACACACGTGGGTACATACACATGCAGTCAGGGTTCTCTGACTTCTGCTCTCCTGGCCCCTGTATTTTAACCTCATAGACTTATCATAGTTTATAACAAAACAGACGGGTGACCATCTGATCAATGATTGTGTCTCCCTAGACGAAAAGTCCTGTGGAAGATGAGACTCTCATTTTTTTTTTCCTTTTTGAGATGGAGTCTCACTCTGTCACCCAGGCTGGAGTGCAGTGGCACAATCTCGACTCACTGAAGCCTCTGCCTCCTGGGTTCAAGCAGTTCTCTGCCTCAGCCTCTTCAGTAGCTGGGATTACAGGTGCCTGCCACCAGTCCTGGCTAATTTTTATATTTTTAGTATAGAGATGAGGTTTCACCATCTTGGCCAAGCTAGTCTTGAACTCCTGACTTCGTGATCCACCCACCTTGGCCTCCCGAAGCGCTGGGATTACAGGCATGAGCCACCGCACCCGACCAAGACTCTCCATTTTCACTCTCTCCATCCACACAGGAGGTGACGGGTCTCCACGAAGAAGGTTTAAGACGGAGGGAGGGAAGAAGGAAGGAATCAGTCCAAAAAGCATGACATCAGCTATCAAGGGCTGCCCTTTTATTTCCTATGAATGCTCTAGCACAGCAGCTGCTAGTGCCCTGGCTAGTGAGGAAACATGTCACAAGGGAATTACATCTTTCTGGGGAGGGAGAAAGGACTGCAGGCTTCTTCCTGCATAGCCCTGTGCAGGGGGCTGGTTACTCATCAGGCCTGTGCTGAGAAGGTGGATAAAGACAAGGCAAGCAGCTCGGGGGGGCAGGAAGGTGCCACAGTAAGAATGGATATGCCCTGGAGGAGGGAGAAAGTGCACGCATCAGAGAGACGAGGGAGTGAGACATGCAGGAGGGGAGCCACCACCCCAGCATGACATCCAAAAAGCATGACATCCAGCATGGCTGAAGTGAGAAGGGAACAGCGCCCCTGCCACCCAAGATCCGTGCGATGATGGGAGCGCTGTGAAGTCCTGGGGATTCAACCTCACGTGTCATGATGCACTCAGAGCTTTTCAAACAGAAACAAGTTTCTTTTTTAAAAAAGAAACATTAATGATTTGCCATGGACAGATTCTTTTCTAGGCCCTGATCACTGAGCGTAGCCCCTCAGTCACGTCACAGGCCCTGCAGTTCCCTCCACACCTCCAGCCTCTCCCCCACCAGACTATGGGCATGAGATGGGCAGCACCACCCTCCAGCATCCCCAGCCTCAAAATGCCATGCTGGGCCCCTACTAAGTGCCCTATCCTTCAATTTTTTTTGTTTTGTTTTGTTTTTTGAGACAGAGTCTCACTCTGTCTCTCAGGCTAGAGTGCAATGGCGTTCTCAGCTCACTGCAACCTCTGCCTCCCGGGTTCAAATTATTCTCCTGGCTCAGCCTCCTGAGTAGCTGGGATTACAGGTGCATGCGACCACACCCGGCTAATTTTTGCATTTGTAGTAGAGACGGTCTCACTATGATGACCAGGCTGATCTTGAACTCCTGACCTCATGATCCACCCATCTCGGCCTCCCAAAGTGGTGGGATTACAGGTATGAGCCACCACGCCCAGCCCCCTTATCCTTCAATTCTAACACTCTTTGCTTCACATTTTTGTGTTTCCACGGTCAGGATCACCTTGCACTGTGGAACCCTGCATTCAATGTGGGAGTATTTCTTCTCTTCCTGAAACCTGTTGTAAAGCCCTTGGTGTAAGAGGTCAAAATCAGGAAGCTGAAATCTGCATGCAACCTTGAGCCAGTCACCTAACCAAGCAAGCCCCGCGGCTTCCTCTTCTCGAGAGCTGGAGGTGTTCATGTCAGTCTCTCGGGGCCGTGGAGTGGGACAGAGAAATAATGCCTGTGGAGCTTCCAGGGCAGCTTCTGGCTTACAGGGAGGTGTTACAGTTCTCCTGTGCTCCACCCCTTGTTCTCACAGTGATGGGGGAATCGGAGCAGGAGGCTATGGGCCAGAGGGACTGTGGAGAGAGACAAAGGCAGGGCCCTTTGGGAGTTACCAAAAGTCTGCATTCTGGAGTCTCAAAAGCCCTGCTTTTGTTTTATCTACTGTGCTTTTGTCAAGAGCGCTAGTTGGAAACATCCAGAAGCCGCTGGTCACGGCCCTATTGTTTTAGGACCCTTGTTGGTTTGTACACACATGCCATGCAGCAGCCTCTGAGGAACGCACTGTCTGGCCACTTAGTTTTCCAGACGATTCCTCATGGGTGCTGTCTGAAACACAGCTGACCCCTGAGCAATACAGACTGAACTGCGCAGCGCCACTTAGGCATGGCTTTTCCTCCACTGCCACCCTTGAGACAGAAAGACCAACCCTTCTCCCTCCTCCTCCTCCTCCACTGACTCAACATGAACAGATGAGGATGACGACCGTGATGATGATCCACTTCTACTACATGAGTAGAAAATTTGTTTCCTCTTCCTTCTGATTTTCTGTATTTTTTAAGAGACAGCATCTCTCTGCGTCACCCAGGCTGGCATGCAGCGGCACAATCGTGGCTTACTGCAGCCTCGAACTCCTGGCCTCAAGTGAGCCTCTTGTCTCGGCCTCCCAAAGTGCTGGGATTATAGCTGTAAGCCACTGCACTCAGCCTACACTCTTCCTCAGAAAATATGCTTGCTTCTGTAGCTTCAATCATGACTTTTGTATGACTGAGTTCAAACATCTTTTGTCTCAAGCTATGCCTCTGATCACGTCTCTAACAGCCTACATTCTGAGGCCCTGCTCCCTCAAGCCAGCATGTCCCAAACTCAATTCCCAATGTTTTTTTTTTTTTGAGTTGGGGTCTTGTTCTGTCACCCAGGCTCAAGTGCAGTGGTGCTATCCTAGCTCACTGCAGCCTTGAACTCCTGCACTCAAGCAGTCCTCCCACCTCAGCCTCCCAAGTAGCTAGGACTACAGGCCCGTGCCACCACACTCAGCCCCAATGTGCCTCTTCTAACATGCCTGTAAGTGTTCCTATTTCTGTTAAAGGTGCCATAGCTTTTCATAGACTTTTTTTTCTTTGAGATGAAGTCTTACCCTGTCACCCAGTTGGAGTGCAATGGTGTGGTCTCGGCTCCATGCAACCTCCGCCTCCCAGGTTCAAGTGATTCTCCCTCCTCAGCCTCCTGAGTAGCTGGGACTACAGGCGTGTGCCACCATACTGGTTAATTTTTGTATTTTTAGTAGAGATGGGTTTCACTATGTTGGCCAGGCTGGTCTTGAACTCCTGACCTCGTGATCCACCCAACTCAGCCTCCCAAAGTGCTGTGATTACAGGCGTAAGGCACCGTGCCTGGCCTCATAGACTCTTAAACTGTAATGCTCTTCTTTGATTACATTCACCCCTATATACTCCATTGTCAAGGTCAGTAGATTTTTCATTCCCACTCTATGCCTCCTGTGCCAGCCTCACACACCATCTCATGCCTCTGGCCAGAACTAATATAGTTTCCTAATTCACCTTTGCCCTAAAGCCCCACCCTGTATCCTCCAGACCCCAGCACTCAAGAAGCAGATCAATCTATGGAGAGGCTACACACTAATCAAGCTGCTCGACTCTCCGTTTTAAATGTGTCCAGATGTCTCCACCTCCTGTCTTTCTGCAAGCTGATTTTTCTGCCTAGAATCTTCCTCCCACTTGATTTTTATCTATCACATCATATCCTCTGAGCCTTTAGGGGGCTTTGTTTAGTCTACTAAACAAAAGCCTGTTATTATCTTAAGAGAGGAGGCTATGCTGGGAGGTTTGAAACAATATGAAAAAAAAATGTGTGATTCAACATCAAGTTAAAGAGTCAGGATGCAGAGCCAGGCACAGTGGCTCATGCCTGTAATCCCAGCACTTTGGGAGGCCGAGGTGGGTGGATCACCTGAGGTCAGGAGTTCGAAACCAGCCTGGCCTACATGGTGAAACCCTGTCTCTACTAAAAATACAAAAAATTAGCTGGGTGTGGTGGTGCATCCCTGTAATCCCAGCTACTCGGGAGGCCGAGGCAGAATTGCTTGAACCTGGGAGGCGGGGGTTGTGGTGAGCCAAGATTGCACCATTGCACTGCAGCCTGGGCAACAAGAGTGAAACTCCGTCTCAAAAAAAAAAAAAAAAAAAAAATATATATATATATAAAGCAAAATTGGAAATGTGATGTAGACATCAACTTTGTCTTGGGAAATCTGCATGAAAACCTACAATGGAATACATCTTTGTATCTCCTTAGGGCTGGAGGGAGGTTTACACTGGGAGAAGGGAAAGTTCAGCGGACTTGCTTTATTTCTATCCACGTCTATAGTCACAAAATTTCTATCTCTTTCTATTTTATAATGTTTTTCCTAATAAGCTTGTTATCACTTTTATAATGCAAAGCCATCTTGCAAAACGAGTTTTTTCCCCTCCCCTCTATGCCTGCAGCTGTGGTGGGGAGTGAGGTGTGGAGAGTTTTAAAAGGTGGCCAGAATAAACCGCACCAAAAAAGTGTGTTTCCACAGCAACAGTTTTGTAACATTGCCCCCAAAACTACTTCTTTTTAACCTAAACCATAGGGCCGGGATAAATAACTCATCCTGGCATGGTGACAGAAATGACCCAAGGAAATAAAACAGTCAGTGACCCAGCATCCCGGAAGACCACTTTCAGTGTGACCCAGCATCCCGGAAGACCACTTTCAGTGTGACCCAGCATCCCGGAAGACCACTTTCAGTGTGACCCAGCACCCGGAAGACCACTTTCAGTGTGACCCAGCATCCGGGAAGACCACTTTCAGTGTGACCCACATCCCGGAAGACCACTTTCAGTGTGACCCAGCATCCCGGAAGACCACTTTCAGTGTGACCCAGCATCCCGGAAGACCACTTTCAGTGTGACCCAGCATCCGGGAAGACCACTTTCAGTGTGACCCAGCATCCCGGAAGACCACTTTCAGTGTGACCCAGCATCCCGGAAGACCACTTTCAGTGTGACCCAGCATCCCGGAAGACCACTTTGCCTGTGGGACCAGAAAGATCAGTGCTGCTGGTCAGCAAATGCAGGGATGAGGGAGTCTTCAAGGCAGCCAACACGACAGTGCCTGACCACCTCCTATTATGAGAGGACAGAAGCTAGGAGTTGTGAAGCATTGTTTAAATTTATCTCCCAGCTGGGCACGGTGGCTCACACCGGTAATCCCAGCACTTTGGGAGGCTGAGTTGCAACTTGGACTGCAAGGTCAGGAGTTCGAGACCAGCCTGACCAACATGCTGAAACCCCATCTCTACTAAAAATACAAAAATTAGCTGGGCATGGTGCCACTGTAGCCTGGCAACACAGCAAGACTCCATCTCAAAAAAAAAATTATCTCCCAATACCATCGATTCTTTCCTTCCTTTCTTCCTTCCTCTTTCCCTCCCTCCTTCTTCCTTCTCTTTCCCTCCCTCCCTTCCTTTCTCTTTCTCTTTCCTCCTCCCTTTCTTCCTTTCTCTTTGTTTTTCTTCCTCCCTCCCTTCCTTTTTTTTTTTCTTTTTTTTTTGAGACAGGGTCTTGATCTGTTGCCCAGGCTGGAGAGCAGTAGTGCAGTCACAGATCACTGCAGCTTCAGCCTCCTAGGTCCAAGTGAGCCTCTCACCTTGGCATTCTGAGTAGCTAGGAACACAGGCAGGCACCTGCATGCCCAGCTGATTTTATTTTGTAGAGACAGGATCTTGCTCTGTTGCCTGGGCTGGTCTTGAACTCCTGGGCTCAAGTGATGTTCCCACCTCAGCCTCCCAAAGCGCTGGGATTACAAGCACGAGCCACTGCTTTTTCACTTAAAGAAAGGGAAAAGTATGCCAGGCGTGGTGGCATGTACCTGTAATCCCAGCACTTTGGGAGGCTGAGGGAGGAGAGTCACTTAAGTCCAGGAGTTCTAGGCCAGCCTGGGCAACACAGCAAGACCTTATCTCTACATTTTTTTTTAATTAGCTGGATGTAGTGACACACATCTGTATTCCCAGCTACTCAAGAAGCTGAGGCAGGAGGATTGCTTGAGCCCAGGAGATGAAGGCTGCAGTGAGCTGTGATTGCACCATTGCCACTGGTGAAACCTTGTCTCTTAAAAACAACAAAAAAAGGCCAGGCACCTCTAATCCCAGCACTTTGGGAGGGCAGATCATCTGAGGTCAGGGGTTCAAGAACAGCCTGGCCAACATGGTGAAACCCCATCTCTAGCAAAAATTAGCCAGGTTTAGTGGTGGGCACCTGTAATCCCAGCTACTTAGGAGACAGACAGGAGAATCACTTGAACCCGGGAGGCGGAGGTTGCAGTGAGCCAAGATTGCACCATTGCACTCCAGCCTGGGCAGCAAGAGCAAAACTCCATCTTAAAAAAGAAAAATAAACAAAAAACCTGGCTCGCTCTGTTTTTTACTTATTTAAAAACTCACAAAGCTGGAGGCCAAACAGTTGAAAATGTTTAAAATCAAAATCGAAGTGCTCTTGAGCACTTCCATGCCAAATGTTCACATTTCTTAAACTGAGTAAATTAAAATACATAGACTGAGAAAGAGAAAGCCTGAATCACACTGGCTTCTACTCAAGCAAAACTCTGAGCTAGCAGATGTGGGAGGGTAGAGGTGACTTTAAGTGAAAAAGTGGTTCTTGGCTGAGTTAAATATAAATTATCTTCAAAACCAGTGAATTGCTACAGGAATGGATTGGAGTGGAAAGTTTCAACTAGTTCTAGGCTAACGGCTCCTGTTTTATTTCAGGTGAGTCATGATTAAATTACGAAAGCCAATCCTATTTAGAAGCCAACATACCAAAGCATCTCACGGGAGAGACTGTGGCCTGAAATGTCTCTAGTGGCATCCGATTTGAGAGAACTGAGGAACTGTATAAATGAGAGTGAAGAGGAGCCTACGCAGAAGTGACTCCTGGTATTTCTTTGTGGCAACAGAACTAAAAAGACTGGGTTAACAGGCATCTCCTGCTGAAACCTCACCCTCCTGTTTCAAGGGACTCTCCAACTTCGCTGGCCCAAACATCTCACTTTTTTTTTTCTTTCTTTCTTTTCCAGTGTCTTCCATTGGATTTTCTTTTTTTTAATTGAGTTTTTGTTCTTGTTGCCCAGGCTGGTATTCAATGGCGCAATCTTGGCTCACTACAACCTTGGCTTCCTGGGTTCAAGTGATTCTCCTGCCTCAGGCTCCTGAGTAGCTGGGACTACAAGTGCGTGCCACCATGCCCCGCTAATTTTTCTATTTTTAGTAGAGACATAATTTCACTCTGTTAGCCAGGATGGTCTCAAACTCCTGACTGATCTCAGGTGATCCACCCACCTCTGCCTCCCAAAGTGCTGGGACTAGAGGCGTGAACCACCACACCTGCCCCCAAACGTCTCACTTTTAATCTGGATCCAACTATCTCTCTCCCCATCTTCTCCCTTCATTTCTGCAAATCCCTTTCCAATAAAATGCAGCCACACATCAGCACAGCCTGTCTTCGAGGTATACAGTGGCTCAAGGATCAAGCAATGCCCCACCCACATATCTTCTCCCCTGAAGACCCAGTCCCTGTGCTCAGAGGTTGAAAGCTTTTTTTTCCCTTTTTTTTTTGAGATGGAGTTTTGCTTTTGTTGCCCAGGCTGGAATGCAATAGCACCATCTCAGCTCACTGCAACCTCCACCTCCCAGGTTCAAGCAGTTCTCCTGCCTCAGCCTCCCGAGTAGCTAGGATTACAGGCATGCATCACCATGCCCAGCTAATTTTTTTGAATTTTTAGTAGAGACACAGTTTGTCCATGTTGGTCAGGCTGGTCTCGAACTCCTGACCTCAGGTGATCCGCCCACCTTGGCTTCCTAAAGTGTTGGGATTACAGGCGTGAGCCCCCGAGCACAGCTGGTTGAAAACTTTTTAAAGAATTTCCTTTCTGACCAGGGCTTTCATATATCACCTCTAGAAGACATCTAATTACCCCCCGCCTCAACTGTTTCCAAGATAAACTCAGTTCTGTGGTCCAATCAGACAGAATTTATCCTCTCACCTCCATCTTCACTCATGCTTTGACTTACATTTCTGGTTAGGGGTTGCCGAGCAAAGACCATAGATGCAGAGGAGAGGCTACTGTTTTGTTACTGGAGAAGAGAGGGGACTGTCTACTTGTACTTCATACAAGTCGAACATCCCTAACCCAAAAATTCAAAATCCGAAATGCTCCAACATCTGAAACTGAGTATCAGTCGACATGATGCCACAAATGGAGAATTCCACACCTGACTTCATGTGATAGATTGCAGTCAAAACAGTTAAAACTTTTTTACGCAGTGTTATTAAAAAGATGGTATAAAACTCCCTTCAGGATATGTGTATAAGGTATATCTGAAACAGTAATAAATTTCATGTTAGACTTGTGTCCCGCCCATCCCCCCATATCTTGTTATGTATATAGAAATATTTCTTTTTCCCTTTTTTTGAGATGGAGTCGCTGTGTTGCCCAGGCCTGGAGTGCAATGGCATGATCTCCACTCACTGCAACCTCCACCTCCCGGGTTCAAGCGATTCTTCTGTCTCAGCCTCCTGAGTAGCTGGGACTACAGGTGCACCACCACCCCAGCTAATTTTTATATTTCTAGTAGAAACGGGGTTTCACCATGTTAGCCAGACTGGTCTCAAACTCCTGACCTCAAATGATCCACCTGCTTTGGCCTCCCAAAGTGCTGGGATTACAGGCATGAACCGCCATGCCTGGCCTTTATATGCAAATATTTCAAAATCCAAAAATCTCTGAATCTGAAACACTTTTGGTCCCAAGCATTTCAGATTAGGGACTTTCAACTTGTTCTTTAAATCGCTCTCCTTGGAACCAACATCATTTCACAGCGGAGGCTGAAGTTCCACCTGAGTTGGTAGAGATGTGAACTGAGCTATGCAGAAAGTAGTGAAGGCGCGGTGGCTCAAGCCTGTAATCCCAGCACTTTGGGAGGTCGAGGCGGGTGGATCACGAGGTCAAGAGATCAAGACCATCCTGGTCAACATGGTGAAACCCCGTCTCTACTAAAAATACAAAAAATTAACTGGGCATGGTGGCGCGTGCCTGTAATCCCAGCTACTCAGGAGGCTGAGGCAGGAGAATTGCCTGAACCCAGGAGGCGGAGGTCGCGGTGAGCCGAGATCGCGCCATTGCACTCCAGCCTGGGTAACAAGAGCGAAACGCTGTCTCAAAAAAAAAAAAAAAAAAAAAAAAAAGAAAGTAGTGAAGGGAGACAGCAAGATCAGGCGAAAAACAAAATAAAGCCGGGGCTGGTCAGTCTGGTAAGGGTACAAGCCAGGGGCCCAGGATCCTTCACAGAACCTTCTGAACTTCAGAGAAACTTTCCGAACTGGTTTCCTTGGATGTAAACTCAGGATTAAACTATTACACCTTCAGAATTTTAAGTAAAAAGTATTTACATATTTTTAGATGAAATATATTTAAATAAAATATGTATCTGATTTAACATATTTTCAAAAGTGAAAAAATGGCCAGGAGTGATGGCTCATACCTGTAATCCCAGCACTTTGTGGAAGCAGGTGGATAGCGCAGTCAAGAGTTGAGGCCATCCTGGCCAACATGGTGAAACCCCATCTCTACTAAAATTACAAAAATTAGCTGGGTGTGGTAGTGCATGCCTGTAGTCCCAGCTATTCACGAGGCTGAGGCAGGAGAATTGCTTGAATCCAGGAGGCTGAGGTTGCAGTGAGCTGAGATCGCGCCATTGCACTCCAGCCTGGCCACAGAGTGAGTCTGTCTCAAAAAAAAAAAAAACAAAAAAAGTGACAGAACAGTTTTTCATTTTGACCCCAGGAGGCGATGGCCAGAGTCACCTTTTCAGAAATGTTTGCTGGTGGTGGTGAAATTCTCCTGGGCAGACATTCCAGAACCCCTGTACTCACGCTGCACCCCCTTGTGTCTTCCAGAAGCCTGTTCGCCTCCCCAGCCCCAGTCAAACCTGACCTTTTTTTTGAGACAAATTCTCACTCTGCTGCCCAGGCTGGAGCACATTGGTGTAATCTTGGCTCACTGCAACATCTACCTCCTGGGCTCAAGTGATCTTCCCAGCTCAAACTCCGAAGTAGCGGAAACAACAGAGGTGTGCCACCTCGCCCGGCTAATTTTTGAATTTTTAGTAGAGACAGGGTTTCACTATATTGGCCAGGCTGGTATCAAACTCCTGACCTCTAGTGATCCACCCACCTCGGCCTCCCAAAGTGCTAGGGTTACAGGCGTGAGCCACCGCGCCCGGCCAAACTTGAGTATTCTTTAAGCCACTGGCTCTTGGCCTTACGGACATCACAGGCCTCTTTGAAAATCTGGGGAGAGCTATGAACCCCTCCATAGGAAAATGCAGATCCACCTCCTCACATAACTGAAGAGGTTTCCTTCCAGATTACACCCAGCACAAGCCTCTCTACTTCCAGAAAATGTCCATGCCTCCCCGGGTCCATGCTTTCGGCATGTTGCATTTTCTGCTTTGCCTGATTCTCCAAGCCTTTGTGTTAAGCCACCTTCGAATAGAATGTACACTTCTCAACTATAATACCGTCTTCCTCATGGTGCCTAAATGAGTACTGAATGGTCAGAACAGTATTTCTGTATGGGAACGGATACCCTGCATGCAGCTGTGTAGCCACTTGGAGTTCAATGGGCCCTGGAGTTCTGGAAAACAAATAGCTGGAGCCTACCGGCAGTTAGCAGCTGAGACAAGCAGGGTCAAGCCACCAGGTGGCGGACTGCAAGGGCGATGCAAGTCCATAGCTGCACCTGCACCTGTGCCTGCGCCTGCACCAGCACCCGCATCCACACCTGCACCCACATCAGCACCTGCCCGCACCCACACCCGCACCCGCACCTGCACCCACATCGGCGCCTGCACCAGCACCCACATCTGTACCTGCACCCGCATCTGCACCCACACCTGCACCTGCACCCGCACCCACATCTGCATCTGCACCTGCACCCACACTCACACCACATCTGTACCTGCACCCGCACCCACACCTGCAGTGAGAGCATGGGAAGTGCAGGATGGGAAAGGGGAAGCACCTGGCCAAGCACCAGCATCTTCAAGGAACCCCATTTCCTTCTGCTGAGGCTCTTACTTCCCAAGTGCCTCAGAAAGGTTTAGAGACATCTATTTTATTCCCCTCTATTTCCTCCTGTTAGGAAAGGCACCAGGCTTTTGTTTCTGAATTGGGTAAGTATGATGCAAGCCCCAGGATTCATGAGGTCATGATTCGATGACCCGACCCTCACTGGCAATGCACACGATGCTTGCGGGCAAACAGCCAACAGGCAAGACTGTTTCCGGTGGCTCACAGAGGAGCGATGTGTGCAAACCCCAATGGAGAGATGAGATTCCTGTGTCGGCACGTTCCCCTTCTACCACAGAGACAGACGCCGCATGGTACTTACCGGTATTTGAGTAATTCTGGAGAATATTTTGACTTGGCTTTGAAAATCACCTGCAACGACAGAAAAACACGGCAGGTCGGGGTCTGATGTGTGGCAGAACCAGGCTGATACCATCACTTGGAATTCCTCTGCCCCTTCATACCCTGGTGCTGGGGCACATTTTTTGTAATTGAAACATCTACATTTGTTATGTCAAACATTTCTTACGCTGCACATACAAGTTTTTTTTTTGAGACAAAGTTTTGCTCTTGTCTAGGCTGAAGTGCAATAGCTCAATCTCGGCTCACTGTAACCTCCACCTCCCAGGTTCAAGTGATTCTCCTGCCTCCCCAGTTCAATTTTCCTGGGATTCTAGGCGTGCGCCAGCACGCCCGACTAATTTTGTATTTTTTTCTTTTTAGTACAGACGGGGATTCTCCATGTTGGTAAGGCTGGTCTCGAACTCCTGATCTCAGGTGATCCACCCACATAAGCCTCCCAAAGTGCTAGGATTACAGGCATAAGCCATGGCACCCGGCCTACAATTTTAATAGTAAAGGAATTTGAACATTCCTTTAATGTTTAATTCTTTTTAAGGGTTTAAAAAGAAAACAAAAGCAAATGTATTACTGGTGTACCATGGCCAAGTAGTTTTCTTTTTAAGATTCTTTTTTTGAGATGGAGTCTCATTCTCATCATCCAAACTGGAGTGCAATGGCGCCATCTCAGCTTACTGTAACTTCTGCCTCCCCAGTTCGATTCTCCTGTCTCAGCCTCCCAAGTAGCTGGGATTACAGATGCCATCACGCCCAGCTAATTTTTGTATTTTTAGTAGAGATGGAGTTTCACCATGTTGGCCAGGCTGGTCTCAAACTCCTGACCTCAGGTGATCCGCCCACCTCAGCCTTCCAAAATGCTGGGATTACAGGCATGAGCCTCACACCCGACCTTAAGATTTTTATTTAAGATGAACAGTCCACTCTGTTTATTAGAATTAGTAAGTGTCTGCCTACCCAGTCCTCAAACTTTGCAGTACATTTAAAATAACAAAACATCTTTGGACTATAGAAGTCTCAAACTGGACTGTTTTCCAAAAGAGAAATATTGCACACTGGCATTTCTCAAGCTCTTTTCTAAGTCTTCACGATTCCTGAAGTGCCCACACACTGGGTGGCCGAGAATCCGGTGGAGCCTTTCGAGAAGGTGAAGAGGCGGCAGAAAGCAGGTGTCCACTCAAGCTTCCACTGCCCAGACAGGACAGCTGCTACTGCTACAGCACGTGCTGGAGAGTCAAGCCGGGGCCCAGGCTCGTGGGGATCTCAGTGGGGGGTTTCTGGGGGTTGGGTGTAGGCTGTGGAGCAGTTACACATGAGCGCATGGATCCCTGATGTTTAGCAGCGTTGCAGTACGGTATTGGGAGAAGGAAAGAAAGGGTGTGGAAGAGTGAAGGAGAGAGGACAGCTTTTCAGAAATAGTATGTCGACCATCTGAAGACCCCCGTTCCAGCAAGTTTGGAGTGCGACCAACATCTCTCCATTCTCCGGCCACCCCACCCAGCCCCTGGCAACCACCACTCTACTCTCTCTTTCTATGAGTTCTAACTTGTTTAGAGTCCACATGTAAGTGGGATCTATTTGTCTTTCTGTGCCTGGCTTACTGCACTTAGCATAGCATCCTCCAGCCATGTTGAGTAAGTCCTGGGGAAGCTCTCCTACAGCATGACTAGTCAGTAACCATGTATAGTATATGTGAAATCTGCTAAGAGAGATCTTAAGTGTTCTCACCACAAAACAAGCATGAGCAACACTGTGAGGTGATGGATATGTTAACTAGCTTGATTGTGGGAATCATGTTTTACGTATATCAAAACATCATGGTGCAGACTTTGGATATATTCCATCTTTGTCAGTTAAACCTCAACAAAGCTGGGGGGGTTAGGGGAAGAAGACTCTTATTCCCCACTTCGAAGCAAACCACTCTTCATGGAGTTCCTACACCTATCCTGGGCCTAGGGGCCTTTGCTCCCACAACCCCCTGAAGCCCCCGAAGCCCTCTGTGCTCAACTGCATCCACACCTGGTCCTCCTGTCCCTCATGAATCCCCTGGTCAAATCCACTCTCTGCTGCTTCTCAGGGAGGAGGCTGAAATGGGAGGATCACTTGAGCCCAGGAGTTCGAGACCACCCTCGCCAACATAGTGTGAGGGCTCACCCCTTAAAAAACCCAAATGATAATGATCTTATGTCAGCCAGGCACGGTGGCTCACGCCTGACCTCAAGTGATCCTCCCATCTTGGCCTCCCAAAGTGCTGGGATTACAGGTGTGAGCCACTGCGCCCAGCCATTCCTAAAGATTTTTAAGTAGGCACCTCTTCCCCATTTATAACCTCCCCAGAGCATCACAGGCAAGTCTTCCAACCTTTTAGAGAAATTATTTGGTTCTGCTGTGAGTTTTCTCTTTGTCATAAATCCTTTTTGAAAGTAGGAAGGAGGCAGGGGTTTGTACCATAAATACATCAAAATATTTTCCTCTGGTAACAGAACAACAGATGGCTCAGTACAGTGACCTTCCTTTAAAGGAATCCTGGTTCAGCTTTATCTGACAACCCACCACGGGATTTTAGGCAAGACACATCACCTTTGGTTATTTCTCTGATACCCATGAAAAAAAAAAGGCTACCAAACAACCTCTCTCAGAAACAAGAAATAGATTCAGACATGACTCCAAAGTTCCATTACAAAATATGCTACCGACTTCATGAAACGGGGAACAATGCCTTTCCATGAAACAGTCCTGAAGAATCTTGCTTTTAATAACTGAGACTTCACAAATACCAAAGTGAAGAGAAGAAACTAGAGAATTTTTTTTTAAAGTGTTTGACCTGTTCAAGGAAATAAGCCAAATCTGTTTTGACATTTTTCCCACATAGCGGGGTTTGCTGAGCGGTGGGTAGCCCAGTTCACGTGCCCGGATTGCTCTTAACCCAACACGCAACACGGCCGTATTGCAGCACTCCTGGCCACCATATATAAACGCTCAGAGGCTTTGCCCCAAAAATTCCACTTGCAAGAATTTATTCGGAAGCAGGCCTTCTCAAGGTGTTCCAGCAGAACCAGAAATTGGTAAAGATTTGAAAATAAATGTCATGTGATCAAACAAATTTAGAAACTGCTAGGAAAATGTTTTTTCCCTGCAGGAATTCTCAGAGCCTTTCATAGGCAAAAACATTGTCAATCTTCAAGAGAAACAGACGGCATACAGCGGTTTCCAAATTTATTTGCCCAATTTCAGTCTTCTTAATGAGCATTCCCAGAATAGAGTTTGGGAAGCACTGCCCTGTGGAACCAAGTATGAACAGAAGGTTCAGTGCGGCTTTAATAGGAGTAATAGGAGTCCAGGCGTGGTGGCTCACTCCTATAATCCCAGCACTTTGGGAGGCTGAGGCGGGTGGATCACCTGAAGTCAGGAGTTCAAGACCACCCTGGGCAACATGGTAAAACCCTGTCTCAACTAAAAATACAAAAATTAGCTGGGCATGGTGGTGGGTGCCTGTAATTCCAGCTACTCGGGAGGCTGAAGCAGGAAAATCGCTTGAACCCGGGAGGCAGAGGCTGCAGGGAGCCGAGATCGCACCATTTGCACTCCAGCCTGGGGGACAACAGCGAGACTTTGTCTCTAAATAAATAAATAAATAAGAGTAATAATAACAATAATAAGAACAAAGGAGAAGCAACAGCAACTTGCAGATGCTCCCAGCCTTTGCCCCAAGAACATGAACACAGATCAAGAAATGCACTGACTACAAGACCACCCTGGAGTTCACCATTCTATCCTTAAAGGGGAAGGATGACTTTCGCCAGCCAAGCCATGGATAACTAACAAACCCTCATTCCTTTCATCATTAGGTCCACACCCCTGCCTGGAGGGAAAAATTCATCAGCATATCAAGGCACAATCTGACCTCAAATCAGTCATTTTGATCCTCCCAAGCTCAAAGTTGGGTGCTAACAACATCCAAATAAAAGCCTGGACCATGGTTTTGAAAAGCTCTACTTGTTAAATTTGTGGCAATGTATCTTGAATTCTCCCAGAACTCTGGGAGGCTGAGGCAGGCGGATCACCTGAGGTCAAGGGCTCAAGACTAGCTTGGCCGACTCCGCCCCACCCGCCCCCTCCAGTAAAAATATAAAATTAGCTGGGTGTGGTGGCAGGTACCTGTAATCCCAGCTACTCAGGAGGCTGAGGCAGAATTGCCTGACCCCAGGAGGCGGAGGTTGCAGTGAGCTGAGATCACACCATTGCACTCCAGCCTGGGCAACAAGAGCGAAACTCCATCTCAAAATATATCTCTATCTATCTATATACATATACATATAGAATTCATCTGGGCACTATTCAAGCTGTGCTTAGAAACTCTTCCTTAATCCTTCAAGTTAATAATTAAACTTAAGTTCCTGAAAGCTGTGTTTGAATTCCTGACATGTGAAACTGAAATTATATATATATGGGCTTATATTATCTACAAAATTTTTAAAATAAATCTAAATTTTCCCACCCACTCCTTTCTGTGTTCTGAGAGACTTTGCTAAAGATTGATGGGTGTCCAGAACCGGAGCTAAACCTCCTGGCTCACCCCAGCTCTCTGGCTGGCCGGAATATCATATCCGGCTGCCATCTCTGCCAGTCTGCACGGGCTCCCACCAACCTCGGCAGGAACTCAGTTAGGAGGGGAGGTGGCTCCTGTGGGGAGGCAAACATGAATTCCCCTGTCATACTCTATGGTGCTTTAACAGCGCGGGCACCCCCTGCTCAGTGACCTCAGATGTACAAAAATGAAAAAGAGGGAGATATGTCCCCTGTGAGAGGCTAAGGAACAGATGAGGCCAGATGAAAATTCACATCATCCTGGCTTTCCAACGTGGTGTTCAGGTCAACGGATACTAAGCACTGAGTCTGCACCAGACACTGGGTTGGACCAAGAATTGTGGAAAGAAGGAGAAGCTGGGCCTGTCTGGAGAAACACACAGGCAGACATGTCAGTAAATAAGCACCAGTGGTGTGGGAGGTGTGGGAGGTGTGAGGAGGTGTCAGATATCGAAAAGTGTGGGAGGCGTGAGGAGGTGTTGAAAAGTGTGGAGAGGCATGGGAGGAACGAGAGGTGTGGGGAGGCATGAGGAGGTGTGAGTGGGAGGTGTGAGAGGTGTGGGAATGTATGAGGAGGTGTGAGGAGGTGTTGGGAATTATAGAAGGCATGGGAAGGTGTGGGAGGTGTGAAGAGGCGTGGGAGTTATAAAAAGTGTGTGGAGGTGTGGGAGGTGTAAACAGTGTGGAGGCGTGGGAGATGTGAGGAGATACATTAGTCCACTTTCATGCTGCTGATAAAGACATATCTGAGACTTGGAAGAAAAAGAGGTTTAACTGAATTTACAGTTCCGCATGGCTGAGGCGGCCTCAGAATCATGGCGGGAAGCAAAAGGCACTTCTTACATGGCAGCAGCAAGAGAAAAAAAATGAGGAAGAAGCAAAAGCGGAAATGCCTGATGAACCCATCAGATCTCGTGAGACTTATTCACTATCATGAGAACAGCACAGCAAACACTGGCCCCCATGATTCTATTACTTCCCCTGGGTCCCTCCCACAACACATGGAAACTCCAGGAGATACGATTAAAATTGAGATTTGGGTGGGGACACAGCCAAACCATATCATTCCAACCCTGGCCCCTCCAAATCTCATGTCCTCACATTTCAAAACCAATCTTCCCTTCCCAACAGTACCCCAAAGTCTTCATTCATTTCCGTTTTAACCCAAAAGTACACAGTCCAGAGTCTCACCTGAGAGAAGGCAAGTCCCTTCTGCCTAAGAGCCTGTAAAATCAGAAGCAAGCTACTTACTCCTAGATACAATGGGGGTCCAGGCATTGGGTAAATACAGCCATTCCAAATGGAGAAATCAGCCAAAACAAAGGGGTTACAGGGCTCACGCCAGTCTGTCTGAAACCCAGCAGGGCAGTCAAATTTTAAAGCTCTAAAATTATCTCCTTTGACTCCATGTCTCACACCCGGGTCATGGTGATGCAAGAGGTGAGCTCCCATGGTCTTGGGCAGCTCCACCCCTGTGGCTTTCCAGACTCCCTCCTGGCTGCTTTCACAGGCTGGCATTGAGTGTCTGTGGCTTTTCCAGGCACACAGTGCAAGCTGTTGGTGGATCTAACATTCTGGGGTCTGGAGGACAGTAGCCCTCTTCTCACAACTCCACTAGGCAGTGCCCCAGTAGGGACTCTGTGTAGGGGCTCTGACCCCACATTTCCCTTCTGCACTGCCCTACAGAGGTTCTCCATGAGGGCCTCACCCCAACAGCAAACTTTTGCCTGGGCATCCAGGTGTTTCCATACATCTTCTGAGATCTAGGCAGAGGTTGCCAAACCTCAGTTCTTGACTTCTGTGCACCCACAGGCTCAACACCACATGGAAACTGCCAAGGCTTAGGACTTCCACCCTCTGAAGCCACAGCCTGAGCTCTACATTGGCCCCCTTCAGTCACGACTGGAGTAGCTGGGACACAGGGCACCAAGTCCCTAGGGTGCACACAGCATAGGGAGCCGGTCCAGCCCACCAAACCCCTTTTTCCTCCTGGACCTCAGGGCCTATGATGTGAGGGGCTGCCATTTCTGACATGGCCTGGGGACATTTTCCCCATGTTCTTGGAGACTAACATTAGGCTCTTTGCTACTTATGCATGTTTCTGTAGCCGGGTTGAATTTCATCTCAGAAAATGGGTTTTTCCTTTCTATTACATACTCAGGCTGCAAATTATCTGAATTTTTATGCTCTGTTTCCCTTTTAAAATGGAATGCCTTTAAGAATACCCAAGTCACCTCTTGAATGCTTTGCTGCTTAGAAATTTCTTCTGCCAGATACCCTCAATCCTCTCTCTGAAGTTCAGAGTTCCACAGATCTCTAGGGCGGGGACAAAATGCCACCAATCTCTTTGCTAAAACATAACAACAGTCAGCAAAGGTGACTGTTGGCTTTAACAGTACCCAACAAGTTCCTCATCTTCATCTGAGACCATCTCAGCGTGGATTTTATTGTCCATATCACTATTAGGATTGTGGGCAAAACCGTTCAACAAGTCTCTAGGAAATTCCAAACTTTCCCACATTTTCTTGTCTTCTACTGAGCCCTTCAACTGTTGCAATCTCTGTCTGTTACCCAGTTCCAAAGTCAGTTGCATGTGTTTGGATATCTTTTCAGCAATACCTACTCCTGGTACCAATTTACTGTATTAGTAACATTTTCACACTGCTAATAAAGACATACCCAAGACTGGGAAGAAAAAGAGGTTTAATTGGACTTACAGTTCCACATGGCTGGGAGGGGGCCTCAGAATCATGGTGGGAGGGGAAAGGCACTTCTTCCATGGTGGCGGCCAGAGAGAAAAAATGAGGAGGAAGCAAAGGTGGAAACCCCTGATGAAGCCATCAGATCTTGTGAGACTTATTCACCATCACAAGGATAGCATGGGAAAGACCAACCCCCATGATTCAGTTACCTCCTCCTGCGTCCCTCCCACAACATGTGGGAATTCTGGGAGATATAATTCAAGTTGAGATTTGGATGGGGACACAGCCAAACCATAACAGGAAGTATGAAAGGTGTGTAAAGGTGTGGGACACATGAGGAGGTGTGAGTGGGAGGTGGCGTGGAGCTGTGTGAGGTGTGAGGTGTGAAAAGTATGTGAGCTGTGGGAGGTGTGAGGAGGTATGAAAAGTGTGTGGAGCTGTGGGAGGTGTGAGGAGGTGTGAAGTGTGGAGGTATGAGAAGGTGTGAAAGTGTGGGGAGCTGTGGGAGGTGTGAGGAGGTGTGAAAAGTGTGTGGAGGTATAAGGAGTGTGAAGTGTGGATGTGTGAGGGGGTGAAAAGTATGTGGAGCTGTGGGAGGTGTGAAAAGTGTGTGGAGGTATAAGGAGTGTGAAGTGTGGATGTGTGAGGAGGGGTGAAAAGTGTGTGGAGCTGTGGGAGGTGTGAGGTGTGAAAAGTGCATGGAGGTGTGGGAAGCATGAGGCAGTGTACACCAGCATGAGGACTGAGGAGCGGTGAGGGGGTTAGGAGAAAAGGTGCTGCAGGAGTCTGGAGCTGGGGAAGGTAGCAGAAGGCCAGGCTGGGGTGTGGACCAGCCAGGAGAGGCTGCCAACTGGGGTAAGGGTGCAGGGGGCTTCAGGGGAGCATCAGCACAGCTGGAATCCATACCTGTGCTGAGAGGGGTTTCTGGGGTAAGGACCAGAGCAAAGGCTGCACTGTGGATTGATAGAGAAGGTGAAAATGAGGGCAAATCAGAGGCCCAACGCAGATTCACGATGCCTGGGCCTGGAGAGCATTGCAGGGAAATGGAGGGTGACTACTAAGAGGCACGTGGTTCCTTCTGGGGTGGTCTAAAGTCAACTGTGGGGAACTGTGCAACTCTGAATACGGTAAACTTCCAGATGGGGACAGCACAGAGAATGTAAATTACATCTCAATAAAGCTGTTACGAGATAGAAAGGGGGGGGGAAGAGAAGAGAAGAGAAGAGAAGAGAAGAGAAGAGAAGAGAAGAGAAGAGAAGAGAAGAGAAGAGAAGAGAAGAGAAGAGAAGAGAGAGAGAGAGAGGAGAGAGAGAGAGAGAGAGGAGAGAGGGGGAAGGGAGGGAGGAAGGGAGGGAGAGGGGGAGGGGGGGAGGGAGGAACTGGCCAGGTGCAGTGGCTCACACCTGTAATCCAAGCACTTTGGGAGGCCAAGGCATGAGGTCCAGAGATCGAGGCCATGCTGGTCAACATGGTGAAACTCCATCTCTACTAAATACAAAAATCAGCTGGGCATGGTGGCACACACCTGTAGTCTCAGCTACTTGGGAGGCTGAGGCAGGAGAATTGCTTGAACCTGGAAGGCAGAGGTTGCAGTGAGCCGATATCACACGACTGCATTCCAGACTGGCAACAGAGTGAGACTCCACCTCAAAAAAAAACTTAAGAGTAGAGAGGAGGTCAAGGAGCTATCCCCTCAGAAGTCAAGGCCTTAAAGACTACAGGGGAGAGTTGCCCAGGGCAGGGTGTCCCATGTGGCTGAGAGGCTGGACAGTTCACTTGGAGCTGCCACAGGGCCTGGCCAAGGGTGGGCTTGGCCGACGGACAGGCTGGAGGGGAACAGGCAGGCCCTGGATGGCACAGGAGGAAGTGGGAGCAGTGAGTCAATCCAAGAGCATAAACTACTCTCCAAATGCACATTTGTGAAATGCAAGAGAGAGGTTATTCGGGGGAGCCCAGACCTTGTTTTTTTTTTGAAATGGGGTTTTGCTCTGTTGCCCAGGCTGGAGTGCAATGGTGTAATCTCAGCTCACCACAACTTCTGCCTCCTGGGTTCAAGTGATTCTCCTGCCTCAGCCTCCCGAGTAGCTGGGATTATAGGCATGTGCCACCACGTCTGGCTAATTTTGTGTTTTTAGTGCAGACAGGGTTTCTTCATATTGGTCAGGCTAGTTTCGAACTCCCGACCTCAGGTGATCTGCTTGCCTTGGCCTTCCAAATTGCTGGGATTACAGACATGAGCCACTGTGCCTGGCCCAGACCTTGTTTCTAAGATCAAAAGACCTGAGCATGTTTGTGGGCAGACACAAGGAGCCTGGGTCCGGAGAGGGCAGACAGGGAAAGGCAGGAGGCAGTGAAGGATGGAGGGCTGAGAAACCAAGGGAACAGGGAGGGGTCTGAGGGAGTATGGCAGGGATAGCCATGGAGGTGCCATCTGCCTTGAGACAGGGACCCCAGGGGAGGTGAGGTCAGGTTGGAGAGTCCCAGCTGCTTCTTGGGGAACCCAATCAGGAACTGAACAGTTGGTAAATGACAGTCCCACGTCCTTTCCCTCCCCTTCCTTGGGCTCCCCACAGCCTCTGAAAATACCAGGGTTTTTCAGGGCTTCCCCAACTGTGGCAAAAAGGATGGAGGACAGGGGAGAGGTGCAGAATCAGGCCTGGAGGAGAAAGAAGCAATTGCAGCAACTTTCATCAGAAACCCTGAAGTTTGTCATCTGGTGAAATAAAGCATTTCTCCCTAACAGCAAACTCCTTTCAGTTTCAGCGTCATTTCTTCTTCTTTTGAAAGTCCCACCTAGAACCTCAGCAGAACCTAGGATGGATCTGGGGATGGCACTGCTGGTGATGCTGGCTTTTGACTGTTGAAGGCTGAGCTGCAGCTGGAAGATGCCCCCAGCTGGCCGCTATGAGGCACCAGGGAATGCTCGAGAGCCCTCTGGGGTCTCCCGCACTGCCCGCTCCCACAATGGGCCAAGGTCTCCTCATCCCCCTCCTGTGGGCACCTTGTGCCCCCATGGTAACCCAGGCCTTCACCCATCCTTTCAGACGACACAGGAGGGCCCAGGGCTCTGCATGTGACGTACTTGTGTCGACAGAAGCAGAAAGGCCTTTGAGCAGCTGCTGGACTCTGCCCCCTGCCCTCATAAATCGGTCTGTTTACGCGTCACTGATTTGTTCCCACCCTTTGAACTCCTGCTTGCCTATTTTTTCAACTACTAACTCAAGTTGACATTTGCTGTCTTATTTTTTTTTTTTTTTTTTTTTTTTTAGACGGAGTCTCACTCTGTCACCCAGGCTGGAGTGCAGTGGCACAATCTCAGCTCACTGCAACCTCCATCCCCCAGGTTCAAGCGATTCTCCTGCCTCAGCCTCCTGTGTAGCTGGGATTATAGGTACCTGCCACTATACCTGGCTAATTTTTGTATTTTTAGTAGAGACAGAGTTTTGATATCCTGGCCAGGCTGGTCTTGGACCTCTGACCTCATGATCCACCCACCTCAGTCTCCCAAAGTGGTGGGATTACAGGCATGAGCCATTAAGCCCATTTTTTTTTTTTTTTTTTTTTAAAGAGACAGAGTCTTGCTCTGTTGCCCAGGCTGGAGTGCAGTGGTGCTATCATAGCTCACTGCAGCCTCCATCCTCCTGGGTTCAAGGGATCCTCCTGTCCTAACCTCCTGAGTAGCTGAGACTAAGTACAGGTGTAGGCCATATGCCTGGCTAATTTATTTTATTTTTTAGAGATACCTCCCTATGTTGCCCAGGCTGGTCTTGAACACTTGGACTCAAGTGATCCTCCCACCTCAGCCTCCTGAGTGTCTGGGTTACAATCATTTTTACTAATATCATAGTGGTGCTGCTTCTGGCAAAAATGTCCCCTGCTATTCTTTGTGGGTATGACAATGTCTCCTGTGCAGTCAGCACAACTCAGCAGTAACCTTCAGCGTCCCTGAAGGCAGCGCCTGTGCAGCGAGACAACGAAGCACTATGCTTCTAACTTGCGCTTGGTTCAGAATCTGTGCAGCCATTTTACTTTATACCCTCTCCCCTAAACCATGACCCACGTCCTAGTGTCTCCACCTCTGGACCCTTCATAATCCCCTATCCTTAAAAGGTAGAATCCCAGCACTTTGGCAGGCTGAGGCAGGCAAATCACTTGAAGTCAGGAGTTCAAGACCAGCCTGACCAACATAGAGATACCCTGTCTCTACTAAAAATACAAAATTAGCTGGGCCTGGTGGTACATGCCTGTGATCCTGGCTGCTCAGGAGGCTGAGCCAGGATAATCACTTGAACCCAGGAGGCAGAGGATGCAGTGAGCCGAGATCACGCCACTGCACTCCAGCCTGGGCAACAAGAGCAAAACTCCATCTTGAAAAAAAAAAAAAAGGTGTGCATCCTGATCCTAGCTGCCTATGGGCTGAGACCCCTGAGGAGACCCTCGCAATAGCTGAGGGGGTCTGAAACCCTGAGTGCACCAAGCACAGACTCTAGACTAAAGAAACTAGTTTCTGTCACACACACAATTTAAAAACCTATGTATGCAAATTCATCTGAAAGTGTTACAAATGCATGGCAGGTTGAAACTTTTTATTATAAAATAGCTTCTGTATATACAAAGAAACACCAGCAAATACTCCATCCTTAACACTTCACCACATTTACTCCAGCTGTGCTTTGTTTTTTGTTTTTGAGACTAAGTTTCACTCTTGTCATCCAGGCTGGAGTGCAGTGGCACTACCTCAGCTCCCTGCAACCTCCGCCTCCCGAGTTCAAGCAATTCTTGTGCCTTAGCTTCCCGAGTACCTGGGATTACAGGCTCCTGCCACCATACCCAGCTAATGTTTGTATTTTTAGTAGAGATAGGGTTTCACCACGTTGATCAGGCTAGTCTCAAACTCTTGACCTCAGGTGATTCGCCCACCTTGACCTCCCAAAGTGCTGGGATTACAGGCATGAGCCATCGCGTCTGGCCCCAGCTGTGGTTTAATAAATAAAAATGACACAGCTGAAGCTCCCAGCTGACCCCTCCTGGTGCCATTCACTCCCAGGAAAGTAATCACTACGCTGAATTTGGTGTTTTTATGCCCAAGCAGGCTTCTGCTTTCACTGGGTATGCCTGTATTCGTGAACGACACGGAGCACTGCCCTGCACGGTTTTGCACTTCATCTGAATGCATTAATACCTTTCATAACCTTCTGCAGCTTGTTTATTTCCTCACAGTTGCATGTTTGGAATGAATCTATGTTGATACACACAGTTCTAGTTCACGCATCTTCACTAACGCATAGCACAGTTGACCCTCGAGCTCTGGCTTTGAACTGCATGGACCCACCTATACATGGATTTTTTCCAACTGAATGGGAATCAAAACTACAATGTTCTCAGGATGTAAAACCTGAGCATAAGGAGGACCAACTCCTTGCATATGCAGGTTCTACCGGGATGTGAGTATGCCAGCATCTCAGAGTATTTGGGAGTCCTGGAACCAGTCACCCACGTATACTGAGAGATGATACTACTCCTATATAACAGGCCACAGCTGTGTAGGCCTCTCTGCGAGAGGGACACAGAAGGATAGTTAAGATTGTGGAATCTGGAGCTGGCTTACCTGGGCTTGAATCCTGGCTCCACCAATTGTTAGCTGTGTGGCCTTGGAAAAGTCACCTGACCTCTCTGTGCCTCAAGTACCTCATCTGTAAAATGAGACTAATAACACCATCCACCAGGTTTCTGCAAGCATCTGGTGAGTTAATAAACATGTAGAGCACTTAGACAAATGCCTGCCACCTAATAAGTGCCACGTGAGTGGCTTCAACCCCTGCTGTGGGTATTACTAGTTCTTATATATGTTCCCAAACCATAATTCTAAATGCACAACTACTCAACTGTGACCACAGATGCTTTCTTAACCATAAAAGGAACTTTCATATTCAAAAAGGTTAAGAACACTGACGCATTTGATACTTGCTCTCCTGGTCCCTCTGCGCTGCCCACTTCCTGATATATTGGGGAAATGATGCAAACCCGAAGGCCCTCCCCAGGCAGCAGTCATCAGTCACCTGTTTCCATCTGTTTCCACATGCTGAGCATCCTCACTCAGCAGAGCAGGGTGACAGGACAGTCAGAGTCCCCGAAATCCAGACACAGGAGTTCTCCCTTCTGCAGGGTTCCCCCAAAGATACACAAGGCAGCTCTGCAGGCGGCAGGGATGGGGGTTGGATCTGGATTTGAAGCTGAGTCTCCAAAACAGTGCAGACAAGGGCAGGGCCTCTATGGCTGCATTAGGATGTTCTCTTCTTCCAAATGTCAGCTGTGGGCTGGGACTCAGGACCTGGATAGCCACTACCACAGCCACACTCACAGTTAGTCCTGTGTCCGCGGCAGTGAAAGTAACTGGCCATAAAAGGCTAACAAGCATGCTGTCCATGCCATAGAGTTCTGGGGGCTGATGGCCTGAAGCCAAGGTGTGTCTGGTCCATGTCCCAAGCTGGCCAGGTGTAAGAGGGGTCACTGGATTCCACAGTCAGGTGTTCACCGCATCACCTCCCACCTTTGACCTTGGCAAGCATGTGACCCAAGAAGTTGGTCCTGCCTGCTTCTGGCCTTGTGCTGGTCCTCAGAACGTGGGCCCCCCATACTTCAAGCAGCTTCTTCCCATGTGATCAGAGGCCAACCTAAGGGTGTGTGTGTGTCCGCATGCGTACGTACACGCGCCTGTGTGCATGTGTATGTGCACATGTGCGTGTGCATGTGTGTATGTGTGCCCCACGAAGCAGGAGCTCAGCTTCCCACCCAGAACATCCCTACTATCAGTCCTCACAAGGCATTCCTCATTTCATAAATGATAATGGGATAACAGGCTCCACCTTTATAGACAAAGAGCATCCCCACTTGCTGCCCACCCTCCCAATGGCTCCTCTTCTTCCTGTTCCCACCAGCCCAGCTCTCCCCTCCTCCACCCCTCCAGCAGCTCACGAGAGCCCCTCTGTCCTCAAAACTGAGCTTGACTCATCCAACAGTGCCAACACAGGCTGGCTGCCCCAGAAGGCAGAACTTGGGGTGACCCTGAGCCCCCACATTGGTAAGTCAGCCCAGCAGGCTGACTGAGGGAAGGATGGAGTGTTTAGGGAGCACACCTCTCATCCAAAGGCTCTCAAAGACAACCAAAGCCACGCCAAATGTCATCCTTCAGTCTCCCTGCTTTTCTGAATTGTCTCTTATCCCCTGAGCACCAGGATTCAGGGGCAAGGCCAGTCAACCCCCAGGAACCTACTTTGCCGTTTCCTGGTCAGCTCCGTTGACCTTTCTGGGCCTCAGTGTCTATCTGCAAGATGAAAGCATTAGGACAAATATTCATTAAGTTGCCTTCTACTCTGAAAGCTCCATGACCTGAAGTTCCTTCCCAGGGGCAGCCTGTGTCCTCCACCTTGGAAGCCCGGCAGGAACAGCTGCAGCCCCAGCCCGCTTCAGCCACAGAAGCCACCGCCCTGCCTGTCTGCCCACTGCCTGGGTGGAGCCCGTCTTGGCATCAGTTCCCCTCTGCCCCGCACAGAGGTGGAGGCGAATAACTCTGACCTGCCTCCTTGGCCGGATTCTCTCTCTTTGGCCTTGGAAACGACAAGGGCTATGGCCACACGGGGCCTATTGTCATTGCTTTGTTGCCTTTTTAAGATGAAGTCTTGCTCTGTTACCAGACTGGAGTGCAATGGTGTGATCTCGGCTCACTGCAACCTCCGCCTCCCAGGTTCAAGCGATTCTCCTGCCTTAGCCTCCCGAGTAGCTGGGACTACAGGTGCGGACCACCATGCCCAGCTAATGCTTTTATATTTTAGTAGAGATGAGGTTTCACCATGTTGACCAGGATGGTCTCGATCTCTTGACCTCGTGATCCGCCCGCCCGCCTTGGCCTCCCAAAGTGCTGGGATTACAGGCGTGAGCGACCGCGCCCGGCTCATTGTTAATGTTTCTTAAGTGCTCAGCCACAAATTGCAGTTCACGGTTTACTGGCCAGGGACCTGTCCGTAATTGTTCCAAACGTACTTAAGGAAGGGGACACATTAGAAGCATGGAGGACGTGTTCGTCCCCGTGGCAAGCACTGTCCCCCTGGGCCCTATGGCCCTGTGAAGGAGGGTCCTGTGCTGCGTGTGGCAGTGTGCAGTGTTGTCCCATTGTACCCTGATGCTTCTTGGCAAGTTATGCAAAAATTACAAAATAAATTCACAGGGAAAATACCCCAGTTTGTTTCTTCCCCTCCTCACAAAGTAATTTGCTGCTTCAGAAGTGAGGAGAATTCTAGGCTGTCCTGGGAACCCCGGTCCTTGCTGAATGTGTTTGGGATTAGATGACCCTCTGGGTCCTGCACCGAGAGAATGACCATCCAGCCTCCTCCAGGGGAAGCAACGTGGGTGACGGAAGGCTCCTCACTAGGGGTGAGGAAATGGTCTGCTCCTGATGCAGCCCCAGCTCACTGGGGCCTTCGGGAACAGCAACCAGGATGGCAGGGGACACACCCACATTCCTGCAGGAATAAGGAAAAAACCTGGGACGAGCTGACCCCAAGCAGAGAGGACTTGGGGAAGACACAATAAATGCTGTCAAAGCCGTGACAGGCCATGTGTCCTGCGATGATGCCTGCTGTGCCCGGCCCCGGGGCTGCAGTGGGTTACCCAGTACCACGCTTCCATCCTCATGTTGGTCTGGACCCCAGGATTTGCTGGGAACAAACCCGGATGTAGACCAGAAATTCCAGCCTAGCGGCTGCGTGGGACAGCTCATGCCTGTAATCCCAGTACTTTGGGAGGTGAGGCGGGCAGGTCACAAGGTCAGGTGTTCAAGACCAGCCTGACCAATATGGTGAAACCCTATCTCTACTAAAAATAAAAAAATAAAATTAGCTGGGTGTGGTGGTGCGAGGCTATAGGCCCAGCTACTCGGGAGGCTGAAGCAGGATCACTTGAGCCCAGAAGGCGGAGGTTGCAGTGAGCCGAGATTGTGCCACTCCTGCCTGGGTGACAGAGCAAGACTTGTCTGAAAGGAAGGGGAGGGGAAGGGGAAGGGGAAGGGGAAGAAGGGGAAGGGGAAGAAGGGGAAGGGGGGAAGGGGAGAGGGGAAAGGGGGAGGGGAAGGGGAAAAAGGGGAAAGAGAAGAAGGGGAAGGGGGAGAAGGGGAAGGGGGAAGGGGGAAGGGGAAGGGGAAGGGGAAGAAGGGGAAGGGGGAAAGGAGGAAGGGAAAGGGGGAGGGGGAAGGGGAAGGGGAAGGGGGAGAAGGGGGGAAGGGGAAGAAGGGGAAGGAGGGAAGGGGAGAGGGGAAAGGGGGAGGGGAAGGGGAAAAAGGGGAAAGAGAAGAAGGGGAAGGGGGAAGGGGGAAGGGGAAGAAGAGGAAGGGGGAGAAGGGGAAGAAGGGGAAGGGGAAGAAGGGAAAGGGGGAGAAGGGAGAGAAGGGGAAGAAGGAGAAGGGGAAGAAGGAGAAGGGGAAGGGGAAGAAGGGGAAGGGGAAGGGGAAGGGGGAAGGGGGAGGGGAAAGGGGGGAGGAGAAGGGGAAGAAGGGGAAATAGAAGAAGGGAAAGGGGAAGGGGGAGAAGGGAGAGAAGGGGAGAAGGGGGAAGGGGAAGAAGGGGAAGGGGAAAGGGGGGAGAAGATAAGGGGGAGGAGAAGAGGAAGAAGGGGAAAGAGAAGAAAGGGAAGGGGAAAGGGGGAAGGGGAAGAAGGGGAAGGGGAAGGGAGAAGGGGAGAGGGGAAAGGGGGGAGGGGATGGGGAAAGAGAAGAAGGGGAAGTGGTGAAGGGGAAGGAGAAGAAGGGAAAGAAGGGGAAAGGGAAGGGGAAGGGGAAGAAGGGGAAAGGGAAGGGGAAGGGGAAGAAGGAGAAAGGGAAAGAAGGAAAGAAAGAAAAGAAATTTCAGCCTAACCTGGAGCAGGGTGGAGGACACTGAGTCTGGGGGCTTCCCACACACAACCCAAGACCAGCCAGGGGTCCAACTTGGTTGCCCCAGAATCTGGTTCTGGTGACAACACACCTGCCAGGTCAATCCAAAGCTAAACCTTCACCTCCCAGTGGCAGCCAAGGAAGGCCGTCTAGGAGCAAGACCAGGACAATGGTGGGTGGAAACCCAACAGCCCAAGTATAGCTGGTGGCTTTCACCAAGAACATCCCTCCACAGCCATGCTGGCATCGCTTCATTCTGAATATCTGTGTTTGGGAAATATTTTTATTTCATTACAGTGAGATTTTTTAAATTAGATTTGACTTTCATTTAAATAGCAGCAAAAAGCACTGGTTCTTTTTAAAACATGTCACCTGGGCCGGGCGCGGTGGCTCAGGCCTGCAATCCCAGCACTGTGGGAGGCTGAGGCAGGCGGGTCGTGAGGTCAGGAGATCAAGACCATCCTGGATGGTGAAACCCCATCTCTACTAAAAATACAAAAATTAGCTGGGCATGGAGGCGTGCGCCCATAGTCCCAGCTACTCGGGAGGCTTAGGCAGAATTGCTTGAACTGGGGAGGCTGAGGTTGAGATCACATCACTGCCCTCCAGCCTGGCAACAGAGTGAGACTCTGTCTCAAAACACAAAACAAACAAACAAAAATGTCTCCTAGAGGGACACTCACAGAGATGAGGGAATAAATTAAGTCTTCAGCTTTCCATTGAAATCATCTCACACCTCATATCCCTACTGTAAGGATGGCCACTAAGTCGTATCAGCCAGTCAATCGCACAATGGAGAAATTGTCGACATAAAGTCTGTTTTCCCTGCTCGAGGCTAAGTTCCACGCAGGGAGAATCTAAGTTTGACCTTAAACAGTGCACACTGTCTGGCACACAACAGACACTGAAAAACGCGTGATGAAATGACCCAAACATCCAACGGATGAGTGGATAAATAAAATGTGGTCTCTCTCTATGCAGTGCAACGTTACTTAACCTTATAAAGGAATGAAGTTCTGTGTTGAAAGGTGACGAACCTCAAAACACAATGCTAGGTGAAGGGAGCAGACATATGAAGATACACATTGTATGATTCTTGTGATACGAAATATTCAGGATAAGTAAATCCACAGAGATAGACAGCAGATGGGTGGCTGCCAGGGGCTGAAGCAACAGGGACTGGAGCGTGACCGCTTAATGGGCATAAAGTTTCCTTTAGGGGTGATAAAAATGTTCTGGAACTAGACAGAGGTGACACCTGCACGACACTGGGTGTGCACTGAATATCACTCAGCCGCATGCATCCAATGGTTAATTTCATATTGTGCAAATTTTGCTTCTCTTTTGTTTTTGAGATGGAATCTTGCTCTGTCACCCAGGTTGGGAGTGCAGTGGCGAGATCTCGGCTCACTGCATCCTTTGTCTCCCAGATTCAAGTGATTCTCCTGCCTCAGCATTCTGAGCAGCTGGGATTACAGGTGCCCGCCACAAGTCTTGGCTAATTTTTGTATTTTTAGTAGAGATGGGGTTTCCCCATGTTGGCCAGGCTGGTGTCAAACTCCTGACCTCATGATCCACCTGCCTCCGCCTCCCAAAGTGCCAAGATTATAGACGTGAGCCACCGCACGCAGCCCAATACTGTTTTTTTTTTTTTTTCCTGAGGTGGAGTTTCACTCTTGTCACCCAGGATAAAGTACAATGGAGCAATCTCAGCTCACTGCAACCTCAGCCTCCCGGGTTCAAGCAATTCTCCTATCTCAGCCTCTTGAATAGCTGGGATTATAGGCACCCACCATACCTGGCTAATTTTTGTATTTTTACTAGAGATGGGGTTTTACCATGTTTGCCAGGGTGGTCTGGAACTACTGACCTCAGGTGATCCACCCATCTCAGCCTCACAAAGTGCTGGGATTACAGGTGTAAGCCACTGTGCTCAGCCCCAACACACTTTTTTGAGACACCTCTCACTCTATCACCCAGGCTGGAATGCAGTGCTGCAATCTCTGCTCACTGCAGCCTCGACCTTCCCAAATTCAAGCAATCCTCCCACCTCACCCTCTTGAGTAGCTGGGATTACAGGTGTATGACATTATGCTTGGCTAATTTTTTAATTTTCTGTAGAGACAAGTTCTCATTATATTGCTAAGGACAGTCTGGAACTCCTGGGCTCAAGGGGTCCTCCTGTCTCAGCCTCCTAAAGTGTTGGGATTACAGGTGTGAGTCACCACACCCAGCCAATACAACTTTTTTTAATTAAAAAAAAAAAAAACCACGTGTTGAATAAATGAAATGAGTCTGCATGTTCCAGCTGAACTGTATGTGCTTTGCGAAAGCTGGGAGGACAAGGCCGTCTCTCATGGACGGATGTGTGCTGTGCTCTCTTCCCAGAAAGTGAGTTGGTCCTGATGGGGCATGGCTCTCACCCTGCCCACTTCCCTCCTTCTCTGCCACCAGTCATGCACTACAAACGGACTGTCGCATGGCATGATGGGACAATGTGACCTCTGACAGCTATGAGGAACTGTGGCAGCAGAGTCCAAGATGCCAGGGAGAGCAGCCTGTGAGGTGGGAGAAGCCCATGGAGCCGACTCCACTATGTGTGGGGGGTTTTCACCCTATGATTTGTAGACTGTGTAGCCCAGCCTTGCAAGTGTGTATGCCATTTAAAAATCGAGGAGGGAAAGAGTGAGCTGGTATCTCATGATGTCAAGACTTCCTCCCCAGCCCAGACAGCCAGGGTGAGGGTCACTCCTGTATGCCACAGGTGCAGGTGGCTCCTGGCCCTCTCCTTTCTACTGACATCTGTCCTTCCCAATAGACTGGGACCCTTCAGGGAAGAAATCTCAACTTGGTATCTCTGATCCCAGACACTTATGTGTAGGGGCTCACTACCGTTTGTTCACTGAATGCATAAAACTCCCTAAACCATGAGAGAAGCCAAAGCCTGTTTCTGACTTGCCTTAGCAAAAATAACAGAACAAAGGTGGCGGGGGCTGGGTATGGTGGCCCACTCACACCTGTAATCTCAGCACTTTGGGAGGCTGAGGTGGGTGGATCACCTGAGGTCAGGAGTTCAAGACCAGCCTGACCAACATGGTGAAACCGTGTCTCTACTAAAAATACAAAAATTAACCAGGCATAGTGGCAGGTGCCTGTAATCCAAGCTACTTGGAAGGCTGAGGCAAGAGAATCACTTGAACCTGGGAGGCAGAGGTTGTAGTGAGCTGAGATAGTACCATTGCACTCCAGCCTGGGTGACAGAAAGAAACTCCATCTCAAAAAAAAAAAAAGGGTGGTGGTGGAGCGGGATCTTGGTGACAAATAATGAGTCTGTCCTAACCCAGGGGTCAGCAAACTACAGCCTGTGAGCCAAGTTCATCCCACAGGCTGTTTCAGTAAAGCCTGTGAGCTAAGAACGCTTTTTACCATTTTAACACATTGCGTTTGCTGCTGTTATTGCTTTAAGAAAAGGAACATGCAACACTCTGGCTCACCAGCCTCAAATCCTGACCTGCATAAGCCTGAGGTCATCAACCCACTTGCAGGGTAGAAGCACCTGGATTTCATCTGTCCTCACAGGTTAATGGACTCTAAACTTCAGCCGCAGGAAACAGAAAAGTGAAATCTTTACGAGTCTCTGCAGCCCCCAGGGAATGCCTGTGGTCCCAGGTACTGCCTAAACCGCCTGCTGAGGCTATTTCTGTACCAAGAGAACAGGCCGGCCAAAATGTCAGGACCCAGACAGAACCTCCAACCAGGAAGTGGCTTTCCTCCTCTCGCTGGAAGCACAAGACCAACAGGAACAGCCTGACCAAAGCGGCTCTTGGGATCACATGACTTTGTTGTTTGCAAAACCCTAAGACGCTTGCAGTGAGATTTTGTTGAGCGGCCTTGGAACTGTAAATGTTCTTCTCCTGGCAGCCCTTTCCTCACTGTCATGAACCGGACCTCCACTCCCTGTCACTCAGTGCTGAGCAGCTAGCCTAGGGGGCACAGCAGCAGCCCTTGGGTGGGAGACAGCTGCTGTGGGAGGGCCACAGAGGGGCCCGGGAACCCACCTGGAAAACTGCAGTAGCCTCAAGACAGCGCTCTGGCCCTGCTTCCCTGCTGGCCGCTACCAGTTCCTGCCTGTCTGACTATGGAAAGGCAGGTGAGCAAGCAATAGCAAAGCCTGCAAGTGCCACAGTGTTCAGAGCCGACAGTAGGGCGCTCCTGATGGTGACCTGGTGACCGCGGCGGCAGCCTCCGCCCAGCCTCTGTCATGGGGAAATCCAGGCTTCCTTCGTGGTCACTGGGGTTGGATGCTGGATGTGCTGTGAGGGGCCTAAGGGTTGAGTGCTGAGGGCATTAACAGGATTTGGTCCCCCTCGGCTGGCAGGGCATCACCAAGGCACCGATGTGGCCACAGCCTCAGCTGCAGAGAGAAGAGCATGTCAAGGCTCAAGGGGGGCTCGGGATGGAAACTGGGCTGTACATTTAGAAAGCGGCCTCTGGAGGCTGGGCTGTACATTTAGAAAGCGGCCTCTGGAGGCTGGGACTAGTGGCTCACGCCTGGAATCCCAGCACTTCGGGAGGCTGAGGCGAGCAAATCACCTGAGGTCAGGAGTTTCACCTGGGCTATGTGCGGAAACTCTCTACTAAAAATACAAAAATTAGCTGGGCATGGTGGTGGGTGCCTGTAATCCCAGCTACTCAGGAGGCTGAGACAGGAGAATCGCTTGAACCCAGGAGGCAGAGGTTGCAGTGAGCCAAGATCATGCCATTCCACTGCAGTCTGGGTAACAAGAGCAAAATTCAGTCTCAAAAAAAAAAAAAGAAAGAAAGTGGCCTCTGGGGAGGTACTGGGTGTGGACGGCAGACCAAATGAGAATAAGGAAACCTTTCCATACACACAGGCACACACACAAGGGCACAGACGCACACAGGCACATACACAGAAACAAACACACATGGGCACACATATGCACACACAGAGACTCACACCGACACAGGCACACCAAGGCACACACATAAAGACACGCACACACAGGCACCCATACACAAACCTCCACACACACAGATGCACCGGCACACACACATGCACATACAGGCACACCCAGGTGCACACACAGCTCTGACTGGTCATCAGCCCACTGAACTGTCTCCACAGGGAGCCAGTGCCAGGAACTGAGGCCACGCATGGGGCCCAGAAGCCAGGCAAAGCACAGTCCTTGCCCTTGGCCGGCCCTGCCTGTTTCCTAAGCCTCTTACTTCTTCACAATCACCAACAGGCCTAGAAGCTTCCCTCTTCACAACTCCTAGATCAGGGCCTGGCACACACAGGTGACTAAACTGACTGCCAGAGCCCCTGAGTCCTAAATCACCCACAACCCTTTTCCTGGTGAGTGTGGAGGACTGGATCCTGGATTAGAGTTTCAGGGGCCTCTTAGTTCCTACCAGCAAGAATGAGGACTATGACCCATTTCAAGTCAGAGTGTGGCGTGTGTAGCAAGCACAGGATTGGTCAGCCTGAAACATGGGACTTGCCCTGCCTCTGCACGCCTGGCTGGGCTGCCTGGGACAATTTCCTCGACTTTGGCTGGCTCATCTGCAAAGGAGGGGCTGGGCTGCTGGACCCCCGGTGCCTTCTGCTCTCATGCCAGGCTCTGCGATGGGGCACTGTTGGCTTGCCACATGCTCCCTATGGGTGTGCTAAGAGTCACCACCATTTTACAAGCAGAAAAGTTGCTGTTTGGTGGAAAAGTAATGTTGATGGCACAGTGGGCTGGAAAAGGGCAGGGTCAGCCCTGGGACCTGACCTTCAGGACAGTGGCTGGGTGTCTCAGGGAGAGCCTGGGTTCAGAGCTGTAGGCAATACACAGTGAGAATCTCAGCCAAAGGAGGAGAGGAGCAAAGGGCTTCAGGACACACGGCATCTCCTCTAACCCGCACCATCCTGTGGGATGAGTATCATGGTTTCCACCTCCCTGGTGAAACAGCAGCCTCGGAGAGGTGGTAACCGGCCATGGGACCCAAACTGGAGGCAAAGCCCGGACTGGAGCCCAGATCTGCACCCAGGGCTGCCTCCTGAGTCACAAGGCTTACGGCCTAGCACCCATGGTGAGCTCCCCACACCAACCATGAGCCTCACGAGCTGCAGGCCCTCGCCACGAAGGCCTGGCCATCCCACAGGAGCACATGACTGACAAGCCATCCCTGCTGTGGCTGAACAGAGGGCGTGGGAGTCCCTCGCAGAGTTTCAGAACAGAACAGACCAGACCCTGGTAAATGTCAGCTTCCCATCTGCCCTCCGAGGTATGGTGAGGTCTCAGGTCTCTGTTCCCACATCAGTGTCCATTTGTCATAGCACCTCTCCCCACGGAGAAAACTCACTTCTCCATTTCCTTCTGCAAACCATGTGACGGCAATGGTAGGAGTTTGTCACAGCGCCCGAGACAAAGCTGAAGCAGCCTGTTCCATTCTGCCAGACTCGAGAACCTGGAGAGTCTGAGTTCCAGGCTGGAAATCCCCAGGGAGAAGGACTGAGACACATGGCTGCTGAGGTGTCACCAACCTCTGCCCCTGCAGGGCACAGACCTGTCTGCCCAGGAGCATGCGCGGAGGCCCCTGCCTGCCTTAGGTTTCAGAGTCCTGCCCCTCTCTAAAGCCCCCATCAAAAAGGCGATTTGACACAGCGCTGAGAACAGGCTCTGAGTCAAAGCCCTTGGTGCAAAGCCTTGGTCCTACCACTTCTCATGCAGCCAGGAATGGGAGTTCAGCTGTTCCCTAAAGCTGGCACAAGGAGCCACAGCTGGAAACAACAGGTACTGAGCACTCCACGTTCCAAACATTCGGCGCCAGACAGACAGACACTGCATACAGAGGACCTGCAGAGAGTTCGCAGAACCAGTCTTGAAACACAGGACTTGTCCTGCCTCTGCATGCCTGGCCGGACTGCTTGGGACAATTTCCATGACTCTGGTCGGCTCATCTGCAAAGGAGGGGCTGGGCTGCTGGATCGCTGGTGCCCTCCACTCTCATGCCAGCTGCCTCCCCATGCTCCCAGGCTGAACTGGAAGGTAGAGAGTGGAAATGAAGATAAAGAGTTACCAGCCTGCCACCAGCAGGGCACCTCACCCCAGGTCAGAGAGGGAAAGATACATGGGCACTGCTCATGGGGACTGGGAAGGAAGGGGCTGGGCAGGTGCTTGCTGAGCTGGGACTGTTCGCAGACGGAGTCCTGGTGGAGCCTGACCTGTGCCCTGGTGATGTGGAGGCAGCAGGCACCGGAGGGGGATGTTGCTTCCACCTGGGATTTTGGCAGGTGGAAGGGCCCCTGAGCAGGCAAGGAGTAAAAAGCAGCCAGGTACAGGGTTGACACTAGTCGGGCACCCAGATTGTCACCCGTGTGGCCAAGTGGAGGGGTCTCAGTGGTACCATAGCTTTCTAGGGCTTTTCGAAAAGGGGCCCAAAGCCATGTGGCTGCCCCCTGAAGAAGGAATGAGGTTGGAAGGAGACCAAAGATGAGGCTAGGAAGAAGCTGAAGTCCATCATGTCAACATGGCCATGTGGCAGAGTCACCCACAGAGGCAGCATCAGAGCAAGACCAGAGGCGGCTGGCAGCCATGAGACAGTGTGCCCCGTCCCTGGGCAGCTCAGGAAGATGGAGGGGGAGGCTGAGAGCATGGGATACACCCTCTGCTCCAAGCCCTGGCGCTTGAAGCCTGGCCAGCCCTGGACAGGGTGGGAAAAGCTTTAAGTCAAATGTAAAGATTTAATAAAGGAGTATAGGCTGGGCTCGGTGGCTCATGCCTGTAATCCCAGGCATGGGAGGCCAAGGCAGATGGATCAAATAAGGTCAGGAGTTCAAAACCAGCCTGACCAACATGGTGAAAACCCATGTCTACTAAAAATACAAAAATTAGCCAGGCGTGGTGGTGGGCACTTGTAGTCCCAGCTATTCTGGAGGCTGAGGCAGGAGAATTGCTTGAATCCAGGAGGCGGAGGTTGCAGTGAGCTGAGATGGTGCCATTGCACTCCAGCCTGGGCAACAGAGCAAGACTCTGTCTCAAAAAATAAATATAATAATAATAACAACCGAGTATGACTAGAAAGTCATAGGATATGCCTGAGAGGTCATTAAGGGTGGAAAAAGACTTAACCTGGCAGAATTTAAAAGCAGTGATTTAGGGGGAAGTAAATCAAATTGAGCCTGCTTCACAATCGCATTACCCTCAGATGTGTACCCAAGGGCAGCTGAGGCTGCGTACTGAGCAGCATTGTGTGAGTTATAGAGGCTCGGATGGAGCAGTGAGGGCAAGTGTTCTCACCTTTCCAAGCCTCAGCTGGGGGGTAATAATACCCTCTGGGTTACCAGGGAGGGTGAGTAAGCCCCGGTAGAGGGACCCCACAAAAGGAAAAAGGACTGACAACAGAAAAAAAAGCTTCCTCCCCATCTCAGACCTCCCCTTCCAGCACATCCCCAATTCCCAAACTGCCCCACTGCTTCCTTCCCACTGTCCTCTCCTCCTTCCCACCCAGCTTCAGCCTCAAGACACCTGCTTTTTCTCAGAGGACTCGAGTCTCCTGATGCTTCAATATCCACTCCCTTCAGTGCCCCGAATCGTGACCTAACTGTGCTGTATGTATGCTTTGATTCTCTGCAACCCGATTTTTGCACTCCAGGAGAACACGAGGTTACATTTAGAGTGGGGTATGTTTTCCCATTGCTAAGAGGTTTCATAGCTGGACGTGGTGGCTCACACCTGTAATCACAGCACTCTGGGAGGCCGAGGCAGGCGGATCACTTGAGGTCAGGAGTTTGAGACCACCCTGGCCAACATGGCAAAACCCCATCTACATTAAAAACAGAAAAATTAGCCAGGTGCGGTGGTGGGTTCCTGTAATCCCAGACACTCAGGAGGCTGAGGCAGTAGAAGCCATTGAATCTGGGAAGCAGAGGTTGCAGACAGCCCAGATCACAACACAGCAAGACCCCACCCCCCCAAAAATAAAGAGATTCCACATACTGTACATAAAAGTCAAGCCTCACAGATGGCACAGAGGTGCACTGAACCCCTGCTCCACCATGCACTGACAGTGTGACCTTGAGCAAGTCACCTATAACCTCTCTGAGCCTCAGTTCCCTCCTCTGGAAAATGGGAACAATATCAGTACTTTCTTCAGAGGGTTCTGGTAAAAATAAATATGACCAATTGCTTAGGAGCGTGGCTTTTTTTTTTGTAGATAGAGTTCTGCTCTTGTTGCCCAGGGGGGAGTACAATGGCGGCGATCGCAACCTCCGCCTCCCAAGTTCAAGCGATTCTCCTGCCTTAGCCTCCCAAGTAGCTGGTATTACAAACATGCGCCACCATGCCCAGCTAATTTTGTATTTTTTTTTTTTAGTAGAGATGGGGTTTCTCCAGGTTGGTCAGGCTGGTCTCAAACTCCCAACCTCAGGTGAGCCTCCCACCTCAGCCTTCGAAAGTGCTGGGATTAACAGATGTGAGCCACCGCACCTGGCCAGAAATGTACTTTCTTAAACATACTTCTCGTTGGCTGTTAGCCCTTTCTCTTAAAATCACATTTACTTGATCTGAGATAGAGGCCCAAGGAGCAGTCACTCTTAAAACTCCCCACTTTAAGCTTTAATTGTAATTGCAATGGCTTGTGTAAGAAAAAGAGGGAGTGACAGGGTGAGGAGGTGATGGGAGGCAGAGCTGGGTTGGCATCAACAGCCGACCCCTTTACAACTCCCCAGAAGTATCACTGTTTTGTGAGCAATCAAGAAATGGCTTTGTTCTGCCAGGCTCTGAGATGCCAGCACTGAGATGCAGATGTGCCATGTTCTCCCGCCAGCCACCCTGTGCCCTCAGGCAAAATGCTCTTTGCTATGGTGCCCGCAGACCTGGGAGATATAAAGACATTGCCGTGACTTTGGGCCCCCTGGGCCAGAGTGGCTCTGTCCGCCTGCTCACTTTTCCCCTTACTCAGCATTTACTCACCAACCAGCAGATGGTGCAGAAAATGTGCAGCCCGGCCTCTAATCCAGCTCTAAGTTCAGAATTTGCATGTCATTACCAGAGAGCTGTGGCAGTTCCCTACATTTTCCTCTTTCCACACTGCCCCCAAAACGGGACAAAAATAAAGAGCTCCATGTGCGATACCACCATGGTCACAGTTCTTCGGGTAACAACACCTCACCTGTCTTTTGCATCTTGCTGGAACCGCCCCATTCATTTCAATTACAAAGCCCAGGTGTCTGTGCAATGCAGCCGCCTGCCTGAACTGGTTTGCAGGTTTAAAAGCAGCACTCGGACAGACGATACACATTACTCTCCAACTGGAAAATATGCTGATATGCCAGACTTACAAGAAGGCTCTGAGAGTAGACCCATTTTTAAAAGATTATAATATCTACTAAATATCACATATGCTTTTTTTTTTTGAGGCAGGGTCTGGCTCAGTCACCCAGGCTGGAGGGCAGTGGCTCAGTCTCTGCTCACTGCATCCTCTGCCTCCTGGGCTCAGCCTCCCACCTCAGCCTCCTGAGATGCTGGAACTACAGGCAGGCACCACCACACTCAGCTAATTTTTGTACGTTTTGTAGAGAAGAGCACCATGTTGCCCAGACTGGTCTTGAACTCAGGGAAACAAGCAGTCCTCCAGCCTCTGTCTCCCACAGTGCTGGGATTACAGGCATGAGCCCCGAGTACGGCCTCCTGTTTCTTTTATTTTTTTTTAATAAATAACTAAAAAATAACTTTTTTTTTTTGTGAAAGACACTTAAAAGGAATGAAATGTCTTCCCTTTTGGCAGTCCTGGTGAAAATGGACGTCTTAGTGTGTGGAAAGTTAATTGGGAATCAGAGATGATGATGATGGTGATGACGGCGACCGCGTTATTAAACCTTTATGCAGTGCTTTACAAAGCATTTGCAAAGTGCTCAACAATTACTGCTCTCTCATTAAGTCAGCCATCACCGGTAAAGCAGCAGCCACGTTAATTCACGTCCTCTCCCATTAGCTTATTTAACAATATGCCCCATAAAATGCTTTTTGCGTGGCTGTAAAAGGGCCCTAGTCAACTTTTACGGCCTTTTCTTGGGGCCTTTCAGATGAGCTCAGACAGCAAGTCTGATGAGCGGTAACAGCTCGGAGCTGGGTGTTCTCCAGCCTGCTGTTTAGCAATCCGGTGGAATGAGTTAGTAAGTCGCAGCTCAGTAAAGCTCCTAGGCCGGAGGTTCAAAACATCTCATCAAAACCAGCACGGTCCCACCCTGCCAACGCTCAAAAAAGCAGTGTCAGGCCCAAATCCGGAGGCCATCAGGCAGAAGACCTTTCCAGGTCGTGAGTTAGGTGTCTTGGGAGGGAGGGCAAATTCTGGAGTTCAGGCCTCCCTGGGGGGCACACCTTCCATCCGTCCTAACTGGTGTGTGCAGGCGCTGCTGCTTGACGCTGCGCAGAGAAGCGCCCCGAACCCACCGCACAATCCGGAGCTAGAGGCAGAGAGTGACCGGCCCCCAGTCCTCCCCTTCCTTCTCCTCGCCCCTTTTGGGAATAGCAGGGGGTTTCCTATGAGAAATGCCCGCAGGTAGGACGGGGTACGGAACACCCCGGAGCCGGCGCCTTCTCCCTGCACCCTCAGCCTTAGGGCTCGACCCGCCCCCGCGGCTGCCCTCGCCCCCTGCCTCGGGAGCCGCGCGGGGATTACCCCGCCAGGTGAGCGCCTCCCGGAGCCTCTCCGAGACTCACCTGCGTGAAGTACAAGTTCATCAGCGTGAGGGTGAAGAACTGCAGGCACACGGGGAAGCAGTAGAGGAGCCAGAAGACGAAGGGGCTGAGCGAATTGGCCGCCACGAAGTCTTTGAAGTAGAAGGAGAAGAGGACGGTCCGCAGGGAGGCCCAGAAGAGGCAGAGGAAGAGGAAGACGCTCTGGTAGCTGAGCCGCTTGTGACGGTAGCGCAGCACCAGCCAGAGCTGCACGTAGATGAACACGAAGAGCAGCGCGTAGAACACGGTGTAGACGACAGTGAGGCCGAGCTTCACGTAGGGGGGCACGGCTGGGGTCAGCGTGGGCGGCAGCGAGTCGTTGCGCGCCGGGTCCCACGGCGGGGTCTCCATCGGGCCGGGGGCGCTGCCGCGCGGCCGGGTACGCTCCGGCCTCATCTGGACTCGCGGCCACCGCCGCCCCCGCGGGGGTCTCCGCGCATCGCGCTCCGCCTGCAGCCGGGAGACTGGAGGAAAGAAAACAAGCCGCACTTCCTCCCCCGCTACCACATGATTCACTGGGGCGGCCTTTGTCTGCGATTGGCAGCGCCGCGCCCGCCGCCCCCGCGCGCCCCCGCCCCGGCCCGCCCTATCCCCGGCACCGCGCGCTCCCGCAGTGCGCGCCCCCAGATCCGCGAGCCTCCTCCCCACCCCCTTCCCCACCCCATCCCCATCCCTATCCCTATCCCCGGGGCCGCGCGCCCCCACACTGCGCGCCCCCAGAACCCCGCGCCTCCTCCCCGGCACCGCGCCGCGCGCCCCAAAAACGTCCCAGTTGCGCCCCGCGCCTCGGGGCATCGTGCTCCTGGCCTCCAGCATTCTGCTGCTGATTGCTTGTCTTGCAGAAGTTAATGCCTTTATTTTAAAATAAAAATTTTTTAAAAGAACCTTTACAAGTCCTTTCCGCCCCCACCTACCCCCCTTTAAAAATAAAACTTTATGACTCTGTGGCTATAAACTGGCCGGCGTCTGGAGTGATGGTTATTTCTAAATCCAGAAATGCCAAAGACAGGGTTTGTGTTTTGAGGTCAAACTTGTAAACTCAGAGTGAGGAAACAGAAGGTGCCCGCGGCTGCTGCCTCCTCTCGGATGCAAGCTGAGCCGGAGAGCCTCAAGCGCTCCCAGCGCCTCACCTCCCAGCGATGCAGCTGGTGCCGGGAGGCGCGCGGGCCGCGGGGCAGTGGATGGAGCCCACGGGGCTTCAGAGCGAAGTGGGACAGCTGACGGCACACAGCCTCCCTTGTCCGATCCAAGCCATCCCGAATGAGGGTCTGTCCCTGCCGCCGAGAGCCCTTTTCTTTTGCTTTAGCTGAGCGGTTTGCCCCTCCAGGCTGTACAGCGACTTAGTTTTTGCCCCGGGGCACCACGCCACCGGTTTTGGGAGAGCTGGGTGTTGTTCTGGGAAATGGGAAAGCCGGGATGCCCTCTGGAAACATTGCTGGGCAAGCGGTTCGGGTAAACAGAAGAAAGAAACCCGAATTTCCGAGGCTCCAGTAATTGTGATTTCTTACTCCACTTCGTGCCTAATTGTTCTTTTTCCAAAAGAGGGCCTGGCATATCCGGAATCCACCCTGGCTTTTGCTCAGAATTACTTCGTGGTTACAGCGCTCCCAGCGTATTCCAGGTGGTTCATCGGAGCCAAGTGTGCCTTTGGTGTGGACCTCCTTTTCTAGTTCTTCTATCCTTTCCCTCGCTCCCTATCGCTATTTCAAGAGGAAATATGGAATTGGTCTCCACGCCTCTGATCTAGTTCTCGGTCCCCGTGCTGAACAGAGCAAGTGGAATGACAGAATGATCTTTCCAAAGAATACACCCGGCCGCTTTACTCCCGTGTTTAAATGCCCTTCACTTGCTCCGCATACTTCTGGGGATAGAGTCTAAACTCCCACGTTAGCTTACCTCCCTGCCTTATCTCTTCCAAGGTGTTAAACTACACTTCTTAACTCCCCTGGACTAAGAAAACGCTGCCCTTTCTTCCAACGACTGGCCCATCCTATCTATCCAAGAGGGTGTTACTTCCTGCAGAGAGCCTTTTCAGACCTCTCCACCCACCATACTCTCAGGATTAGGCTAGGTGTTTCACCTGTGTGCTTCCCTAATCGCCTTGCCTAATTGTTACCCTCCTCGCCGCGTCCCCCCACCCCCGCCCCGCCCCACCCTACTCATTTATGTGTCCTTAGGATAGAAACTACGCCTTATTTACCATTATCTCCTCTGGCACGTTGGAAAAACATCCATATACATTTTATTATACTGAAGGAATATTGTTTGTCCACGTAGGTCCAAACTGGTATTTCTCCCTCCAGTATGCACGGAAGGTCCAAACTGGTATTTCTCCCTCCAGTATGCACGGATTCAATCTCATGATCCAAGAGGGCTACTGGTGCTCCAGCCATTGAGTCCACATCCCAGGCCAGTGTTAGGAGGAACAGGTGAAGACTAAAGGGCATTTGTTTTCTCCTGTTTCTGGAGCCTTCCCAGAAAGACCAAATAATGCATCCACTTTTAATTGGCAGGACTTAATTACCCTAGTAAGCTAGCCACGAGAGATTGGGAAATGTAGTTTTATTCCCCATGGCATTGTACAGCTGACAGCCATGGTTCTGTAATTACAGATGAATGGGGCAAATGGATTTAGGAAAAACTATCTTGATCATGCTTTCAAAGCAGCCAGAAAGAATGGCAGATGGCTACAATCACTCACGCCTTGGACTACCTAATGTCAAATGTGTTTCTTATCATCTTTACAATTCTGAAAATAAAGATGATATACAATAAAGATGCTCCCACTTAATATCCCTTGTACAATTGAAAAGCATATTCCAGGTCAGGCACTCACGCCTGTAATCCCAGCATTTTGGGAGGCCAAGGCAGGCGAATCACCTGAGGTCAGGAGTTCGAGATGAGGCTGACCAACCTGGTGAAACCACGTATCTACTAAAAATACAAAAATTAGCCGGGTGTGGTGGCACATGCCTGTAATCCCAGCTAGCTACTGGGGAAACTGAGGCAGGAGACTCGCTTGAACTCAGGAGGCAGAGGTTGCAGTAAGCCGAGATCGAACCACTACACTCCAGGCTGAGCCACAAAGTGAGACTCCATCTCAAAAAAGAAAAGAAAAGAAAAACACATTCCCTCTCACCCCCAAAAGGATCATCATTTTCTGTGTCCAGGTCCAACCCCAGGAGCTCTGGGTGATAGCCATTCCTCTAATTCTGTCACAATCTCATCTCAGCATTCTGTATCTTACGGACTAAATCATCCAACACTAGTTTGTCCTATACAAAATAGTAGAGGAAAAAATGTAAAGGAAAGAACAATTCGTTATTAGGTTGGCGCCAAAGTAATTGTGGGTCGCTTTTTTTTTTTTTTTTTGTCATTACTTTTAATGGCACGATTACTTTTGCATCAATTTATAAAATACATATATATGACACAGCAAGAAAAAAATATGAGTTCTTGTTTTTGTGACTGGTCATAAAGATGTAATTGGTATTTGTGACTGCTCTCCTTAATAGACATTACAAAATCCCCCTTTCCCTCCATCAGGCATCTCAGCTAGTCAGGCATAGCCCTGATTTCTGAGGAATCTAAGCTTGTTAATGTTTGCCACCGGACATGCCAGTAGCAAGAGGCACTACCATGATGGAATTCTGTCTTTCACCTCCTTCTGCTCATCCTGTAAAAGCAACTCTACTTCTCCTTAATGGTTACCGCCATCACAGCCAACACCATTATATTATTCTTTGCAATTCACCCACTGCCATGAGGAGTCTGAAACAGCCAGGGTCTCAACTTTTATTTCAATTAAACCACACTTGAATCCTCTGGGGTGGAAGAGTTCCTTCTTGCTTATTAAGACCTTCAAACTAGCCAAGCCTAGAGGTGAAGGAACAGGAAACAAAAAATTTGCAAGTAAGTCACTGAGTGTCAGTGAAAGGTGCCATTCTCTTGGTTCCTGTAGTCAGCACCATATGTCAGCTTTGAGTTTGAAAGAAACTCTGTACATTTTAGGACACCAGTGTCACCTTTCTGTGCAAGGCTGTCCTGCAGGCACAACAGTTAAGTCTGCAGTCGGTCATTCCAGCACTGGATAAGGCCAGCTGCTATTCCAAGGGCAGAAATTAGCCCACCACATTGCTTCTTTCAGTGTAAAGTGAGGTCCCTGGGCAGAAGCAATGTTGTATGAGATCCCTTGATGGTGAGCAAGGCATTCAGACAGTCCTGGGACAATAATGCAAGCACGGGGGTCAAAGAAAGTCCAAGTTCAGAAGCATTACCTATTACAGTGAGGACAAAATGCTGTTATCCTACATGATTAAAGATGTCCACAGTGGCCAGGCGCCCGAGCGCCTGTAATCCCAGCACTTTGGAAGGCCGAGGTGGGCAGATCACCTGAGGTTGGGGTTTGAAGACGAGCCTGACCAACATGGAGAAACCCCATCTCTACTAAAAATACAAAATTAGCCAGGCATGGTTGCACATGCCTGTAATCCCAACTATTTGGGAGGCTGAGGCAGGAGAATCGCTTGAACCTGGGAAGGAGGTGGAGGTTGCGGTGAGCCGCGATTGCGTCATTTCACTCCAGCTTAGGCAACAAGAGTGAAACTTGGTCTAAAAAAAGAAGAGAGAGAGAGAGGTCTAATGTAATCTGCTCTCGGGTGGCTGTTGTCTAGGACTTCCCCTGAGTTTGGTACCTTTTGGAAGGCTCAGAGTTGGCTGGTGATGCTTGTGAAAAGCCAGGTCATCCTTGGCAAGGATGTCTAGATTGTTTAAAAAATGGAGCAGACAGTCCCTGCCTGCATGGTCACTGTGTCCATGAGCCCACTGAATAAGCAGTGGGTCAACTGGGGTCAGAAGATGTCTTACATGCCCAGGGCAGGTCAACGCATCCACCCGAATGCTGAGCGTCTCCAGTGGAGCTGGGTGTTTTGGTGAATCTGACTTGGCTTGATGGACCAAAATAACATGCAGCTCAAGATGAGCAGCTCAGACTCCGTGGTAATATGACTTCTTGATGAGCCATTCAGTCTCTTCCATAGCTTAGGAGCAAGCCAACTCTTTTTCCCAAAAGAAAAATACTTATTTGACAAATAAGGCATGTATGTGTTCCAAAACCCTTGTAGTTGACACTGTGATTCTCCTAACCGGGTTTGTCACTGGTAATGTACATCTCCAATCTGCCATCGACACTTTGAGCACCATTAGATCCACTGAGTCACAGATGACAAAACAAATTGCACTGCAGCCTGAACCAAATGGAGCACCTCCTCTGCCTTGGGCCCCTTCTCAAAATTAGCTCAGTTTTGAGACACCCCGTAAGTGGCTGAGACCAGCACACTAATGTGACAAACGTTGCTTCCATAAATAGGACCTCAAAGCGTTGTGCTTGTTTCCTGTAGGAGGCCGTGCACAGTGTAGGAACTCATCCTTCATGCTGGAGGAGCTGTTTCAACCTAGACTCCCTGAAATGCTTCCCTGAGGCCACAGGCCCCTGTGGACTCATGAGATTTACATGTTCCTTACATGCCTAGAACAACTGCCATCCCTGCCTTGCATGTCCTTATGGCATGACGTCATTAATGTAGTAATCACGGTGATGCCTGAAGAACACTAAAGTGATTGAGATTTCTGAAGACCAAATTGTGCCATGGAGCCAGAGTTGACCTAACCCCGAACAAGATGGGAAAAAGTATCCTTACTAGATGAGACCAAGTGGCTTTTGGAGTTCTTCACTTATTGGGAATGAGAGAAAAAAACATTTTCCTCCGGGGGCTGTGTGGGCTTGCTATACTGAAGTTACCACTGTATGAAGCTTATAATCACCTGTTTTATTTTCCAAGACTCACCACCCCTCCATCTGTGTACCAACTAAGCAGTTAGATGAAGAAATGATGGGAATTTACCTCTCCCCCTCCTCCTCCCCCTCCTTCTTTTTGATGGAGTCTTGCTCTGTTGCCCAGCCTGGAGTGCAGTGGTGTAATCTCAGCTCACTTGCAACCTCCACCTCCCAGGTTTAAGCAATTCTCCCTCAGCCTCCTGAATAGCTGGAATTAGGAATTTACCACTTCTGTAGCATCCAAATTTGGGTCTGAGAGTTGGATGTGGGCACAACAGTCTCTGTTGGGATGGTGTAAGTCAGACCTAGGCAGTTTTAAAAATTTTGCTTTTGTCAACTAGATGAAGCAGGGCCATAGAGGACCGCCCATCTCATTTGTCCTAAGAGCTCATATTCAGTTAGTTTCTGTCAAAGGTCTTTGGTGTGCAGGCAATTCTCATCCTCAGACTGGCCATCCTCAGACTGGTCATCCTCAGACTGGCCATCCTCAGACTGGCCATCCTCAGACTGGTCATCCTCAGACTGGCCATCCTCAGACTGGTCATCCTCAGACTGGTCATTCTCAGACTGGCCATCCTCAGACTGGTCATCCTCAGACTGGTCATCCTCAGACTGGCCATCCTCAGACTGGTCATCCTCAGACTGGTCATCCTCAGACTGGCCATCCTCAGACTGGTCATCCTCAGACTGGCCATCCTCAGACTGGTCATTCTCAGACTGGTCATCCTCAGACTGGCCATCCTCAGACTGGTCATCCTCAGACTGGTCATTCTCAGACTGGCCATCCTCAGACTGGTCATCCTCAGACTGGTCATCCTCAGACTGGCCATCCTCAGACTGGTCATGATCACCATGCCTTGCACTGGGATAACCTCTCCCTTACTGGTGGTTGTGCCGCCGTTGGCCTCTGGCACCCGGAGTCTTGGGAAACATGAGGGAGTCCACTCATCTCCAGCAGCTCTCAATAGCATCCCGGATGTACAGAGTACAGCCACCACAGTGCTTTTGACATCTGCTTCTCTCTCCATGCCTTGACAAAGGGAGTGTCTTCTGGTCTCTCTCTGGGGACCAGTTAGGGGATTGATGAGTAAAATATTTATTTATTTATTTATTGCACGATAAATCCATAGCAACATCCCTTTTTTTGTTTTTGGATTCTTGCTTCTATGTTATGCTGGATAATTTCAGGCATCTCAGCTTCTCTTGAATGATATGGGCTGCCATTAACTCCAGGTTTCATTCAACCAATGAACTAGACAGATTCCTCCCTCTGCCCCAGGAAGCATATGGAACTAGAGCATCTTAGTAAATAAATGTTCTTTGCCTGCTACTCTGGTTTAGCGCCCTCAAAATCCATCCCCACAAGTATTCCAAACACTTGTTTCCAGTATGAAGAGCAAAATCTTGTTATTGTGGCGTGTAATTTCCCGTCCAGGGTTGGCTTTATAACATGAAGGACATGGTGGTACCTAGTTCTATCTTGGAAGACAAGGAGAAGTGGGAGACACAAGGCGAACTGACTTCCTCAGGCAAGAACCTTACAGTTCTTCCAGCCAGGCAGGAACGGCCTCCTCACACTGGGAGAAAGGGCTGCTTTCTGCCATAAGGGGAGCTTTATGTACTGAGTCCTCAGTCCTATCTGTCCCCATTCTCCATCTTCTGATTCCAGCTCTTTCCAATCCGTCCCCGAACTATCACATCAGAGACCAGAGGAGGCTGTGCATTTAACGGATGTTGAAAGTCAGAAACCTGGCTCAGCACGGTCGCTCACACTTGTAATCCCAGCACTTTGTGAGGCTCAGGCAGGCAGATCACTTGAGGTCAGGAGTTGAAACCAGCCTGGCCAACATGGTAACCGCATCTCACTAAAAATACAAAAATGAGCTGGGTGTGGCAGCATGTGCCTGTAATCCCTGTTACTTGGGAGGCTGAGGCAGAAGAATCGCTTGAATCCTGATGGAGGAGATTGCAGTGAGCTGAGATCATTGCTACTGCACTCCAGCCTGGGCAATAGAGTGAGGAAAAGAAAAGAAAAGAAAAACAGAAATCCACAGGCTCTCCATTTTGGCCATGGTTTGACCATGGTTGAAAAAGATAAGGTATTATTTTAGCATCGCCCTTGAAAGTCATCCAGAATCCTTGGTTTTCAGACTGTGTGCCTTGAACTAGAACTTCAGCCCTTGCTCTTCGCTGCTCAAGCTATCCAGCCATTAGAATCAACCACTTCTCCCCACAGCTCTTAAATCATTTGCCTCCCTCATACTGTTGTCTGGCAGCATCCACTCTATTTCCGAAAACCTTAATTTCAATGGGATCTTCATTGTACTGGGTTACCTTTACCACAGGTGACCACATATGACAATTTATGCCATGAACCGTCTGAATTTTCATTGTCCTCCAGCTCAAGCAAACTGGATAACCAAGCTCAAATTCTCACCATTCTCTGAGGGTATGTTGCGCCAATGCTCCTGCTGTCCATTTCTATATTTCCCAGAGTTCTTGGTTGTAAGCAACAGAAGTAAGACTGGGTTAATTTAAGCAAAAAAAAAAAAAAAAAAATCATTAAAAGGCACATTACGTAGTTCACAAAATCTTTGAGTGCTGGAAGAACCTAGAGATTGAGAAGAAGGAATGAGTCCAGGCATGGTGGCTCACACCTGTAATCTCAGCACTTTGGAAGGTTGAGGCAGGAGGATCACCTGAGGTCAGTAGTTCAAGACCAGCCTGGCCAACATAGTGAAATCCCATCTCTACTAAAAATACAAAAAAATAAAATTAGCTGGGCATGGTGGCAGGTACCTGTAATCTCAGCTACTCGGGAGGCTAAGGCAGGAGAATCGCTTGAACCCAGGAGGCGGAGGTTGTAGTGAGCCAAGATTGCACCACTGCACTGCAGCCTGGGTGACAGAGTGAAACTTCATCCCAAAGAGGAGGAGGAGGAGGAGGAAGAGAAGGAGGGGGGAGGAGGAGAGAGGAGGAAGAAGAGGGGAAGGAGGGGGAGGAGGGGGGAGGAGGAGGAGTAGGAGAGGAGGAGGGCAGGAGGAGGAAAAGGGGGAGGAGGAGGAGGGGGAGGGGGAGTGAAGGGGGAGGAGGGGGAAGGGGGAGGAAGGGGGGGAGGGGGAAGAGCAGGAGGAGGAGGGGGAGGGGGAGGAAGAGGAGGGGGATGGGGAGGAAGAGGAGGGGGATGGGTGAGGAAGAGGAGGGGGACGGGTGAGGAAGAGGAGGGGGAGGGGGAAGAGCAGGAGGAGGAGGGGGAGGGGGAGGAAGAGGAGGGGGATGGGGAGGAAGAGGAGGGGGAGGAAGAGGAGGGGGACGGGGAGGAAGAGGAGGGGGAGGAAGAGGAGGGGGACGGGGAGGAAGAGGAGGGGGAGGAAGAGGAGGGGGAGGAAGAGGAGGGGGATGGGGGAGGGGGAGTAAGAGCAGGAGGAGGAGGGGGAGGGGGAGGAGGGGGAGGGGGAGGAGGAGGAGGAATGGTACCCAAAGCAATGCTGCAGAACTGGTTCGCCACTACCACTGGCTCTGATAGTAGTTTGCCCCACAGAAAATACTAGTGCTGGACACTGGAAATTGCCTGATTGCCTGTATCAGTTAGGCAAGAAGAAAGTTGCAAGTAACAGAAAATCTGGCTAATAATAGAGTAAGAGTAAATGTTTGTCTTTCTTACATATCTAGATGTCAGGTGTTGTAAGCATTGATCCAACCATTTTAAAAATCTGTCAGGGATGCTGACTCTATCCATCCTCCCTCTCTATCATCCTTAGCATATTGCATTTCATCTTCAGAATTGTCCTCTTGTGGTTGCAAGATGGCTGCTCTAGCTCCAGCCATTACATTTGCATTAAAAGCAGAAATTGGAAGAAGACAGAAGGAGTGACTCCTGTATCAGGACAAGGTTTTACCAAAAAAATTCCGTCAGGCCTCCACTTCTATCTCTGGCCAGAGTGGGCCATAAGCCTTCTAGAGCTACAAGGGAACCCAAGAAAGCACTCATTTGGCATGTGCAGCCTCTGTAGTAGGGACAAAGGGAAGAGGGTATAAAGGGTTTGGATAAGTGAACCCCTCACTCGAATAGATGATGCGGTCCATGCTTCCTTAAGTCACAAACTTCCAATTCAAAGTCTGGAGCAGGGGCACTTGATTAGCAGAGCCTAGGCCGTGCGCTCTCATCCATCCCAGGAGCATGACGCCCTGGCACCTGCTGCTTCTGTGGTAGGAGCTTCTACTTTGTTCCCTTCAAAAAGGGAATTTCCCAAGTGGAAAAAGAGGGTGCCCATCCTGGAAGTCCAGACAGGGACGAATATCTTCCCATACTGTTATATATCTTCCCAGACTGGTTTATACATGTCATTAAAAGTTGAAAATTGGCTGCCTGCGGTGGCTCACGCCTGTAATCCCAGCACTTTGGGAGACCAAGGCAGGTGGATCACCTAAAGTCTGGAGTTCTAGACCAGTCTGGGCAACATGGTGAAATCCTATCTTTACAAAAATACAAAAATTAGCTGGGCATGATGGCACGTGCCTGTAATCCCAGCTACTCAGGAGACTGAGGCGGGAGAATTGCATGAACCCTAGAAGTGGAAGCTGCAGTGAGCCAAGATCATGCTATTGCACTCCAGCCTAGGTGACTCCATCTCAAAAAAAAAAAAAAGGTTGAAAATTAACTTTTTGGAAAATGGATATCACATTTGCATGAGATTATCTTTTTTATTATCTGCCATCAGGAATTCTTTTCTGTTTCCTTTTAAATATTTAGGGAAGGAAAGGAAGGCAAGCTAATTGGGGCTACCTGCTTGAAATAAGGTCTGATTTCCATTTTATGACTGCAGGGATGAAAACAGTCTAACACAGATTGATGGTGATAGTTGCATGACTTGGTGAATTTACTGAAAATCAATGACTTGTGCAGTTGAAATGAGCAAACAGACCCCTCCCATGCTTCCTGCCAATAAAACATATCTGTCTGTGTTCCACTTCAGAGGACTAGAATTTCCAAGGTGGCGAGTAGCTCGTTTCAACAACCAAATCCATGCTAGTATTTCCCTGGGAAGGAACACTTTGTACTGTTTGGTTCTGCTGGTCCCAGCTATAGAAATCAATTCTCATTAGGAACCGTATAACCAGCCATAGCCTGCTCAATCTAGAATATTAATAGAGGCTCCCAGACAGAACACACTAGCCAGAAGGAATGTCAGTCAACTAAGGAGAGCAGGCTCCTTAAAAAATGAAAAGCTTGCCAGGCACAGTGGTTCACGCTTTTAGTCCCAGCACTTTGGGAGGCTGAGGCGGGCGAATCATGAGGTCAGGAGTTCGAGACCAGCCTGGTCAGCACAGTGAAACCCCGTCTCTACTAAAAATATTTTTAAAAATTAGCTGGGCATGGTGGCGGGCAGCTGTAATCCCAGCTGCTTGGGAGGCTGAGGCATGAGAATCGCTTGAACCCAGGAGGTGGAGATTGCACCGAGCCAAGTTTGCACCATTGCAGTCCAGCCTGGGCAACAGAGCTAGACTCCATCTCAAAAAAGAAAGGAAACCTTTACCTAATAGCAGAGAATCCTATCATCAGACTGGACTTATTTACATTCAGAGTTGTACGTTGTTAGAGGAAACTACCCCAGCAGTTACAGTAGAATTCTAAAAATTCCAGCTTTGAAAACTGAGGGTCATGTGGCTCTTAGTCTCTGAATAATGCCCATAAAAGACTTTGTTTGCTCTACTCAGTGACAAGTGCTGCTTTACCAAACCTAAAGTGATAGAAACACACAGTTATCTCTTCACTCCCATGATCAGCACATATTAGGTGTTGGGTTCATCACTGAATAAACAACTGAGTCACTGGCTGGAAATCTTGTTCTTAGCCACTCAGGACAAAGTCAACATTTCTTGTGAGGTTTTTGGTTTAAGTCACAATCTTAAAATTTGAATGCTAAGAGTTTCAAAGTTTTCAGGAATGCTGAGATTCAAGGAGTAGGTTAGCATAAGTGATAAGAGGGTTTTGCAGGCTACGATTATTCTTATGTAAAAGCCAGGATGTTTAAAAAGTTCCTATTTTAACTAACAAATTGTACTTTTTGTGAGATATACATGAATTTTATGTCTTTTTTTTTTGCTCTTGTTTTGTAATCCCTAAATTGAAAGACCATCAAGCATGTCAGATTTTTTAAAAACATTATCGAATCAAAGTTCACTCATTTCAAAGTGTACAAGTCAGTGATTTTCAGTAACTTCACCAAGTTGTACAACTATCACCATAAATCTGTCTTAGGCTGTTTTCACCCCTCCAGTCATAAGAAAAATCAGATTTTAATTCAAGCAGGTAGTTCCAGTGGGATTATTTATAATAAACTTCAAATCTAGGATAATCCTTAACTAGTACCTAAGCAAACAGGCAGATGGTGTAACCCTCCTAGAGTTGCTCAGAATGCTCTATTCATGATTCAATAATTTCATTAAAACTTTGATATTAAGTGGATCTGGGGTACAAAAGGAAATTTAGTATAAAAGGTCAAGAACATAGACTATCCTATTCGCCTGAAAACAGAATGAAATTGTTGCTATAGAGGAATCCTAGGCATGTTAACATCATATCCTTGGCAGGGCATGGTGGCTCACACCTGTAATCCCATCACTTTGGGAAACACAGGTGGGTGGATCATGAGGTCATGGGTTTGAGACCAGCCTGGCCAACATGGTGAAACCCCATCTCTACTAAAACTACAAAAATTAGCCAGGCCTGGTGGCACACACCTTTAATTCCAGCTACTCAGGAGGCTGAGGCAGGAGAATTGCTTGAACTCAGGAGACAGATGTTGCAGTGAGCTGAGATCACGCCACTGCACTCCAGCCTGGGTGACATAGTGAGGCTGTGTCCCCTACCCCCTACCCCCCAAAAAATCATACCCTGCTCCGGAAAGTCATGGTGAGTGGTTTGCTCAAGTTTCAGAGGGGAAAATTAGATCCAGTTCTTATTACCAGGAGTTCTTGCAAAGGCATTTAAGCTGCCTGATAATGGTTGATGTTCTTCCTATTAGGTTCCCGTTTTCCTTTCCAGAAAAAGCAGTGTTTCAAGGAGCTCAAACAAGAAGAGGAGGCTGGTTGCACACGCGTAACTTCATTACATCAAAGGGACTGAGAACTGACTACATCTGGCTTTCAAGAGAGTAAGATTTGTGCACTGCAGGGAAAATTAGCTATGATGGTTGCACCACAGGTGTCCCTGGGCATAAAACATGCATAGCCATTGATAGCGGCTGAAGTCTCCAGGCTTTGGTGAACAATGGAAGAAAGGCTTTACCTATGGCCCCAGGGCGGGGCAAATGCAATGAAGGTGAGGGACACCCATTTGAAGCAGTGCCGAGAATGCCGTTCCAGAGGCCGGGCTAGATCCCATTCTTGTGGGGCCCGAAACCTTATTCAATACTGGAGATCCTCTTTAAGGAAAGAAAAAATAAAATTACATATATGAAACTCAGTACTAAAGTGAATATTTATTTAGAACAAGAAATTTATTTGGAACAAATTATGAAGTTTCAGAAACTGACCAATACTACGAATATCATAAAACTCAAAAGAATAATGCAATATTTTTGCTTAGAAATTGCCCGAGGTACCTCTAAACATCCTTTCTCTGCATTTTTTGGGCTGTATATATCTCTCTTCACAGAAGAATGATTCTGCCTGCCCTATAGTCCTAGCTACTGGGGAGGCTGAGGTTGGAGGGTCACTGCAGCCCATGAGTTCGAGGCCATAGTGAGCTATGATCGTGTACTCCAGCCTGGGGGAGGGGGGCCCTGTCTCTAAAAATAAAAATAAAAAATAAAACAAACAACAGCAAAAATAATGATTCTGCAATAATATCTTCCTGTAGAGGGAATAGAAAAATAGTTCATCTCACTTGCACAATTATCACACCTTGTTTTTGTTATTAAAGTTCAGGAGAGTTTTGGCTTCACATCTCTTTGTTAGTCTTGAAGTCTTAGGATTCTTTTCAAGCTTGAGGACGTTGTGCTGAACTTTTCTTTCATTTATGGTCCATAAGCTTCCAGGGCATTTCAGGTTTTCTTGTGCAACAATTAATCTTAAATAGTCTTTGAGTTGACACTCATTACCCAATTTGTTGTGATGTCCATGTTCTGGCATAGTATGAGTTTTAAGTAATCTTCATATTTCAGGCCCAGCCTGCAGAAAGGGAAGAAAAAGGCTGTCGCATAAAGAATGCAGCCCCGGCACTTGGGGCCCCCAGGAACTCGGCCACACCCAGAGCACCATTTGCATTTTCCCTCTGCAAGGCAGAGCACAGTGACTGCTTTGTGCTAAGAAAGGGAAGAGTGACCTCCCTGCCCACAGCACAAGTGAAGGTCTTCTTGGGACAAGCGCCATCTGTGTCTTCTCATCTGGAGACCAGGGGACAAGGGGAGAGAAAGGAAGCAGGAAGGAAAACAGGGCCCCTGCTAGTGGGAGCTTTCTGAGCTCTGGGAGATCCAGGTCTTGGTTGGTAGGATTTGGCCAGAAGAGGCCCCACTTCAGACAGATGCCCTGGGAATAGACAGAGCCTGCTAGAGTAGACAGGGAACTTAAACTTGGTCCAAGAGCACTTGGAAGCAGATTCTTAAAAAAGTGCCTCTTAGTTTCACTCTCTATGTGGGAAAACAGCAGGGATTACAATTTCAAAAGGAATAATGCTGGATCTCATACTGGGAAAGCAACCAAAAGGAATCCACAGAACAGCATAGGGGAAAGCCTGGAACTTGCAGGGCTTTTCCCAGGAGAAAGGGAATTATAGGTGATAAGAAGCAATTAGGAGTCAGTGGATGGGTGAGTGGCCGCTCCTCTCTGCAGGCGATCACAGCACAAAGCCACACTGTGGCTGCAGCAGCCGTGGCCTGACTCACGTATGCTGCCTCAGCACATCCGGGCTGTGGGAATATTGCCAGCCTTCTGCTTGACAACCTACACAACCAAGCCTCAGGGCGATCATCTGCAGCTGTCCGATGACAGCCCACCACCAGGTAACAGCAGCACCTGCACAGTCTCTTGTCAGCAAGCTGGGTGAATTTCTGGAAAGGACTGGGGCCCCAGAGAAGGAGACAGGCCACTGGCATGCTGATACCGGCTACTGAGGCGAGAAATGGGTCACTCTGGGCTTTGCTGGGATGCACAGGTGCTGTGCCACTGATGCACCGTAAGCACAGCCTCGGCGATACCCACAGCTCTTCCTGTCCAGACTAGGTCATCAACCTATTGGGAAAATGAAATAAAATACTGCACGTAAGTGCCTGGCCCTACATCTGAAACACAAGAGCTCATCAATTAGGGGCCATGAGTGGTGCGGATCCTGACAGTGTAATGGTGGTGATGGAAGACCTTGAGCTGTTTTACTTTAATGGTGCAGGTAGATGCTGGTCTGTATGGCCCTTTATCTCTCTCCCCCTTATAACAACGGATGTGGGGCTGGGCACGGTGGCTTGTGCCTGTAACGCCAGCACTTTGGGAGGCTGAGGTGGGCAGATCACCTGAGGTCAGGAGTTTGAGACCAGCCTGGCCAACATAGTGAGCCTCTACTAAAAATACAAAAATTAGGCTGGGCGTGGTGGCGAGTGCCTGTAATCCCAGCACTTTGGGAGGCCAAGGAGGTTGGATTACTTGAGGTTAGTAGTTCGAGACCAACCTAGCCAACATGGTGGAACCCCATCTCTACTAAAAATACAAAAATTAGCCAGGCATGGTGGTGCCTGCCTGTAATATCCCAGCTACTCAGGAGGCTGAGGCAGGAGAATTGCTTGAACCCTGGAGGTGGAGGTTGCAGTGAGTCGAGATTGTGCCGCTCTACTCCAGCCCGGACAACCAAATGAGACTCTGTCTCAAAAAAATAAAAAAAGTGACTGGGCCACACATGACCCTGAAATGAGCAGTCACTTACTAGGTACACAATTTCCCGGCTCCGGGACTGAGAATCACAGGATTAAGATGGGAAGAAGGAAGTGTAGAATTAGGGAAGGGCTCAAAGGACAAGTAGGAGCTAGGAAAGTGAAAAGAAAAAGAAAGGTTTGGTGCACAGAAAAGTAGGGGGTCAGATAGCACAGCCTGTGTGAGCTGCGAGGAATGAGAGCAAGAGCAAGCAGGTTTTGGACCTGAAGAGGTCAGACCAGAAGACGTAGAGGGGGAGGAGGACCATAGATTGGAGTTAAATCAGCCAAACAAGTAAACAAACCCCAAACAATCATTTCTAAGGTGTTAGAATTAAACAGTTTAACATACAGTATTTCATTCATTCCCTAAACCTGTCTTTATTAATGTATAATTATTGTTCTTTCTGTCTAATGGATGATTAAAGGAAGCTCAGGGTTAGGGACCTTCCCTAAAGGCACACAGCTAATTGGGGTCAGAGGTGGCCCAGAAAGCCTCCTGTCTAGCTCTGAGCCACTGGGTAATGTGGCCTAAAAGACCCCGTGAGGACCCACCACTTCCACCAACCTGGGATGACATCGCAGCTGATTCCACGACCACAGCAGTGGGCCCTGGGCCCGATGACCTTATGAGCTGCAACCCCCTGCTGATGCTGAACTGTCTGGCTGGTGTCCTTGAATATGCAGCCAGGCTCTGGACTCTGGTCCTTCCAGTGAGGGCAGCGAGGCCAAGGGCCAGTGGGCAGCCGGTTCTGTTCCGCTCCAGTAAGTGCTGCTCGAGTAATGGCATTTTATTGAACTCTGAGCTGCTGTGGAGGTTGCATCTTGGTCGGGATCCTTCCTGACTCTGCAATAGTGAGCTGTGAAAGAGTCAGTGCTGGCCAGCCACAGTGGCTCACACCTGTAATCCCAGCACTTTGGGAGGCTGAGGCAGGATTTGAGCTCAGGATTCGAGAGCAGCCTGGCCAACTGGCCAAACTCCGTCTCTACTAAAAATACAAAAAAATTAGCTGGGTGTGGTGGAGCATGCCTGTAATCCCAGCTACTCAGGAGGCTGAACCCAGGCTGAACCCAGGAGTTTGAGGTTGCAGTGAGCTGAGATTGTGCCACAGCACTGACAAGCCCCCGCAGGCTGGGAGCACGTGGACCTCGCCAATTGGTTAAAGGCAGAACACAGTGACCACTGTGACAAGTGCTGAGGCTCCAGAGATGTTATGACACCAGCCTGGGCCTCAAGGAGCCTGCCATCCAAAGACCACCAAGATGGCTCTGTGGTTGAAAGGAGAGAGCTTTGGGCCAGGCGTGGTGGCTCAGCCTATAATCCCAGCACTTTGGGAGGCCAAGGCCCACAAATCACCTGAGGTCAGGAATTCAAGATCAGCCTGGTCAACATGACAAAACCCTGTCTCTACTAAAAATACAAAAATTAGCCAGGCATGGTGGCAGGTGCCTATAAACCAGGCTACACAGGAGGCTCAGGCAGGGAGAATTGCTTGAACCCAGGAGGCAGAGGTTGCAGTGAGTGGAGATCATACCACTGCCGTCCAGCCTGGGTGACAAGAGCAAGACTCCATCAAAAAAGAAAAAAAAAGGAGGGAGAGGTTTGTTGGTGATATCAGTTTACAAACTGGGAAGAGATGGTCTCTACTTTGGACTGAAGGTCTCTTCAAATAGAGAAAGGGCAGGATGTGTGTTAGGCCTCACAGGGTCTGTGTTACACAATAGCGTCATGCATATTCAGTAACTTTGGGGCTAAATCAATACATATTTATGAGGGGAGCCCAGTGTATGTGCAATAGGTAAACATATACGTAACATACATCCCATGTTCACTTTGTGGGGGGCCCTAGATGAAAATGAGGTGGAATTTGGCTCTTTATGTCAAAGGTAACCTAAAGGACACAGACAGTTTATGTGGCGTCTCTAGACGTGACTAGAACTGGCTTGGAGTGTGCAGCTGCTTATCAGGAAAGAGTGTTTGTAAGATGGTCCTCTGTCCAGTCAGAGTTGTAGTGGGCTGGGTTGTGAGTCGGAGTGAGGGTAATGTGCCTGCTAGCTCCTGTGGTTAGGGAGTTTAGCAAGAATATGTTTTTTCCTGTAGAAATTTAAGAAGTTGCCCCGGCAGCCAAACTTTGAACCCTCGACCTGTTGGTAACTCTTGGCTCCTGAACCTTAGGGTCTGTCTTAGTGGTAAAGGGGTGTCTCTTTTGGTGTTGTTTTGTTTCATGTTGTTTTTGAGACAGGGTCTTGCTCTGCCACCCATGCAGGACTGCAGCCGCACAATCATGGCTCACTGCAGCCTTGACCTCCTGGGTTCAAGTGATCCTCCCACATCAGCCTCCCAAGTAGCTGGGACTACAGGTGTGCACCATCACACCTGGCTCTTTTGTCCAGGCTGGTCTTGAGTTCCTAGGCTCAAGGGATCCTCTCACCTTGGCCTCCCAAAGTGCTGGGATTACAGGTATGAGTCACCATTCTCGGCCAGGGGTGTCTATTTTGGTATCTCAGATCATAACCTAAGACAGACACACATCCACCCTTGTGCCATGTGGTTAAATAACCATGGGCAAATGGTGCCACAGAAGCCCACAGGAGGGAGCCCCAGGCTCTCGGTGAGAATCTGAGCAGCTGTCACCACCCTTGGAAGAAGTCGTCTGGTCTTCCAGACCAGAGGATGTGAGTGGCCCTGCAGTGCCCTGCACTACTGCAGGAGTGAGAGGCAGGCCAGAGCCGCAGCAGGAGTCACTGATCAAGAGTAGATGAACGTCAGGATCTGACTCCGTAGAGACTATCAGTCAAGGCTGTCTGAGCTACAAACATCATAAACCACATCTCTTAACTTCAGCAAGAAAGGAAGAAAGATTAGCCAAGGAATCAATGCCCAGGTTGGCCTAAGATGTGCCAAAACTAGGCAGAATCTCTGGCAGATGCCTGCTCCCCGACAACCCCCAAGTGGGGCTTCTCCCCCCCGCAGGGCTGTGGCTGCTGCAGCCCTGCATGCATTTTCAAAGACCTGCCAGGAGAGCAGGTCTGTGGCTCACATCTGCAATCCCAGCACTTTGTGAGGCTGAGGTGGGAGGTTGGCTTGAGGTCAGGAATCTGATACCAGCCTGGGCAACATAGCAAGACCTTCGTCTCTATAAAAAATCAAAAACATTAGCCAGCATGGTAGCATGCACCTGCAGTCCCAGTGAATCAGGAGGCTTAGGCAGGAGGATCGCTTGAGCTCAGGAATTCGAGGCTACAGTGAGCTGTCATTGCACCACTGCACTCCAACCTGGGTGACAGAGTGAGACCCCAGCTCTTAAACAACAACAACAAAAGAGTAGGCAGGAAGGCGGCTTCCACCCCCAGGCGTAGCTGGAGAATTCCTGGGGACAGGGCCATGGGCCCCCTCTAGAGTGAAGCCTCCTTCACCCCTTCCTAGATGGAAACTCCTTGACAAGCAGTTGGTTCAGCCTCTGCCTTTGTGGCAGCATGGCCCAGGGGTTGGCTCTAAACAATCAAGACAACTTCTCTAGTTGAATATATCTGAGAAATGCAGGGCTAAGCAAGGAGTGTTAGTCGGCTTGAGCTGCCATGGCAAAGTGCCCCAGACTGGGAGGCTTCAACAACACCGATCTCTAGTTCTGGAAGCTGAAAGTCCGAGGCCAAGGTGTTGGCAGGGCTGCTTTCTCCAGAGGCCACTCTCCTTGGCTGCAGACGGCCACCCTGCCCTGTGTCCTCACACCGGCTTCCCTCTGCACGTGTCAGTATCCTCATCTCCACTTCTTGTCAGGACCAGTCACATCAGATTAGGACCCACACTGATAGCCTCATTTTACCTTAATTACCTCCATCCATCCTCCAAACACAGTCACATTCTGGGTACTGCAGGTTAGAGCTTTGACATGTAAATCCCAGGCAAATATCCAGCCCGTAACACAAGCTTACCAGGTCATCCGAGGTGAGTGGCGGCAGGAGGTGAGCTTGCCTGTGACCATCATTCCTGGTCCTCACTGGCTTCTCTCTTTGTGCCAGGCTCAGTTCTATGTACTTTTCATGCAGTCCGGAAGTAACCCCTATTATCCTTGTAAGGACCTTCATTGGTCCTTACATTGACATTTCCCAAGAAAAGCAAAACAAAACAAGGCTCAGGTATCCGGATTGGTTTCAGACCGGAGCAGGAAGGGTGCAGGGAGAGGATGATAGGCTGGAGCAGGCCCCGTTCCGCCTGCGTTTTCATCTGTCTTTAAGGCACATTGCAAACTCACATTGTTGCTTGCCCAGTGTGTTGGTTACAAGATCATTTAGCTAATCAAATTCATCAACAGATTTACTAAATGTATTGAATTTGCTAAAGACTTACTTGGTGTTGTACATGGAACAAGACAGCTGGAAAGCTTGCAAGGGTAAGACATGATCTGGTGGGGGAAGTGCTTTCATGATTACTTGTAGGTGAATATAGACACTCTGGAACATTGAAAAAAGAGTGAAGAACACTGAGAATTTGATCACACACTGGGGACTGTGGTCAATGATGGTTTAATTGTATATTTTAAAATGGCGGCCAGGGGCGGTGGCTCATGCCTGTAATTCCAGCAATTTGGGAGGCTGAGGCAGGTGGATCACCTGAAGTCAAAAGTTCAAGACCAGCCTGGTTAACATGGCAAAACCCTGTCTCTACTAAAAATACAAAAATTAGCTGGGCATGGTGGCACATGTTTGTAATCCCAGCTATTTGGGATATAAGAGACAAGAGAATTGCTTGAACCTGGGAGGCAGAGGTTGCAGTGAGCCAAGGTCGTGCCACTGCCCTCCAGCCTGGGCAAAAGAGTGAGACTCTGTCTCAAAAAATAAATAAATAAAATAAAATGGCTAAAAGACTGTGGCTGGATTGTTTGTAACAGAGAAGATAGATGCTTGAGGGGATGAATACTCAATAATCCATGATACAATTGTGCATGTCATGTTTGTATCAAACTATCCCATGTACCCCATATAAATGTACCTCAATTATGTACCCACAAAAATGTTAAAAAAAAAAAAAAAAAAAGCCAGGTGTGGTGGCTCACACCTATAATCCCAGCACTTTGGGAGGCCGAGGTGGGCAGATCATGAGTTCAGGAGTTTGAGACCAGCCTGGACAACATGGTGAAACCCTGTCTCTACTAAAAATACAACAATTAGCTGGGTATGGTGGCAGGCGTTTGTAGTCCCAGCTACTCGGGAGGCTGAGGCAGGAGAATCAGTTGAACCTGGGAGGTGGAGGTTGCAGTGAGCTGAGATAGTGCCACTGCCCTCCAGCCTGGGTGACAAAGCAAGACTTCATCTTGGGAAAAAAGAATAAAAAAATAAAATATAAAGAAACTCTGGAACCCTATGAAAGAAACTAATAGCAATGGTTAAGGGTGGGACCTGGGGAGGTGAGGACAGACGAATAAGGGAGCACTGTCACTGCATGCATTTTGTATATTGTTATATTTTTGAGTTGTATATCTACTTGGCCTATTCACAAAAATTATGTTGAGAGGGAGAGAGAGACGGAGTGGTTGTCAGACATGAGCCCTTCCTCAAGGGGCTTAGAACTAGTCCTGCTGGCATCAGGCCTTGATTTGAACAACACGGCAAGGCTAAATGATTTCACTTCCTCAGGCAAGAGCCTGTGAGAGTACGTGGGACTAGACCCACCATCTGTGTTTTGCAAGTAAAGAACGGAGGCCAAGAGAGAGCGTGTGGATGCGACCCCACGGTGAGCTGGGGACTGCGCCTGAACACAGGCCAGGTCCCTGATTTCTCATTCGGAACCCTCTTCACTGCATCTGTGGTTGGCCCTTTGAGAAGTTGGTAATGGAGTTTCTATTATCAGTCACTCAAAGAACATGGCTTCTTGGGGTTCACATTTTGGTGGAGAAAATAAGGTAGATACTCAAATGAACCTATGAGTACACGTTGTAGTAAGTCCAATGAAAGAGGAAAAAGGATGGCACAGGAAGGAATAGCCAGGGGAGCACTTGGCTTGGTGGTCAGGGAAGGCTCTGGCTCAGTGACATTCTGTGAGATTGCCGAGCTAAGAGAGGGCTGCTGAGGCGTAGACAGGACTGTATGAGACAAGGATTCATTCCCTGAGCCCAAAGCCGGTGGTCTTATAACACAACGTGGGCTCCCTGTTGGCTCATCAACTGCCAAACACGTCTTATGTGCCCAGCTTGGTACCAGTCAATTTGGGATAAGTTGAAAACAAAGTAGAAAACATGCTTTTTGACCCCAAAAAACTTACCTCGTAGTTGGAGAAGTGAAAATAACCCAGAAACAACCACAGAGTGCTTTAGAGAGTCATGGGATATGGCTGGGCACCGTGGCTCACGCCTATAATCCCAGCACTTTGGGAGGCCGAGGTGGGTGGATCACCTGAGGGAAGGAGTTCGAGACCAGCCCGGCTAACATGGTAAAACCCCATCTCTACTAATAATACAAAAACTAGCCAAGCATGGTGGCACATGCCTATAATCCAAGCTACTTGGGAGGCTGAGGCATGAGAATCGCTTGAACTCCAGAGGTAGAGGTTGCAGTGAGCCGAGATCATACCACTGCACTCCAGCCGGGGCAACAAGAGCGAAACTCCATCTCCAAAAACAAAAAAGAGAGAGAGAGAGAGAGTGTGTCATGGGTTAGGGGAAGAAAGAAGGAGAGACGAAACCAGGTGTGACTTATTTAGCAGATGGAAAAATGGAGAAGGCCTGACAGGGCAAGGAATCGAGGTGGGTAGACCTGTGTTATGGAGAGAGACACACCGGTGTTGAATCCCAGCTCCTCTGCGTGCCAGCTGGGTAACATTGGGCAAGTTATTTTTTCTGTTCGATCCTCAGTCTTCTAATCTGGAAATTAAGTCATATGTTTCCTACTTCTTATGTGGCTGGAAACATTAAATGAATGTAGGCTTTTGGAGAATGAAATGCCTGTGGCGCACAGCCGTCTACGATGTGGGATGGCCCATCTCCCGGGGACGGAGCTGGGTGAATTTCCAGTGTCAGCTGCAACCACCGGCTCAGCCTCCTGGTTAATAACCATCTTTAGGGCTACAGATAGCTGTCCACATCTCTGCCCCCTAATTAGCAGTCCTAACCAAGTGATAGGTGGGTTGGGTGGAAACCACACACAACTGCTAAGGAGACCAGCGGGGTTTGTGAAAGGAACCAGCCTCCCTCCCTCCCCACTCTCGGCAGTGCCCTAGGCTCTCACTCAGCATAGCCAGCTTTCAAAGAACTCTAGGCAGAATCGCTCTCTCCTCAATGAATTAACTTTAAGGCCATTTATTTCAACTCACAACATAAACATAGTTAAAATCAAGAGTGAAACTAAAGTTATTTCCTCTAGAGAAGCACCTTGGATGACTTGCACATTTCTATCAGCAACAATCATCTAGAATCAGGTCACGGTCAAGGGTGAAGGGTGAAGTCTATGATTCCCAGCACCAGGAGAGGATGCAGCCACTACCTTGATACCTTGGAAAGTGTGGATCAGTTTAATCTGAAAAATGTTGAACAATCTTTAAACACAGATGTTCCCACTTTCTGGATTTTCAGGTTGAAAGACATGGAAACTACCCCTTTGTTTTACACATGAAGGCTGCTGAGCCTTCTGAGATTGGCTAGTCAGTGGCAGATCTAGAAAAAAACCAGGACCCAAGCATTCTGATGCAGAGATGTCTTTCAGCCGCACCATTCCGCCTGCCTCTCTGTCTTGTGTGAGCTCATCTGAAGCAGCAAGCTCTTGTAGTCTGTGATCTGGAGGCAGGAAGAGCATCCCCACTCTCCACCCTCCTTAAAATGCCCCCCATAAGAAGTCTCTCTACTCCAGCCCAGGATTACAACACTTACTCTGAGGAACATATAGAGACTGCGTGCATTTCCTCTAATGCTTTGTCACCCTGAGAGGTCCCTCCAAAGAAAGGATGCTTACATAGTGGGAAGGGTCAGAAATTACCAAGTCCTGATGTCCAGTCCTTGCTCTGCCCCTTGCTGATTTTCGCCTTATCAAGACATTGATCTCTTTTCTAGAGTAGCACACATTTATTTATTGTCCAGAAAAAAGGTACACTAAGCACTGAGACATAAAGAGGGCAAGCAAGATCCGCCTTCCTCCCTCCTCAACCCACTTCCAGGACCTTGCCCTGATATGGAGATAGACAGACACATAGGCGACTACATCACAAATTTTAGGATAGAGTGACCACATATGCAGAGACAGGGAGGCATGGGGCAGCCTGGGTTCCAGCACTGGGAATGCAGATGGTTCTACTGCAGACTGCCAAGGGGTGGGGTGAGGATAATGTTAGAGGTCACCAGGGCCAGATGACAAGGGACATCCTATACCTAACTAAGGAGGTTAGATGTTATCCTGTCAGCTCAGGCTGCACTCGTAGACTTGAGGGCAGGATCACATTTCCCTGGTAGAAAGATCATACTTGTCTAATTGGCAAAGCCAGAGACAGGGAACCCAGGCAGGTGGTTCTTGAAATGTTCTAGGGAGCAAGGATGAGTTCCTGAGCCAGGAGAAGGAGAAGCCTGAAGAGAAGACCCTGATTGAGTCCAGGAGTTCGAGACCAGCCTGGGCAACATAGTGAGACCCTGTCTCTAATTTAAAAATAAATGAATAAAAAGGGGAGACTGATTTTAAAAAATGAAAAGAGGCTGGGCACAGTGTCTCATGCCTGTGATCTCAGCACTTTGGGAGGCCCAGGCAGGCAGATTACCTGAGGTCAGGAGTTTGAGACCAGTCAGACCAATATGGTGAAATCTCATCTCTCTTAAAAATACAAAAATTAGCCAGGCATGATGGCCGGTGCCTGTAATCCCAGCTACTTGGGAGGCTGAAGCAGGAGAATCGCTTGAACCCGGGAGGCAGAGGTTGCTGAGATCACACCACTGCACTCTAGCCTGAGTGACAGAGTGAGACTCCATCTCAAAACACCAAAAAGAAACAAAACAATCAAACAGAAAAAGATGAAAAGAAAGGAACAAGACAAGACCCAAGAGGTAGCAGTGGAAACTCAGGAGAGTGTTATGGAAACCTCAGGAGGAGACCATTTCTGAGAGTGACTGGAAAACAAGATGGTCAAATGCTACAGACCAGAAATAAGACAAAACCAGGAAGCAGCCCATGAAATTCAGCCCCCAGAAGGTCTTTGACAGCCTGAAGGGGATCAGTTCTAAGGCAGCCATGGGCAAAAGCCAGACTGCAAGTGCTAAACAGAAAACACAAAAGCGAGGTCAGGAAGAAAGCCTCTGTTTCCTCACCTGACAATGGGAACAGCAATAAAATGCGTTGAGACTGGATTCAAAAGCTTTCAGATGGATGATTAGGAAGTCCTGGAGCTGGGTGGAGGTGACAGTTCCAACAACATCATGAATGGACTTCACGGCACTGAATGGTATACTTCATATGATTTAGATGGTACATTTTGTCTTATGTATATCACCGCACTGAATGGTATACTTAGAATGATTTAAATGATACATTTTGTCTTATGTATGTCAGGCACTGAATTTTATGCTTAAAATGATTTAAATGATACATTTTGTCTTATGTGTATCACAGGAAAGGATACATTTTGTCTTATGTATATTAGAGCACTGAATTGTATACTTGAAATGATTTAGATGATACATTTTGCCTTATGCATATTAGGCACTGAATTTTATGCTTAAAATGATTTAAATGATACTTTTTGACTTACATATATCATGGCACTGAAGTGTATAATTAAAATGATTTAAATGATACATTTTGTCTTATGTATATTTTACCATAATTTTTTTTTTTTTTTTTTTTGAGACGGAGTTTCGCTGTTGTTACCCAGACTGGAGTGCAATGGCACAATCTTGGCTCACCGCAACCTCCGCCTTCTGAGTTCAAGCAATTCTCCTGCCTCAGCCTCCCGAGTAGCTGGGACTACAGGTACACACCACCATGCCCAGCTAATTTTTGTATTTTTAGTAGAGACAGGGTTTCACCTTGTTGACCAGGATGGTCTCGATCTCTTGACCTCATGATCCACCCTCCTTGGCCTCCCAAAGTGCTGGGATTATAGGCATGATTAAAGGGGGAGAAAAGCTTACTGAAAACGACAGTGTTTTGTGCAGGTGTTGATTATTTATTTAGAAGGTTGAGGCAGAGAGGCATGTGCTGAAAGCTTGGAGAGGTAAGGGGCTGATTGATCAAGAGTTTGAGGTGTAGGGAAAGCTCAGAGAGAAAGGAGGCCACATCCCACTCAGGTAATGGGTCCAGGCTGGTCCCTGCCAAGTGCTGTAAGATATGGGAGTCAGAACTGACTGCAGCCCCACAATCGAGGTGTCTTCTTTTGCGGGGGAGGCAAAAGGGAGAAGAGGAGGCAGCAACTTCTCAGAAGCAGCACCACCATCCTCACTTGGGCACAGGGTCCTCCAAGAACCAAATGAGAAACTGCACGTGAAAACCCTGGGTGAAATGCTACGCATTAGAGGATCACGAGGTAGACCACCCTTAGTGTCCCCTGATCTTATGATTTTGCATTGTACTAATTAATACAATATGAAATCATTTTTTATTGAGAAGAATTTGGAAAGTATAGAAAACCATGGAATAAAATGTAAAATAGCCATTGTCAGGCCAGGAGCGGTGGCTCACGCCTGTAATCCCAGCAGTTCGGGAGGCTGAGGCGGGTGGATCATGAGGTTAGGAGATCGAGACCATCCTGACTAACTCGGTGAAACCCTGTCTCTAAAAAAAAAAACAACAAAAAAAACCCCACAAAACCACTGTCTCACAACCTGACTTTTTTTTTTTTTTTTTTCGAGACAGGGTCCTGTTCTTTTGCCCACACTGGAGTGCAGTGGTGAAATCATGACTCACTGCAACCTCTGCCTCCCGGGCTCAAGCAATCTTCCCACCACAGCCTTCCCTAGTAGCTGGTATGACAGGTGTACACCATCATGTCTGGCTAATTTTTGTAGTTTTTGTAGAGATAAGGTTCTGCCATGTTGCCCAGGCTGGTCTTGAACTCCTGGGCTTAAGCGATTTGCCCACCTCAGCCTCGAAAAGTGTTGGGATTACAGGCCTGAGCCACCCTGCCTGGCCATGACAACCTGAACAATTTTATAATCTGATTTTTAAATACATTTTCTTATTATAGCTTGATATTCATATTCATAATTAAAAATCTGGAAAATACAGAAAAGTATAAAGAAGTAAATATGAATCTCCTGTAATCTCACAGTTTATAAGTATTACATCAGTCTTATTGATAGTCTTTTCATAAATGTCCTTTAAAAAATTATGGTATATTGGCCAGGAACGGTGGCTCAAGCCTGTAATCCCAGCACTCTGAGAAGCTGAGGCAGGTGGATCACCTCGGGTCAGGAGTTCAACACCAGCCTGACCAACATGGTGAAACACCATCTCTACTAACTACAAAAAATTAGCTGGGCATGGTGGTGGGCACCTGTAATCCCAGCTACTTGGGAGGCTGAGGCAGGAGAATCACTTGAACCTGGGAAGCAGAGGTTTCAGTGAGCTGAGATCATATTATTGCACTCCAGCCTGGGCAATAAGAGCAAAATTCTGTCTCAAAAAACAAAACAAAACAAAACAAAAAACCCATATATTTTTATATAAACTATTCCTTCCACTAAATATACCATGAATATTTTATCATATTATGGAATATTTTTTAAACATTATTGTTAATGACTACATAGTATATCATCTTGTACATGTAAAATTCTTATGAACAGTTGTTTTCAGTTTTCGAGAAAAAATGAAATATATTTGCTTTTTAAAATTAATTATAACGATTCCATGCAGCAAACATAGAAAAATTCAGAAATAGAAAAAAACACCACTTGCAATTCTACCACCTAGATAACTGTTAGCATATGGGTCTGTTATAAAAAAAAAATTGTATGTCTTATTTTATACACAAATCAACACACATGTATATATACCTTTTTAATTTTTTACTTATGAATCTATTCTGAGGCTGGGCACGGTGGCTCACACTTGCAATCCCAGCACTTTGGGAGGTCGAGGCAGGCAGATCATGAGGTCAGGAGTCCCAGACCAGACTAGCCAACATGATGAAACCCTGTCTCTACTAAAAATACAAAAATTAGCTGGGTATGGTGGCAGGCGTTTGTAGTCCCAGCTACTCGGGAGGCTGAGGCAGGAGAATTGTTTGAACCTGGGAGGTGGAGGGTGCAGAGAACTGAGACCACACCACAGCACTCCAGTCTGGTGACAGAGTGAGAATCTTTCTCTAAATAAATAAATAAATAAATCTATTCTGAACATTTTCTTAAATCAATAAAATTCTAAAGAACAATTTTTATTTGTATTTATTTATTTATTTTGAGACATGATCTCACTTTGTCACCCAGAATGGAGTACAGTGGCACCATCAAAGTTCACTGTAGCCTTGACCTCCCTGGGCTCCTGTGATCTTCCCACCTCACCTTCCTAAGTAGCTTGGGCCACAGGTGTACACCATCATACCTGGCTAATTTTTGTATTTTTTGTAGAGATGGGGTTTTGCCATGGTCCCCAGGCTGGTCTCAGACTCCTGGGCTCAATCTGACCACCTTAGCTTCCCAAAGTGCTGGGATTACAGGTGTGCGCCGCCACACCTGGTTAATGCATTAAAGAAATTTTTTTTTTTTTTGTAGAGACAGTCTCATTGTGTTCCCCAGGCTAGTCCTGGCTTCAAGTGATCCTCCTGCCTCAGCCTTCCAAAGTTCTGGTATTACAGGCATGAGTCCCCACTCCCAGCCTTCACTGACATTCTGATTAGCAAGCTGGCTTTCCTCCACCCCTGCCTCCCAACTCCTACCACCTACCCATTTTTCTTTGAATTAGACGGATGCTTAACAACTTCTCTAGGATGTGGTTACTGACAGGAGAAATAATGCCCCTGAGATGGAATTGGCCATGCCCTGAAATTATCTAAGTCAGTAACATCTAGCGAACACCTAAAACTCCTCTGATGTGCCTAACATTTCATGAAATGTTGAATGTACAAATATTAACATCAATATGCCCCCCAGCCTCAGGAGGCACTCAGCTCTGCAGGGAATGCGGACACACAGGTGTGGTGTCTGGGGCAGAGCCTGTGCGCTGAGCTCAAGGCAGGCCACATCATCCTCCCAGGTTCTCCCAGTTCAGAAACATTTGCTGTTGCACCTTGCTCTGAATGACACGTGATGGGGAAAGAACTGGTATAAGGCATACAGCAGGAAAGCAGATTGGGCAGCTTAGATGGCACAATCCTATCAGACAGAGCAACAAGACCTGTCCTGTGTGATCCTTTATACAAAAACAACATAATCTAGCAACTCTTTCACTCCTACAGATAATCAGTGCCCACAGCCCCTCCCTTTCTCTGCCCTCATTCAGTGCTTTGTAGGTGCTGTGCTCCTCCTGCCCCAGGACCTTCGCACAGGCCACATCCTGCCCAGAACCTGCTTCCTGACCTCTTTGACTAGATAAGCCTTTCTCAAGCTGTTGATCTTGACTCAAATTTCATTTCCCCAACTGATGTGGGTTGAGTTGTGTTCCCCCAAAAGATACATTGAAGTCCCAACCCCCCAGTAGCTATGACAGTGACCTTATGGTCAGGTGCCATAAGGCCTGACTAAAATGGTGAAACCCCATCTCTACTGAAAAAAATACAAAAATTAACCAGGCGTGGTGGCAGGCACCTGTAATCCCAGCTACTCAGGAAGCTGAGGCAGGAGAATTGCTTGAATCAGGGAGGTGGAGGTTGCAGTGAGCTGAGATCGCGTCATTGCCCTCCAGCAACAGAGCAAGACTCCATCTCAAAAAAAAAAAAAAAAAAAGTGACTTTATTTGGAAATGGGGTCTTTGCAGATATAATCAGGTGAAAATGAGGCCATGCTGGAGGAGGGAAGAACATACATCCAATGACTGGTGTTCTCCTAAGGAAAGAGATGTTTGGACACACAGACAGGGACACAGAGGAGAAAATCATGTGACACCAAAGGCAGAGACTGCAGTGATGCGTCCACCACCCGAGAAATGTCTAGCAAAGCCAGATACTGGGAAGGGCCAGGAAGGGGCCTCCTTCTTATGAACAGTTGTTTTCAGTTTTCAGGAAAAAAATGAAATAAATGTATTTGCTTTTTAAAATTAATTATAATGGTTCCATGCAGCAAACATAGAAAAATTCAGATAGAAAGAAAGAAAAAAAAAAAAATCGTAATCCTACCACCTGGATAACTGTTAGCATTTGAGTCTATTTTTTAAAAAAAATTGTATGTCTTATTCCATACACAAATCAACACACACGTATATATACCTTTTCAAATTTTTGCTTGTAAATCTATTCTGAACATTTTCTTAAATTGATACAATTCTATAGAACGATTATTTATTTAGAGACATGAGCCTCTAGAGGGTGCATGGCCCTCCTTAACCTCAGCCTTGAACTTCTAGCCTCCAGAAATGTAAGAAGAAAATCCTGTTGGTTCAAGCCCCTCAGTTTGTGGTACTTTGTCACGACAGTGCTGGGAAACTAACACACCAAGAAATGCTTTCTCCACCTCCCCAACTAGAACACAGAGTTCCCCTCTGAGACGCTTGTCGTTGTATCTATACATTCACCGTATCATTTAACTACCATCTATCTCCCCACCAGGCTATCAGCTCCATTAAGGGGAAGCATCTTGTCCTCCCCAGGTCCTGGTATGTAAGGTTGGAATAGTTCCTGAATGAACACGCGGCTCATGAGGCAGGTATCCCGTGCCCGGCCACATGCTGACATGTGTGCGACACAGGAAGGGACCTGGATGAGAATTTCAGAGTCCGGTGCCCCCATCCACTCGTGGCCCTGAACGCTCCACCGTGGGACTGCTTTGCTAACCATGACTTTGCAAGCAACGCTTCATTTACTCTCACAGCAGCTCAACCCACGGATCCCAGCATTATCCCCGCTTGACGATGAAATTGAGGGTTGCCAGAAGTTCGTGAATGGCAAAACCAGAGCTTGAGTTTATATCTGTGGGGCTCCAAATCATATGGTGCAATCATCAAGCACCTCCCAGAGCTCCTGCTCTGTTCTGTTGGCTGGGCCAGGTCCTACACTGCAGGGTAACTGCGTGTGGTTAAACTTGTCATTCGAATGTGTAAAGGCAGAGTGAAGGCCGGATCATCCCTGGACCGGGTGCTTCACTTGCTCAAGGCTCTGCATCCGGGGTGTGGAGCCCTCTAAGGAGTAAAACCCTTCCTATCAATCACCTGGAGGTCGAATACCCTTGCTGCTGTGCCCACCACTGACATCTCTACTGCTCTCACCCTGCACGTTCACACTGCAGCAAACTCGGGGCCATATTTTAGCCACATGGGGTTATGTGCAGTCTCCACAGAGCTGCCCTCAACACCTCCCTGCAGCAGCTTGCTGAATCTGCCTCTTTTTTTTTGTTTTTTTTTTTAAATTTGGATTCTTGTTTTCCTTGCAAGAACAAAAGATTCTCTAGAATCCTTCAGCCACCAATGAAATGATCAGGCAGTAGAAAAACTTTAGATGGGAGTCTTGTCATCAAAAATACAGTTGCAGGGCGCTGCTTAAGATCTGAACCAAACTGAAAATAGGAAGGCAGGGGCAAGAAAGTTATTTTAAGAACCCTCCCTCACCCACCCACCCACAGTCACTCTGTGGGCTGAGCAGGGAGCAGGAAGCATGTCTGGTCACACCATCTTGGGATAAGAAGCCATGCTGGGGCCAGGCGTGGTGGCTCACGCCTGTAATCCCAGCACTTTAGGAGGCCAAGGTGACAAATCACAAGGTTAGGAGACCGAGGCCATCCTGGTTAATGGGGTAAAACCCTGTCTCTATTAAGAATACAAAAAATTAGCTGGGCATGGTGGTGGGCACCTGCAATCCCAGCTACTCAGGAGGCTGTGGCAGGAGAATTGCTTGAACCCAGGAGATGGAGGTTGCAGTGAGCCAAGATCGTGCCACTGCACTCTAGCCTGGACAATGGGGCAAGACTCCATTAAAAAAAAAAAAAAAGTCATGGCTAGATGGATCGGATTGCTGATGGGGCACATGGAACTGAACTTGAACATGATGCCAGCACTGGGTGCGGGGGGTGGGAACAGGAGGTGCCACCCTCATTGCTGCAACTCCTTAATTCTGTTGAGGGCACTGCTGGCACCGAAGGTGTGGTTTAGGAGGATGGTCTGCTGGGTCCCACTGGGGTGCTTGATAATTGCTCTTGTGGATCCTGGCAAAGCCCTTGGTGATGATGGCTGGGCCCCCGAGGTCACCCCAGCACTGTGTGTGCCTGGCTCAAGCCCTCACTGTAGTTCTCATCTCTGATCACCACCCACCTTATGCCATGTTTCTTTTAGTAGAGGGCGGTGTCAAGAACAGAGCCAAACTCCCGGGTGACTGCATTGCGCATTGAGTTGGCCTTGCCATTTTCAGTGTTGATGGCACCGATGAGCAGGTTGTTGGAGATGCTGTCCAACTGCCCATGGAACCTGAGCCAGGGACCAGCAGCCGAGATGTGGTCAGTCATACACTTTCCTTTGACCATGATGAGGATCTGCAGGTCCTCCAGGTCCTTGCCATCCCACTTGTCAAAAGGCCCCAGGAGCTGCAGGTGCTGGCTGGTGGGGCTCACGACCATGTGTCGCCTGCTGCTGTCCTTGGGGGGAGGTGCTGTCCTTCCCTGGGTCAACCTCTGCTTGGGGAAGCCCATCTGCACCCGAAGCCTACAGCTTGAACTTCTCACCATCCTTGCCTGTCAGGTAGTTGGTCTCTGGGATGAACTTGAGGGTTCCCACAATGGCCAGGGCTGTGACAATCTCTGGGGACATGATGAAGGCATGGTTCTCAGAGTTCACGTTGTTGTGGCCCATGAAGTTCCTGTTGTAGGATGTGACAATTGTATTCTTCTCTCCCTTCTTGATGTCCTTCCTGCCCCACTGGCCAATGCAGGGGCCAGAAGCATTGGCCAGGACGATTCCGCCCTCATCCTTCAAGACCTGTGCAGAGCTGTCCGGCTCAATAGTGGTGTGGATCTGCTCGGCGTCTGGAGTGATGGTGAACTGGGACTTGCACTTGAGGCCATGGGCCAGTGCCTGCTTGGCCACGGCTGCTGAGAGCCCCAGATCAATGTTTGTTGTTTTGTTTTGTTTTGTTTTGTGGTGTGATCTCAGCTCACTGCAATCTTTGCCTCCCAGGTTCCAGTGATTCTCCTGCCTCAGCCTCCCAAGAGAGTAGCTGGGACTACAGGCGTGCACCACCACGCCTGGTTAATTTTTGTATTTGTTTTGTAGAGATGGGGTTTCACCATATTGGCCAGGCTAGTCTTGAACTCCTGACCTTGTGATCTGCCTGCCTTGGCATCCCAAAGTGCTGGGATTATAGGCATGAACCACCGTGCCCGGCCCCTGTGAACAATGTTAATACTCTTCTCTAGCAGGTCATAGTGGATGTATTTGTTGGGCTCAAAGTGGCTCACTGCCACCTTGGCCCATTGGCACAGGACTGAGCCCACATGGTTCTGCCACACACCCAGAGCTTTCTGCAGCTGGGTCACCAGTAGGCTATAGGGCACCATTTTGTGCACTGACAAAAGATGAGGTCGGTGAATCTGCCTCTTTATCAGGGATGTCACTCTCCCCAGCTGGTGGCTCCAAGATGCCGTCCCTAAGGCTGTCTGGCCAGGGATGAGATGAGATGCCTCTTCTCACTGTTGTCACATCAGCCTGAGCAACCTCATCACATGGACTCTCAGTCACTTGCTCATCACCCACCAGACATCCAGGACCTCTGTGTGGCTGGCAGATGGGTGAGTATGAAGGGTGCAGATCTGGGAAGCCTCTGGGCTCCGTCACCAGACACACTGGGCTCGATTCCTGCCTCCTCTGGTTGCCAGCTGGAAACCCTTTCACTAGACACTGATGTTACTTCAGGTTCATTTTCCTCATCTGCGAAATGAAGATCCTCTTACTCATCTTGCAGGGATGGTGGAAATGCTGAATTATATCTACAAATAATTGGATATATTAATAATCCCAGCCACGTAGCAAATTTTCATTGCTTAAATGTAGCGCCACCTACTGGACATTTTAACCAATAACATTAAATCCGCTTGGACATTCCGGGGACGATTTCATGCGCCTCCTTTCCATCCTGCCATCCTCAGTACGTTGCTGGATACACCCGGACCCTTGCTGTCCAGCCTGCAGGCCGCCAGCCTCATGCGGCTGCTGACCACGTCCGCTGTGGCTAGTTGGATCAGAGACGCGCCCTCAGTGTAAAAGGCACACTGGGTTTTGAAGATTTAGTAGGAGAAAAAGAATGTAAAATACTTCAACAATAATTTTTTTTTTTTTTTTTTTTGAGACAGAGTTTCGCTCTTGTTGCCTAGGCTGGAGTACAACGGCACTCTCGGCTCACCGAAACCTCCATCTCTCTGGTTCAAGCGATTCTCCTGCCTCAGCCTCCCAAAAAGCTGGGATTACAGGCATGTGCTACCATGCCTAGCTAATTTTGTATTTTTTTGTAGAGACTGGGTTTCTCCATGTTGGTCAGGCTGGTCTCGAACTCCTGACTTCAGGTGATCCACCCATCTTGGCCTCCCAAAGTGCTGGGATTACAGGTGTGAGCCACTGTGTCTGGCCCCCAATAATCATTTTTAATATTGATTACATTATTACAATTATTGCCATATTTCTTTTTACCTTTTTAAATCAAGCTGCTAATGGCCAAGTGCAGTGGCTCATGCCTATAATTCCAGCTCTTTGGGAGCCGAAGCAGGTGGCTCACCTGAGCTCCACGGTTGGCGTGCAGTGCCACGATCATAGCTCACATGTGCCACTGTGGCCAGCGAATTTATTTTTAATAGAGACAGGATCTCACTATGTTGCCATCTTGTCTTGGACTCCTGAACTCAAGTAATCCTCCTGCCTCTGTCCCCAAAACTGCTGGAATTACAGGGGTGAGCCCTCCACACCCACCAGGCCTGTGCTGTTGAGGTGGAAAGGGCTTCCGATTTTCCAAGATGCTTTCAGCAAGAAGCAGTCATAATACAAGTTGGGAAAACATCGACTTGTCAAATGTAAACGCCGAGGTCCAGAAAGCAAAGGCCGGTATATTACATTGTATCGTGTACATGGATGACAAACACTTCAATCTACATCAAATTTAAAGAGCAGTTTTCTGATTCTGGGTATCATGGCTCAGAGGCATTGTGATTCACCCTTGCAAATTTCTAAGAAATTAGTTGGTAGAGACCAGAAGGCAAACGTGAGAAGAAATGATTAAAGAGGTCACTGATTGGAATAAAAGGCTTATTTACACCCAGAGTCTTTCAAAAAGAAGAGAAACCAAGCAGTCAGTTGAACGTTTAAAAAAAAAAATTAGAGGTCGGGCTTGATGGCACACGCCTGTAATCCCAACACTTTGGGAGGCCAAGGTAGGTGGATAACCTGAGGTCAGGAGTTCGAGACTACCCTGGCCAACATGGAGAAACCTCAGCTCTACTAAAAAATACAAAATTAGCTGGGCGTGGTGGCACATGCCTGTAATCCCAGCTACTTGGGAGGCTGAGGCAGGAGAATCTCTTGAACCCGGGAGGCGGAGGTTGTGGTGAGCCAAGATCATGTCATTGCACTCCAGCCTGGACAACAAGAGCAAACCTCTGTCTCAGAAAAAAAAAAAAAAAAAAAATTAGAAACAAGGCAAAGAAAAATGACCATACTAGAGGAAGCAGATACATCAAAAAGCCAGAAAGATAATGAAAGATGAGAATCTAATTATAGAATATACAAGTTTAGATTAATTTCGAAAGCTCTGCACATACATTTGGAGAGAAAAAAAGATAATGCAAAATCAGAGAAAGGCCGGACATTCTCAGTTACTTCCTCTCCATCTTCCTCAGCCTCAGTTTCCCATCTTATGAAACCAGACGATCTGTAAAGCTCCTTTCAAGCCATGTTTGTAATTCTACAAAATAAACAGCTGCCTGGAGGTCTTTTATTTCTCAGTTTTTATCTCCAAAATTTCACAGGCAATTCTTGTAGAGAAAGTAAAAATTACATATGAGCTAATTATGTAGAAAGGCTAATTAAAATGATCTTACCACCTAGAGATAGCCACTGTGAATATTTCAATGTGTATTCTTCTCGATTCACATAGACATACATAGAAATTATGCTGTACAAATTTCGGTATGGCCTTTTTCAGTCAACGAAATATTGCAAGGATGTTTTCTTGTACTGGTTTCATTTCTACACCACTGTTTGTGACCACTGCCAAGTATTTTGGTCTAAGTGAAAGCATCAGGGTATAATATTCACTGCAGGTTGTGTTGTAGTGGAAATGCAAGTGTGTCCAGATTGGAAGAGATGAAGAAAATTGAGAAAATAACAATATTTTTCCTTGCATGATGCCTTCTGCTTTACCAAAGACTTGCATAGAAGCTTTGTAGTCAGCCGGGCTCCGTGGCTCACACCTGTAATCCCAGCACTTTGGGAGGCCGAGGTGGATGGATCACTTGAGGTCAGGAGTTCACGACCAGCCTGGCCAACATGGCGAAACCCCATCTCTACTAAAAATAGAAAAATTAGCTGGGCGTGGTGATCCATGCCTGTAGTCCCAGCTACTTGGGAGGCTGAGGCAGGAGAATCACTTGAACCCAGGAGGCAGAGGTTGAAATGAGCCAAGATCACGACATTGCACTCCAGCCTGGGAGACAGAGTGAGACTCTATCTCAAAAGCTTGCAGGGCATGGTGGTTCATGCCAGTAATCCCAGCAGTTTGAGAGCCCAAGGCAGGGGGATCACAAGATCAGGAGATCGAGACCATCCTAGCCAACATGGTGAAATTCTGTCTCTACTAAAAACACAAAAATTAGCTGGGCGTGGTGGCGAGTACCTGTAATCCCAGCTACTCAGGAGGCTGAGGCAGGAGAGTCACTTGAATTAGGGAATTGGATGTTGCAGTGAGCTGAGATTGTGCCATTGCACTCCAGCCTGGTGACGAGAGTAAGACTCTGCCTCAAAAAAAGAAAAAAAAATCTTTGTAATCTACAAAATGTTTTTACATCTTCAGACTGCCCAACTAGCAGTGTCTAGTATATGCGAAGCATGAATAAGTGCTATTAAATAAATGGGAAATGAAACAAATATGCATTATTATATGTATTCCTTATAAAACTGGGATTTGTTCGGTAGGCCTCGTTCTCACTTTTATGAATTTTAAGGCTGCCTCTGTTACCGTGATCAAATCTATTATGATTTACATAGCATTCACACAGACTGATCTCATTTGAGCCACCCAGCCACTCTGTAACTAAGTAGGGTAGCTAGCATTAGTCTCATAAAAGAGAGGCAGGGGCCGAGGCGGAGATCATCAGGGTCAGATAGTCAATCAGTGGAAGAACTTGACCTTACACACAAGCCCATGACGCTTTCAGTTGCTTCCTGACTGTGACAAAATGTCCTATCCCACCTTTTTTTAAGCAGTTTGTGCTATAGTGAGGCAGAATCACCAGTGTGCAGGGAAATGTTTACCATTCAGCTCTGGGTGAGCGGGGAGGAGGGAGCCCTGATTTGTGGAGTGTGCTGGTTTCTGTGGTGTGAATACTCCTATATAGCAGATTTGAAACTACTGACGCTATGTCATGGTGTCATTGCGCAGAGATGTGAGCAATCAGCTCATGGGTGTCACCTGGCTCCAGTGCATCCCTGGGTGGAATGAACTTTCTTTCTGCCTGATCGTTAATTCCTGGAGGCCAAGAAGCACATCTCTCTGCAGCTTACACTGTGCTATGCACACAGATGGCAATACACCAGCGTTCAGGCTCAACATGTGTTCAGCCATGGTTTCTCATTCTCTGGTTTCCTCACCCTAAAACTGGGGAATTACTTGGGGACAATCCTGTCCCCTTTACCATTTCCCTATCCTTCTCCATTCAAGTCCTGGTCACACCCTGAGGCAGAGTCATGGGCCCAATGCAAGAAGAGAGGCCTTGGGAACCTCAGGACCTCGCGGGGTGTTGTATTGGTTTTTATTTGTTCGTTTGTTGAGATGGGGTCTTGCTCTGTTGCCCAGGTTAGACTGCAATGGCATGATCACAGCTCACTGCAGCTTTGACCACCCTGGCTCAAGCAAACCACCGTGTCTGGCTAATTTTTTTAATTTAAAATTTTGTTTTAGAGACAAGGCCTTGTGCTAACCTACCCTACGTTAGCCTGACAGACTCCATCTTCACCTCCGCCTCACCCCTCCCACCATTTCCCCCTTGAGTGCACACCTGGGTCATGCCGCTGTGGGGGTCGTGCTGCACTCAGAACTATAGAAACGTATAACCATTGCAGCCATATCCTGCTCAGCAGGCCCACTCGCTACTCTGAGTACCCCGTTGATTGATTGTACGGCAATTACCCTTGGAAACCAGCAATCAAGGGAACCACTTGCGTATACTCTCCTTAGTAATCAGCAATCAGGGGAACCTCCTGCCTCCTAGTGACCAGCCTCCTTATCTAACTTCCTTGCTCTGCTTCTGTAGATTCCGCTTCAGCTACACTCTCCCCTCTCCTAACTTAGGAAAGATATAGAAAGGAATCAAGCCCCTTCCTCGGGGCCGAGAGATTTTGAGCGCCAGCTGACTCTGGGTGGCCGGCAGTAAAGGACTCTCAATTGGAACTCGGAGTGTGGCGTTTTCCTTCCAGCTCGCCCGGGTCTAGCAGCCTCACCACGTTGCCCAGGCTGGGGGATCTCATGCTCTGTGGTCTTTTCAGACCAAGATTAGAGTCTTCCTCCTGCCCTGGAGTTTCAGCACTCACCTTCTCAAGACGTCTGGGCAGCTGCTTCCACGGGGGTCCGTGGGAGGGACGAGCCTGACCCCCGGTCCTGCAGGGCCGCTGCTTCAAAGCGGAGCTGGCGCGAAACCCATCAACTATTTGGAAGCCGGGATTCCTGGCGGCTGGTCTTACGCCCAGGGCTGCAACCCTTGGGGCTGTGCTGCTTGCCAGGCGTCTTGCTGGGGTTTTCCGCTGCGGCGCGCGCCTGGCGCGGACAGAGAAATGTCGTTTTCTCGAGAGAACGTGCTGATCCGGAAACGGCGAGGAGCGCGCGGGGAGGCGGAGAAAAGACGGCCTCTGGCGCCATCTGCTGGAAACTTCTGTTTCTGCATGATGGGGATGAATCCGGTGAAACTGACAAAACGGAAATTTTACATACATTCTGTTCTTTAGTACAGGATTGATGTTGAAAATCTCTTATATGAAGACATAAGGAAAACATATTTAATAAATCATTAGTTAAATGCTAACTGCTCCTCTACTAAAAGCTCTATTAAATCCAATGGCAGGCAAAAATGGTTGAATTTTCATTCTACTCCAACCCACCCTCCCTTACAATACTGCCCTAATACTCAGGAACATAGCGAAGGCCTGGAGAAGGGACAGCAGGCAAAACGAAGGCTGTGCAAGTCCACTGGCCTGAAAATCAAGTCCAGAGAAAAGGGAAAGTGATTCTACCTGCAAAACCAACCCAGCCCCTGGTCTGAGGAGGAGGTGGACAGATACCTCCAGCAACTTCTAAAGCCAAGTGACCACAGCAAAATGGAAACAAGAAAAGGTGAACCAGCCGCAGTCACCACCGAGCCCCTGCCTAGCGGCAGCTTTGCTGAACAGTGTCTCCTTTTTGTGGGCCGGGGCCACGGCCTGGGACACCGGTGTGGGGGGCAGAAGCCTTCACTGGCAAGTTCCATCTTCCCAGGCTGATCTTTACAAAGGCCAGGCCCCAGGCGGCTCGGCTTCATTTCCGCATCAAAGCGCAGAGTCGGCCGTGCAGCAGGCTGCCTTCTCTCTTTGGCTTGTGAGTTTTAGTTCATTCAAATCCATTTTCAACTTGCCATACATCATTTCAGCACACTGAAAAATAACTTTTTCTGGCCCTGAAAACACTAGACCAGTTTTTACAGTGCTGTGACTTGGGGTCTGATACCACTCAGAGCTGTTCCAACGCTGCCGTCGCTGTCATCTTGCAGAGGCAGGTGAAGTGGGTGGGAAGGTGCTGCCAAGAGGGCGGAGGCTGAGCAGGCTGAGCGCGTCCAGTCACCGGGCACCGCCCTCCAGCACTTCAGCCGCGTTCTTAGCCTCTCTGTGACGACCTGCAGACCAGGGACGCTGACGTCATGTGGAGTTCCAGGTAGGGTCACCCGCACCAAAGCCGACAGGGAGCTGCTGTGCCACCCACCCACCTACCCACCCCAGGCTGCTGGGGCGGGCAGCAGGAAAAAAAAGTCAAGTGACTTTTTTTTTTCTTTTTCTAACTTTTAATTTAGGTTCAAGGGGTATATGTGCAGCTTTGTTACATGGGTGAATTGTATGTCATGGGGCTTTGGTGTACAGATAATTTTGTTACTGAGATAATAGCCTAACACCCAAAATGTAGTTTTTCATTCCTCACTCTCCCCCCACCCTCCAACCTCAAGTGGGTCCCGGTGCCTATTGTTGCCTTCTTTGTGTCTGTGCGTACTCAATACTCCCACTTATAAGTGAGAACATGCGGTGTTTGGTTTTCTGTTTCTGTATTAATTTGCTAGAATAATGATCCATGTTGCTGCAAAGGATGTGATTTGTTTTTTGTTTTTTGTTTTTTTTTCCTGGGGCTGAAAAAAGTCAAGTGTTCCTGGGGCTGAAAGCAGAAATGTAGGGGAGAGAAAACACCCCAAAGACCCTGTGGAGAGCATTGAGTGGGGGCTTGGGTTGATTCGAGCTCACCAGTTATATACATTTTCAATCGAAATGGGTTTCGCTATGTTGACCAGGCTGGTCTCGAAATCGAGGGCTCAAGGGATCCTCGGATCTTGATCTCCCAAAGTGTTGGGATGACAGGTGTGAGCCATTATGCCTGGCCTTTGCCAGCTATTTGTTGAGCACTTACTGTGTGCTGGTGGCTTTGGGAAGACAATGACAGACTGGATGCTGTGTGTCTTCAGGAGGCATCTAGTTAGAAGGAGCAAAGAAGATGATACAAATAACCACCCATGCAAGCAGGAAATGGCCACTGTGGCAAGGTGGGCTGTGCTAGGAGACTGCCCAGGAGTGTCCCTTCCACATAGAGATGGCAGAGGAGTGTCCCTTCCACATAGGAGACCTCAGATGAGCGTCCCTTCCACATAGGAGACCTCAGAGGAGCGTCCCTTCCACATACGAGACCTCAGAGGAGCGTCCCTTCCACATACGAGACCTCAGAGGAGCGCCCCTTCCACATACGAGACCTCAGAGGAGCGTCCCTTCCACATACGAGACCTCAGAGGAGCGTCCCTTCCACACGGGAGACCGCAGAGGAGCGTCCCTTCCACATGGGAGACGGCAGAGGAGCGTCTCTTCCACATGGGAGACGGCAGAGGAGCGTCCCTTCCACATTGGAGACCCAGAGGAGCGTCCCTTCCACATAGGAGATTGCAGAGGAGTGTCCCTTCCACATAGGAGACCTCAGAGGAGCGTCCCTTCCACATAGGAGACCGCAGAGGAGTGTCCCTTCCACAGGCAGGGAGGGACAGGGAGTGCTTGGGGCCTTTAATGGGCCTTCAAATGGGAGAGTGGGTGTGAAAATGGTTTGGGATCAGATAAATTCTGTGCCCACACACAACATACACAACCACGCACACAAACTTACACCACACTCACCTCCCGCATACACATACACCCACCTAACACTCACTCACATGTATATACTCACCCACATGCACATCTACACTCACACACATGAAAACACGCTCACATACACACACACTCATGCACACACACACCACACTCACATCCACATAGCACTCACACCCACACACATGCACACTCACACCTACACAACACTCACCCGCACTCACCCACACACATACACTTAACACTCTCTTGTATACAGCCACCCAGTGCACGTCCACATTCACACACACATACCTACATGACACTCTCACAGATACACACACTCATGCACACACACCCACAAAATTATATTTATATACACATGCACACACGTACACACACACATGCATACACACCCACATGACACTCAAATCCACACACACACACATGCATACACTCAGCCACCTCCACATTCACACTCACACTTGCACACACACAAACAGAAGCACATCCTGAATCCCCCTCCACACCTCAGGCTTCCCAGGGTGGCCTCAGGGGCCCCATCTCTGCCTGAAATCCTGGAAGGCGATACCTGTGAGATCTGCTGAAGAGCAGGCCCCATGTGTGCTGATGACGCTGAGACTGGCGAAGGTTTTCTCTGAAGCAAGGACAGAGGAGCCTCCCTTCCCTTTTTTCCACCTCCTAGACTCGATTTCAGCCTTGCTGGGCCCAGGGGAACCCGGGCCATGCGGCATCAGCTTGGGCCAAGGTGGCTGTTTACCAGATTTAGAACCAAAAGCCTTGGGGTGAATTATAGGCCTGGGAGCTACTTCTGTGTTTTCTGGGGACTCCTGGCCCTCACAGAAATGGGATAGTTGTCACCAGAATTGCTGAGTGGTGGAGCGTTTTGAGTTTTGTTTTGTTTTTAGGGCATGTGGCGATCAGGGGTGGGGCAGAGTGGTACAAAAGGCTCAGACTCTGGAATCAAACAGATCCCAGTCTCAGCCCAGCTCTCCATCAGCTCTGTCACCTTGAGCCAGCTCTCCACACCCCACTTCCTCATCTACGAAATGCTGATAGTAATACCTACTTCATGCAGTAGGTGTATCAAAGGAAACTGCTGGGGATTCGTGTACTGTCTAGCACGCTGGATGTACTCAATACATATTAGCAACACCATTACTATCGTTAGGCAGGAGGGAAGGGAGGGAGAAGTCAAAGAAGACTCGGGTTTTACCCAGAGCGAGTCGGGGAAAGGTGGTGTCCTGGGCCGGATGAGGAACCCAGGTGCGCAGCTGCATTTGGGAAACCTGTGAATTCCCGCCTTGGAAATGCTGAATCTAAGATGCCTGGGGGACATGGATGGAAGTGGCCACTCGGTATTGAGAAGAGAGATCGGGCTGGAGGTGGAGATGGGGGATTCACAGCACATAAGCAGAGGTCTGGGCTCACAGAGGACAGCAGGTCATTTGGAAAGGAGCTCCCAGTAGGAGGAAGACAGAACCCAGAGGGCCCAGCACGCAGAGGTGGCGGGAAGAAGGAAGCCCGCGGGGGTGAGGGGGATTGCTGCAGATGGAGGAGTGGGGCCCTCAGAAGGGACCCTTCTGAAGGAGAGGAGGGAGACCTCAGCCAGCACCCACTGGGTGCCTCACTTCTACTGAGCAGCCTACAAAGATAGGCGAGACCCTGGCGTGGCTCTCAAGAAACTGACAGACTCTGTGAGCTCCTGCCATTCTGTTTAATTGCCTCTTTTCTTTCTTCTCTTTTCCTTATGAACAAAGAATCTTCAGTCTTTGCTTATAGGGTAGAGCCTGTGGGAGCTCAGAGGCTCGGCCCTCTGTGTAAGTGGCAGGTCTGCTGAATGCATTACGTGGGTGGGCTGCCCAGACCAGATGTCCCAAGTTGCCTCCCAGATCCACAGAGCTTCCCCAGGGCATCATGGCACACTGCCACAGATAGTCAGTAGTTTGAGAAGAGAGTTAAATGCTCTGCTCAGGAAGGAAGGAAGTGTTGGTGGTCTCTAGAAATGCAGTCTCTACTGCCATCTTTGGGATAGCAAAAGATGCATGCATTTCAAATTAATTTTAAAGCATGTCAGTTTTGCAACAAAGCCGCACATGTCTAGGGCAGGCAGGAAGCTAGAGTTATGCAAGTCGAATGATTAAATGTAACACATGTTAGAAGGAGCCTGCTGGCTGGGCTCGGTGGCTCCCACCTGTAACCACTTTGGGAGGCTGAGGCAGGCTGATCACCAGAGGTCAGGAGTTCAAGACCAGACTGTCCAACATGGTGAAACCCTGTCTCTACTGAAATTCAGAAAACATTAGCCGGGCATGGCAGTGCACGCCTTTAGTCCCAGGACTCAGGAGGCTGAGGCACAAAAATCACTTGAATCCGGGAAGCAGAAGCTGTAGTGAGCTGAGATCGCACCACTGCACTCCAGCCTGGGCAACAGAGTGAGACTCTGTCTCAAAAAAAAATAAAAAAGGAGTCCTCAATATTTGCTCACACGGCTCAGCTGGTTAGTGTGGAGCTGTACCTCACCCACCCTACTGCCTGTCCAATTCTGCTCCCACTGCAATGAAAGACCACCTCAATGCAAATATTTTTAAAATACTCCCTGTATGCCCACTTTCTCTAGGAGGCAACTCCATCCAAGCTCTTGCCCATATTCTAGTAAGAACGCACAGATTGTGAGTACAGCTGTGAACAGTAACTTCTGGCACGTGCAAGGAAATCTTGGAATGCCAGTAAAGTCCAGGTGGGTGAATTCATAGGTACATAATGAGGAGGAAGAGGATGGAAGAACTAAAAACAGGTCTCTTGTGCCTAAGGGCCAGGAGTTGTTTGAAGTACTTTACATTCAATAACTTGATCCCTACAGCAACCGTCACAAATGAGGAAACTGAGGCACAGAGTTTGGGTAACTTACTCAGGATTGCACAGTCAATGAGTTGGGGCGGGGAGGGTTCGAACCCGGCAGGCTGCCCGCTTCAGAGGCCTTCAGATACTATGGTAGCTGTATCTCTGCATGTCCTCATGGAACTCGATTAGCTTAACACAGCTTTTTAAAAAATTAAAAATCTCTTTAGGCCAGGCACGGTGGCTCAAGCCTGTAATCCCAGCACTTTGGGAGGCCGAGGCAGGTGGATCACGAGGTCAAGAGATCGAGACCATCCTGGTCAACATGGTGAAACCCCATCTCTACTAAAAATGCAAAAAATTAGCTGGGCATGGTGGCGCGTGCCTGTAATCCCAGCTACTCGGGAGGCTGAGGCAGGAGAATTGCCTGAACCCAGGAGGCAGAGGTTGCGGTGAGCCAAGATCGCGCCATTGCATTCCAGCCTGGGTAACAAGAGCGAAACTCCGTCTCAAAAAAAAAAAAATCTCTTTATCCTCTCCCTATTCCTATTCCCCCCCTCCTTTTTTTTTGAGATGGAATCTTACTCTGTCACCCAGACTGGAGTGCAGTGGTGTGATCTTAACTCACTATGGCCTCTCCCTCCTGGGTTCAAGAGAGTCTCCTGCCTCAGCCTCCTGAGTAGCTGGGATTACAGGTGCCTGCCATCATGCCCGGCTAATTATTGTATTTTTAGTAGAGACAGAGGGGTTTGCCACGTTGGCCAGGCTGGTCTCGAACGCTTGGCCTCAAGTGATCCACTTGTCTCAACCTCCCAAAGTGCTGGGATTACAGGTGTGAGCCACTACGCCCGGTCCCATTTTCACTTCTTTCTAATACTTAGTGCTCTATCTCCTGCGCTTGCTAATTCACATGTATTCTCCCTTCAAGTCTGCCTCGACAGCCTTCTGTTTTCAAAGGCCTCATGGCTACCTGGTTTCTTCTCTCAAAAGTTCCCGCTTCTGCAGGTAACTTCTCACTCACCTCCCTTGGATTACCCCTTCTGTCTCTGTCAGCATGAGGTGGGTTTTGTCCAAGGCCATCCACCAGAGGGAAAAGCAGAGAAGCCATACTTCTTGGGTCCAAGGGGAGTCAAGGAGATTGAAGACCAGGTGGGAAGCCCTTGAAATGGGCTGAGACCTGTATTTTGGTTTGGGAGGCCACAGACAAGGTGGAAATGATAGGCTGTTCTTGGCCAGGCGTGGGGGGCTCACACCTGTAATCCCAGCACTTTGGAAGGCTGAAGCAGGTAGATCACCTAAGATCAGGAGTTCAAGACCAGCATGACCAACAAGGTGAAACACCATCTCTACGAAAGATACAAAATTAGCCGGGTGTGATGGCGCATGCCTGTAATTCCAGCTACTTGGGAGACTGTGCTTGAACCTGGTAGGAGGAGGTTGCAGTGAACCGAGATGGCGCCATTGCCCTCTAGCCTAGGCAACAAGAGCAAAACTCCATCTCAAAAGAAAAGAAAAGCGATTGCTTTTTTGAAGGGGACCTAAAAAATGGATATATCACAGTTGTACATATTTTTGGATGCATGTAGTATTTTGATATAAGTATGAGATGAGTAACGATAAAATCAGGGTAATTCCAACATTTATCTCTTCTTTGTGTTGGGAACATTGCAGTTCTTCTATTTGAGCTATTTTGAAATATACCATAAATACATTAACTATAAATTATGAACTGTAGTTTTCCTACTGTATTATAGAATACTAGAACGTATTTCCTCTAGCTAACTGCATTTTTGTAACTATCATCCGACTTCTCTTTATCCTCCCCCCGACTACTTTTCTTCCCAACCTCTGATAACCATCATTCTACTCCATCTCCACGGGAGCTGCTTTTTCGTTCCCACACGTGAGTGAGAACATGCAAGGTTTGTCTTTCTGTGCCTGGCTTACTTCACTTAGCATAATAAACTCCACTTCCATCCATGCTGCTACAAATGATGGGATTTTATTTCTTTTTTATGGCTGGATAGTATTTCATTGTGTATATATACCACATTTTCTTTCTCTTTTCATCCATTGATAAACACAGGATGACTTCCTATCCTGGCAGTTGTGAACACTGCTGCAATAAACATGGGGATACAGGTATCTTTTAGATCTACTGAGTTTCTTTTTTGGGGGAGAGAGAGGGAGACAGAATTTTGCTCTTGTTGCCCAGGCTGGAGTGTGGTGGTGCCATCTCGGCTCGCTGCAATCTCTGCCTCCTGGGTCCAAGGGATTCTCCTGTCTCAGCCTTCTGAGTAGATGGGATTACAGGCACGCACCACCACGCCCAGCTAATTTTTTGTATTTTTAGTAGAGATGGGGGTTTCACCATGCTGGCCAGGCTGGTCTCGAACTCCTGACCTCAGGTGATTCACTCCCCTTGGCCTCCCAAGGTGCTGACAGAAGTTTAGAAAGACCAAAGTATACAGAAATACCATGTTAATGGATTGAAAGACTCAGTAGTATTAGATGTTAATTCTAAATTGCTCTATAGATTCAAAGCAACCCACACAAAATCTCAGCAGGTTTGTTTTGTTTTGTTTTTGAGACAAGGTCTTGCTCTGTCACCCGGGCTGGAGTGGAATGGTATGATCTCAGCTCACTGCAATCCCTGCCTCCCAGGCTCAAGCAATTCTCCTGTCTCAGCCTCCCAAGTAGCTGACTCTACAGCTGCACACCACTGAGCCTGGCTAAATTTTTGTATTTTTAGTAGATACTAAAAATACAAAATTTAGTATTTTGCTTTATTTATTTATTTATTTATTTATTTTGAGACAGAGTCTCACTCTGTTGCCCAGGCTGGAGTGCAGTGGCACACTCTCAGCTCACTGCAACCTTCACCTCCCAGGTTCAAGCAATTCTCCTGCCTCGGCCTCCCAAGTAGCTGGGATTACAGGTGTGCACCACCATGCCCAGATAATTTTTGTATTTTTAAGTAGAGACCGGGTTTCGCCATGTTGGTCAGGCTGGTCTCAAACCCCTGACCTTGTGATCCACCCTCCTCAGCCTCCCAAAGTGCTGGGATTACAGGCATGAGCCACCTGTAATCCCTGTAAAGTGCCCAGCTAACTTTAGTATTTTGTATACAAAAGAGGGGCAGCCCCTTTAGGCTCAGCAAGGCCCCAGATGTCAGAGCATCGACAATACCAAAAATAAGAACATGTAGTCCATAGAAAATGGGTCTTAGAGTTTTCCCATGTTGGCCGGGCTGGTCTCTAACTCCTGACCTCTGGTGATCCACCCACCTTGGCCTCCCAAAGTGCTGAGATTACAGGCGTGAGCCACCATCCCCAGCCTATTTTTTCTTTTGTTACTAGAGATGGCTTTAAAACAACAACAACAAAAAATAGAGTTTGACAAGCTAATTCTAAAAACTCATGGAAATTCAAATATCTAAAATAGCCAGACTATTTTGAAGGAAAAAAAGAGTCAAACTGAAGGGTTTATATTGAATGATTTTAAGATTTACTAGAAATGTGACAGGATGGTATTGGTCGAAGAACAGACACGAAGATCAATGAAACAGAATAAAAAGTTGAGAAATAACTATATGGTCAATTAATGTTTGATGAATACCAACATAATTCAATGTGGAAAGTATAGTCTTGTTTGAAAAAGAAACAACTGGATTTATACAAAAATAAACTTAACTTTTACTTCACATCATAAAAATGTTTAACTCAGAATGGGTCTTAGATTTAAGTGTAAAACTAAAACTATTAAATGTTTAAAACAGAGGTGATCATACTATTTCTTAAAGGGTGAGGTAGCAGAGATTTAGGCTTCTGTGCCATGTGGTCTCTGTCATGTCTGCTTAACTCTGTCATGGCACAAAAGCAGCCGTAAACATGACAAAAATGAAGAGTATGGCCTTGTTCCAGTAAAACCTTATTTAGAAAAACAAGCCGCTGGCCCGCAGGCCATAGCTTGGTGACCTCTGTTCTAGAAGAAAACATACAGAAAATCTTTGTGAGGTTGTATTAGGCAAAGATTTCTCGGAAATGGGTTCTAATCGTACTTGAGGTTTGTTTTAATTGGGTATGGTAAGACATACAGATCTGAAAATAATTGTTAGGAAGGAAAAGTTTTTTGTTATACTCACAGTCCCCAGGCAGGCCCACGTGGAGAAGTACTCAGGCAAGACAGCAGGCTGGGGTGATGGGAGCTGTGGGTGGGAGCCTTTATCGTGGTTTTCACAGGAGGAAATAGAATGAGGCAAGATAAGCAGGCTAGTCAGGGTTAGTACTGGGCAGTTCGAACACTTTGGTGGCTCTCGGCCACAGGTATTGTCCCTGGTGGTCTGGTACCAGGTTCTGGGGTGACTAGGGCAGGTAGATAATGGTCCAGAGTGTGGGAACCCACTAAGGGACGTGGTTGGGGGTGTGAGCTCTGGGTTGATAGGTTAGCATATGAAAGGCATGCTGAAGGCACGTCCTTTGCTGTCTCTGGGTATTAGCTTACTCTGCCTGGGAGGGGCAGCCCGTTTTGGCTCAGAAAGGCCCCAGATGTCAGAGCATCGACAATACCAAAAATAAGAACCCGTAGTTAATACAAATGACTCTAAAAGCACAATTCATTAAAAAAAAGCAATCAGCAAATGGGTCATCATCAAACTTTGAAACTTTTGCTCTTCAAAGTACACTGTTCGCCTGGCACAGTGGCTCATTCCTGTAATTCCAGCACTTTGGGAGACTGAGGCAGGGGGATCACTTGAGCCCAGGAGTTAGAGATCAACCTGGGCAATATAGCAAAACCCGAATCTCTACAGAAAAAAAAATAGCCAGGCAAAGTAGCATGTGCCTGTAGTCCTAGCTACCTGGGAGGCTGAGTTGGGAGGATGGCTTGAGCCCAGGAGTTTGAGGCTGCAGTGAGCTATGATCATGCCACTGCACTCCAGCCTGGGCAATAGGGTGAGACTTTGTTTAAAAAAAAAAAAAAAGCACACTGTTAAGAAAACAAAAAAGCAAGCCATAGAATGGGAGAAAATATTTGCAAAATATGTATCTGTTAAAGGAGTTGTATTCTGAATATATAAAGAACTATTACAACTCAGAAATCAGAAGCCAAACTAATTTTAAAACTTTTAAGCTAGACGCGGTGGCTCATACCTGTAATCCCAGCACTTTGGGAGGCTGAGGCGGGTGGATCATGAGGTCAAGAGATCAAGACCATCCTGGCCAACATGGTGAAACCCTGTCTCTACTAAAAATATTAGCTGGGTGTGGTGGTGTGTGCCTGTAGTCCCAGCTATTCAGGAGGCTGAGGCAGGAGAATTGCTTGAACTCAGAGGCAGTAGTTGCAGTGAGCCAAGATTGTGCCGCTGCACTCCAGCCTGGTGCCTGGCAACAGAATGAGACTCTCGTCTCAAAAAAAAAAAAATTTTTTTTTTTAAAATACTTTAAAAGTGTTGGGGAGGAAGTGAAATATTTGAATAGACACTTCACCAAAGAAAATACACAAATGGCTAAGGAAATCAACATCATTCATCATTGAGAAAATACAATTTATGGCCAGGGGTGGTGACTCACACCTGTAATTCTAGCACTTTGAGAGGCCGAGCTGGGTGGATCACCTGAGGTCAGGAGTTCGAGACCAGCCTGGCCAACCTGGTGAAACCCTGTCTCTACCAAAAATACAAAAATTAGATGGGTGTGGTGGCGGGTGCCTGTAATCCCAGCTACTTGGGAGACTGAGGCAAGAGAATTGCTTGAACCTGGGAGGCGGAGGGTACAGTGAGCCAAGATCATGCCACTGCACTCCAGCCTGGGTGACGGAGTGAGACTCTGTCTCAAAAAAAAAAAAAAAAAAAAAAGAAATAAAAGAAAAGAAAAAAAGAAAATCACATTGCATGCAGTGGCTCATGCCTGTAATCCTAGCACTTTGGGAGACCAAGGTGGGAGGAGAGTTTAAGTCCTTGTCTCTACTAAAACTAACACACATCAAAGAAATTAGCTGGGCATGGTGATGTGCACACATCTGTAGTCCCAACTGCATGGAAGACTGAGGTGGGAGGATAGCTTAAGCCCAGGACGTTGAGGCAACATCAGTGAGCTGTGATCATACCACTGCACTCGAGACTGGGAGACAGAGCAAGACCCTGGCTCAAAAAAAAAGAAAGAAAAGAAAAGAAAAAGAAAATGCAATTTGAAATCACAATGAAATACATCTACATATCCACTAAAATGGCTAAAATGAAAAAGATGGATAGTGTTGGCAAGGATGTGGGGCCACGAGAACTCCCACAGACTGCTGCTGGGAATGGACAATGATACACTCACTTTGGCAAACAGTTTGGCAATTTCTCAAATATTTCAATATACATCACCCATACAGCCGAGCCATCCTACACCTAAATATTTACCCAAGAGAAATGAAAATATGTATTCACATAAACATTCACAGCAGCTTTATTTGTGATAGCTAAAAATTGGAAATAACCCAAACGCCCGTCAACTTGTGACTGGATAACAAATGTTTGTATAGCTGTTAAATGCTCATCAGCAATTAAAAACAAGAATCAACTGCACATATGTGTAACAACGTGGGTGAATCTCAAAGCAGTATGCTTTTTTTTAGCCAAAAAATTAATTTTATTGAGTAAAGAAGTTTGTTCAGAGCTTACACAGATCATAAGAATACTTCAGATTATAACAGCTGAAAAGCTCAGTAACTGACTGGAAAGAAGAAAGGAAGCGGTTTCTATTTTCAATATAGGAAAAAAAATCTAGTTGCTACAGATGTCTTTTAAAATTCCCAAAACAAGGTCTAGCCAAGTTTATTGTTGGGTAATTTTTTCTTTTTTCAAAAGGAAAAAAGCGAGATTCAATGTGTGTACTACTGGTTACAACTAATACAAAGCTTGAAAAAATCATGAGATAGAAGCATAAATATAATAGGACAAAATTTTAAAATGGAAAAGATACATTAAAACCGTCAGCTTGTTGAACTCATTCAAAACAAATCTCATAAGGCAGACCAAAGCTGATGCAAGTTAAGGAGATGGTCTGTTTTTAGAAAGCATGCCCAGACAGACACCACGAAAAATGCCAACCGAGACTGTGTGGTTCCTTCTCATTCCTGCAACATTTCAAAGGTGGAGTGACTGGGTTAGCAGTCCAAGCTTTCTCCAAGGATTTGTAGTATTCCATCAGCATGGTCCAAGCCTTGGGAGCCATGAAACCTTCTGGTGATTTCTGGCCCTCTCGGGCAAGTTTGTGCATTCATGTTCCTGAAATAAATTCAAAGTCTTCCTGGTGTTCAGAGTCAGAGCAGTCCATATGCTCCTTTTCTTGTGTAAGCTGCAACTCGAAAGGGAACTATTTCCAAGGTGATTAAACCAGGGGCCATCGTCAGCCCTTTGGCATCATGACCTGGCTCATAAAGATCCTTCCTTGTTTCTGGATGAGGCATGCCGCAGAGACTTGTCCGACAATGTAAAAGTTGGCTCCTGCAATGCCAATGGACCTCAGCTGGTCTGGCATACCTCATGGGAGACGGGAAGATGGCCACCACTGTCATCTCAGGATTCAGGACTCCTTCCTCCAACACTGCAGCATGCTGCTTCAAATGCCACATCAAAGGAACATCATCATCCTTTGTCCAGCCACCCAGAGAGTGAAGGAGGAGGATGGGGACCAGTAGCTGCTCTCTAGAAATTGCTTATGGGTATGCTGCATTAACAGGGCATGTCCATGGTGCACTGGGTTGCGTAACTGAAATGCAAAGACAGCGTCAGCATTCATATCTTTAAATATCGGCTTTAGCTCAGTAGGAGTAAGACGATACTGATCAAGACCATCATTGCAATAAACTCAGTCCAAGACTTGAAGATCTCCTCCAATCAACCAATCTCCTTGTTCCATAACCATCCTGATGTGGGGGTGGTTCTTGCATGTTGTTCCCCACCGTCTGGCACAGTGCTCCTCTTCCCTGTGCTCATAAAACTCTGGATTGTGAAGAATGGCCACATGGCGGTCCTCATACATCAGAGTAAATGCTGTCCAGCCGTCCAGCCTCTGTTTAACTTCATGAGTAGCAGAACTTGTCAGAACTATAGGTACTGACAAGTTGATGACACCTCCATCCAGAAGACAATCAAAATGAAGGCACTGCGATTATTCCCTCTCTCTCATGAAGCCACTCAGTGGGGTTCCCCAACCTGCTGTCAAAACCTGCACCCACTGCATATCCACTTGATTAATTTTCAGTGCTGGTAACATTTCTGCATCTGTTTTTGCCAAATGAAGTTTATTTCCTGGCACATACAGTTATTTTACCTCACGAGATGCATCTACAGGTACAACATCTAGTTCCTGTAGAAGTTCCGCAACTTGCTGGACACAGTCTTCACAGGAGTCTGTTTTCAGCACCAATTCAGGGGCCTCTGGCTTTTCATCTTCAGAATCGATCCCAGTGAAACCTTTAATTTCTCCTGGCTGGGGTTTTTGGAGAGTCCTTTGACATCCCTCTGTTCACAAACATGCAGAGGAGCATCAACAAATACTTCAGAAAACGGCGAACTTGCCCCTCATGAATTTGTCTTGCATCATGGCGATCCTGACTATAAGGTGACATAAAACTTGCGATGCACACTAAACCAGCGCCTGCAAATAGCTCTGTAACTTCTGCCACGTGTCGAACATTCCCTTCTCTGTCTTCAGGACTAAAGCCTAGATTTTTATTGAGACCTTGACGAATATCGGCACCATCCAGAGTGTAGCCTGCAATATCATGGCAAACCAGGTACTCTTCAAAGCCACGCTGACCGTAGTCTTTCTGGCTCTAGACAAGCCTGTGAGCCAAACGTGCAGCCACGAAAGCCACCTCTGGTCCCCACAACCTGACCGTTCTTGTTCCTGCTGATATGATGGGCTTGGTAGGTGACATTAGTTGCTCTCTGCATTCTCTGCATCTTGCTCAGCTTGACTTTCTTGCACAGGCTCCCGGGGATCTCCATGACCATGGAGCCTGCAGGGCAGGTGCGATTCTCTGCGCCAGGAGGGTAGAAGGAGGAGGGCAGGCTGGCAAGTGGGGCGGGCTCAGCAGTGTACTAACTGAAAGAAGTCAGACACAAAAGACCACATACTACAAGGTTCCATTCATAACGAAATTCTAGAAACAAAATGATAGCAACAGAAAGCGGATCCGTGGCTGGCAGGGCTGAGGTGGAGAAAAGGGATTGACTGTAAGTGAGGGATCTTGTAGGGGTTTTATCCTGTGTTCCCTATCATGATTCTAGTGCTGGCTGCAAAACTGTCCACATTTGTTAAAATGTAGCAAATTACATGCTAAAAGTTGGTATTGTGTGTAAATTGTACCTCCATAAAGCTGATTTAAGAAAAGAAAGAAGGCTGGACACAGTGGCTCACACCTGTAATCCCAGCATTTTGGGAGGCTAAGGCAGGTGGATCCACCTGAGGTCAAGAGTTCGAGACCAGCCTGGCCAACATGGTGAAACCCTGTCTCTACTAAAAATATAAAAAATTAGCCGGGCATGGTGGTGCACACCTGCAGTCCCAGCTACTTGAGAGGCTGAGGCAGGAGAATCACTTGAACCTGGGACGCGAAAGTTTCAGTGAGCCTAGTTGACACCACTGCACTCCAGCCTAGGTGACCGAGTAAGACTCTGTCTCAAAAATAAATAAATAAATAAAAGACAAGAAAGAAAAGAAGGCTGGGTGCAGTGGCTCACACCTACAATCCCAGCACTTTGGGAGGCCAAGGCGGGCAGATTATCTGAGGTCAGGAGTTTGAGACCAGCCTGACCAACATGGAGACATCTGTCTCTACTAAAAATACAAAATAGCCAGGTGTGGGGTGGCATATGCCTGTAATCCCAGGTATTTGGGAGGCTGAGGCAGGAGAATCACTTGAACCCAGGAGGCAGAGGTTGCGGTGAGCTGAAATTGCACCATTGCATTCCAGCCTGGGCAATAAGAGCAAAACTCTGTCTCAAAAGAAAGAAAAAGAGAGAGAGAGAGAGAGAGAGGAAGGAGGGAGGGAAAGAAAGAAAGAGAGAAAAAAAGAACAAAAAGGAAGGCTCCCACAGGGAAGCAGAAAAGAAAAGGGAACAAGGCCAAATCTGAACTGGATGGATTATGTAAGTGTTCTATTTCCACACATTTGTAAGATAAGGATAACAATATCTAGCTGTAAATAAATATCAAGTTTCTGTCTCCTTTCCTTTCTTTTCTCCAGACTGTTAGTCTGAGCCAGCTATAAATCAAGACTGTCATTGATGGGTAGGGACCTCTCCCCTGAGGTCTTCAGATGGAAATCATGTTTCTCTAAAGGGGCAATCTCTCAATGTGAAGACTCTCATATGTGTCAAAATGTTAAATGTGCCAACCCTTTCTGCTTCTGTAAACCCATGTGTAGAAAGGCTGGCCAAAAAAAAAATGTGCAAAAAATATGTAGAATGAAATACATTGCTGCTTTGGCCAGGTGCAGTGGCTCATGCCTGCACTTTGGGAGGATAAGGCGGGCAGATCACAAGAGGTCAGGAGTTTAAGACCAGCCTAGCCAATATGATAAAACCCTATCTCTTCCAAAAATATCAAAATTAGCTGGGTGTGGTGGCAGGTGCCTGTAATCCCAGCTACTCAGGAGGCTGAGGAAGGAGAATCACTTAAACCCAGGAGGCAGATGTTGCTGTGAGCTGAGATCATGCCACTGCACTCCAGCCTGGGCAACAGAACATGACTCTGACTCAATAAATAAATAAACAAGTACATTGCTCCTTTGTTTGCAATAACAAAACTTGGAGACAACCTCAATGTCCATCCATCAGTAAGTCTTGGCTAAGTGGATTAAGAGATTTCCATTTTCTGGTTGGGCGCAGTGGCTCAAGCCTGTAATCCCAGCACTTTGAGAGGCTGATGTGGGCAGAGCTGCTGAGGTCAGGAGTTCAAGACCAGCCTAGCCAACATGGCAACACCCCGTCTCTACTAAAAATACAAAATTAGCCAGGCGTGGTGACACATGCCTGTAATCCCAGTTACTCAGGCGGCTGAGGCAGGAGAATTGATTGAACCCCGTAGGTGGAGGTTGAGTGAGCCAAGATGGTGCTACTGCACTCCATCCTGGGTGACAGCGGTGATTATCTATAAACTGCATTTTAGGCACAGCTGAAGGAAGTAAGTTTTACAAGGAGCCTACAAGTTTGGTTACTTTGTAATGCTACAAAAGGGATTTTAAGTCCATAAAATGTACTGTAACAAAGTTAAGGTTACTTTGCTCCTGAAACATAAAGGCTTAGAAAATGTTGCCTCACCAAAGGCCTAACACAGCTTGCCACCGTTTACTGTTTCCAGTACTTGTAACCATTTTATGTAGTTACGCTGTAAGCCCTCCCTCCATTGCTGTTTCCCCCAACATGGTCCCAGCTACTCCGGAAGGCTGTGAGGCAGGAGAATCGCTTGAACCCAGAAGGCAAAGGTTTCAGTGAGCTGAGATCATGTCACTGCACTCCAGCCTGGTGACAGAGTGAGACTCCGTTCCCCAAAGGGAATTCTATTTCCTGGAATATAAGAGAGCTGATCGACAACATAAACCAGATCTGTGTATAGGAACTTAGGGAACAGCACCCAGTACCTTGCTCAATGAAAAACCCATGTGTCTATCAACACATACAAAATAATCCTACTAAAGAAAAAGAGTGTGTGGCAGAGATCACCAGCTGTTCCCCAGGATCCTTTCTTTCATCTAGTAGAAGTAGTCTGCCCCCTCCAGCCCCGTTTTAAGTGCTGGGCTTGGGTGGGTGTAAAGGGTCAGGGGCAAGATGGCTGAATCCTACATGTGAGTGGGCAGTCCTCACCTCCCTTTTAGCCAGCTTTGGCAAAAGGTCTCAATTCTGACCACAGGGATGTGAGCAGGAGTGATAAATGCAACGAAGGGGCATATCCTTCAAAAGGAAGAGAGTTGTTCTCGTTCTCTGTCCCCCTTCTCCAGTGGGGGGTCCAGTGGGACCCCAGAGATAATTCTTGGATGTAGACAAGGTCTCCCTGCTACAGGACGAATCTTCATGCAACAGAGGCAACTGCCTGCCTTGTCCCACTCCCCTAACAGCTTCTAGAAAGAGAAATTAACGTTTCTCTTGTTTGAGTCACTGTAATCTGGGGACTGTTAACAGCTGAACTGTCATACAGTAAGTAATACAATGTACCTTTATAGGATTACCTTTGCTAATAATGACAGTGCTTGTTATGTGCCAAGCACTGTTCTAGGCACTTTACATAAATAACTCATTTAAACCCCACAACAACCCTGGGAGGCGAGTACCGTAATTGTGCCCATTTTACAGATGAGAAAACTGAGACACGAGGAGGTCAAGTAATATGAAAGGTCACACTGCTAGGAGAAGCGGCAGAGCTGGGGCAGGCTTCCAGGTGGTATGACTCCCAGAGTCTGCTTGCATAGAAAACCATTCTGGAGATAGAGATCCCAAATTACATCTGGAGTATGGGATGTAAGGAAGGGAGAGAGAAAACTTTCTTTTTTACATTATACTTCTCTGAATGTTTGAATTTTTTATAAAAGTCATGCATTACTTCTATAGTTTTAAAAAAGGGAAAAATTGTAAAAGTCAAGCTATTTAACTGGAAAATAAATGTAATAGGGAGTGGTAATATTAGTTTAAAATATAACTGAGGCTGGGTATGGTGGCTCACACTTGTATTCCCAGCACTTTGGGAGGCTGAGGCGGGTGGATCACTTGAGGTCAGGAGTTCCAGACCAGCCTGGCCAGCTTGGTGAAACCATCTCTACTAGAAATACAAAAATTAGCTGGGCGTGATGATGCATACCTGTAATCCCAGCTACTTGAGAGGCTGAGGCAGAGAACCCAGGAGGGGGAGGTTGCAGTGAACTGAGATCACACCATTGCACTCCAGCCTGGGCAACAAGGACAAAATTCTGTCTAAAAAAATCATATATATATATATATAAAATAAGTATACCTGAAAAAAAATAATAAATATGTATAACTGAAAAAAATTCCCCTCTCAGGCCTAGTTGCTCACCTGGCCTCTCAGAGAGGAGAGCTGTTCCCCAGTAAGCCTGATTCTGTAACGAGAAAGAGTGAAGGGTGGAGCCGAGCAGAGCAGAGCTGAAAATGCTTCGCAGACGGGCCACACTACCAGTTGAACACGTTTCTCATTTTTCATCATTTGTTTGGTAATAATATATCTTCAGTGTAAACCCAGAAAGAGGGAAAAAATACCTCAGTCAACCACTCATCCCTTGAGACGGTCGCAGGCACACAGCCTGTCTTGCTTTTGTAAATATTTAGCCCTGTAGTTCCTGGAAGAAGATAAGTGCTTGTCTCTCCTAAACTTCCCTGTGGATGACAGCCCCATGGAGCACGCGTTCTGAGCCAAAACATACCATATTTGGTCTGAAATGAGTGGACTGCTGATTGTTTTAGTTTCAGATCTTTTAACTGGAACGAAGGATATTTGGTCCATACAGTTACCATCCACAAGAATACATGGACTCAGGGGTTTCTGCCCACTTCTGAACCTGCAAAGCTTCATGGCTGAAAAGGGAGGTGCGTACATGACACGGAACTGTATTCCAGCCTGAGGCCGCAAGGTTTATTGTTGTTTTGTTTTGTTTTGAGATGAAGTCTCACTCTGTTGCTCAGGCTACAGTGCACAGTCTTGGCTCCCTGCAACTTCTGCCTCCCAGGTTCAAGATTCTCCTGCCTCAGCTTCCCAAGTAGCTGGGACTACAGGCGCCTGCTACCATGCCCGACTAATTGTGAGCCAGCATGTTTGAAGTGTAAAGGGGCAAAGGGTGTTTTGCACTTCAGCTAGACTACTTGAAGAAAATGAGATCTGAGACAGGTGCGGTGGCTTATGCCTGTAATCCCAGCACTTTGGGAGGCTGAGGTGGGTGGATCACCTGAGGTCAAGAGTTCCAGACCAGCCTTGCCATTCATGGTGAAATCTCCTCTCTACTAAAAATACAAAAATTAGTCGGGCATGGTGGCACATGCCTGTAGTCCCAGCTATTCGGGAGGCTGAGGCACAAGAATCACTTGAACCAGAGAGGCAGACATTGCAGTGAGCCGAGATTGCACCACTGTACTCCAGCCTGGGCGACAGAGCGAGACTCTGTCTCAAAAAAAAAAAAAAAAAAAAGAGAGAGAGAGAAGAGAAGATCTGATCTGAACAAGTTTTAGGTTAAACAAACAAAAAAGCCCACCCACAATATAATTGCTCCCTTTTTTTTTTAAAAAATGATGTATTAGTACAGATGTTATGATCATTTTTTTACTGATTTTTTTTGTTTGTTTTTTTAAGATATGGTCTCACTGTGTCGCCCAGGCTGGAGTGCAGTGGCACGACCAAGACAAACTGCAGCCTCAGCTTTCTGGGCTCAGGAGATCCTCCCACCTCAGCCTCTCATGTAGGTGGGACTACAAGCAGGCGCCATTATGCCTGGATAATTTTTAAAATTATTTTTCATGAGGAGCAGTCTCACTGCATTGTCCAGGCTGGCCTCAAGTGATTCTCCTGCCTGGGCCTCCTCAAGTGCTGGGAATACAGGCATGAGCCACTGTGATCACTTGCCTTTTTTTTTTTTTTAATCAATGTAATAATCAGCTGTCTTTTCTCCTTGATATTGTCTGTGGAATAATGTTATCTGGGCAAATGTAGACTACTTTTTGCAGGAAATAATTGTAAATGATCTTTGTTTTATGTATTTATTTAATTTTTTTGAGATGGGGTTTCACTCTGTTCCCTGGGTTGAAATGCAGTCCCAGGCTCACTGCAGCCTTGACCTCCTGGGCTCAAGTGTTCCTCCCACCTCAGCCTCCCGAAATGATCTTTGTTTTAAACACATCTCTGCAGAACTGATCTTTCAGGAACTGTCTGAACACTGAGACAAATGACTGGGTGCCCCCTGAAGTCCCTGATGGTAACAGCACAGGGAAGCTGTTTTGTTATCGAGTTGGCTCCTGTCTGAGTCATTTCCATGAAATAAACTTTGCTTTGAGCAGGGTGGCTTCTCTTCAACACCAGTTCAGTTTGGTAAGCGTTTCTTCTTTGAGATGGAGTTTTGCTCTTGTTGCTTAGGCTAGAGTACAGTGGTGCAATCTTGGCTCACTGCAACCTCTGCCTCCTAGGTTCAAGAGATTCTCCTGCCTTAGACTCCTGAGTAGCTGGAATTACAGGTACCCACCGTTATGCCCCACTAATTTTTTGTATTTTTAGTAGAGACAGAGTTTCATCATGTTGGCCAGTCTGGTCTTGAACTCCTGACCTCAGGTGATCCACCCACCTTGGCCTCACAAAGTGCTGGGATTACAGGCATGAGTCATCTTGCCTGGCCTGGTAAGCATTTCATGAGCATTTACTGTGTACTTATTTTGTGCGGGGACCTACAGCAAACAAGGAACTCAGAGTCTAGTGAAGAAAGAAGGAGGTATTTAAAAATCAACACAATGATGAAGATAGAAAAGTAATAACATTTTTATCCCCCAGGCTTTCTGAGGGGCAGTGGTGTGGTGCACAAAGCTTTGGGCAGAAGCAGAGCCTGGGGACTCTGTGATGGAAGCCCACTGCCTTCCAGCCCCAGCCCGAGCAGCCTGGAGAGAAGATGTTTGTCTGCCCATTCCCAGCCCACCCTGAGTTCCCACCCGGTCCCTGGACGCCAGGACTCTTGACTCACTGCATTCCAGGCCCTAGCTTCTGCGGTTACTACTGGCAATGGCACACCAGGAGCCCTGGGACTCTGGCTGTGCACCAAGGTCTAGATTGCAAAGATGCCTGAAACCAGAGGGGGAAACCAGAGAAGAATTCATCAAAATGATTAAAATTGCAAGAAACGGGGGAAGGGAAAGTGATACCATTTGCTATGGTCTGAATGTGCCCCATATACTGAAAATGTAATCCCCAATGCAATAACGTGGGGAGGTGGCTCCTAGTGGAGGTGCTTAACTCTGCCCTCATGAATGGATTTATGCCACCATAAAAAAAGGCTTGTGGCCGGGTGCACAGGCTCACGCCTGTAATCCTAGTACTCTGGGAGGCTGAGGCAGGTGGTTTGCTTGAGGCCAGGAGTTTGAGGCCAACATGGCCAAACTCTGTCTCTATTAAAAGTACAAAATTTAGCCAGGCATGGTGGCAGGTGCCTGTAATCCCAGCTAATCAGGAGGCTGAGGCAAGAGAATCACTTGCACTCGAGGGGTGGAGATTGCAGAGAGCTGAGATCATGCCACTGCACTTCAGCCTGGGCAATAGAGTGAGACTCTGCTCAAAGAAAAAAGGAGGGGGTTGCTTGTGGGCATGGGCTTTCTCTCTTCTGCTCTTCCATCATATGAGGACAAAGCGTTCACCCTCTCCTGCCCTTCCACCTTCTGCCATATGAGGACTCAGCAAGAAGCCCCACACCAAATGCCAGTGCCTTGACCTTGGACTTCCCAGCCTCCAGAATCGTGAAAAATACATTTCTGTTGTTTACATATTATCCAGTCTTGGGTATTCTGTTGTAGCAACACAAAACAGACTAAGACATCATTCTAAGGCATGAGTGAGCAATTCTGTCTTCTTAGCACAGAAGAAAAACAAAGGAAACTCAAGAGAGGAGGTAATAACTGAGCAGAGATTTGGGAGTTGAGTAGGAGATTATAAAGGCTAAGAGGAGGAGGACACCCAGGCAGAAGGGACAGACTGGGACAAGGAGGCATGAGACAGAACAAGGCTCAGGAACCTGTGAGTGGGGCAGGAGTGTGAGGTGGGGGAGTGAAGGGCTGGCAAGGGTCTCTCCAACCCCTTTAGGGAGCTCCTAGGATTGCTCCATGGGCCAGAGGCCCCTTGTAAGCACAGTCCTGGGGCCAGCTGTGGTCTATGACAAAGTTTTCATCCGTCTGTGGTAAAATTGTTAAAGATTACATATATTATAATTGCATATTATTGTATAACATAATTATATATGCATATAATCGGACATTACATCTATAATTATATAGATGTATATAATTTATCTGAAGCAAATTTTTCCTGGAATGAACCATATTCAATTAAAAAGACTCTCTTTGGGCTGGGCGCAGTGGCCCACGCCTGTAATCCCAGCACTTTGGGAGGCCAAGGCGGGTGGATCACGAGGTCAAGAGATAGAGACCATTCTGGTCAACATGGTGAAACCCCATCTCTACTAAAAATACAAAAAATTAGCTGGGCATGGTGGCGCGTACCTGTAATCCCAGCTACTCAGGAGGCTGAGGCAGGAGAATTGCCTGAACCTAGGAGGCAGAGGTTGCGGTGAGCCGAGATCGCGCCATTGCACAGCAGCCTGGGTAACAAGAGCGAAACTCCATCTCAAAAAAAAAAAAAAAAAAAGGCTCTCTTTGATTCTGACACTATGCCATTCCTGCATTTTGATGTTTAAACATCTGGTCATTAATCAAATGATGTGACAATAAAAAGCTGGGCATTCTACATCAGTGTCTTCAGTTTCCGCTTAAACTTTCAGAGGTTGAGGGAGTCCAAAATTCTGGGATTCACTGAAATAGGATAATTGATAAGATTTTCATTTCTAAAAACTCCCCCAACAGTGGTATGGAGGTTGTGTGGTGATGAGCAGACTGGAGACAACTGGGGACCATGACGAGAATGAATAGGAGCCGCCTGGTGCGGTGGCTCATGCCTGGAATCCCAGCACTTTGGGAGGCCGAGGTGGGCGGATCACGAGGTCAGGAGATGGAGACCAACCCGGCTAACACGGTGAAACCCCATCTCTATGAAAAATACAAAAAATTAGCTTGGCTTGGTGGCATGCACCTGTAGTCCCAGCTACTCAGGAGGCCGAGACAGGAGAATGGCTTGAACCCAGGAGGTGGAGGTTGCAGTGAGCCGAGATTGTACCACTGAACTCTAGCCTGGGCAACAGCAAGACTCCGTCAAAAAAAAAAAAAAAGAATGAATAGGGGCCCAGCTCCCTGCATCCCTTTCTGTTTGTATTTCAGCATAGAAGTCATCCTCTTAAGCCTGGATTCAGGCAAGCGGAGTCACAGCCAGCCTGGACACAGCACCTGGGTCGTGCTCAGAGAGGAGCCCCCTACATCCTCTTCCTGTTGATCGATGTTGATTGGCAGGTGAAGGAGGTGTCTTTCCTTTTTCAAGAAATTTTTAATTTTGCTTTCTCCAGTACTTCCAGTCCTGAAAAACCACCACCTAAAGCACCCAACCCTCTCCCATGTGGTTCTTTTAAAGCAAGAACCTTTAATTTTGAATTAGAAATCCTTCATTTCCTCCACTCTTATTTCAAATCAGAGAGGTTGCCTGAATGATCCAATGCAACTTTAAACTCTTCCTTAAACCGAGGCCCCTAATGCCCTGATTGGTCCGTATTCCCACCTCTGGCTTTTCTGCATGGTCCGGGAGGACTGACCAGCCTAGTGTGAGTCATGGCACAGACCTGAGAGAATCAGAGAGAATGATCGTGAACAGGGGCTGATATCAAGATTCTTTCTTTCTTTTTTTTTTTTTTTGAGACGGAGTCCTGCTCTGTCGCCCAGGCTGGAGCGTAGTAGTGTGATCTCGGCTCACTACAACCTCTGCCTCCTGGGTTCAAGCAATTCTCCCTGCCTTAGCCTCCCGAATAGCTGGGATTACAGGCTTCTGCCACCATGCCTGGCTAATTTTTGTATTTTTAAGTAGAGACAGAGTTTCACCATGTTGGCCAGGGTGGTGTTGAAGCCTGACCTCAGGTGATCCACCGACCTTGGCCTCCCAGAGTGCTCAGATTACAGGCATGTGTCACCTCGTGCAGCCCAGATTCTTTCTTAAGAGGGAGGAGCAGGATGGGATGAGGCTTAGGAATGGGAGAGTTCAGAGACCAGGTGATGACAGGAGTATGCCCCTCCAACAGCCACTCCTCTCCCACTTCCCAAACACCAAGTAAACACACACACACACACACACCATGCACACCCCAAGCACACACCACACATGCACACACATACATACACTATTCACATGTACATATACATATTTACATACCAATACCACATGCATATCATACACATACATATACATGTACCACTTACACTCACATACATACACCATACACACATACACACCACACCCAGACATCCCCATATGCACACACACCCCACACTATGGACATACCATATACACATACATGCAGCACACATATATACCACATGCAGGCACCCATGTACACAGAGCACACACATGCACACACCAGACACGTGTACACATGTGCACCACACACATGCACATATCACTTGCATGCACACGCACATCACATACATGCATCACATATATGTACACACATACTGACCTCACCTACTACCCTCCTATGACTCTCACTCTAGCCTTCTTTCCCTGCCCCTTGACATGCCAGGCCTGCTCCTGCCCCAAGGCCTTTGCACTGACTTCCCTCTGCCCCGAACACTCTTCCCCTGCATAGCTTTATGACTCATTCCTTCAATTCCTTTTAGACTTTGCTTAGTTGCCACTGTAAGGCTGGTTGCCTCACTAGAAGGCGGGACACACCCACCTCTGCACTCAGCACCTGACTCTGCACCCGGCACCAGGCTCTGCACTTGGCACCTAGCTCTGCCGCATGGCTCCCCTGGAAGGCTCCGGCTAATGCAATCCTGGCTGGCTCTTGCACCAGAAAACCCGCCCAACAACCTGCCAACCAATGGCGGCCCGCCTCATCCCAATCCCACTCCCCTAGAGCCAATCAGAGCACCCAGCTGTTGCTTGTTCCTCATAGCCATGAGAACCCCCCACCCCAGGAAGTCAGCTGACTTCTCTGGCACCCTTTCCCTGGACCAGAGAACCTCGCCCAGGAGCTGAATAAATTGGCATTTAATTTTGCTTATACTGGCCTCAGTTTCCTCATTTTAAACTCGGCAATAACCCTTACAAGTGGTGCCGAAACCCGGGAGGAGTTCAAGACCCCCTCCTGGGGGAAACTGACTCCTGTACCATAAGCCAAACCAGGGAGCCACCACCCCTCTGATCATCTGCAGCCATCAATTGGTAAGACTCTTATTGCCCATAACCCCATCCTCTGTTTTCTCCGAACCTTGGGGTACTGTGTCTGTAATCATGGCCGCGTCAGGGACTCCTTTCCGTCTTGAGCTGTGGGTCTCGTGGAGATGTCCCGGAAGACAGGAATATTGTGGAGACGTCCTTATACACCTGTCCTTCCCCATAATCTCCAGTACTCAGGCATTGAGGTCTAGGATGCTGTTCCTCACTCCTGACTGCTCTGCAACAGAGATTGGACTATGGGTAATCAGGAGTCCCACCTAGACCCCAAGTCACCATTGGGATGTCTAGTCCAAAATTTACCCAAGCTGGGCCTCTCCATAAAAAAGAAAAGGCTGCTTTTCCTCTCCACCATGGCCTGGCCCCAGTATCCTCTGGACAACCAGTCCAAGTGGCCACCGGAGGAAACTTTCAATCTTGGCATTCTAACCGATTTAGACAATTTATGTAAAGGAAATGGTAAATGGTCTGAGGTCCCCTACATTCAGGCCTTCTGGTATCTTCACTCCTGCCGCACCCTCTGTTCCTCTTACACCACCGCTCAGGGGCTCCTGGCCAAAGAAACTCCCTCACCGCCCTCAGCCCCTTGACCATCCTCCTCCTTTTCTGACCCCAATCCGCCCAAAGAACTCTCCTTTCCACCCGTCTGACCCACAAACCCTCCACCATATGCAAAACCTCAACCCCCTCTTCCTAGTCCCAATCTAGCCTCTCCTGTCAGTGCTCACACCCGCTCACACTGTGCTCCTAATGATGAAACCTCCCTCCTTTGCCCCCTTCACGAGGTCGCCGGAGTGGAAGGTGTTGTTTGCGTACATGTTTCCTTCTCCCTCTCTGATCTATCAGCCACTGAAAAACGCCTAGGGTCATTTTCCACCTACCACTTACACAAAAGAATTCTGCTACCTCACCCAGGCTTACAACCTCACCTGGCATGATACCTATGTGATTCTGTCCTCCACCCTTACCCCAGATGGACGTGACCACATCCGTATGGCAGCCTGGGTGCGCGCTGATCAGGTACATCTCACAGACAATCAAATGCCAGTAGGTGGGGCAGCGGTCCCCGAGGCTGAACCTAATTGGAACTATCAAACTGGTCAAGATGGCTGCCGCTGCAGAGACCAAATGCTACAGTGCCTCCTAGTGGGTATGCAAAGTGCAGCCGTAAGTACCTTTTGGGTACTTAATTATGATAAGTTAAGGGAAATAACTCAGGGTTCTACTGAAAACCCTGCCGCCTTCCTCGACCGATTAACTAATGCTATGATCCTTCATACCTGGCTGGACCCAGCCTCTTTACCAGGGGCTACAGTCCTAGCCAACCATTTCATCTCTCGGTCAGTGGCTGATATTAGAAAGAAACTTAAAATGGCTGACGAGGGCCCCCCAAACTCCCATATGAGACCTGGTAAACATGGCATTTAAAGTTTTTAATGGCCAAGAGGAAAAGGCTGAGGCCACCTGTCAGGCCCATCTACAGCAAAAGGTAAGCCTCCAAACCCAAGCTCTTGTGGTAGCCCTGAGGCCAGCAGCCCACCAGGCGCCTGGTGGAGGAGGTCCATCAAAACCCGCCAAGAACTCCGGAGGCATTCCGCCTGAGCCTTGTTTCAAGTGCAGTCAGGACATTGGGCATGTCAGTGTCCATGTCCCTGACCACCTACCAAGCCCTGCCCAGACTGCAAGCAGCTTGGACATTGGCACAGTGATTACCCATCCCAGACTACAGGCCCATCCCCTGCACCTCTATGTGGATGGCAGGCTGGGCTGCAGGAAGCAATCCCATCGCTTGAACTTCTTGGCCTTCTGGACGACTGATGCAGCCCAGACTTGAAGACCCCTTTCACCCTTGCTGAGCCCAGGGTAACACTGCAGGTAGCGGATAAGTCCATTTCCTTCTTAGTGGACACGAGTGCTACCTATTCTGTATTGCCTTCCTACTCAGGACCTAGCATACCTTCCCAGGTTTCAGTCATGGGAATTGACAGAAAGCCTTCCTGTCCTAATCAAACCCATCCTTTAGCCTGTGTCCTCGAGGGACACCCCTTTTCCCATTCTTTTTTAATTATACCCTCGTGCCCAGTCCCCCTTTTAGGATGAGACATTCTCCAGACTGTGGGGGCCACTCTCCAACTCACTGGCCCCCCACACTCAAGCCCATCATTCGCCCACCTCCTACTGCCACTCTTAACCAATGCCATGCCCTGTCTTAACTCCTCGCCCCAACCCCCATCCCTTCTGATATAGTTAATGCCCTGGTATAGGATACCACCAAGCCTGTAGTGGCCAAGCATCATTCCCCAGTTAAGATACTTCTCAAAAATCCTACCCACTTTCCTTCACGTCCTTAGTTCTCCATCTCAAAGGCCCACCATCAAGGCCTGAAGCCTATCATCTCCCGCCTGCTAGTCCAGGAACTACTTATTCCCACCAGTTCCCCTTATAACACTCCTATCTTGCTGGTCCAAAAGCCATCCAGTGGCTACCCCCTGGTTCAGGACCTGCGCCTCATCAACGAGGCGGTGGTACCCCTCCACCCTGTAGTCCCCAACCCACATACCCCATTATCAAACATTCCCTCCACTACCTCTCATTTTACAGTTCTTGACCTCAAGGACGCCTTCTTTACCATTCCCCTTCACCCTGAGTCCTACTTTCGCTTTGCCTTCACCAGGACTGATCCTGACACCAACCTGTCACAACAGCTCACCTGGACGGTCCTGCCTCAGGGGTTCCAAGACAGCCCTCACATTTTTGGACAAGCCTTGGCAGCTGACCTTGGCTCCTGCCCCCTTCAAACTAGTCTCCTTCTCCAGTACGTAGATGACCTATTACTTCATAGTCCCTCCCTCTCCCTATCCCAACAGCATACTGCCACTCTCCTTAACTTTCTTGGATCTTGCGGATACCGAGTATCTCCCTCCAAAGCACAGTTATCAGTCACCTCAGTGGTCTACTTGGGCATTTGCCTCATCCCCAAAACTAAAAGCCTAACAACAGATCATCAGAAGGCACTTCTTTCACTGCAGCCCCGGACACTGCTGACCAGATTCTCTCCTTTTTAGGATTTGTAGGATTCTTCCGCCAATGGATACCTAACTTTGCCTCTCTAGCTAAACCTCTGTATGTGGCAGCTAAGGACACCCCCACAGGACCTCTCTCCCATCCTGAGGTTGTAAGACGGGCTTTTAAAACCTCTAAACTGCTCTGTCCACCACACCCCCACTTCATCTGCTGGACCTCAATCACCCCTTTTATCTGTTCACTGATGAAAAACAGGACATTGCTGTCAGGGTTCTAACCCAACCCCTGGGTCCTGTGTTCTGCCCTGTAGCCTACTTATCAAAGCAACTTGACCCCAAGGTTGGGGGTGGCAGCCTTGCCTACAGGCCCTGGGAGCAGCAATAGAACTTACCAAGGAATCCCTAAAACTTACCCTGGGCCAGCCCATCTCAGTGTTCTCTCCTCACCGACTTACCGACCTCCTCTCCCACAAATCCCTCACTCACCTAGGGCTCTCCCATCTACAGGAGTTCCACCTGCTCTTCATTGAGAATCCCTCAGTCAGCCTTCACCCTATTTCCCCACTCAACCTGGCTACCCTGCTTCCTCTTCCATCCCTTCCCCCTTCCCCAGCCCACTCCTGCCCTGATCTAATGGATGCACTTGCCAAACCTCGGGAGGGCCTATCCGACCTTCCCCTGCCTAACCCAGACCTTACTTTCTATGTGGATGGAAGTTCAGTAATAACAGCCTATGGGAGGTGAAAGGCAGCCTATGCGGTGGTCACAGATTCAGCCACCCTTGAGGCACGTCGCCTCCGTGATGGAACCACATCACAAAAGGCGGAGCTCATTGCCCTAACCCGAGCTCACACTAGCACAGGGAAAGCAAGCAAATACCTATACTGACTCAAAATATGCTTTCCTTATTACCCATTGCCACTCTGCCCTCTGGAGAGAGTGGGGATTCCTTACCACAAAAGGGTCCTCCATAATCAATGCTACACAGATCTCCAACCTTTTACAGGCCTTATCACTGCCCAGGGAGGTTGCAGTCATACACTGCCGAGGACACCGAGCCCAGCATGATGCCATCTCCCGGGGCAATGTACGGGCAGACACAGCAGCAAGATCTTTAACTAATGCCAGGTTGACCCCTACCCCTGTTCTCTTCCTTACCACAGCCACACAGCCTGTATACTCACCATCAGAAATAGGCCCTTATACTAAAGGGGGGAACAGAATCTAATCAGGGCTGGATCTTCCTAAATAACAGAATCGTCCTTCCCCAGGAACAGGCCCCTAAAATTATTGCTGAAATCCACCAGTCCTTACATATAGGGCCTAAGGGGTTACACCGCTTTGTACATCCCCTCTTTTTCTCACCAGGTCTGCAACAAACAATTGAGCAGGTACACAAGGCATGCATTACTTGCTCTAAAGTCTCGCCTCAGGGAGGCTTAAGGCCACAGTTTCCTACTCACCAAATGTGGAACAACCTATTGGCCCAAGACTGGCAAATTGACTTCACTCATATGCCCGCTCATGAAAAGCTCCGCTACCTCCTAACTTTTGTAGATACCTTTGCATGTTGGATTGAAGCCTTCCCCACCTCCCGGGAGACAGCAGACATGGTGGCCTCCCTTCTTACTCAAGAAATTATCCCTCACTTCGGCCTACCTGCCACCACCCAGTCAGACAACAGTTCAGCATTTATGGCCCAAGTAGTCCAGCTGGTCGCCAGGTCCCTCAACATCTCCTGGAAACTACACATCCCTTACCATCCTCAGTCTTCAGGTAAAGTTGAACGGGCTCACGGCATCCTCAAAGACCATTTGAGGACCAGAGGACTCCCACCCAGTGGTGCCTCTCCAACTGGGGGACAGCGTTCTCCTCTGAGAACTCAAACCAGGATCCTTGCAGCCCAGGAATCCTGGACTGAGGGCCCCACCACCAGGACCCATAATCTTGCACAGGCAAACTGCCAAACAGGCAGATGCCAATCTACTGTCTCCATCCTCATCCCACACGGTAAAAGTGTCGTACTTGGTCACGATCATGGGTTTCACTTTTGGCACGGGCTGTGTTTTCTATATGACCAAACCAAGGACTACTGTCATTGGTGGAACACCACCTACGGGGGGTGCCCATACAGCTCTTGTGTTATTCACAAGCCACAGCCTCCAAGCTGTCCCAACCGCATGCTCACTCGCTTCAGCAATGGTTCCTTAGCCCTCAACATCCGCGACCCCTGGCACAGCCGCTGGGATACAGGAGTTTCTGGTAAAGTCTACGAAGATCATACCTGGCGCCACCCTCAGGGAACATGGCTAATATTCCGGTCCTATACCGGCATCGTCTCTGAAGCAATAGAACAGCTCAGTTCTGTAAGCCATACAATCCTGCAAAATGAAGCCATCTTAACTAACCAATTCAAACCCTCAGATAACACCCCTCAGTCCTTCTCTTGGTTGACTCTAGTACAGCAGGAAGCCAACATGTTAAATTTAACTAAAGCCATGAATATCACCAACTGCTTTTTATGTGCCGCTCTCAGCAACCCCCCCTTAGCTGCAGTTCCCCTCAGGTCCGGGTTCAATCTGTCACAATCACCTACGGGACCCGGCACCATCTTAACGGATATCCGCTTGTTCCAAGTACACCCTCAAAATTTTTCTCTCTGCTATGAGACAGCCAGCAGCTCCAGTCCCAGCTGTAACACCACAGTAAAGGTAAAATCCTCCCTCTACGCGCCATCAGGAGGATATTTCTGGTGTAATGGAACCTTAACTAAAGTTATTAATGCCTCCTTCCCTTTCCCTTGCGTGCCTGTCACCTTGGTCCCCCAGTTAGAAGTGTACGGACAGGCCGAATTTCTATCCCTCCTTCCACCCTCCCCTAATCACCGAGACAGACGAGCAGTCTTCCTCCCAGTGGTCGTTGGTCTCTCTCTAGCATCCTCTCTGGTGGCAGCCGGGCTGGGTAGCAGTGTCCTAGGCTACAGTGTCACCTCAGCCACTCAACTAAAGGACAAGCTTCACGTGGCTATTGAAGTGCCGGCCGCATCCCTGGCCTCCCTCCAGCGACAAATCACGTCACTGGCCCAGGTAACTCTCCAGAACCGACGGGCCCTGTCTGTTTCTTCAGGAGCAGTGCTGCTATTACATCAATGACAGGCCTTGTAGAAGAAAATGTCAACACTCTCTGTCACCTCCAAGAGGACCTCCGCAAGAAGCAGAATGCATCAGTCTCGCCTCTTAACTGGTGGCAATCCCCCATGCTAACCTGGCTAACCCCTATTATCACTCCCATCATCGTAGTGTGTCTTCTGTTAATGCTAGCCTCTCTGTTCCTCAGGTTTTTACAGGCCCGCATGAGAGAAATTTCCAGGGTGACCGTAAACCGTCACACTACTTCACCCCATGTCCCAACCGAGGCACCAGCCAACTGACCCTTCTCCCTCACTCCGCCCCTGTTCAGCAGGAAGTAGCCAGAAAGAAACGGCGTCCTATATATCATCAAAAGAGAAGGAATGTAAGGCTGGTTGGCTCGCCAGGAGCTCAGACACACCCACCTCTGCACGCAGCACCTGCCTCTGCACCCGGCACCAGGCTCTGCACTCAGCTCTGCCACATGGCTCTCCGGAAGGCTGCAGCTAATGCAACCCTGGCCGGCTCTGGCACAGGAAAACCCGCCCAACAACCCACCAACCAATGCTGGCCCGCCCCATCCCAATCCTGCTCCCCTGGAGCCAATCAGAGCTCCCAGCTGTTGCTCGTTCCTCATAGCCATAAAAACCCCCACCCCAGGAAGTCAGCCAACTTCTCTGGCCCCCTTTCTCCAGACCAGAGAACCTCGCCTGGGAGCTGAATAAATTGGCATTTAATTTTCTTATACTGGCCTCAGTTTCCTCATTTTAAACTCTGCAATAACCCTTATGGCCACCTTCTCAGAGGTCTTCTCTGATCCCTTTATTTAAAATTTCACATTTCCTACCTACCCCCACATTCCGAACCCCCTGCACCTCTCTATTTTCCCCATAGCACTCAGCTTTTCTTACAGATCATAAAATTTAGTTACTATATTTATTTTGTCAACCCTCAAGCATTGGAAAAGTGGAGAATCAGCATGTGCCCTGCAAGGGAGGCTTGTGCCATCAGCTATGAGAGGCTGATTGTTTTTGGTTTTTGCCTTATTATTATTTTTTTTTTAGAAATGGGGTCTTGCTCTATTGCCCAGGCTAAAATATAGTGGTGTGATCACAGCTCACTACAGCCTCAAACTCCTGGACTTGAGCATCCTCCTGCCTCAGCCTCCTAAGTGACTGGGACTACAGGCACATGCCACTGTCCCTGATAAATAACTGTTTTTTTTTTTTTTTTGTAGAGCAGGGTCTGACTTGTTGCCCAGGCTGGAGTGCAGTGCATGATCATGGCTCACTGAAGCCTTGGATGCCTGGGCTCGGCATCCTCCCACCTCAGCCTTCTGAGTCCCTGGGGTTATAGGCCCATGCCACCGTGCCTGGCTGATTATTTTATTTTTATTTGTTTGTAGAGATGAGGTCTCGTTTTGTTGCCAAGGCTGATCTTGAACTCCTGGCTTCAACGATCCTCCTGCCTCAGCATCCCAAAGTGCTGGGATTACAAGCATGAGCCATGGCACCTGGCTGCTTTTTTTCCTATACTCTGTGGAAGGGACTCCCTTTCTGTGATTTGTCCTATGAAGGTATAAAGCTTGGTCTTCTACTATAATCCCTCTCAGGGAATAAGAGTCTAGAGGTCAGCAGCTCAGGCAGTGAGGACAGCTCCGCGTGGTCAGGAGCTTGGACAGTGAGGAGACCTTCGTGTTGCCCATAGGAACCCCTGCAGATCATGGCAGCACCTTCCCCAAGTGTGCCTCATGGTTCATGTTGGCTGCTGGAGTTCCAATTACCACATCTGCATCCCAGGCAGCAGATGAAGAAAAGAAGAATTTCCCAGAAGTCCCTCACTAGGTAAATACAGAGGATACTCCAGGTGCATCTTCGAACAAACTGTTTATGTCACAGCATCTGATGGGTTCCAAATTTGCTGGCATGTTTTCTACACCAGATCTTTTCCCACTTGGCCCTTCAGCCATTAGTCGGACCTGTGACAAGGTGCCGTACAAGTTTCTTCCTGGCATTAGAATGAGGAGAGGGTGGAAAGGCCCTTCTTTTATCTGTTTGCATTTTCTGGGTTTACATTTTGTTTATCCTCATAGCTTTGTTCCTGGATAAGGAATGGCTAGTTTGTAATCAGGATTAAATGGGCTGTAACCAAGAAATAGAAAGCCCAGTCTGACCTCCAGCAGATCTTCAGCTTCCATCAAAGACTCTCCCTCTAGGGTGCTTATCAGATTCTCTTTCAAATTTCAATTTACATTTCCCTCCTCACCCCTCCTTAGACCCTGGCACAGGCTCAGGCTTATCAGAATTTTTGAAAAGTAATTCTGATGCACGATTTCCCCCTCCCTCCTCCTTTCTGTCTCCCCACCTTTCAGTCTACTCGCTAAGAATGTTCTGGAAGACAGCTCCTCCCTTGCCCTGATAGAGTTTTTCGAAAGCTAAAGAGGCTGCCTGGACAGGAGACGTCAGGTTTGCTCAAATGCAAGTATCTCCAACTCTGGGTGCAGCAACCTCTTCAGACAAAGATAGAACGTTCACTGCGGATTTGAGTCACTGTTTTATAGCTCTGCCATGGAAAGAACTCTGTATTTGAAGAGCTGGCATTGCCTCTTGCTGACTGAGTGTCCTTGAGCAAGGCAATTACTCTGAGTCTCAGTGTCCTCATCTGTAAAATGAGAGACAAAGATTACATGAGATTGTAGAGATCTGTTTGCGGAGTAGATGAGGTGTTGTTACTACCATTGGTATAATACGGTGAAGGCAAAGGAGAAATGAATTGTATGGGGCAGGGAATTGGGGAAGGATTTTTGCAGAAGGGGGTTTGGAGCTGGACCTGAAGGAGGGTGGAAAGGCATGCCTCTTGTATCTTTGGTGTTCATGGTAATTTGCCCATGTCCTACCTCTCGGGACTCCCCTTGCCCACACTCCCAAAAATAGCAATACAATCAAAGGCCATCCAAATGTTCACGGCCTTTCACCCAGCAATCCCACTGTAGAGAAGAGGATTTGAGGAAAGAAGCCCTACAAAGAGCAATATTCACTCCTGATGCTTTTTAAAAATAGCCAAATGATGGCTCACACCTGTAATCCCAGCATTTTGGAAGGCCGAGGTGGGTGGGGAGGTCAGGAGTATGAGATTAGCCTGGTCAAGATGGTGAAACCTTGTCTCTACTAAAAATATAAAAATTAGCCAGGTGAGGTGGTACATGCCTGTAGTTCCAACTACTCAGGAGGCTGAGTCAGGAGAATCGCTTGAATCCAGGTGGTGGAGGTTGCAGTGAGCCGAGATCGCGCCATCACACTCCAGACTGGGTAAAAAGAGCGAAACTCTGTCTCAAAAAAAAAAAAAATTGATATCAACGAAATTAAAAATTCCATTATTCCAAAAATAGAATTAAATAATATGTAGATGTTTTAAAACTATATGAATATGAAAGATAATGTCTTTGTTGTTAATAATAATAGTAATAATCCTGTATTTAAAAGAATTATTACTAGATAGATTTACTTTCTAAAACAGTGAGATAAAGAGATCTGGCAGATACCACTGAATCAATCAATCAACATTAACTTCAGCAATAACGGGACACAGTGACATCATGGGCTTCCTGATGAGATGTGCTGGGCAGAACACCCCGAGAGTTTTGTAGCATTCCTGCCAGATTGCATAACCCTAATCTAGTCCTAAGAGAACAATTAGACACACCTGAATTGAGAGACCTACAAAACAACTGGCCCGTTCTTTCAACAAACGTCAACCACATGAACAAGACAGAAAGGCCGAGAAACGATTCCAATTTAATGAAGACTAGAGAGGCGGGCCAGGCCAGGCACAGTGGCCCACACCTGTAAGCTCAGCACTTTAGGAGGTTGAGGCTGGAGGATCACCTGAGGTCAGGGGTTTGATACCAGCCTGACCAACATGGTGAAAACCCATTTCTACTAAAAATACAAAAATTAGCCAGGCATGGTGACACACACCTGTAATCCCAGCTACTCAGGAGGCTGAGGCAGGAGAATCGCTTGAACCTGGGAGGTAGGCATCACAGTGAGCTAAGATTGCACCACTGTACTCCAGCCTGGGCGACAGAGTAAGACTCTGTCTCAAAAAAAAAAAAAAGAAAAAGAAAAGAAAGAAAAAAGAAAGAGGACAACAAAATGCAATGTATGATCTTGGGTTGGATGATAGATCATTTAATAAAAACGTTACAACTGGAAACACTATGTCCAGTAATTGGTGCTTTTGGATGTATTTTTTACCAAATTGGGATGATTGGTAAAATTTAAATATGGATTATATATTTAGATAATAGAATTGTGTTTCTTAACTACAATTAGTGTACTGTGGTTTTAAAGAGAAGGTCTGTGTTCTTAGGAGGCCTAGCCACAAGTATTTAGGCACGAAGGGTCAGGATATCTGCAATGGACTCTCAAGTGGTTATGCAAATAGCAATAACAACACACAGAGGAACATACAGAGAGGTTCAAAGAGATAAAACAAATATGGCAAGATGTTAACAATTGGTGCATTTTGTTTCCATTTGATTTTTGAGACAGGGTCTTGCTCTCATGCCCAGGCTAGAGTGCAGTAGCACAAAAAGGGCTCACTACAGCCTCAAATTCCTGGATCCAAGTGATCTCCTGCCTCAGCCTCCCAAGTAGTTGGGACTCAAGTCACATGCCACCATCTATGGCTAATTAAATATATTTTTTTTTTTTTTGTAGAGATAGGTCCCATTATGTTGCCCAAGCTGGCCTTGAACTCCTGACCTCAAGTGATCCTCCTGCCTCTTCTTCCCAAAATGCTGGGATTATAGGCCTGAACCACTATGTCCAGTAATTGGTGCTTTTGGATGTATTTTTTACCAAATTTTATGAGGGTTTAAAATTTTTATTTTTATTTGTTATTTTTTTTCTCTTTTTGAGACAGTCTTACTCTGTTGCCAGGCTGTGGTGCAGTGGTGTGATCTTGGCTCACTGCAACCTCCACCTCCTGGGTTCAAGTGATCCTCCCGCCTCAGCCTCCCAGGTAGCTGGGATTACAAACACATGCCACCATGCCCAGCTAATTTTTGTATTTAAGTAAAGACAGGGTTTCACTATCTTGGCTAGGCTGATCTTGAAATCCTGACCTCAGGTGATCCACCTGCCTTGGCCTCCCAAAGTGCTGGGATTACAGGTGTCAGCCACTGTGCCAGCTTAACTTTGCAAATGACCACCACCGTCCAAAACACCAAACAAACTGATTCAAAATGAGCAAAGACAAGAATAGACATCTCTCCAAACAAGATGTATGAATGGCCAATAAGCCCATGAAAAGATGTTCAACATCACCAGGCATTAGAGGATGCAAATCAAAACCACAATAAGATAACACCTCATATTCAGTAGATGGCTACTATTAACACGTATAAAATAGTACGTGTTGTCAAAGTATATAGAGAAATTAGAATGCTCGTACGCTGGTGGTGGGAATGTATGGTACAGCTGCCATGGAGAACAGTATGGCAGTTCCTCAAAAAATTAAAAATAGAATTACCACATGATCTAGCAATTACACTTCTGGTTATATACCCAAAATAATTGTGAACAGGGTCTTGAAGAAATATTTGTCCATACATGTTCAAAACAGCATTATACACAACAGGCAAACATGAAAACAACATGTGTCCACACACAGAGTAATGGATAAGCAAAATGTGGTACGACATATATGCAATGATTTTTTTTTTGAGACAGGCTCTTGCTCTGTCACCCAGGCTGGAGTGCAATGGCATGATCACAACTCACTGCAATGCCAGCCTTCCAGAGTCAAGTGATCCTCCCATCTCAGCCTCCCCAGTAGCTGGGACAACAGGTGCATAACACTACGCCCAGCTAATTTTTGTATTTTGCAAATGTTGTATATTTTATTTTTTTGTAGAGGTGGGGTTTCACCATGTTGCCCAGGCTAGTCTCAAACTCCTAGGCTCCACTTGCCTTGGCCTGCCAAAATGCTGGGATTACAGGTGTGAGCCACAGCACCCAGCTTATGCAATGAAATATTATTCAGCCTTAAAAAGGAAGTTCTGACACACGCTACAGTATGAATGAACCTTGAGGATATTATGCAAAGCAAAATAAGCCAGTCATAAAAAGACAATGTATTACTCCATTAATATGACTTGTAGAGTAGTCAAATGCTTAGAGATAGAAAGTAGAATGGTGGTTGCCAGAGGCTGAGGGAAGGAGGAATGGGAAGTATTGTTTAACGGGTACAGAGTTTCAGTTTTGTGAGATGAGAAGAGTTCTAGAGATTGATGATGTTGATGGTTGCACAATAGTATTAACGTACTACCATTGTAATACATTGAATGTAATACTATTGAACTCTACACTTAAAAATGGTTAAAAGGGAGATATTATGTATGTGTAGTTTACCTAATAAAATTCTATTTTAATAACTAAAGAAAGAAAAAAATTTGCACCCATTACAATAATAATTGATTCTAGTAAGAGTCATCAATGGGGTTAAAATTAGAGGGTACAGTTTAATGAAAAACAGAATATTTATATAGTTTCAAATTATCTGTTTCCAATATATTTATTAATTAGAAAAGAAAATGTAGTAACTTTACAGTGGAGAAATTAGGAAGTATAAATGTACCAGGCGATCAAAGTAAATACTATCAGCATTAGGGCAAATGGACATGTGCCTCCTGATATGTTGCACTAAGAAGGACACAATATCGTTTCTATGTTACTGCTGCCAAAATGTATGCAAAATCTGATCTAATTATGAAGGAAACACCAGACAAACCCAATCTGAGGGACAGCCTATAAAATAACTTGCCTATCCTCTTAAAAAATATGAAGGGCCAGGCTCAGTGACTTATCCCTATTGTCCCACCTATTAAAGAGGTTATGGTGAGAGGATGATTTGAGGCCAGAAGTTTGAGGCTAGAGCATGCTATGATCACACCTGTGAATAGCTACTGCACTCCATCCTGGGCACAGCTAGATGTCATCTCTAAAAAAAAAAAACAACAAAAGTTAAGGTCATGAAAGATAAAGAATGACTGAGGAACTCTTTCAAATTGAAGAAGACTAAAAGCACGTGACAAATGAATACAATTTGTATCTGGTATTTTCTTTTGCTATTACAGGACATTAGTTTGACATCTGGTGAACTCTGAATAAGAGCTGTCAATGAGATTATAGTATGATATCAATGTAATTTGCTTATTTTGGCAATTGTGTTAAGGCTAGGTGAGAGAATGTTCTAGTTTTAAAGAAGCATATCCTTAAGCATTTGGAGATAAAGAGGTATCATGTTTACAACTTACCCTCAATGGTACAGATAAAAATATGTGTGTGTGTGTGTGTGTGTGTATTGATGAGTCTGTGTGTGGGTGCACGCGTGTGTGAGTGCGTAAAGAGAGAGAGACAGGGACAGAGAGTGACAGAGAGAAAGCCAACATGGCAAAATGTTAATATTAAGGAAAATGTGGGTATATGGGATATGGGAATATAAGGGTATATGGAACTTTTTTGTATTCTTTTTGCAATTTTTATGTAAGGCTAAAATTACATAAATCAAGATTAAAAATTAAAATAATAACAAAAGGCAAACAGAACCCAGCAGCGAATGCTGGAGGTCTGATGACAATGAACCAGGAAAGTGTTCATGGGAAAACAGGATATAGAACTATAGGAATTAAACTTTACCCTGAAAAGCTTGGCATCTTCCCAATCAAACACAAAAGTGGACATAATTGTGTTTTCACAAAGTAATTTTTATCCTAATCTCCTTTGAAAACAAAATAAACTGAGCACCAGATCCTGCTTCATTCTCATCCTTTGTCAGGATGTCATTTTTATCTGAGATCACAATTGAATGTGAGTTGTTTAAAATATTCACAAATTAGGTGAATTCCCTGGAATTGGAATGTACAAACTAATACATTTGCCTCTACATGACATGTGGGAAATAAAGGAAAGTTCCATGGCCATATGTGGTCAGTTTCCAGTCCTCACAGGTGAGTGAAATTAGAACAAATGCCCCCTTCCATGAAATAGCCAATTGAACTATTTTCCCGCTCAGCCACCTGGACTTCTGTCTGAATTATCAGATAGAAAAGTTACCTTGGGGCCAGGTGTGGTAGCTCACAACTGTAATCTCAGCACTTTGGGAGGCTGAGGCAGGAGGATCACCTGAGGTCAGGAATTCCTTCTCTGAGACCAGCCTGGCCAACATGGTGGTCTGTACTAAAAATAGAAAAATTAGTCAGGTGTGGTGGCGCACCCTGTAATCCTAGCTACTCGGGAGGCTAAAGCAAGAGAATCACTTGAACCTGGCATGTGGAGGTTGCAGTGAGCCGTGATCCTGCCTTTGCACTTGAGCCTGGGTGACAGAGTGAGGCTCTATCTCAAAAAACAAACAAACAAAAAAAGAAAAGTTACCATGGCTTCTTACAGACATGCAGCCTGAGACCTGCTTGTTACATTTTGTCTTTTCTGCCTTATCAGGATGACAGCTGTCAAGAAAAGAGGACAAGTCTCAAAAGAGCAAGGTTTCTTTTTTTTTTAAGCTGGTGTATTACATAATTGTGGGTGATATTGCTACTGCAGATATCAGACAATTCTTTTTTTTTTCTTTCTTTTTTTGATATGGAATTTTGCTCTTATTGCCCAGGCTGGAGTGCAATGGCGCGATCCTGGCTCACCATAATCTCCACCTCCAGGGTTCAAGCAATTCTCCTGCCTTAGCCTCCAAAGTAGCTGGGACTACAGGCATGCGCTGTCACACCTGGCTAATTTTGTATTTTTAGTAGAGATGAGGTTTCTCCATGTTAGTCAGGCTGGTCTTGAACTCCTGACCTCAGGTGGTCTGCTCACCCTGGCCTCCCAAAGTGCTGGGATTATAGGCATGAGCCACTGTACTTGGCCTCAGATGATTTTTTTTTTTTTTTGAGATGGTGTTTCGCTCTTGTTACCCAGGCTGGAGTGCAATGGCGCAATCTGGGCTCACTGCAACCTCCGCCTCCTGGGTTCAAGCAATTCTTCTGCCTCAGCCTCCCGAGAAGCTGGGACTGCAGGCACACGTCACCATGCCCAGCTAATTTTTGTATTTTTAGTAGAGACGGTGTTTCACCTTGTTGACCAGGATGGTCTTGATCTCTTGAACTCGTGATCCACCCGCCTCCCAAAGTGCTGGGATTATAGGCGTGAGCCACCGCACCCAGACGGCTTCAGATGATTCTCAAACATATCACTGAATTTTTAAACGGTTAAGAAGCATGTACATTTTATTAATGTGTATGCAGCATTGGGATAGGTTCTGTGAAGTCAGAAAAACAAAGCCCATGGGGCTTGCCCCAAAAAGCTTATATCCCTGAAAAACAAGCACAATAACTAGAGAAAAAGACCAGATTATTACATACGCTTAGAAAATGTCCAGAGCACAATATAAAAATAAGTATTCTATGATGAATGTGTTTGGAACTACAAATTCTAAAGGAGGGACAGGGACACACTGTCCTAGTAGGAGACACAGCATCAATATCACGTCCTACAAGGACTGGACGATGTGAGGTGAGTGCCGGGCTATAAATAGCATATGACAGAGAATTTACCGTATATACTGGACTTACTCAGACCAAGAGATACTGATGAAATAAAGGAGCACAAGCATGCACAAATAGATCATGGGCATTATGTATAAACAATAGAGCAAATAGATCTTGTGGGCAGAAATAAAGGGAGAAATGTTTCCTTCCATAGAAGGGCAGGATGGTGCAGCAAAAAGAATAATAGCTTTGGTGTCAGACAAACTGGGATTCAAATCCTAGCTCTTTGACTACCTGTGTGAAACTGGGCCAGTTATCTGATCACTGCAAACCTTGTTTTCCCCATATAGGGCTACTAGCTTGTGCAGCTGTTATTAGTATTAAATTGAATGCTACATTAAGCATCCAGCAGAAGCCGCATTCAACAAGTGATATCTCTTGTTGCTGCTTGCACATTTCTTTTTTTATTAAAAAAATTTTTTTAAGAGGCAGGGTTTCACCATGTTGGCCAGGTTGGTCTTGAACTGCTGACCTCACATGATCCGCCTGCCTCGGCCTCCCAAAGTGCTGGGATTACAAGTGTGAGCCACTGCGCCCGGCCTGTGTATTTCTTAAAGCATCAGACTGTATTATTGTGTCTGTCTCCCTAATAGATTGTGAGCTTCTCAAAGAAAGGATTGTGCCTAATGGTCCTGGCGTTTTGAATTTCTAATATAGTATCCGATTCATGGTAGACTCTCAGTAAATGTTGACATAATAAGAATCACGAAAACTGTACATTGAGGTAATAACGATGGTTTAATGAACACTCACTTTGTGCCCAGCTAGGAGCATTTAATGAATCACCTTATCTAATCCTCACGACAATCCTTTGATTTTAATTATGAACATCCCATACAAGTGATCAAGGATATTGAAGCTTAGAAACCTGCCCACTCTTATACAGCTGGTAAATGGGGAGCCCTGACCTCAGCCAGGCTGAACTCAGGAGGCTGTGCTGAACCAGCAAAGTAGAGAACTGCTCTCCTCCTGTATTTGCCAACCAAAGTCTCATGGATAGACCAATAGGAGTTTCAGAAGCTGCCTGAGTACCAAAAAGGGAGAGAATTCGTGAGAGGGGTAAGAGCATTCCAGGCACAGACCACAGCTTCAGAGACAGCTCTGATGTGTGACGGAGGCTGGGGTGGGGGTTTTCAAAGGAGGATTGTTGGAGGCACAGGCAAAACAAAGACGGACTGAGCTTGGGGTTTCCCTCAACCACAGGCGTGGGGAAGTCGTGGAGCCCATGTCTTGTGCAGGTGAACATAGAGAAGAATCTCCATACACAGCTCTCGCAGCAGCTGGAACGGGCACTGCTGGGGCCCAGAAGCCCAGAAACAGAACCACAGATGGCATAGAGTCAGAAGTGCTTCTGGGGAGCAGGCTGGGGGCTCCCAGTGCTGCATTGCTGGGAGGGAAGTGAAGGGAAAACACCGTATTTGACAACAGATTGCAGGCAGCATTGGTTACTCTTCAAGGGGTAAGAGGTAGTAAACGGATGGCGCTTAATGCAGTGGTTATAAGTGGGGTCCTTGCAGCTAGGACACCTAGGGTCACTTACAGGCTCCCAGCGGTGTGATCTTAGCAAAATGATTTAACCTCTCTGGGTCTCTATGCCCCTTCTCTGTCAAACAGGGATGATCTGTTTCCTAGGTTTACTGTGAGTGCAAAATAAATAAATACTTGTGGAACACGTTATCTCTGATGGCTGATGAATTTAAAAGAAAAAGACAAGGTCTCATGAGATCAAAAGCGTTTTGCTTAGAAGGCATATTTCCTTGGCTTTTTCTTCCAGTTTTTGCTGGTTCAGAACTCACGCCCTCTAGGTTTTATACAGAACTTGCTGTTTTCTGAAGAATTATTATGAACTAGGTTCAAGGTCCTTAATTTTAGCTGCTTACAGGAAATGGGCACGTCCTGTTGACCCCTCCAAGTTAATAGGTGTGACATCAAACATATCCGGCTGTCTCCGATCCTCTTCCCTAACGTCAAAAGGCAGTACTGGTTTTCCAGTCCTCCAGGTGCAAAACCTTGAACTCAATTTTAATTTCATTCCTTCTCGTCTTCGACGTCAAACATGATTAGATCTTGCTCCTTCTTTCATTGCATTGTTTTAGACGTGGTCTTCTAATAACTTACCTGTCTCTACTTCCACCTTAGTGCCAAATTAACGATCAACCGATTTATTCAGGATACCGCTTAAATCCCTTATCTCCCTTTGTCAAGAACTTTCAATAGTTTCTTCTCCGAGTGATAGAGCGAATTCAAATGCCTAGATTTGTGATTTGAAGGCTGTACTTCAACCTGCCCCTCCCCAAATTCTCTGTTGAGGGATGATGACCTGAATCCACCCGGCTCGGCCCTCCAGCCCCCTTCGCCGCCGCCTGATGAACTCCCATTCCTTCCAGAAGAACCGGGTGGATTCTCGCCATCCCACCCGAAGCTTTCGCCTCCAGTTTCTCCAGCCCTAAGGTCCTTGATGACTTGGGGCCCCCACCTGACACTGGCTTGTGTTGTGCACTGGCGACTTTGCCTCGGTAGGTGGGACACTGTTTCCTGGGGAACCTCCACAGTGGGGAGCACGGGATCAGGCCATCAAAAACACGCGGAATGAATGGGTGGGTGAGTGCAGGAACGTGCTGGTGGCTCGGTCCCTTGGCTCACTCCCAGCTCCCACTGGGTCTTCCAGCCCGGGACAAGCGAATTGGGCCCCGGATGCCGCCGAGCGGCGATGGGGTGGGCGCCGTTTCTGAATCCGGAGCGTTTCCACGTCGCGGGCTCTCCACCGCCCAACCCTAACCCGAGGACCACGGTGCGAGTGCGGCGCTCTGCTCCCCACCCACGAGGCGCCGTTCGGTGCGAGCCGGACTAGTGTCGGGAATCGCAGGCACCGGCGCCCCAGGCCCCGCGGCCGGTAAGGCGGGAGGTTCGGCGTCGCCCCTCGCCCTCCCCCTCGCGGCCATTGGGCTGGCCCGCGGCTCGCGCGCTGGACGGGGCGGGGCCCTTCCCTCTCCCCGCGGCTCTCCTCCCCTATTTCCCTGGGTGGGAACGCCGGGAGGCGGGAGGCGGGAGGCGTGAGGCGAGGGGGCTGCCAGGGGCGTCGGGTTACAGCCCCGCCTTCCTCTGCTCCGGCCGCGGGACTGGGTTTGCGGGAGCGCAGTTCGGGAACATGTTGGCCGCGAGTAGCCGGAGCCGGGCTGCGTGGACGCGGGCGCTGCTGCTGCCGCTGCTGCTGGCGGGGCCCGGGGGCTGCCTGAGCCGCCAGGAGCTCTTCCCCTTCGGCCCCGCACACGGGGACCTGGAGCTGGAGGACGGGGACGACCTGGTCTCCCCGGCCCTGGAGCTGAGTGGGGCGCTCCGTTTCTACGACAGATCCGACATCGGCTCTGTCTACGTGAGTGCGCTCGGGGAGGGAGGCCGAGGGGCTGGAGGGCGCGGCTGGCCGGGGGCGCCCGCGGAGCCGGACGGACGTGGGCGTCGCAGGCGGGGAGCGGGACCCGCTGGCCGCTGGGGCACAGGGCGCAGCTCAGGGTCTCCCGCCTCTGCCGGGTCCGCGGAGGTCTCCCCGACCCGGTCCCTGCCATCCGAAGAGCGGGTCGCGGGATCCCGGACAGCGCCGGCTCGCAGGGTCTCGGGAGGCTCCGCGCGCTCCCAGCCGTGACCCCGGCACCCCGGGACCCCGCGGAGCTTCCTTTCCGGCTGCTGTGGGCTGCATCGCGGCAGGGAGGTCGATCCGCGTCCCTTGGTTGTCCCGACCCTTCGGGGCTAGGACCCGGCCGGGCCCGGGTGGAGGAAACAAGCCTTCGCGCGGAGCCTTCATAGGGCTAGATCCGGAGCTGGGTCGCAGCCGGCGCGCGGGCCCTAGGACTCCTGTGGCTGCTGGCGGGGGGCGGAAAAAGTGGCCAAACCCCGCTCTCCGCAGGGAGAGTTTCGCCGGCAGCCTCCGGTATTTGTGTGTGGACTCCGGATGTGTCTTGGCAGTGATGCTGCTTTCCAGTTGGGCTCGTTTCAGAGTCCAGAGTCCAGAGTGGGGAACACAGGGGGCCCGGTGATCCAATTTCCTGTGGCCCGGCATTGTCACCACGGAGGCCCCAAACCAGGAGCGGGGCCAGATGACCTAGAGCTCCCTGGAGCCTCTCCAGAACTGGCCGGCCTGGCGGCGTTGTCAACTTATTGAAGTCCTTTCATGCCGCTGCCTTCCTCGGCCGCGCACCATGTGGATTTCATATAAGGCTTGTGTGCATTCCAGGAGTTGGGGAGAGGGGGGTTGGAACTGCACACGCAGCGGCTGCAGCCTGTCCTGCCCGTGAAATGGCTGTGCTCCCAGTCTGGCCTGGGCACACTGCGCCTTAGACATCACTCACGTGAAGCTTTTCGGCTTTGCCTAAAACGAATGGGCTTTTAAAGTCCGGACGCACAAAGAGCCCTCACCCTTGTTGGTTGACTGCCCTGGCCCCTTTGGACAGTCTGTCGAAGTCTATAGACCCCTTTTCAGTATAATGCTTTTATTTTAACGTTTAGAGAGAGATGAGCGCTTGCTCTGTTGCCCTGGCTGGAGTGCAGTGGCCTGATCTTGGCTCACTGCAGCCTCCAACTCCTTGGCTCAGCTATCCTGTGGCTTGAGCCAAGGAAGGCAATTATGTTGAAATACAGATCAAAATATTAAAAATCACACATCTTATGTAGTATATATGCTTACTTTTTTTTTTTTTTTTTTTTTTTTGAGACACAGTCTCACTCTATCCCCCAGGCTGGAGTGCACTGGCTGCAATCTCTGCTCACTGCAACCTCTGCCTCCCCGGTTCAAGTGATTCTCCTGCCTCAGCCTCCTGAGTAGCTCGGGTTACAAGCGCCTGCCACCAACTGGCTAATTTTTGTATTTTAAGTAGAGACCGGGTTTTGACATGTTGGCCAGGCTGGCTTTGAACTCCTGACCTCAGGTGATCCACCCGCCTCGGCCTCCCAAAGTGCTGAGATTACAAGTGTGAGCCACCATGCCCAGCCCAATATATGCTTACTTTTAGCAACATTAAATAACAAGGTGTAGCAGTGGATCCAAGGGCAGGTCAGGTAATGAATGAACTTTGAAGATCATGAGCAATATTCCAAGACACGTGCAGTAACTATGATCTGATATGAAAAGATCTGTGACTTCTGTTAGTGACTGCTTTGTTGCCTGCATTCATAATTAAAGGAAATGCTATATATCAGTTTGTGGTTATTCTTTTTTTTTTCTTTTGAGAGGGAGTTTCACTCTGTCACCCAGGTGGAGTGCAGTGGCACAATCTCGGCTTATTGCAAACTTCACCTCCTGAGTTAAAGTAATTGTCCTACCTCAGCCTCCCAAGTAGCTGGGACCATAGGTGCCCACTACTATGCCTGGCTAATTTTTGTGTTTTTAGTAGAGACGGGATTTCACCATGTTGGCCAGGCTAGTCCCTAACTCCTGACCTCAGGTGATTCGCCTGCCTCAGCCTCCCAAAGTGCTGAGATTACAGATGTGAGCCATCTCGCCTGGCCAGTTTATGGTTATTGAAAATAAAAATAAAACTTCTTTTTATCATGTAAAGACTCACTGAATAAGAACCCCTTTGTTTGTTTGTGTATATGTTTGTTGGTTTTTGAGACACAGTCTCACTCTGTCCCCCAGGCTGGAGCGCAGTGGCTTGATCGTGGCTCACTGCAACCTCTGCCTCCCAGGTTCAACCGATTCTCGTCCCTCAGTTTCCTGAGTAGTTGGGATTGCAGACACAGCCACCACACCTGGCTAATTTTTGTATTTTTAGTAGAGATAGGGTTTCACCATCTGTGGCCAGGCTGGTCTCGAACTTCTGACCTCAGGTGATCCACCCACCTCTGGCTCCCAAAGTGCTAGGACTAAAGGATTACAGGCCTGGCCAAGAACCCTTTTGTTAAATTGGGACCTGCTGTCCTCCTTTACTTGTGACATCAGACTAACTGCACTACATTCTAAAGGTCTGGAAAATCTATTCCTACAAAACAGTTCCTGTCAAAGACTTTTCTGTCTATTTGGGTTTGATTGGCATTTCCATGAGAAGGGATCCCGGGGGTCTCTGCGTCTTCTATCTGTCCTGTAGGTAGGGTTCCCAGGAAGCTGACTTTGACTATGCTGGAGATTGGGAGGCAGGTTATTTCATTAGGGTGCTCCTCAGGTTATTTCATTGTGTAAGGGTGGGAAATGAGGAAGGATTGAGCAGGGAGAGAAGCTGAGAGCAGCAAGGCAGTCCCAGCAAAGGTCTCCGCCAGCCCCTGGGGGAGCTTAGAAGCTGGGACAGCCTTTCAGAGTCGTCTCAAGCCTTGAGAGGACTTGGTCCCTGTGCCCTTGCATGGATCAGTGAGTCAGGGAGTCAGCGGATAAGAGCTACCCTGGATGGAGGTGTACCCTGGGGTGAGGCAGTTTTTTCCCTGGAGGCAACCCTCAAAGAGGGCTGACGGTGGAGGGATACATTTCCAGCAGCTGAAGGGGGATCTGGTGACACATCGCAGTGTCCATCCCTGTCTACAGCTGTGCAGATGCTCTTTGCACATTGATGGAAGAAGGTGAATTGATATGAAGTGTAGGCATCAATGGATGGTCTTCGCCATTCTAGGCATTAGGAACATGAAAGAGACACTCACCAAGAAAGAAAACACTTGTTGGTTGTGTATATCTCTGTATGTTAGAGATTTGCTAGTTTTATGTAATTTAATCCTCGAAACAATCCTCCCTTTCTTCAGATGAAGAAACAATAATAGTATCAATAATTAGTGACATACCCAAGGGCATGCGACCAGTTAAATGCCAAAACTTGAATGGCAACCCAAGTCTGTGTCTGACTCATAGAGCTTTCAAGCATCAAACCCATTGCTATGAGCTGGAGTAGTGAGGGAAGACTTCACAGAGGAGGTGACGTTTAAGATTTCAGACAGGTCCAACTGGAGGAGGTGGACAGGAAATGAAGAGGCCATTCCAGATGTACTGCAGGAGCAAATGCATGAGGATGGGGAGAAGTCTGCCATGTACTGGGGAAACCATGAGTATGATCTGAAGAAAGCAGGTATTCGTATTGGAATAGGTTCCAAAAGCATCAGTTAGCTTTTGCTGTGTAGCAAACAACCTTGACAGGGTGCAGTGGCTCACACCTATAATCCCAGCACTTTGGGAGGCCAAGGTGGGAGGACTGCTTGAGACTAGGAGTTCAAGACCAGCCTTGGTGACACAGTGAGACCCTGTCTCTAAAAGGAAAAAAAAAAAAATTTTTTTTTTAAACCAACCTCAAAAACCTGTGACATGTAATATTAAGCATTTGTTGCTCACATGTCTGCAATCAGCTGGTAGTGGGCTGATCTAGGGTGGCCTTGATGGGGTATTTGGGATGATTTTGTTCTGCTCCACAGGTCTTTCATCCTCCAAGCCCATTTTGGCTAATATGGTAGCCACTAGCCCTATGTAGGTATCTAAATTTATATTTATTACAATTAAGCACTGTGAAAATTTCAGGCTTTCAGTCACACGAGCCGTATTCCAAGGGCTCAATACCATCATGGGGCCTGCTGTCATATTGGACGATGCTCCTATAGCACATTTCTAAATGTTTGCTAAAAATGCTGTTGGACAGCACCGCTTTCGAGGGCCAGCTTAGGCTTGTCCTTTTCACGGGGATGGCAGAGACACAGGAGAACAAGAGGAAATACCCGCGTGCTTTCTCAAGCCTCTTCTTGGGTCATATTTGCTAGTATCTCATGGACTACAGCAAGTCACATGGCCAAGCCCAGGGTCAATGGGTGAAGCAGGTCATCCCATTCTTGGTGGCAACAGGTATGGGTGCTGGCAAAGGGAATGAACTGGGACCAAATGACATACTACCTTGGGGGTCATGAAAGATGCCTAGAAGGTCGCTGGTGAGTGGGTTAAACCATCTGTAGCTGGTCATAAGGCATGCTCATCTTTAGAAAGGGAAGCTTGGCAGTGGTTTGCAAGACAGCATGGAGAAAAAGACCAGGGAGAGTTTGGAAGCAGGAAAATCAGTCCCATCCACTGCTGGTTGATCCAGACACATGGAAATGAGTGTCTACAGAAAGGGGGATGATCAGTGAATAGGGTAGACCTGAGAGGTGGTGTGAGATGCATCAACAGGACTTAGGATTGGTCACCTGGTCACACATGGGACATGATGGAGAAGGCAGGCAGTGACGGGGTGGCCTGCGGGCTGATTTGAATGAAAAGGCATTAGCCCATGTTGACTTTGTGGCATTAGGCCAACAAGGGGATCAGAATGGGGAGATTCCCTGTGGCTAGCAGACCTGAAAGCAAGCAGTCAGGTTGGGGAGGTGAATAAAACCTTGAGACACTGGCTTACCAGGGGAAATAGGGTAGTGGGGAAAAAGGCTGAGACCTGGATTCAGAGCCCTGAGAAATGAGAGGCAGTTCTCAAAGTGTTGTCTGGGTGTCCTGGAGACTTTTGCAAGGAATTCACAAGGTCAAAACTCTTCCTAATGCTACTAAGATGTAATTTGCTTTCTATACTCCCATGCTTTTTTGCCATATGCAGTGGAGTTACTAGAGACTATGCTGTGTGATACTGACACAACGGATCGAATATAGAAACAAGTAGGAGAATCCGGGTGTCTTCCATTCAGCCAGACATCACACTGATTTGCAAAAATGTAAAAACAATGATGCTTCTCTCTCTGAATGTTTTTGGTTTGGAAAATATAGTTATTTTCAGAAAAGATAACATTATTTACATGAACAGATAATGAATTCATTCTTATTTAAATATTACAAATACTTAAATGTTTCTCAGTTTTGATTTCTCTTCTGGTAGGTACTGATCGAGATAACCTATATAAATACAAGCATTTGGCTGGGCGCGGTGGCTCAAGCCTGTAATCCCAGCACTTTGGGAGGCCGAGGCGGGTGGATCACGAGGTCAAGAGATCGAGACCATCCTGGTCAGCATGGTGAAACCCCGTCTCTACTAAAAATACAAAAAATTAGCTGGGCACGGTGGCGCGTGCCTGTAATCCCAGCTACTCGGGAGGCTGAGGGAGAAGAATTGCCTGAACCCAGGAGGCGGAGGTTGCGGTGAGCCGAGATCGCGCCATTGCACTCCAGCCTGGGTAACAAGAGCAAAACTTCATCTGAAAATAAATAAATAAATACAAGCATTTGGGGATTTTCAGTAGTTTTTAAGAATGTAAAGGGATCCTGAGACCAAAGTGTTGGAGAGCTGCTGATCTAATGCTATCCAGACATCACACGCCCTAGCCTGGATTTGACAGATGTTCGCAGGCAGGAGGGTAAGGTTAGGGAGTATTCCGTGGGAGGGTGAGGTTCCGTCTTGCTTCCTCCTGTGGGCCACAGCAGACCTCCTGCATGATAAGGTTTGATTGTCCCCATGGAATAACCCTTTATTTTTGAATGGTAAATCTTCATAGTTCCAGCCGTTCTTTGGACCATAAAAGGGAGGCATGAATAATCCAACCCTTGTTTAGTGTATCGTCAAGAAATAACTAAGAAAACGGGCAGCTGACAGCCCTTCCAGTCTCTTTGTTCCTTTACTTTCTCAATAAACTTGCTTTCACTTTACTCAATGGACTTGCCCTGATTTATTTCTTGCACAATATCCAAGAATACTTTCTGGGGTTTGGATGGGGACCCCTTTCTGGTAACCCATAGATTGTCCCTAAGCTTTATTTACTAATCCTTTTGTTTCTATTTCCACTTCATGCCAGAGTCATTTCTTCCACGGGGTTAATGGGAATCACTTGTAATTTCCACATGGAGTTTTGTTCTGGCACTTCTAATGTCCGATCTTAGGCAAGTTATAGGAACTGAAACTTTTTTCTCAAAGAATGAAAATGATATTAATATTTACTAGGTTTAACAAGATAGCTAAAGTAAAAACACTTTGTAAGCTCTAAAGTGCCTTGCAAACGGATTAGGCTTCAGGTCCTCTTGGGGACTCTGGGCTGAAGTTAATCAGTCTCCACCTTGATTGTGTCCCAGACTTGCCTATTTTCTCAACTTCCTTTTTGTGTTTTCCTTTTTTTGGACCCTTTTCGTTTTCCAGCTTTTTCTAGCTGCCCCATCACTAACTTTGAAGCCGTCCCTCCCAAGAAACATTGCAACTTGCATGACTTGCCCCCAGTGTCTGTAAACTAGGCAGCCAAGTGTGACGGAAAGAGCCCAGGTTACTGTCTCCAGCAGATGTGGGTTCTGATCTTGGTTCCATCACTTGCTGGCTGTGTGACATTAAGCTAAATTAAAATCTCTTGTCATTTCCTCGTCGGTTTCATGTATTCGAAAAGAGGGATGATTGTACTAAATGCCTGTTGTATGACATTTTGAAAGATGAAAACAGCCTTATTAAAGGACCTCAACGTTAGGTGACAGTCAGTGTTTGTTGCTTTTCCGCTCTTTATGTTAAATTATTTCAAGTTCCCGCTGCCTCCCACCCATGGAGTTTGCTTTTGCAAGTTTCATTATTTTGTCAGTACAACCATTTGCATTTGTAAAAGGACCCTGTTTGTTTCTTGTTTCTCCTCAAGTATTCTCTAACCACACATGTTTTGGAGAAGGCTCCCCTGAATTATTGCAGGCTGCTTTCTGCCCTGGGGACTGTTACTAGGCTCATTTAAGCTCCCCCCACCCAAATGGCTGTTGTTTCACTTTTTCAGGGTGTATTTGGATATCAGAAAACCTTTTTTTTTTTTCTTTTATTTGAGACACAGTTTTGCTCTTGTTGCCCAGGCTGGAGTGCAATGGCACAATCTTGGCTCACTGCAAACTCCACCTCCTGGGTTCAAACAATTCTCCTGCTTCAGCCTCCCGAGTAGCTGGGATTACAGGAGTGTGCCACCACGCCCAGCTAATCTGGACATCAGAAATCTAACATAAATTTTAAATTTATTGAGCATCTGCATATAGACTTTCTCCAGTGACTCACGCCATCTGAAAGTTCACGTTAAAGATGAAATGAGACGGGAAGTGCTTTCTAAGATGGGAGACACCCTCCCGTTATAAGTGAGGTGCTCTGTCCGTCCCCTTCTTCTCAGTTGGGTTGAAACAATTGTACATAAATGGTTCCAGCTGTTACTCATGTGGTGCTTGGCATTTTCACCCTGGGTTTTTTTGTGATATAATTGACATGCTCTGCCCTAGGGCAGTGGGATGAAAAGCCGTATTGTTTGCTGTGTTTCTTGGGGTGAGTGGGAAGACATGGTTCTGTAAAGGGGCATTTAGTTTTACTGGCTGCATACGAGCTGAAGTTTAACTTTGCTAAAGGAACTTTTTCCCAGTGTGAGCTGATATTGTAAGCACTATTTCAGGGCAATATTTATGTTGCTCAACAGGCTGGAAATTGCCGTTTTTCAATCAAGAAGTTTTTACTCCTTAATGGAAATTCACAAAGAACCTCACCTAGGCAACATTTGGTTACCTTAAGTTACCTTAAGATGACAGTATTACATGATTATTATTAGCAGCACTCTCAGTGATTCAGATGGGCTTTCTCAGAAATACCTTCGGGCCATGAGGATTTTGCGGTATGATTAACATAGCAGGGAACGTGCTACTGTCATTGGGAGGGGTCTAAGGTGTCAATTGCAAACTTAAAGAGGGGCAGACAGAAAGAAATATGTGATAAACCCTGGTTGGGAGGTCAGAAAGGCTTCCCAAGGGACAAAGAGCCTTTGCCAATCATAGGAGCTGAGGGTTATCAAGGTTTTTCAAGGAGGTTTTCTTTTCTTTCCCTTTCTATTCCTTTCTCTTTCTTTCCCTCCCTTCCTCCTCTCCTCCCCTCCTCTCCCCTCATCTTCTTTCATTAATGTCCCCACCTATTCCTAATGTTCCCTTCTTATCCCCAAACTGAATTATTTTTATGTGAATCCCAAATATTTTATCTTGTAAGTATTTCAGAATGTACCTCAAAATAAAAGACTCTTAAGGCAGGGCGCCGTGGTTCACACCTGTAATTCCAGAACTTTGGGAGGCCGAAGCGGGTGGATCACTTGAGGTCAGGAGTTCGAGACCAGCCTGGCCAACATGGTGAAACCCCGTCTCTACTAAAAATACAAAAATTAGCCAGGCATGGTGTCAGGCACCCATAGCTACTTGGGAGGCTGAGGCAGGAGAATCACTTGAACCCAAGAGGCAGAGATTGCAGTGAGCCGAGATTGTGTCACTACACTCCAGCCTGAGTGATTGAGTGAGACTCCGTTTTGTTTTTTTTTGTTTGTTTTTGAGACAGAGTTTCGCTCTTGTTACCCAGTGCAATGGCGCAATCTCGGCTCACTGCAACCTCCTCCTCCTGGGTTCAGGCAATTCTCCTGCCCTGAGTAGCTGGGATTATAGGCACACACCACCATGCCCAGCTAAAGTTTTGTATTTTTAGTAGGGATGGGTTTTCACCATGTTGACCAGGATGGTCTCGATCTCTTGACCTCGTGATCCACCCGCCTCGGCCTCCCAAATTGCTGGGATTACAGGCGTGAGCCACCGCGCCCAGCCTCATTTTTTTTTTTTTTAAGATTTAAAAAAACAAAATAGTAAAATCATGATCACACTTGAGGAAATGATAATAATTCCTTAATATCATCCAATATACAAATGGTTTCATGAAATGTTTTATTTTGCTTTTCAGTTGATTGGTTTAAATCAGGGCCCAGACAAAGCCCCACACATTGCATTTGGTAGACGGGTCTCTTAGGACTTGTTGTTGAGACAGAGTCTCACCCTGTCACCCAGGCTGGAATGCAGTGGTGCGATCTTGACTCACTGCAATCTCCACCTCCCTAGTTCAAGCAATTCTCCTGCCTCAGCCTACCCAGTAGCTGGGACTACAGGCGCATGCTGCTATGCCTGGTTAATTTTTTTGTATTTTAGTAAAGATGGGGTTTCACCGTGTTGCCCAGACTGGCTGCAATCGCCTGAGCACAGGTAATCCACCCGCCTCGGCCTCCCAAAGTGCTAGGATTACAGGCATGAGCCAGTGTGCCTGGCCAGGACTTTTTTTTTTTGAGTTGGAGTTTCTCTCTTGTTGCTCAAGATGGAGTGCAATGGCATGGTCTCGGCTCACCATAACCTCCTCCTCCCAGGTTCAAGCAATCTGCCTCAGCCTCCCAAGTAGCCAAGATTACAGGCACCTGCCACCATGCCCAGCTAATTTTTTGGACTTTTAGTAGAGACAGGGTTTCACCATGTTGGTTAGGCTGGTCTCGAACTCCTGCCCACAGGTCATCTGCCTGCTTTAGCTTCCCAAAGTGCTGGGATTACAGACATGAGCCCCTGTGTCTGGCTGTGCTTTTAGGACTTTTAAAATCTACATGTCCTCTCCAAACCCCCAGCTCTTTTTTTTCCTTTAAACTTTATTTATTAAAAAAACTAGGTATTTCTCCATTCAAGTGTTTTATATTCTGGATTTTGCTCACTGCATCCCATTGTGTCCATTAGCATGTTCTTCTGTCTCCTGTATTTCCTGTAAACTGGCACAGTTAGATCTGGAAACATGACTGATTTCAAGTTATGCACTTTTTATTTTAGTAACTGACATTTTACTCCAGTGGCAAGAACAGCAGTAATGAACAATTCTGTAGCCCTTCATCTCACTTACAACAGAGCTTGCCCTCAGGCCTTATTTCTAAAATAACCTGGGTGCACAGGTCTTCGTCTGCTTTGAACCTGCCTACCCCTTTGTTGGAGGAAGTCAAGAAGTCGGGAGACTCATATGTATCAGACCATCTGTAAGCTCTGGAGCTATAGTGTGACCTCGACAAATGGAGTCCCTGACCCTGAAGGAATGACCACACAGTGGGGAAAGCAGCCAGAACCTACGAATAGACAGGAAGAAGACAAATAGGAAGCAGAGATCTCTATCAGGGGCTGCGGGTGTAAAGGAAGAAAGAAAGGGGTGAGTGGAAGGAGCTTACACTGGAGGGATCCAGGAAGCTCTCTGAGAAGGCACCATTTCAGCTGAGGCCTGAAGGAGAAGGGCCAGCCATGTGTCTAAGGAGGTGGGGTTGGGCGGCGGCATGCAGGTGGTAGCTGAGATGGAGAAGGTGCCGTATACAGTAAGTTCTCACTTAACATTGTGGATAGGTTCTTGGATACTGTGACTTTGAGCTAACCAATGCGTAACTAAACCAATTTCACTGTAGGCTAATTGACAGAAACAAGATGTATATCCTATGGCTCATATCTGGTCACAAACACGTCACCAGACTTCTACATGAAACCCCAAACATTTCTGGTATTAAACATTGAAGTTAACGTGGCTGTACATGCATTTCAGAAAGATGGATTAAAAACAACTAAGATATTATCTGCTCAATTTTTGATGAGTCAGTGAATGATGGAGGTCATGGTGGTAGTGGGTTCAATCAAGGGAGAAATGCTTGTGAAGCAACATTGTCAGCACTTCTGACCATCATGAAGTTCAAAAACAATCACAAATCCGGCTGCCTGCTGAGCGCTTTGGCACCGCATCATTTATTGGTGTGCGTTTGGGTGATGACCTGTACTTGAGGAATATTCATTCTGTGATAATTTATATTCATTCATTCATTTTCCAACTGCTTATTCTAGTTCAGAGTACAGGGTGGCCGGAGCCTATCCCCGCAGCACAGTGTTCCATGCAGGAACCACCCTGCACAGGATGCCGTCCATGGCAAGGGGTCTCCCACACACCCACACTCACTCGTAGTCACACTGTTTAGGACAACTTCATTCAACGTCAGCATACTTTGGGATGTGGAAGGAAACCAGGGCATCCAGAGAAAACCCATGCGGACATGGGGAGAACGTGCACACTCCACACAGACAGTGGCTCCAGCTGGAAATAGGTTTTTTTTTCCTCATCAATGTTATAACAAAACAACATTGAGTGAAATGACGTTATTTGGGGACCTACTGTATGTTGGAGCTAGGACATTGGTAAGAAAGAGAAGGAACCGGGACCCTCTTCCAGGTTTTCTGGCTTTGCCCACTAAGCGAATGTTGATGATGATGCTGGCCTGGGTGTCAGGCAGCCGCATGGGCCCAAGGACTCCCCAGCCCAATCCCCTTGGGGATTGTGCCTGAGTCTGTGCCTCTTCCCGCCTGAGAAAGGCCTGTGGCCTTTCCCTTCTGCTCCCTGCCCTTCTGCTGTTGAATTGCCCCATGACACTTTCTTTTTTTTTTTTTTTGAGACGGAGTTTCGCTGTTGTTACCCAGACTGGAATGCAATGGCATGATCTCGGCTCACCGCAACCTCCGCCTCCTGGGTTCAGGCAATTCTCCTGCCTCAGCCTCCCGAGTAGCTGGGACTACAGGCACGCGCCACCATGCCCAGCTAATTTTTGTATTTTTAGTAGAGACGGGGTTTCACCTTGTTGACCAGGATGGTCTCGATCTGTTGGCCTCGTGATCCACCCGCCTCAGCCTCCCAAAGTGCTGGGATTATAGGCGTGAGCCACCATGCCCGGCCCCAATGTCACTTTCAAAGGATGAAGAAAAGGAACGAGCCTAATAGGAGCATCCCGTATTTGAGGGATTTTGAAAAATGAGGCTTGCACTCAAGTGGACAGGAATATTGTTCATCAGGTTTGCTATTAATTGTTATCTCCAGGAAAAGAAGTTTATTAGATCATTGTCCAAAGCTTTGCAGTGCTTCATGATTTTGTCTAAAAATCTGACTCTTAAAACATTCCTTGTGAAAATAGAAATATTTCTGTGCCTAGACTCCAAATAATAACAGACACTCAGAGTGTTTTCAAAATTATGGGACTGATTTAAATTTCACTGGAAAACAGCTTTTTAAAACTAAGTTGTCTGTATGTGGCCTCGGGGTGATCACTTCCCACCAGCAGCTGTTCACTGCCAACTTCTGGCGGCTTGAGAAAGTGAGCCGTTTCCCACGCTCCTGCACGGCAGCTCCCTGGGATGCTTGTGCTGGGAGATGCTTGGGTTCCTGGAAGGGAGACAGGGACTGGCTGGGAGAAGCCCCTTGTCTGACTCCCTTCTCCACAGCCTGCCAGCACCTTCTAGAAAAGCCTTGCTGGTGCCAGGTGATGATGGAAAACATGTCACCCAAAGAGTTAACAGCTCATAACATGTGGTTAAAAGATATTAAAAGAGGGTTTTGTTAAGTCCGCATTCCCCTCCCAGAGCTCTCGTTCCAACTCTCACCTGGTCTCCAACCAGTTCTGCACATTGAACCTTTTTATTAACAGCAGGTTTCTGGTATATTGAGAGTTTGGTCTTTAGTTCCTTTCTTTTTTCTGACCCTGCCCTCTCCTCTTGTAATGAGGTGTGAAGAGACTGGAGGAGGAGGAGGAGGGAAATAGTGGCCAGGAGGAGGAGGAGGAGGAGGAGGAAGAAGAAGATGAGGAGGAGGAGGAGGAAGATGAGGAGGAAGAGGAGGAGGAAGATGAGGAGGAGGAGGGAGAGGAGGAGGTGGAAAAAGAGGAGGAGGACGTGGAAGGGGAGGAGGGGGAGGAGGAGGAGGAGGAGGAGGTGGAAGAGGAGAAGGAGGAGGGGGAGGAGGAGGTGGAAGGGGAGGAGGTGGAAGAGGAGGTGGAAGGGGAGGAGGTGGAAGAGGAGGGGGAGGAGGAGGTGGAAGGGGAGGAGGTGGAAGAGGAGGGGAGGAGGAGGTGGAAGGGGAGGAGGAGGAGGGGGAGGAGGAGGTGGAAGGGGAGAAGGAGGAGGTGGAAGAGGAGGAGGTGGAAGGGGAGGAGGTGGAAGGGGAGGAGAAGGAAGAGGAAGACAAGGGAAGTAAGCGGCCTGGAAAATCCACTGTACTTCCATCAGCTGAGAGTTGCTATTCTGCATTCGTGTTTTTCCTTAAAGAGGAAAATAAAGTGCCATTCGCAAAATCTCTCCCTTTTGATTAGGGAACTTTTTTCTATTTCTTTTTCTTTTTTATTTTTCTTTTGAGACAGTCTTGCTCTGTTGCCCAGGCTGGAATGCAGTCGTGCGATCTCGGCTCACTGCAGCCTCTGCCTCCTGGGCTTAAGCTATTCTCCTGCCTCAGTCTCCTGAGTAGCTGAGACTGCAGGCGCCCACTACCACACCTGGCTAATTATTTTTTTGTATTTTTAGTAGAGATGGGATTTTGCAATGCTCGAGGCCAGGCTGGTCTTGAACTCCTGGTCTCAAGTGACTTACCCGCCTCCGTTTCCCAAAGTGTTGGGATTACAGGTGTGAGCCACCTCGCCCAGCTAGGGAATTTTTTTCTTTCAATTCAGATTCTCTAAGGAAAACGACCACTGGCTTTGTCTTCCATCATCAGTGGATTGTGCAATAACAAGAAAGTGAGGGGGTGTCAGACCTTGAGGGTGAGCCCGAGTGCCTCCACACCAAGGGGCTGTTTGCCACAGTATCTCAGGGGCCCTTTTTCCATTTTCCCAAGGCGTATGGGTTTTAGCTTAAGAACAGTGATATCTTTTTTGAAACGAAATTTCACTCTTGTTGCCTAGGCTGGAGTGCAATGCTGCAATCTCGGCTCACTGCAACCCCCATCTCTCAAGCTCAAGCGATTTCCCTGCCTCAGCCTCCTGAGTAGCTGGGATTACAGGCACGCGCCACCATGTCCAGCTAATTTTGTATTTTTAGTAGAGAAATTTTAGTTTTACCATATCGGTCAGGCTGGTCTTGAACTCCTGACCTCAAGTGACCTGCCCGCCTTGGCCTCCCAAAGTGCTGGAATTACAGGTGTGAGCCACCATGCCCAGCCAGTGACATCTTTTAATAGGCAGTTATAATTGACTTCAAGTAGGCAATTCATGTAGGTAATTAAAAGGACCAAATTTAGAGTCAGACTCCGGGGGTTCAAATCCCTGTGTTGCCACTTATTACTTGGTAACTTTGGTCACACTGATGAATTTGCCTAATTTTCCCCATTAGAAAAATATGGGTATCAGTAGTACCTAGCCTCCCCCCGCCGCTGCCCCCAAGACAGAGTCTTGCTATGTTACCTGGGCTGGAATGCAATGATGCGGTCTCGGCTCACCGCAACCTCCACCTCCCGGGTTCAAGTGATTCTCCTGCCTCAGCCTCTCAAGTAGTGGGGATTACAGGCGCCCACCATCATGCCCAGCTAATTTTTGTATTTTTAGTGGAGACCAGGTTTACACCATGTTGTTGGCCAGGCTGGTCTTGAACTCCTGACCTCGTGATCCACCCGCCTCGGTCTCCCAAAGTGCTGGGATTATGGGCGTGAGTCACAGTGCCCAGCCAGTAGTACCTAGTCTTAAAAGGTTCTTCTGAGCATTAGATGTTAGTAAAATGCCTGGAATATGGTAAGTATTCAGTAAATATTAGCTATTATCCTGACACATTAAACTATTCATCTCTTTGCATCAGTCCTTTTGCTTATCCTTGTGTATATCTTAAAGGCAGGGACTGGACCTTAACTGTTTTTCTTTTCTTTTTTTTTTTTTTGAGACAAGGGTTCACTCTGTCACCTAGGCTGGAGTGCAGTGGCGCAATCATGGCTCTCTGCAGCCTCGACCTCCCGGGGCTTAAGCAATCCTCCCAGCTTAGCCTCCCACGTAGCTGGGACTATAGGCCCGGGCCACCAAGCCTGGCTAATTTTTTGTATTTTTGTGTAGAGATGGGACCTCACATTGTGCTTTGTACCCACAGCACTAAGCAGTCCTAGCAGGGAGTGATTATTCCCTTTTCTGAGTAAATTCACTAGGATTTGAATAATGACCCCTGTTCTCCTTCCACACAGCCCATTTTGCCTAGAAAAGAATGCTGGGGTTTGCAGTTCAGGCTCATATCTTTCTCAGATTCTGTTGTATTTTACATAGCCTGGGTACTGGTGACAGTATTCTGGGGGTGGGTGCTCAGCCTTACTGAGAAAGGACTTGTTTCTGCATTCCTTTTAACCACACTTGGTTTGGCACAGGTCACCACAAATGGTATCATCGCCACGAATGAACCCCCAGCCAAAGAATCCCATCCCGGGCTCTTCCCACCAACATTTGGTGCAGTCGCCCCTTTCCTGGCCGACTTGGACACGACGGATGGTCTGGGGAAGGTTTATTATCGAGAAGACTTTTCCCCCTCCGTTACTCAGCGGGCAGCAGAGTGTGTCCAGAGAGGGTTCCCGGAGATCTCTTTCCAGCCTAGTACTGTGGTGGTTGTCACTTGGGAATCCGTGGCCCCCTACCAAGGACCCAGCCGGGACCCGGACCAGGAAGGCAAGGTAAGCACTCTTCCAGGTCCACGTGCAGGGAGTCGGACACATTGTCTTTGTATATTTTGGTCTCACGCTTTGTGCTGCTTTGACATACATCATGATATACATCATACACCGTTGACACAGACAGGAAATCCAAAGCGGAATCTAGTAGGCAGTTATTGCAGGACCCAAACCTCCAGAAGCTTATCTGCAAGGCTGTACAACTCTATGTTTCAAAGACAAGTAGACATAAAAAAAAGCCAATTTCTGCCAAGACTGCTATGTGGCAAAAATAGGGTTGATAAATGGTATTCCCTGGCTGCTCTTACCTCAGGTGGCAGATAGTGGAAGGATAGCTTTGCTTTCCCTCCCCTCCCCTCCCCTCCCCTCCCCTCCCCTCCCCTCCCCTCCTCTCCCCTCCCCTCCCCTCCCCTCTCCTCCCTTCCCCTCCCTTCCCTTCCCTTCCCTCCTCTCTCTCCTTCCTTTCTTCCCTCCCTTCCTTCTCTCTCTCTTTCCTTCCTTCCTTTCCTCCCTCCCTCCCCTCTCTCCTTCCTTCCTTCTTTCCTTCTTTCTTCCTTCCTTCCTTCTTTCTTCCTTTCTTCTTTCTTTTCTCTTTCTTTTGATGGAGTCTGCCCAGGCTGGAGTGCAGTGGTGCAGTCTCAGCTCACTGCAGCCTCTTCCTCCCAGGTTCATGCAGTTCTCATGCCTCAGCCTCCCTAGTAGCTGGGATTACAGGCATGGGCCACCATACTGGCTAATTTTTATATTTTTAGTAGAGATGGGGTTTCACCATGTTGGCCAGGCTGGTCTTGAACTCCTGACCTCAAGTGATCCACCCGCCTCGGCTTCCCAAAGTACTGGGATTACAGGCCTGAGCCACTGAGTCCAGCTGGAAGGATAGTTTCTGATTAGAGAAATTATCGATGTGAAATGATAGGTTAAAATAACAAAGTACTCCTAGGGATGCAAAGATAGAAAAGTAGAGCCCAGACTTGAGTTGGGGAGGCAGGAATCATTTGGACCATGTGAGTGGCTCAGAACCCAAGTGTTGCCATAACCCAGGGTTGGCACCTCTGCGGGTGCGGTCTTCAGGGAAGGCTGAAGGGCAGGGCTGTGGGGCATGGGCTTGCACTTAAAGGAAGCAGGGTATTTGAGTAGGTTGGGAACTCATTGCTAGACCTGAAGTGACTTTTTAGGACAGGTCTCAATTTTCTCTTGGAAAAAAAATTTCTGTCTACCCTAACTTCGCTTTTACAGGGTAATGAGGAAGAGAGAAGCTCGAAGGGTCCCAAACCACTTCATATAAGTGGGAGATACTTCGGGCTGGTGGTTCCTAAAGTGTGTACCTCAAAACATCGGTCCTACATGATAGTCCTTGAGGAAAAGGCCTTCTAGTTTGGGAAATGCTGAAACTGTGTCTCCCTCTTGGTGATTCACCCGGAAAAGTGCTGCAGTCAGGAAACTTGCCTAATATTGTTTTTTTTGTTTTTTTGTTTTTGGAGACAGAGTCTTGCTCTGTCACCCAGGCTGGAGTGTAGTGGTGCCATCTTGGCTCACTGCAATCTCCATCTCCTGGGTTCAAGTGATTCTCTTGCCTCAGCCTCCTGAGTAGCTGGGACTAAAGGCGTGAGCCACCACTCCCGGCCTTGCCTAATATTGTTTAACTGAGCAGTCTCCAAACCTGTGACCACACCTCTTCCTTCCCTGCTCATCAAGGACACATTACATCCCACAGCACACTGCGGGAAAGTCTGTTACCGGCCACATGACACATTTTGCTCGCCAGCTATTATCTGTCTGAGTGTGAAACTTGAAAACAGTTTAAATGTTAAATGTCCCAAGTGCCTCCCTTTCACTTGGGCCATAAACACCCAATCCCTAGTATGGAGGGGCCCTTGCTTGCCCCTTGGGTCTCATCTGTTCTACCTCCGCCAACCCTTTGCAGCCGCTGTGCCAAATGCCGTGTAATTCCCTGACCTTGCCTCCACTCTTCCCCCACCTCCCCCGCAGTATCTTGCGCAGGCTGTCCTCTCTGCTTGATACGTCCTCTCCCTGATACCCCTATAGGTGGCAACTTCCTCCTGCTTGTTCATTCAGACTGTGGCCTCCCGTGAGGCCTTGACCAACCGCAGCCTCCTCCAGTCCCACCCCTCGTGGCATGGGACGCTTCCTCTTACAGCTCCTGCAGCACTTTGCAAATATTGCTATTACAGAATCCAACCTCAGGTTTTGCAATATTTTGTTCACATGTAAGCCTTCCCATCTAGACTGTAGATTCTTATGAGTGCGGGAACCACATTATTTTTTTCTTCACATCCACAGAGCTCAGGACGATGCCTGGCATGTAGGAAAGGTGCTAATATTAAAGGAATACTTGCTCTGTGTCGGCTTTTTTTTTTCTTTTTGAGACAAGAATTTTATTCTTATTGCCCAGGCTGGAGTGCAATGGCGTGATCTTGGCTCACTGCAACCTCCGCCTCCCAGGTTCAAGCGATTCTCCTGCTTCAGCCTCCCAAGTAGCTGGGATTACAGGTGCCCACCACCATACCCAGCTAATTTTGTATTTTTTTTAGTGGAGACAGGATTTTGCCATGTTAGTCAGGCTGGTCTCGAACTCCTGACCTCAGGTGATCCACCCCCCCCTCCTCCTCCCAAAGTGCTGGAATTATAGGCATGAACCACCATGGCTGACCAGCCTGCTCTTTCAGATGTTACCTCATGTAGTCTTCCTCATTTCTGTGAAGGAGGTGGTTTTATCTCCATTTTACAGATGCAAACATCGAGGCTTAGGAAACTCAGGTATCATGCCCAAGGTCACACAGCCACTAATGAGTAGAGCAAAGATTTGGAGCCAGGTCTGTTTTCTACCACATCTCATGGTTTTATTTTCCTACTATATGGTGCTTCGGTTCAGTAAATGTTTGTTAAATGATGAATGTGGTTGAATATGTTTAAAGGCCATGGAAACAAATTCTGTGGGTAAAAATGTCCTAAATTGCATGAGATTTTAGGCCACCATCTGGAGGTACCATCTGTACAATGTTTTGTTAACCTTAGGGCCACACTCATGCAGAAGATATTTACGAATTAATCAGAAAATGTCATGTTGGCATCGCCTTAGGGATATTTCAGTGGAACTATCCCAGAGTCCTTGGTCCCTGCTACAAAAGTACTTCTTTTAGAATAAGGTGAGGATATTGCTGTGTCTCTACAGTACTGTACTCTTTATATATCGTCTGGTGAATAACGCATTTTAAGATCTGTAGATATTTTCCCAAGTAACTGAATTTTAACTCATCTTCACAGAGAAACACGTTCCAGGCTGTTCTAGCCTCCTCTGATTCCAGCTCCTATGCCATTTTCCTTTATCCTGAAGATGGTCTGCAGTTCCATACGACATTCTCAAAGAAGGAAAACAACCTAGTTCCTGCAGTGGTTGCATTCAGTCAAGGTTCAGTGGGCTACTTGTGGAAGAGCAACGGAGCTTATAATATATTTGCAAATGACAGAGAATCCATTGAAAATCTGGCCAAGTATGCTTTGTTTGTTCTTCAGTAGACTCTCAATAATATTTTTTAATAAGGATAATGTAATGGGTATTATAGATAGTTACCTAAACATGTTCCTGTGGATTTAAGTTTTGCATACAGTTTTTATATTATTAAGTACTCTTTTTCTGATGAACTTAAGGGAATATGTTCTTAGAATGAACAGCTACCCTATTTTTTAAATATCATCCTCATTCAAAACAGTTTTTTTTTTTTTTGAGACGGAATCTCACTCTGTTGCCCAGGCTGGGGTGCAGTGGCGCTATCTCGGCTCACTGCAGCCTCCACCTCTCAGGTTCAAGTGATTCTCTCGCCTCAGCTTCCAGAGTAGCTGGAGTCACAGGTGCGCGCCACTATGCCCAGCTAGTTTTTGTATTTTAGACAAATTGATTAGATGGGGTTTCACCATGTTGGCCAGGCTGGTCTTGAACTCCCGACCTCAGGTGATCTGCCCACCTCAGCCTCCCAGAGTGCTGGTGTGAGCGACTGTACCCAGACTTAAAACAGTTTTTACCATTTTTTTCTTTAAGTTCAGTTAGAAATAAGGGTTATTCAAAGCTATCTCCTTCTTTGATCTCAAGGCTGAGAAAACCTTTTCCTTCACATTGACTAGGGGGAAAATTCTTACAACGGAAATAGTGCTCTCAGGTTAGGTTGTAGAATTGGCAAAAGGGGGAAAAGCTCAAATTGGTTTTTGAAAGTTAAAACCTTTCTTCTCCCATTATTCTTTAAAAACCAAGAGTGAATCCTCTAAAACCACCTTTGAATTTTATATCATCAAATCTAGCTGGCGATTCCTCTGCCCTTCACTTAGTACTGAGTGCTGGTAAATGCTTAACAACTGGTTTTATGAGGGCAGGGGGAGCCCTGATTTCCAGCATTTGCCTATTTCTGTGATGTAAATACTCCTACCATGGCCAATTTCAAGTTACTAACATCATGTCACTCAATGAAGAGTTCAGAAAACATGCACCACTATATATATTCTCACCATAAAGATACAGTAGATTTAATATATATAATTTCAAGAGCATGGATAGTAAGAGAATTAGAATATGATGAGTTTTGGATATTTTTTCCTGTTAAAAAATATAACTTGTTTAATTAGAAGCTCATGTACTTTAATTGTTTTAATTGTTAATTTAATTTAATTGTTTAGAATGGCTATGTTCAATAACTGGCTTGCAAAATTCCTAAAATTTTAACAGCTAGCTCTCACAAGCGAGTACAAATAAGCTCCCACACATCACTGTCCTTACTCGAATCTCGGGTTTTCATGACATACTCCTCAGATTTGTTAGTTTGCTAGAATGGCTCACATAACACAGAAAAATGCTTTCCTATTACCAGTTCGTTCTAAACGATACAACTCAGGAACAGCCAAATGGAAGAGAGAAATAGGACAGGGTATGGGGAAGAGGACAGGATTCCATGTCCTCTCTGGGTACACCACCCTTCCAGTGCCTTGATGTGTTCAACCCAGAAGCTCTCTGAACCCATCATTTCAGGATTTTTATGGTGGTTTCATTACATAGGCATGGTTGATTAAATCCCTGATCATTGCTGATTGACCCAATCTCCAGCCCATCTCTTCTCCCTGGAGGAATGGAGAGAGCTGAACATTCCAACCCTCTAATCATGCCTTGGTCTTTCTGGCCACCAGCCTCCATCCTGAAACTGTCTAGGAGCCTCCAGCCATCAGTTGACTCATTAGCGTACAAAAGACACTCTTATCACTCCGGAAATTCCAAGGGCTTTAGGAGCTCTTGTATCAGAACCCGAGGACAGAGACCAAATATGTATTTTCTATTGTATCAGACTGTGCGGTGGAAAGAGATAGTGGAGAACATGAATGACTTCAGTCCTAAAGCTACCGTCAGTCCTATGAGCCACCTTAGCTCGTAAGGTGGGGCATGTAACCAGCAGTTAGGATGAGTAAGTTGATTTTTAAGTCCTGACAGTGTCCCTGCAGCCAGCTCTGGAATGGCTGGGACTGAGCCTGTGCCAGTATTGTGCCCATTTGGACACAGCCTCATGATGCCCAGACATGGTGGCCAGTGCTCTGTCCACTCTCCAGTCCTTGCTGCAGGTGATGGGTTGCAGACCAACACAGATCCCCAGGTCTCCCTCTACTTGGGTAGTGGCGGCTGTTGGTGGGTTGCTGGCCTATTTCTAAGAAGCCTGTCCTTCTTCCTAGGAGTAGCAACTCTGGGCAGCAGGGTGTCTGGGTGTTCGAGATTGGGAGTCCAGCCACCACCAGTGGCGTGGTGCCCGCGGATGTGATACTCGGAACCGAAGATGGGGCAGAGTATGATGATGAGGATGAAGATTATGTCCTGGTGACTACTCATCCGGGCCTGGAGGATGTGAGCACCACACCCTTCCCCTACAAGGCTCTGAGAAGGGGAGGTGCTGACACATACAGTGTGCCCAGCGTTCTCTCCCCACACTGGGCAGCTACTGAAAAGCCCCTTGGACCTCCCACGGAGAGGGCCAGGTCTTTCCAGTTGGCAGTGGAGACTTTTCACCAGCAGCACCCGCAGGTCCTAGATGTGGATGAAGTTGAGGAAACGGGAGTTGGTAAGACCATTTAAGCTGCAGTTGGTAACGTTCTTGGACGTGTGGGCTCCCAGACAGGCATATTGCTGCGGAGATGTCGGCTGTGAGCATCATGGTGGTTTGTAAGAGCCTGGGAAAGTAGAGGCTGAACTCTCACAGCGGGGAGCCTTGGTGTTACGTGCCCGATGGCTTCAGAGATGCTCATTGATCTTTTGGGATTAGGACTGTGGTTTTGGAGACTGTTGAGTGTGTCTTCTTTCAAGTTTCCTAGTATTCCATTCTGTCTGTTTTAAAGAGAAAACATGCTTTAGAATTATTTTGGAAGTCAGATTTTCTTGTAATTTCTCAGACCAGAAATGTATTCATCCACCTGAAAAAACATTTTAGAAGTTCTTTGGCTGTTAATGAAGCTTATCTTTGACATTTACTTCCTCTTGGTTTTGGAATTAGAATTGTTGATTATTTTTCTTTCCAGATCCCATCAGTTTCAGAGTTGGTTTGTGGAGATTAAAAAAAAAAAAAAAAGAAAGAAAACCACACAGTAAAAGAAGATACTCATTTAAAAAAAAATGGGACTGGGTGCGGTGGCTCACGCCTGTAATCCCAGCACTTTGGGAGACCAGGGCAGGTGGATCACGAGGTCAAGAGATCAAGACCATCCTGGCCAACATGCTGAAACTCCATCTCTACTAAAAATACAGAAATTAGCTGCGCATAATGCATACGCCTGTAGTCCCAGCTACTCTGGAGACTGAGACAGGAGAATTGCTTGAACCTGGGAGGCGGAGGTAGCAGTGAGCTGAGATTGCGCCACTGCACTTCAGCCTGGCAACAGAGCAAGACTCCCTCTGAAAACCAAAAAAAGTTTACAGTACATTTTCTGGTCAACTATTTTTAAGGGAAAATAGAACTCCTGGATGCTTTCGTTTGTCTTATAAAAGATGTTCCGGTTGGGTGTGGTGGCTCATGCCTGTGATTCCAGCAATTTGGGAGGCCAAGGTGGGTGGATCACCTGAGGTCAGGAGTTCAAGACCTTCTTGGCCAACATGGAGAAACCCCGTCTCTACTAAAAATACAAAAAATTAGCCAAGCGTGGTGGCAGACACCTGTAATTCCAGCTACTCGGGAGGCTGAGGCAGGAGAATCGCTTGAACCTGGGAGACGGGAAGTTGCAGTGAGCTGAGATCGCATCACTAACTCTAGCCTCCTAGATTTGCACCCAGAATGCATCTAAAATAGATGTTTTTCTGTCCCTCTGCCACAGTATTTCCCTGTGTTTATGAGAAAGATCAGTCTTCTGTGGCCAGTAGTACATTCCTGATGTTATTTGAATAACTCACATATACACAGGACATAATGACCCCTGAGTGGAGGTCATTATGGCCTGCCGGAGTTTAAGCAATCAGTAGCATCACGTGTTTCGTTCAGGGCTCAAGTATTCTCCGCTCCAAACGCTGTCTTTATAAAGCCGGAAATTCCCTTCCCAGTATGTAGGATTCAGAGTCTACCTGGGCTTAAACCCTGCTTTTGTCTTCACTCATAACAGTCAATTATAAATGGGATCATTTTCCTCTCTAAAAGTTCACCCCTCTTGTGCTTTTGAACTTCATTCCAAATTAATTTGCTCTGGATTATTAAATATAATGAGCTAGTTCACGATTCTAATAAAATGAACTTGAAAGGTGGAAATTTAAAATAGGGAGACATTCTTTTTGTTTCTCGGGTCAAAGGCTTTTTAGTCCAGGTGTGAAGAGGGCATTATTTTTGTTCAGCTTTTGAGTATAAGTGCTTCCAAATTATTCCTTGGGGAAAAAGTATGTTGAGGGGGGTGATTTAAAATTTAAAAAAAATATAAGGCAGGCACAATTGCACCCGCCTGTATTCCCAGCTACTCGGGAGGCTGAGGAAGGAGGATACAATATATGTATATATTTTAAGGTTGTTAAAATGGCAAATTTTATGTTATATATATTTTACCACAATAAAAAAGTTAAAAAAAAATTATATAATTATACATACTATATATTATATATGCTACTACATATAATATATAAATGTATTTTATCTATTACCATGTAATATATAGCATGCATTATATGTATAATATACACATTATACATACATATAATATACATATACGTATGTTTATGATGTAACATGTTTTCTATTTTATATCTACTACATATATGTAATATATTTGTAATATATATGTATAGTAAGAGTCCCTGCAAATGTGAAGCTCATTCTTCTCACTACTCTAGATGGACACCATCCTAAGATTGCACTAATCTAATATTGACTCAGTGATGCCAAGTACACTGGATTCTAGCAGTTTTCTTTCTTTCTTTCTTTTTTGAGATAGAATCTTGCTCTATAGCCCAGGCTGGAGTGCAGTGGCGTGATCTCAGCTCACTGCAACCTCTGCCTCCCAGGTCCTGGTTCAAGCAATTCTCCTGCCTCAGCCTTCCAAGTAGCTGGGAATACAGGCATGCATCACCATGCCCAGCTAACTTTTGTATTTTTAGTAGAGACAGGGTTTCACCATGTTCACCAGTTAGGTCTTGAACTCTAGTCCTTGTGATCGGCCACCTCAGCCTTCCAAAGTGCTGGAATTATGGCATGAGCCACCACACCCAGCTTCAGTTTTCAACAATTAATAATCACGTTGTGATTTCTCAACTCCTTTTAGACCTGTTTGCCTCAGTGATGTGAGTTGGGGAGCCACATTATATGTTTTAAAAATCTTTTTGAGACAGGGTCTGGCTCTGTTGCCCAGGCTGGAGTGCAGTGGTACCATCACTGCAGCCTCAACCAACCAGGATCAAGCGATCCTCCCACCTCAGCTTCCTCCAGTACGTGGCACTACAGGTGCATGCTACCAGGCTCGGCTAATTTTTGTATTTTTTGTAGAGATGGGGTTTCACCTTGTTGCCCAGGCTCATATAACTATTTAAGTAGCTACCTGCCATGGATTTTAATCTTCTGTAGTAAGCCTGGTCTCTTGAATTGCCCATGCAGCTGTGAGTCCCTGCAGTGCTTGAGGGCCCACTGGACTAGAGCTGCGTGAAATGCTTACGAGTGTTCCATTGTTTTCTTGGACCAGTGTTCAGCTATAACACGGATTCCCGCCAGACGTGTGCCAGCAACAGACACCAGTGCTCGGTGCACGCAGAGTGCAGGGACTACGCCACGGGCTTCTGCTGCAGCTGTGTCGCTGGCTACATGGGCAATGGAAGGCAATGTGTTGCGGAAGGTAATTTTCTTTTCTATGTCCATTTCATGTGGGAGAAGGAGGAGTGGAGTTTTTGTTTTGGTGCTTGTTTTCCATGTTGCCTTTACCCACATCTCCAGAGGTGTGCGTGTTTTTATTACGGCAGCAATACATGGTGTCTCTTTCCCCATTCTTTCTCGTATTCTCTACAGGAAACTCTTGGGAAGGCCCATTTTTCTCATACGGCAAAGTCTTTCCTGTGCTGTTTCTCCATCTCAGGGGACAGCCATTGGGAGCCCATCTTTACAACCACCTGGAGTGTGGCCACAAAGGCTGTAGTGTTAAAATTATGCAGCCTGGACAAAGAATTGGTTAGGCCCCTCACTTTCCTCCATTTCTTTGAAACCTCTTTCGTGTCTTTTTTTATTAGAGTGTCTCTAATTTTATGTGGTGTTGCTCACAGACCTATCATTGTTTTTGACACAGAGTCTCACTCTGTTCCCAGGCTAGAGTGTAGTGGCGTGACCTCAGCTCACTGCAACCTTCATCTCCCAGGTTAAAGTGATTCTCATGCCTCAGCCTCCCAAGTAGCTGGGATTACAGGCATGCACCACCACACCCAGCTAATTTTTGTATTTTTAGTAGAGATGGGGTTTCACTATGTTGGCCAGACTGGTCTCGAACTCCTGACCTCAGGTGATCTGCCTGCCTTGGCCTCCCAAAGTGCTGGGGTTACAGATGTGAGCCACCTTGCCTGGCCAGACCTATAATAATGGTTGTCATGCCCCAGCAGGGCCACAGAAGGCTGGCTTAGACCAAGTCTGTGGCAGGTAAAGTTTATTTTGTCATCCTCTCCCTCCTGTCTCTCTTTCCTGGTGCTCCTGATGTCATAACATGGTTATGATTGAGCACCAGGGGTGCGCCACAGTGAATGCTGGGGTGCCAATCCCATTGTATGGCCAGCACTGAAATGGATTTGGTGACAGGCCAACGTCCATTCTAAACTCTGCCCTCAAAAGGATCAACTGATTTGGATGCTTGCAGATGGTCAGGAGAATCCTTTCTGTGTAAGTCTGGGGATCCTGGTAACATTCATTCAGAAATTCCAGAATTGAAGTAAGAATGGTGAAAACCCCACCATGTTAAATGTCCATCCCTTCAGATGCTGTTTTAATCACTTTTCTGTTGCTTATAACAGAATTCCTGAAACTGAGTAATTCATTAAAAAAAAGAATTTATTTCTTATAGTTAATGGAGGCTGAGAAGTATAAGATCAAGGAGCCGTGTCTGGTGATGGCCTTCTTTCTGGTGGGGGCTCTCTGCAGAGGTGGCATAGGGGGCTGAACATGCTAGCTCAGGCCTCTCTTCCTCTTCCTGTAAAGCCATCAGTCCCAGGGCCAGGGGTGGTGGATCTCGCCTGTAATCCAGCAACTTTGGGAGGCTGAGGTGGGTGGATCACGAGGTCAAGAGATGGAGACCATCCTGGCCAACATAGTGAAAACCCGTCTCTACTAAAAATACAAAAATTAGCTGGGCGTGGTGGTACATGCCTGTAGTCTCAGCTACTTGGGAGGCTGAGGCAGGAGAATTGCTTGAACCTGGAGGTGGAGGTTGCAGTGAGCTGAGATTGCACCATTGTACTCCAGCCTGGTGACAGAGCCATACTCTGTCTTTAAAAACAAAACAAAACAAAAATCAGTTCCATTCCTGTGATAACCCATTAACCCATTAATCCATTAATCCATGACTGGATTAATTCGTTCTTCAGGGCAGAGCCCTCATGACCCAATCACCTCTTAAAGGCCCCATTTCCAAATGCTACCACATTGGGGATTAAGTTTCAATATGAGTTTTGGAAGGGACAAAAGCGATAGCAGATGCCAGCAAATTATCTCACTTGTTGTGGGTCATTTTCCTTGCGTGTTTCATGTAGAACTTTAATTGCTTTGCAAAATTTGACTAAATAAAACTCAGCTGGAAGAATGGTTTTTCAGACCCCCTGCCTGCCATAGTTACAGTTAAATCCATTATCATTATAAGTTGCTAAAAACAAAAAATCATTTCCTGTGTCACCATTAGATAAAGTGAGGTTTAAAAAATACCACCTTCAGCAATGAAAGAAAATTGAGCATGCTTTACTTAATTTTGGGAGATGTTATTAACGTCTCTAAAGCGTTTTCTCTTTTCTTCTAAATTCCATCACCCCACGGGCGGTGTGCCTTTGCTTCTTTGTTTCAGGCTTGGCTTTTATACCTCCCCCACCCCAGGAGAAGCTTCCAAAATCCACAAGAAAAGCTTATGTTTAAAGAGCAACCTCATCAGCCCTTTTACCGCAAATATCCAAGCTTGAAATGCTGAACAGTTTGTGTTTGACAGCAAGCTCAGATGTGACAGACTGTTCAGCCACATATTTTGACATGATATATACACCCTGGAATCTATTTGTGGTTTAAATATTTGTTGGATTCTTGCTACTTTAAAAAAAAAATGTTTCTAGCTCAAAGATTGGTGGAAACACTTTTGTTTGTTTTCTTAACTTGGCTTTCTTGCTTGTTTCTCTAATATTCTTGGGATGCCTTTCTGCGTTGTGGGCCAGCTAACTTCACGGCCTTCCCCAGTGAAATGACACATGTGTGCAGAATGACTCTGTGTCGGATATGCCCTGGCTGAACACAGAACCTGTTGAGCAGTTTGGGCATATGGAACGCAGCGAAAGGTCATCAGAATGAAGGTGACCCCCAGGTGCCAGCTCCTGCCTAGGGTTTTCAACAACATTCACTGAGAGCTGACTACATAACTAAAACCCTGTGTAAAGAGAAAACCCTTCATAAAGAGGACCTGTGAGGGGCTGGATGTGAAAGTCCTGATTCTATAATTATCATAATCTAGGAACAGAAGTAAGATATGTACAATCAGTAACTGAAAGAAATGCCACGTCACACCTGAACAATGCAACATGACCTTTGTTTTCCCTCTTCTTTCAGTTTTTGTTTTTCTGAGCTACGCTTCACATACTTTTTAAAGTATACAATTTGGTGGGTCTTAATATGTTCACAAAGTTGTCCAACCATTACCTCTAATTCTAGAGCATTGTAATTACCCCCGAAATAACACTGTATCCATCAGCAGCCACTCTTGATTTCTCTGAATCCCGCCAACCCCTGTCAAACCCTCACCTGCTTTCTGTCTTTATGGGTGTTCCTATTCTGGGTGTTTCATATAAATAGAATTGTATAATACATGACCTTTTGTATCTGACTTCTTTCCCTTCGTGTGATGATTTCAAGGTTCTTGCAAGTTTTAGCACATATCAGTATTTCATGCCTTTTTCTTTTAATTTAATTAACTTATTTATTTTGAGACAGATTTTCACTCTTGTTGCCCAGGCTGGAGTACAGTGACACGATCTCAGCTCACTGCCTCCTGGGTTCAAGCGATTCTCCTGCGTCAGCCTCCTGAGTAGCTGGGATTACAGGTGTCTGGCACCACATCCAGCTAATTTTTTAAAATTTTAGTAGAGATGGGGTTTCATCATGTTGGCCAGGCTGGTCTCGAACTCCTGACCTCAGATGATCCACCCATCTTGGCCTCCCAAAGTGCTGGGATTACAGGTGTGAGCCACTGCGCCCAGCCTCATGCCTTTTTCTAGCCAAAGAATACCCTAATGGATGGATGTACCATATTTTGTTTATCAGTTAGTGGACATTTGTGTGGTTTCCCTTTTGGCTCTGATGAATAATGCTGCTAAGAACATTTGTGTACACAGTTTTGTGTGGACATGTGTTCTTTTCTCTTGACTGTATACCTAGGAATTAGAATTGCTGGGTCAAACAGTAAACTTCCATTTTCGTATTCGAATACAACAAAGAGCAACTTAATTTCCCTAGTTATCATTTTTTTCCTGTTTAAACAATAATAAATATATGCAAGTTATAAATACTCAAACATTATCCAAATTTATAGAAAATGAACATTCACCATGTTTGCCTGGAGTTAACCAGTTAGCAGTTTTTCCCCAGGTATATGCAAATATTTATTATGAATGTAATTTTTTAAGCAAAAATGGCATCCCAGATCAATTTATTGTCAATGCATTAAGGAAGCTTAGAAATTTGACATAGTAGGTTGCAATCCCATTGGTCCCAACCATCGACATGGAACACTCAGCACCAGGCGCACCGTGCTGGCTCTCACTCAGAGAGCATTCCTGTGAGGCCGGGGCGGTGCACTCTGCACATGTGTGTGTGGCTTGTGCTGGCCGAGGCTCCGGGATGCAGACTGTCAGTCCTAATGCTGGCTGTGAGACTGTATGTGAGCCCAGTGTTTATTAAAGTGTGTTACAGATGACGCAGGTAAATGTCTAGACTTCTAGGGCCATTCAGGTTAGCCTTGCTGTCCCAGTGAAATGAGCAGTTCTGCTCCTTTTACTTTCTCTCCCCCACTTTTTTTTTGAGACAGCGTCTCACTCTGTTGCCCAGGCTGGAGCGCAATGGTGTGATCTTGGCTCACTGCACCCTCAGCCTCCTGCGTTCAAGCTATTCTCCCACCTCAGCCTCCAGAGTAGTTGGGATAACAGACATCTGCCATTATGTCAAGCTAATTTTTTTTTATTTTTAGCAGAGGAGGGGTGTCACCACATTGGTCAGGCTGGTCTTGAACTCCTGATCTCAGCTGATCCGCCCACCTCAGTCTCCCAAAGCGATAAGATTATAGGCATGAGCCACCATGCCTGGCCTCCTTTTACTGTCAGATATGATAAATTCTATAGTCCCCTTAGTTCTAGATCACCCCTGATATTCTTCTGAAATTCTATTTTTTGCTCCTGCAGTTCCTCAATGGCTATACGTGGAGCCACCTTTTGTGCTATCCATTTTCAGTCACAGGGAAGAGAGAGTCAGGGGCATTGGAATTTTGAAGGCTCACAGCATGCAGTTGTGGGTACTCTCAGGAAGAACAACTCCTTTTGCTAACCCAAAGCCATGTACGCCAGTGCTGTTTTGATTCTTTTCTTTCTACAATAGGTACAGGTCATACATATTACTCTTGTTTGAAAGGCTGGCTTGGAAGTGATCTCGACATTCTTTCTTTGTTTTCTCGCTCAGGTTCCCCCCAGCGAGTCAATGGCAAGGTGAAAGGAAGGATCTTTGTGGGGAACAGCCAGGTCCCCATTGTCTTTGAGAATACTGACCTCCACTCTTACGTAGTAATGAACCATGGGCGCTCCTACACGGCCATCAGCACCATTCCCGAGACCCTTGGATATTCTCTGCTTCCGCTGGCCCCAGTTGGAGGCATCATTGGATGGATGTTTGCAGTGGAGCAGGACGGATTCAAGAATGGGTTCAGCATCACTGGTAATTTACATCTGACATGAAAATTCATGGGTCACAGAGTGGTGCCTGGCGGGAGGCCTGGGAATGAATGGAAAGAGAACTCTGAGTCTGCAGACAACTTAGTGAAGAGCATGCTGTTGCTCTTTTTGTCAGAAGACAGGACATCCTGTAGTTCTGTCCTGGAAATAACATGATGAGGTAAAATGAACGTGTAATATTACCATTAGTATATAGCAACTGAGACTGCCTAGAATTGGGTTTTTATTGAGGAGCAGTCTCCCGGTGGAGATTTAGGTATTTCTGTCAGAACAAGTAATATCAGCTCATAGAACCTCACAGCCAAAGCTGCGGGGCTCACAGTTTGCCTCATTCTATCAAGCCTGCCTCTCAGTTCCAAACCAACCTGAAATTGACTTTGACATTTCCTCAGTATCTGCTCAGAGAGAAGGAACCTGTCATTTCTAGCTGGTTAATTAAGCTGCATCAACATAATCCTCAGAAGTCTTAGGAAACCTGAATATCTTTGGAGTTTTTAGAGACCATGCCCTATTGAGGAAGGTTCAGTCATTATTGGACATGTGGGCAGATGGCTTGAAGGATGTTTCCTTGGTGTTGTCGTGGCCTTTTCCTTGCCCTGCTGGAGAGCCACTCCCAGGAACAGCTGGGTTGGAGGAGTCTGTGTCCTTCATCACTGGTCACTTCCAGGACCTGGAGCTTGTTGTGCTGGGGCACAGGTACCTAGCCACTACCTCCAACAACCTAGACCTGCCTTCTCCCCCGTTGCCTCAGCCCACCTGGAGCCTTAGCCAAGGCGTTATTAGAGGAAACACTGCTGGAAGCAGGGTCTCCATCCAGGCTTCACGCTGGTAACCCCTCCAAAAGTTATGGCATATAAATACATAAAGTGTGGCTGTCTTAAGAAAGGAGACGCTATGTATTAGAAAAGGAGTGGGGCCGGGCGCGGTGGCTCACGCCTGTAATCCTAGCACTTTGGGAGGCCAAGGAGGGTGGATCACGAGGTCAGAAGATTGAGATCATCCTGGCCAACACAGCGAAACCCCTTCTCTACTAAAAATACAAAAAAAAATTAGTTGGGCATGGTGGTGGGCACCTGTAGTCCCAGCTATTTGGGAGGCTGAGGTAGGAGAATTGCTTGAATCCAGGAGGTGGAGCTTGCAGTGAGCCAAGATCATGCCATTGCACTCCAGCCTGGGCAACAAAGCAAGACTCCATCTCAAAAAAAAAAAGGAGTGAGCCTGCTCAAAAGATTTGCTGCTTTATAACTGAGTGCAGTAAAACTCACAGACCCCACTCCTTCCCTGCATGGCTTTTTGCACTGGTGGTGTTTTTAAATGAGGTAGTTTATATTGGTGATATTTTGTAATATATGTGGACTTCAGCAGGGCTGAGGGAGAGGGAGTCTTTGCAAATTCCCTACAACAGCACGCTACTACAGTGATCCTTCTGAATTTCTCCTGGTCCTGTGTTATCAGTGAGATTTTGCCTGGGACTTGTTTAACTATAAAGATGGGGTTGTCTAACTTTCTGCAGAGGGCTTAATAGTAAATACCTTAAGCTACGCCTAAATATTTTAGGCCATCTGGTCTCTGTTGCAATGGCTCAACTGTCATTGTGGAGTGAAAAGCAACCACGGACAATATATAAATGAATGAGCATGGCTGTGTTCCAGTACAGCTTTTTGAATGGGCACTGAAATTTAAATTTTATATAATTTTCACATACTATGAAATGCTGTTCTTTCGATTTTTTTTTAACTATAAAAAAAATATAAAGACCATTGGCTGGGCACAGTGACTCACGCCTGTGATCCCAGCACATTGGGAGGCCGAGGCAGATGGATCATGAGGTCAGGAGTTCGAGACCAGCCTGGCTAAGATGGTGAAACCGTGTCTCTATTAAAAATACAAAAGAAAATCAGCCAGGCGTGGTGGCATGTGCCTGTAATCCCAGATACTCAGAAGGCTGAGGCAGAGATTTGCTTGAATTCAGGAGGCAGGGGTTACAATGAGCCAAATGAGCCAAGATTGTGCCACTGCACTCCAGCCTAGGTGACAGAGCGAGACTCCATCTCAAAAAAAAAAAAAAAAAAAAAGTAAAAACCTTTCTTAGCTCAAGGGTTGTATAAAAATAAGCAGCTGGCAAGATTTAGCCCTGAGGCCGTAGTTTGTCAAGGGGCAGGCCATTGTGAAAAGGGAGAAGTACTTTTCCTGCCTGTCTGGGGCTGCTGTCTTGCACAGACGGAGAGAAGTTCCTAGGGTGGTTTTCGGTACTGGGAATGCTTTGCCCTGAGCAACTCATCCATCTGACCAGGACTTAGCTATTTCAATAATTATCACTGTAACTGGCGTCGTGGGGCACTTGACAATTTGCAGAACATACGTTGTATCCTTTACAACATAGATTGTAGTTCTTTTTTTAATCAACAGGAAACGGAGACTCAGAGGAGTTAAGTAGCTTACCCAGGTTTATCCAGACAGAACCTCGCACCGCTGGGAGTCAAACTCCTGTCCGCTATTTCCACAACCCTTGAGCCAACCCGTCTCAGAGGCTGGTTTGTGGCTGGGAAGCCTCTTCTCTCCTCTGTGCGTGGCTCAGCTGGGCCACAGGGATGTCTGAGCTCTCCCGTTGTCACCAGCTCCATGGTCTACCAGCCAAACTAAAGCACCCACAGAAGGGTTTGCACCAACCCCGCTCCCCACTGTGACCTGAGGCGGACAGAAGAGCATGCTCCCCAGATGGCAAAGTGACAGTCTCGTCTTGTTTTTCAGGGGGCGAGTTCACTCGCCAGGCTGAGGTGACCTTCGTGGAGCACCCGGGCAAGCTGATCATTAAGCAGCGGTTCAGCGGCATTGACGAGCATGGGCACCTGACCATTGACACGGAGCTGGAGGGCCGCGTGCCGCAGATTCCATTCGGCTCCTCCGTGCACATTGAGCCCTACACGGAGCTGTACCACTACTCCAGCTCAGGTGAGTCCCGCTGTGTCCCAGGGCCAGCCCTGGATCAGCCACCAGCCTCATGCTCCTGACCCACCGTGCAGCCGTGAGCTGGGGCTGTCTCTGGAATCTGGACAGGGAAATACACTGGGCCTTAGCTGCTTACAGTCACCTTCCCTCCACTTACAGACAGAGGACACACTCCTTGTAGAGAATTTTGTGCAAAAAGACGACATGCATGACTTAGAATTGTAAAACCTGGATATAATTATCATGACATTGAAGTGTAAAAAGACGATATGCATGACTTAGAATTGTAAAACCTGGATATAATTATCATGACATTGAAGTGTATTTCCTCTCAGCGTTTTCTCCAGCATCTATCTGTTTACGTGTATATCAAATATCCCAGCATATAATTTCAAGATAATATAATTAATATAATTTTATAATTTTATTATACATCTATAATTAAATTTTTTGTACTTTTTGTTTTGTTTTGTTTTGAGACAGGATTTCCCTCCCATCACCCAGGCTGGAGTGCAGTGGCGTGATCTCAGCTCACTACTGCCTCCACCTCCTGGGCTCAAGCAGTCCTCCTGCCTCAGCTTCCCGAGTAGGTGGGACTACAGATGCACGCCACCACACCTGGCTAATTTTTGTATTTTTACTAGGGATGGGGTTTCACTATGTTGGCCAGGCTGGAATTCCTGACCTCAAGTGATCTGCCTGCCTCAGCCTCCCTAAGTGCTGGGATTACAGGTGGGTGCCTGTACCTGGCCACATACGTACTTTTATAAACTACACTTATTCTCCATTTGGTGCCTGGGTTTAAATAATTTCAAACTTACATGAAAACTGAAAATAGCACAAAACTTTTCACATACTATTTATCTAGCTTCGCCAATTCTTAACATTTTGCCACATTTACCTTACCATTTTATCTTTCTCTCTAGATATATATTCTGACCATTTCAGAATAAGTTGTATATATCATGATAGTTCATTCTTTAAATACTTCATTTGTTTTTCCTAAGAACAAGGACATTCTTTTACAAGGACACAGTAGTTATCAAAATTGGGAAATTTAACATGGATACACAGTGATATGTACAGTATTTTTTTGTTTTGTGTTGAGACAAGTCTTACTCTGTCGCGCAAGCTGGAGTGCAGTGGCGCAGTCTCAGCTCATTGCAGCCTCAACCTCCTGGGCTCAAGCGATCCTCCTACCTCAGCCTCCTGAGAGGCTGGGACTACAGGCACACCCCTATGCCTGGCAAATTTTCAAATTTTTGTATGGATGGGGTTTCGCCATGTTACCTAGGATTATAGTTTTTATTTACATAAAATTGCAGTCGGCTGGGCGTGGTGGCTCATGCCTATAATCCCAGCACTTTGGGAGGCCGAGGTGGGTGGATCACGAGGTTAAGAGATCGAGACCATCCTGGTCAACGAGGTGAAACCCTGTCTCTACTAAAAATACAAAAATTAGCTGGGCATGGTGGCACGTGCCTGTAATCCCAGCTACTCGGGAGGGTGAGGCAGGAGAATTGCTTGAACCCAGAAGGTTGTGGAGGGTTCGGAGTTTGTGGTGAGCCGAGATCGTGCCATTGCACTCCAGCCTGGGTAACAAGAGCGAAACTCCGTCTCAAAAAAAAAAAATTGCAGTCATACCACATTGTTATAGCTTTACCTTTTCAGTTAGTATCAAATCATGAATGTTTAATAGTTTCATTAAGCAGTATTTGAAAACACTGTCTAGGCTGGGTGAGGTGGCTCATGCCTGTAATCCTAGCACTTGGGGAGGCTGAGGTGGGTGAATTGCCTGAGCTCAGGAATTTGAGACCAGCCTGGGCAACACAATGAAACCCCATCTCTACTAAAGTACACAAAAATTAGCTGGGCATGGCGGTGTGCACCTGTAATCCCAGCTACTTGGGAGGCTGAGACAGGAGAATTGCTTGAACCTGGAAGGCAGAGGTTGCAGTGAGCCGAGATTGCGCCACTGCCCCCAGCCTAGGCGACAAAGCGAGACTCCGTCTCAGGGAAAAAAAAAGAAAAGAAAACAGTTTTTAAGAACTCTGTATGAGGCTACTGGATGGCTATTCATTCAAACCATTCTTCTCTTTTTTAAAGCTTGGGTTGTTTCCAGTTTCCCCTCTCATTGTAAGTTGAAATGATCATCTTAATCATAAATCTTGGCCAAATTTCTGATTCTTTTCTAGGACTTAGTTCATAGAAATAGAAGCACTGAATCAAACAATAGAAACTTTTATTTTTTTTTTGAGACAGTGTTTCGCTCTTGTTACCCAGGCTGGAGTGTAATGGCAAATGGCGCAATCTCGGCTCACCGCAACCTCTGCCTCCTGGGTTCAGGCAATTCTCCTGCCTCAGCCTCCTGAGTAGTTGGGATTACAGGCACGTGCCACCGTGCCCAGCTAATTTTTTGTATTTTTAGTAGAGACAGGGTTTCACCATGTTGACCAGGATGGTCTCGATCTCTTGACCTCGTGATCTACCCGACTCGGCCTCCCAAAATGTTGGGATTACAGGCGTGAGCCACTGCGCCTGGCCCAGGAAGTTTATATTTTTTTAAAATTTATTTTATTTTTGAGATGATGTCTCGCTCATGTAGCGACCCATTGGATAATATTCATGAATGTGAACTCCCATAGGGATCACTGGATTCCGGGTTAAGCACCCCTTTGGTTTTTGGTTGTTGTTGTTTTGAGACAGAGTCTTGTTCTGTCGCCCAGGCTGCAGTGCAATGGTGTAATCTCAGTTCACTGCAACCTCCGCCTCCTGGGTTCAAGTGATTCTCCTGTCTCAGCCTCCCAAGTACCTAGGATTACAGGCGCACACCACCACCCACAGCTAATTTTTTGTATTTTTAATAGAGATGAGGTTTCCCCATGTTGGCCAGGCTGGTCTCAAACTCCTGATCTCAAGTGATCTGACTGCCTCAGCCTCCCAAAGTGCTGGGATTACAGGCATGAGCCACCACACCTGGCCACCTTTTTAAAGGCTCTCGTTAAATTGCTGTTCAGAAAGGTTGCACCAATCACTGGGGCTTTGTGGCTTGGTTGAGTTCTCCTTCTGGGGATCTGGGAGCCAGTGAAGATGAAGAGAAATGAGCAGCAGGACCACAGTTGCGATCGGGCAATCGGCTTGCAGCTGAATGGCCTTTCTGGCACGTGGGAGCTGGACAGAGGCAGATTACACCGATCTTTTATTTATCCTCTGGCTTTTATGCTTCTGTTATGGAGCAAACTACAGCAGAGCACAAAAAGATAAAGAATCTTTTATTCTTTTTTTTAAAAAAACAGGAAGTTGAGGGTTTTGTCCTATGGGCCATAGCAGGCCCCCTTGTGAGTGGGGAGAATTATCTGTCCTCTCCTCTGTTCAGGCTTGCTCATGGTGCTTTAGTAATCTTTCCAAACTTGGCTACTGAAACTCATTTAGTATCTCATTTTTTTTAGTATTGCAGAACGGCTTAGTCTAGAGCGGTATGTAGAAATCACATTTATTGGCAAGGCACGGTGGCTCACACCTGTAATCCCAGCACTTTGGGAGGCTGAGGCAGGTGGACCACTTGAGGTCAGGAGTTCAAGTCCAGCCTGGCCAATATGGTGAAACCCCGTCTCCACTACTAAAAATACAAAAAAAAAAAAAAAAAGCTGGGCTGGATGGCGCATGCCTGTAGTCCCAGCTACTAGCAAGGCTGAGGTGGGAGAATTGCTTGAACCCAGGGGTCAGCACTTGAACCCAGGGGGCGGAGGCTGCAGTAAGCCGAGATCGTGCCATTACACTCCAGACCAGGCGGCAAAGTGAGACTCTGTCTCAAAAAAAAAAAAAAAGAAAAGAAATCACCATTTATTGAATCCTAATTGAGATAACCTATATAAAGCAGTTAGCACGTTGTGACAGAGTAAATGCTCGCTCAGTAAATTTGTCTTACTATTAATCTACTTGATTCCAGAAATTTTACATACGTTACCTGGTCTAATCCTCATCTTGACCTGTTTTGTATAAGAAACCGAGACCAAAGATATTGAGTAACCAGGCAGCGGCCACACAGCTAGTGAGTGGTACTAGGTATGAATTCAGGGAGTCTATTTCCAAGTGTGTGTTCTCTCCACTGGACCTTCAGCTCTAGTTCTGGGGGTCTTCAGAACTTACAGAGAACCACTTGATGAGAAAAGCGGCAAATATTAACAGTACAAATAATACCAATGATCATGTGGGAAATCCAGGTCTTTCATAAAATGAGTCCCAGTACAAACAGATTGTCTGATTTAAGCTGTTCTGTCTGATTGGTCCTCTGGTAGCCTTATGGGCAGGGAATGCCGAGGTGCTTTTAAAGCCCTTGATTTAGCTTCTTGCATCCTTAACCGTCTCCTCTTTGTCTCCCTGCCTTGTCCCCTCCATCCTTCTCACTCTGCAGTGATCACTTCCTCCTCCACTCGGGAGTACACGGTGACTGAGCCCGAGCGAGACGGGGCAGCTCCTTCACGCATCTACACTTACCAGTGGCGCCAGACCATCACCTTCCAGGAATGCGTCCACGATGCCTCCCGGCGAGCCTTGCCCGGCACCCAGCAGCTCTCGGTGGACAGCGTGTTTGTCCTGTACGCCCAGGAGGAGAGGATCTTGCGCTATGCTCTCAGCAACTCCATTGGGCCTGTGAGGGGTAAGGGGACGCAGCTCATGCTGGGCACGGTGCTCGTGCATTTTTAAACCCCACTCTTTGACATGGTTTTTGGTCTCTTACTCTTCATCTGTAGAAGAAAATTATGCTAAAATATCTTCCGGCAGGAAACAAAGAATGTCTTGTTATTTGTGATTCTTGGAAAAGCCACCTGTCTGTTCTTCTAACCGAAGGCCTATCCATGATCCCGTACAGAGTAGAGTGCAGAATGCTAACCTCTTGGGGTACCTTACAGAGTGGACCATCTTAAGGCTTCTGCTGGCGTTGGCAGGGCTCTAAAAACCCTTTAATAGTCAACCTCGAAAGAAACTGTAGGCCAGGCGCAGTGGCTCATGCCTGTAATCTCAGCACTTTGGGAGGCCAGGGCGGGTGGATTACCTGAGGTCAGGAGTTCGAGACCAGCCTGGCCAACATGGTGAAACCCCCCTCTCTGCTAAAATTATAGAAATTAGCCAGACATGTTGGCACATGCCTGTAATCCCAGCTGCTCGGGAGGCTGAGACAGGATAATCACTTGAAGCCAGGCGGCAGAGGTTGCGGTGAGCTCAGATCTCGCCACTGCATTCCAGCCTGGGCAACAGAGTGAGACTCTGCCTTAAAAGAAAAAAGAAAGAATTATAGGACCAGGTGCTCTGGCAAAAAGAAACTGTAGGGCTGAGCATAGTGGCTGACGCCTATAATCCCAGCACTTTGGGAGGCCAACATGAGTGGGTCACCTTAGGCCAGGGATTCAAGACCAGCCTAGCCAACATGGAGAAACTGTGTCTCTACTAAAAACACAAAAATTAGCCAGGTGTGGTGATGTGTGGCTGTAATCCCAACTACTCAGGGAGGCTGAGGCAGGAAAATTGGTTGAACCCGGGAGGCAGAGGTTGCAGTGAGCCAAGATCACATCACTGCACTTTAGCCTGGGTGACAGAGCAAGAGTCTGCCTCAAAAAAGACAGACAGAAAGAAAGAAAGGAAATGAAAGAAGGAAGGAAAGAAGGAAGGAAGGAAAGAAAGAAAAGAAAGAAAGAAAGGAGGCCGGGCACGGTGGCTCACGCCTGTAATCCCAGCACTTTGGGAGGCCGAGGTGGGCGGATCACGAGGTCAAGAGATCGAGACCATCCTGGCCAACATGGTGAAAACCCATCTCTACTAAAAATACAAAAATTAGCTGGGCATGGTGGCGTGTGTCTGTATTCCCAGCTACTCGGGAGGCTGAGGCAGGAGAATTGCTTGAACCCGGGAAGCCGAGGTTGCAGTGAGCTGAGATCGCGCCACTACACTCCAGCTTGGTGCCTGGTGACAGAGCGAGACTCTGTCAAAAAAAGAAAAAAAAAAAAAAACTAAGAAAGAAAAGAAAAGAAAAAGAAATTGTGTGGTTAGTGCCTGAGGAAATTAAATGAAATCAGGCAGGGAGCCTAAAACAAACTCTCGCCCTGTGACTGCGCATCACTGGGGCTGTGATCTGGTCTATGGATGTTCCTGGCTGTCAGGAAGGAGCTGAAGGGAGCTTTTGTGACAGAACCAATGTCAGACTTCACATTTGTCCATATCTTTAAGCCTCAGGGTGCTGGGTCCAGCCCCCCAGGGTCTAGTGGATACTCTTTTGAGTGTGAAGACCATAGATCTAGAAAAGAAAGACTCAAGGACACAGAGATAAGAGAAGAATTCAGCTGGGCCCGGTGGACCACTGCTACCAAGGGGCGGAGTCCAGCAGTGGCCAGAATGCCTGGACACACTGTTTATTTTATGACAAGGTAGCGGGGCAGGGTCAGGAGAGTGACTCATCTGACATGATTGGTAGAGATCAAGCACATCACATCCTTACAATATGGGGGGGCCACGTGGGCACAGTTCAGGGGACACGTGGATACAGTATAGAAGGCCCCTCCCTCTCAGGTAGCCGCTGCAAGGAGGGGAGGCACATATTTAGTCGGTATCTTTCTATGCACTTATCAGAGAGATCAAAGGCTTTTAGAATTCCTCTATTCTCACAGCTTCTAAAAATTTACAGGGGAGCATCGGGTGGGAAAGTGGAACATGAAAGTGGACAAGAGTGGTGACCATCAGAGCACAGCACCACCAAGAGGTGTTTAAGCCCCTGGATGTCTGCGACCCGCCTGGCTAGTGTCAAACCTTCCTCGAGAGCGAGAGCCGGACAGAGCAGAGTTTTCTCTGAACTCCCCAGTGAAAGGGAAACTCCCCCTCAGGGCCTGCTAAGCAACGGGCACCTCCCCAGGCACTGGCGCTACCGCAAGGCATTTACTCTCGCCTCCTGATCACTTCTCACAATGTCGCTTCGGTTCCGAATTCTATTTCACTTGATTATGTCTGTACTATAAGACTAAGATGTTCCTACACTAGAGCAAAGATATAGAGAATAATAATGTAATAAGATTGATTATATAATTGATTATGAGATTAAACCTGATTATCTATTTGGTGTCCTATGTGTAACTAATCAGTAAATGTATCATTGCTATAACGAAGTAATCAGTAACTCTATTTGGTATCATTGCTATAACTAAGTATCCGTTATTTATTATGCTGGCACAGATTGTGCCTTCAGTCTCTTGCCATGGCACCTGGGCAACTTTCTTCCCACATCAGGGGTCCTGTATAATTGGTCTTTCCCTTTTTTTTTTTTTTTTTTTTTTTAGATGGAGTTTTGCTCGTCACCCAGGCTGGAGTGCAGTGGCGTGATCTTGGCTCACCCACAACCTCTGCCTCCCAGGTTCAAGCGATTCTCCTGCCTCAGCCTCCTGAGTAGCTGGGATTACAGGCACCCGCCACCATGCCTGGCTAATTTTTTTGTATTTTTGCTAGAGACAGGGTGTCACCATTTTTGCCAGGCTGGTCTCGAACCCCTGCCCTCAGGTGATCTGCCTGCCTCGATCTTCCAAAGTAATTTTTCCCTTTTTTTCAGTTGTCTTTGGTTCTTCCTCCATATCCAAATCATTTCTCCAGCTAATCGATTTGTCCTCACTTTAACTTTGTAAAGTAGAAAGAAGGTAGGCATTCTCCTTCCTCTGACAGCTGTGGCTGCACGCATCAGGAGTCAGTGCATTTTTGGTGAAGGGCCAGATAGTAGATATTTTAGGTTTTGCTGGCTATACAGTCTCTTTCATGACATCAGCTCTGCTATGATAGCACAAATGCAGCCATAGATCATACATAAACAAATGGACATGGCTGGTTGCTAATAAAACTTTATAAAAACAGGGAGGGGGCCAGAGGCACAGAGTTTGCTGGTCCTGCCTCAGGGCAACACAGGAATTGGCTGGTGTCCCATTCCACCCTGCTCCTCTGTGATCACCTTCTTGGTCACCAATTGTGTTTGATTTTTTATGGAAGGAGGAAACCTACAAGAGCTCCTGAAGACTCACTTGGTTCCAATGTCTCTGTCTTCACAGAAGGCTCCCCCGATGCTCTTCAGAATCCTTGCTACATCGGCACTCATGGGTGTGACACCAACGCAGCGTGTCGCCCTGGTTCCAGGACACAGTTCACCTGTGAGTGCTCCATCGGCTTCCGAGGAGACGGGCGGACCTGCTATGGTACGGTCTTTGATTCTGACTTGTTGGGGCTGGGAAATCAGGTGGGGAGGAGGCATCCAGATTCTGTAAATCAGAGAACTGGGTGCAGCAAGGAAGCACAGATGAGATAAATACTGCTGGACATGCCAGGCCTGACTCATTTATGCTGCACATTCACTGTTCCCCTGGGTAAATTCAGGAGTACTGGCTCGTTCTTCCATCTGATCTACGCAGCAGAGTAGAATTCCTAAGGCCACACCCAACTCCCTCTTAAGAATGCACAAGTTTAAAGGGAATTATAAGTAAGAGCTGTTAATGGTAACACCAGTAATATAAGGATAGCTATAATTTACCCCTGCACTGTTTGAAGTAAGTGCTTCACAAACACCATCTCATTTAATTCTCTGACAACTCTAATGAGATGGATTTTTTGTTCCTTTTTTTTTTTTTTGAGACCAAGGTTGGAGTGCCTGTCGCCAGGTTGGAGGGTGGTGCAATCTCAGATCACTGCAATCTCTGCCTCCCAGGTTCAAGCAATTTCCCTGCCTCAGCCTCCTGAGTAGCTGGGACTACAAGCACACACCACCATGCCCGGCTAATGTTCTGTATTTTAGTAGAGGCGGGGTTTCACCATGTTGGCTAGGATGGTCTTGATCTCCTGACGTTGTGATCCACCCGACTTGGCCTCCCAAAGTACTGGGATTTAAGGCATAAGCCGCTGTGCCTGACCTGTTCCTTTTTTTAAATTTTAATTGTTTGATTGTGATAAAATAAACATAACATAAAGTTTACCATTTTAACACTTTTTTAGTGTGGTCGGTGGCATTACAAGCATTCATTTTATTGTGTAACTATCACCACTGTCCATCTCCAGAGCTCTCCATCTTGCAGAACATTCTGTACCCATTAAACAACTTCCATTTCCTGCTTCCGTCCGTCCCTGGGAACCACCATTCCACTTCCTGTCTCTATGCATTTGACTATTCTAACGATTGCATAGGTGGAATCATATTGTATTTGTTCTTTGGTGACTGGCTTATTTCCCGTAGCATAATGTCCACAAGCCTCACCTACATTGTCACATGTGTCAGAACTTTTTTCCTTTTGCAGCTTAAATAATATTCCATTACATGTACATATCACGTTTTGTTTATCCATCCCTCAGTGGACAGATGGGTTGCTTTCACCTCTTGGCTATTGCAAATAATGCTGTTATGAACGTGGGTGTGCAAATAACTGTTGAAGTTCCTGCTTTCGTTCTTTTGGATATATATTCAAAAGTGGGATGCTGAATCATATGGTAATTCTAGCTTTAATTTGTGTGTGTGTGTGTGTGTGAGAGAGAGAGTCTTGCTCTGTCTCCAAGGCTGGAGTGCAATGGTGTGATCTTGGCTCACTGCAGCCTCTGCCTCCTGGGCTCAAGTGATTCTCCTGCCTCAGTCTCCTGAGTAGCTGGGATGACAGGTGCTTGCTACCACACCCAGCTAATTTTTAAATTTTTAGTAGAGACCAGGTTTCGCCATGTTGGCCAGGCTGGTCTTGAACTCCTGACCTCAGGTGATCCACCCACCTCGGCCTCCCAAAATGTTGGGATTACAGGTGTGAGCTGCTGCGCCTGGCCTTTCTATCTTTAATTTTTTGAGGAACTACCATAGTGTTTTTCAGTGACTGCACCATTTGATATTCCCACCTACAGTTGCACAAGTGTTTCAATTTCACCATATCCTTGAAAACACTTGTTTTCTGTTTTTGTTTTTTTTTTTTAAATAGGGGGTCAGGCACAGTGGCTCATGCTTGTAATCCCAGCACTTTGGGAGGCCAAGGAAGACAGATAATTTGAGGTCAGGAGTTTGAGACCAGCCTGGCCAACATGGTGAAACCCCATCTCTACTAAAATACAGAAATTAGCCAGGTGTGGTGGCAGGTGCCTGTAATCCCAGCTACTTGAGAGGCTGAGGCAGGAGAATTGCTTGAGCCTGGGAGGCAGAGATTGCAGTGAGCCAAGATTATGCCACTATACTCCAGCCTGGGTGACAGAGTAAGACTCCATCTCCAGAATGACAAAGAGGCCATCCTAATGAGTGTGAGTTTTCATTCTTCTATTCATCTATTTCTTTTATTTCTGTTGTTTTTGAGACAGAATCTCACTCTGTTGCTGCTGAGGTACAGTGGCATGATCTTGGCTCACTGAAGCCTCAACCTCCTGAGCTCAGGTGATCCTCCCACCTCAGCCTCCCAAGTAGCTGGGACTACAGGCGTCCCACCATGCCTGGCTAATTTTGTATTTTTTGTACAGATGGGGTTTTGCCATGTTGCCCAGGCTGGTTGCCCAGACTCCTGGGCTCAAGCAATCCACTTGCCTCAGCCTCTGAACGTTCTTTTCTTGTAGATGAGAAAACTGAGGCTCATTTAAGTGAGCCATGATGAATAGTATTTGAACAGAAGCCTCTGACTCAAGCCTCTGTATTACTCCGTCTTCTAACTGCAGTTATTTTATTATTTATAACTTAAGTTCAGATACTTTCATGTAGGCAGCTTGATATTTATGTGTTTGTTACTGAATTTTAATCTACTACCAAAAAGAAGTTAGTCCACTACCAGGGGCAAGACCATCACATGCTTCAGTGCTGCCTAAGTCTGCAGTTAGTGAGAGGGCTCACTAATGAGCGTGAGGAATGCTAGAAGATTCCCTGGTGGGATGAGTAGTGTGCTGACACACAGCTGGCCAGAAAAATGGACAGCCAGAAAAACAGACAGTTCCCTTGCTTGACCAAGGTATAAGAATCTGGTAAGCAGGGCCAGGCACGGTGGCTCACGCCTCTAATCCCAGCACTTTGGGAGGCCAATGCAGGTGGATCGCCTGAGATCGGGAGTTTCAGATCAGCCTGACCAACATGGAGAAACCCCGTCTCTACTGAAAATACAAAATTAATCAGGTGTGGTGGTGCATGCCTGTAACCCCAGCTATTCGGGAGGCTAAAGCAGGAGAATTGCTTGAACCTGGGAGGTGGAGGTTGCAGTGAGCTGAGATTGCGCCACTGTCCTCCAGCCTGGACAACAAGAGCAAAACTCTGTCTCAATTAAAAAAAAAAAAAAAATCCGACTGGGTGTGGTGGCAGGTGCCTGTAAGCCCAGCAGTCTCAGAATTTGGGACTAATGCCTGAGGTCTGGAATCCAGCAGCCCCAGCTAATGGCAGATTTGGTGTGCTGATATAACAAAGGTCAGCAGATCCTGCTCTCAGGGCACTGTGGTGTTTGCCTCCCAGTGAACCTGTCATGCAAGGTGGCTGTCGGGATGTCAGAATTACTGTAGGGCAGGAACTTGGGCACACAGTACAGGTTGTATATTTGGCCAGCTTGCTGATAGCTTTGTATGTGTGGCAGAATCCAGTCTGAGATTCACCTTCCTAGTGACTTATTGCTGGGGAGGGGACATAGCGCCCACTCACCCATAATCTCAGTTTCCCACTATTTCCTGTGAAGACCCTGACAGCCTTGAATGGCTGAATTGGCTCCAGCCAGTTCAAAGCAGCACGATCTGTGTGTGTGAATGAGAGCCCTCCCAGGCGGTGCAGACGGCCAGCGCACAGGGGGGTCTCCTTCACCCATCCACACCTCCTCATTACACAGTGATGCTTCCACTTCCTGAGCCTCCTGAATAGTGATAAAGCATCGAAGTAACCAAGTCTGCTGCTGTTGAATTGTGACCCCCTAATTCGGCCTTTGGCGCCTGAGCTCGCCACGGTGGGAGTGCTTCACTTTGGAAGGCACAACCAGCCACGCTTTTTGTAATCTGCACCATCCTAGAAAATCCTTGGCTATCCTTGTCCAGGAAGACAGGTGGTCGCATGTAGCCTTGCTTCTGTCCTGTGGTGAGTGGCTGTTCTGACTTGCTACCTCTGTGGAATGCGGATATATTCCCAGTCGGGACACGTATTGTTCTGGGTCTCTAGAACGTGCCTCGAAGTGTTAATGCATCCAGATACGAGGCTTAAAATAGGAAATTGCATTAAGCAGATCACTTCCTGTGTTATTTTGACCTGCGACGTGCGTTAGAGGAGAATGAGGATGAGCCTTTGTGATTCAGTGTGTGCAGCGATGATATGATGGTATATGACACCCAAACAAGGGTGGATTTGGTGAGACATCGCAGTAAACCCCCGCAGTAATGTGGAGAAGGTTGCACAGAGCTCTGTGATTCACTTGGGTGCATGGCAGGATGGCGCCCACATGTGTCTCAAGTTAGTGCCTGTAGAGATAGTTCTGGCTCATCTCTCACTGAGTAATCGTTGAGTGTGTAGAAGGCATTTGGCAAATTGGTAATGAGACTTTTCTCCTCTAAGAGCCTGGCCTTTACAAAAGGGAAAAATTAGAGAAACTTAGAGTTGCTGAAAATATGTGAAAAGTAGCCACTCTGAAAAAAAGTCAAAAAAGAAGCAGTAATGACAAGAATAATCCAGGATTTTCCTATTGAGTTAGAAAGTGACCCTGTGAAAGGAAATCTCTTTCCAGAGAAGAGATTGACCAGATGTTAAATAATAAGAATAATCGGCCAAGTGCAGTGGCTCATGCCTGTAATCCCAGCACTTCGGGAGGCTGAGGCAAGCAGATCACGAGGTCAGGAGTTCAAGACCAGCCTGGACAAAATGATGAAACCCAAAATGAACAAAAATTAGCCAGGCGTGGTGATGTGCACCTGTAATCCCAGGCAGGAGAATCACTTGAACTTGGGAAGCGGAGGTTGCAGTGAGCCAAGATTGCACCACTACACTCCAGCCTAGGGGACAGAGTGAGACTCTGTCTCAAAATAAGAATAAGAATCATTTTCCAGCAGATACATTGGTATAAGAGACAGTTATTGCCAGTTTACAATTTCCACCGAAGAAAGAGTTAAGGTACTGGTTTCAATTTATAGAAGAGAAGATTTTTTTTTTTTTTTTGAAACAGAGTCTCGCTCTGTCGCCCAGGCAGAAGTACAAAGGCGCAATCTCGACTCACTGCAATCTCTGCCCCCTGGGTTCAAGCAATTCTTCTGCCTCAGCCTCCCAGGTAGCTGGGATTACAGGCATGCACCACCACGCCCAGCTAATTTTTGTATTTTTAGTAGAGACAGGGTTTCACCATGTTGGTCATTCTGGTCTTGAACTTCTGACCTTAGGTGATTCATTCACCTTGGCCTCACAGAGTGCTTGGATTACAGATGTGAGCCCCATGCCTGGCCCTAGAAAAGAAGAGTTAAATTATACATGAAGAAGAATGTCCAAACCACAAGGACCATGAACTATTAGCTGGGAAATTGCTAGGGTCTTGCCCCTTAAGAAAGGGTGTTGTCTCAGGTCTGTAATCCCAGCACTTTGGGAGGCCGAGGTGGGCGGATCACAAGGTCACGTGTTCGAGACCAGCCTTATCAATATAGTGAGACTTCATCTCTACTAAAAATACAAAAATTAGCCAGGCGTGGTGGCATGCACCTGTAGTCCCAGCTATTTGGGAGGCTGAGGCAGAAGAATTGCTTGAACCCGAGAGGCAGAAGTTGCAGTGAGCTGAGATTGTGCCACTGCATTCCAGCCTGGGTGACAGAGCAAGACACCATTTCCAAAAAAAAAAAGGTGTTGTCTAGTCTGGCATGTATGTGTAAGCCTGCATGGAGGCAGAGGTTGTGCTAAGGAACTGTCCCCTCCGTCATCCCAGTAGCCCTGAAGTCCTATTTGTCAATAGCTCTTCAGGTAGGGCGAGGGAGTAGAGCCTGGTCACATAGAAGCTTTTCCAAAACACAGCTTCCCCTTCTGTAAATGTTCCCAGGGAGGAAGAGAGCCTGAAGAAGCTCCCCTGTGATTTTGCTCTGCCTTCTCGATTGAAAACTGCTGCTCTGCGCTCTTGGGCTTTGGCAATGGCATCTAAGCCACTCAGTCCTGCAGTGTGTACAGTGTGTCCAAACATCTGTGCTGGGAGTGTCCTCTGAGAGTTGTAGCACAGAGGCAGTGGACACAGGAAGCCCCTTTTCTCCCATGTTGGAGCAGCAACTGATTGATGAAGCTGTGAAGTCCACACATGCTGGATGCACTTCTCCCCCACGGCCACCTCCAGCTCCAGCTTGCAGAAGAGCCTGCTTTGGGAGGGGCTTTGTTCCAGAACCTTCTGGCTGTGCCTGGTTCCGTCCTGAGATCTTGTGTCTTAAACACGTCACAGAACACACACATACCAGTATATTCTCCAAAAGTTGAAGAGCATTTGGTTTAGGTATTTATTTCCCTGGGTACAGGACAAGCTAGGGGGCTGATATGGCAAGAATGCTTGTCTTGTGCAATGTTGACCGACAGGCCAGCAGGACATTTGTCTCACCAACAAGGGCCGCCTGGCTGGACTGGCCATTGAGGATGGACATATGAGGCTTTGACTCCCATGTGTCAAAGATACACATGAAAGTGCTGGGGAAGAGACGTATGAGGGGGAGAAGAGCTGTATGTGGGGGGAAGAGATGTAGGAGGGGGAAGAGATGTATGGGGGGGAAGAGATGTATGGGGGGAAGAGATGTATGGGGGGAAGAGATGTATGAGGGGGGAAGAGATGTATGTGGGGGGAAGAGATGTAGGAGGGGGAAGAGATGTATGTGGGGGGAAGAGATGTAGGAGGGGGAGAAGAGCTGTATGTGGGGGGAAGAGAGGTAGGAGGGGGAAGAGATGTATGGGGGGGAAGAGATGTATGGGGGGAAGAGCTGTATGAGGGAGGGAAGAGCTGTATGGGGGAGATGAGCTGTATGAGGGGGAAGAGCTGTATGGGGGGGAAGAGCTGTATGGGGGAAGAGCTGTATGCGGGGGGGAAGAGCTGTATGAGGGGGGAAGAGATGTATGGGGGTAAGAGATGTAGGGGGGGAAGAGCTGTATGAGGGGGAGAAGAGCTATATGAGGGGGAGATAAACTGTATGATGGGGGGAAGAGATGTATGGGGGGAGATGAGCTGTATGGTGGGGGGAAGAGCTGTATGAGGGGGAAGGGCTGTATGAGGCGGGGAAGAGATGTATGAGGGGGGAAGAGCTGTATGGGGGAAGAGTTGTATGAAGCGGGGAAGAGATGTGTGAGGGGGAAAGAGCTATATGACGCGGGGAAGAGATGTATCAGGGGGAAGAGCTGTATGGGGGGAGAGATGTATGCGGTGGGGAAGAGATGTGTGAGGGAAAAAGAGCTATATGAAGTGGGGAAGAGATGTATGGGGGGGAAGAGATATATGAGGGGGAGAAGAACTGTGTGGTCTCAGTCATTATGAGATCTCTTCATGTACATCTCAGGGTTTTAGAAATGCCAGAAGTAGCTGTCTACACTCTGAGCATGAGGTTGGCATGAGAAGGACCTTGTGTAACTGTTTATTTCAACCCATCAGTGGCCATGTAACCAGCGGAATGATAGGTTTGCTCCGTTTATCGCCTTGGCCAACCAGCTTTAAACAAGTGGTAGCCACAGCCTGGCCCCCAAAGCCTAGGGGCCATCTGAGGGGCGTGTTCCCAGAGTTAGCCAAATTCATCAGCATGGCTGGGGTGTTGGATGACTCCCTGGTTAGTATTATAATAGCTAGGTGTCTGGAGCATTGCTGGGTGCTTCTCTGACCTACATCCACTTTCCATAATCCACAGAAGAACCCTCAAGATGAATATTATTATTCTTATTTACCAAAGGGGAAATTGAGGCTGAGAAGTTGGGTAACTTGCCCAAGGCCACACAAGTTAGTAGCTAAGGGAAGCAGGATTTGAACCCCGCTATGTCCACCTCCAAAGCCTATGTTTGTTTGTTCCACGTTACCCCATGATGGTGGCTGTAGTATTGACATAAAGAAGGTCATCACTCTAGTCTCATGAATGAATGACTTTCCTTTCAGTCCATTAAGCCCTAGATAATATTCAAAAATTCACAATTAAGCTTTAAATTGTTCAACTTTTCTTTGTAACTGTAATGGAGAAAGTCATATTTTTAAATAACAGCATATTTAAATATACTCTCAAGTTTAGGGCTTGAGAGTATATTTTAATATTCAGAGACTCTCAATACTCAGAGTCCAAAGATGAGTCTCTGTGTCCTTATAACACGTATTTGCCAATCTAATGGGAGAGACCCATGTTCAGGGGCCCCAGGCTCAACAATTAACTCCAGGAGAGGTAGGAGAAGCACACATTTCCTTAGGAGAAGGGTTTGGGGATCACTTTCTCAGGTTTTGCACAGACAAAAATTATATTTAACACTACTTTTAGGCTAGGTGTGATGGCTCACGCCTATAATCTCAGCATTTTGGGAGGCTGAGGCGGGTGGATCAGGAGGTCCAGAGTTTGAGACCACCCTGGCCAACATGGTGAGACCCTATCTCTACTAAAAATACAAAAATTAGCTGGGCGTGGTGGCTACTCGGGATGCTGAGGCAGGAGAATTGCTTGAACCCGAGAGGTGGAGGTTGTGGTGAGCCGAGATCACACCATCGTACTCTAGCTCTGGGTGACAGAGCAAGACTCCATCTTGGGAAAAAAAAAAAAAAGAAAAAATTGTTTTAAAATTGATCTATTCTTAGGTGAAAATACTATTATAGTCAGTAATGTTTGAAGAGGTTTTAAAAAGTCTGCATTAAAAAAAATTTGCTGCAGATATTGACGAATGCTCAGAACAACCCTCAGTGTGTGGGAGCAACGCAATCTGTAATAATCACCCAGGAACCTTCCGCTGCGAGTGTGTGGAGGGCCACCAGTTTTCAGACGAGGGAAAGTGTGTGGGTAAGTTCTCCAGGTAACTTTCCACGGCATTATTCACATGGTATGCATTAGCTCTTGTGCAAAAGGTCTGGTCCCAGGTAAAATGAGTCTGGCCAACGTTGGAAGGTGCTGGGGAGGGCAGTTTACAAAGATGAATCAGACTTAGCCCCTGCTGTAAGTACAGGGAGGCAGCAGCAGATTGCCTACAGCAGTAATGCCATCGCCTCACCTGTTGCAAGCTTCTGCATTACATCTGCTTCTTATACACTTCTTTTCATCATTTTCATTAGGCTTGTAATAACTATAAAGGTATTAGACGTGTTTCTCCCAGTAATTAGTAGCTTTGGGATTCGTATAGAAGGACCCCTTCTAGGTTCCTTTGTTTCGTTACCTATCTTAGATTGAATTCTACCTGAGTTACATCTAAAATTCCAATTGGGGTCATTCTATTGATGGATTTTAATTTTACCAACCATGAGCAGCAGCATAATTTCTTATGCTTGTTGAGATAATTGCAGCTTTTAGGCTAATGATGCTCTTGTTGAATGGTGATTGTGGTGTTGCTGCTGATGGGCCAGCTACACACAGCCAGGCTGTTTCTATTCTTCCTCTTTCCTGCTGCTGCACTGTGACCTGGTCATTCAAGATTCTTGAACGGCCAGGGACAGCGTGTTTCCGGGTCTGGAGCGCGACACGTCAAACAGGCGTCTGAACTCAACATGTCTTCCCAACTTAAAACAGACTCCTCTTGTTTCATGTCAGCAAACCATCTTCTTGCCTCTTCCTCACTGTTCACTAAACCCTAGAATGTTTTATTTTTGCTCTGTCTCAAAGTTTGGGTAAGGCTGCCAAGGTCCGGGGGTGAGGTGGTGTCCTGAGGATGGGAGGGAACAGGCAGTTCTCATATTTTGAGTGTGACCCAAACATCTGTGAGCTCAGGGAGGCCAGTCCCCTTTGCACAGAGTTGAGATTTTTACTCTGCTAAAGTTAACTTCTTCTTTTTTTTTTTTCCTCAGTAGAGAACATCAGTTTCTGTGTATTTGGCCTGATTTCTTTCTCTGCTTTTTGAGGTTAAGGAGATTCGAAAGTTTAATTTTAATGGCCATACCGTGTACATTACACTTCAGCTCAAGCCTGGGTAATGGAGCATGGTGACCTGGGTTTCTGGATCCAGTCATTCCTGATGTCCGCACTCGCTGAAGGGGCAGGGTGGGGTGCGAGGCAGGAGCTGTACGAATGTCTGCTTCAGGCATTTACTTCTCAGGAAGGCAACCTCTCTGGGCCTCAGTTCCTCATCTGTAAAATGAGGTAGTTAGACTGGATCATTGGTTTCCTGGGACCCATGGAGCTCTTGGAGGTGCCTCAGGAGCTGCCAAGGGGGACACAGGCAAGCTGTGGGCAGGCTCTTGTCCTCTTCCCTGACCTCTAGCCTTCCTTTTTTTTTTTTTTTTTTTTTGAGATGGAGTTTTGCTCTTGTTGCCCAGGCTAGAGTGCGATGGTGCAATCTCAGCTCACTGCAACCTCTGCCTCTTGGATTCAAGTGATTCTCCTGTCTCAGCCTGCTGAATAGCTGGGATTATAGGTGGCCACCACAGCACCCAGCTAATTTTTGTATTTTTAATAGAGTCGGGGTTTCACCATGTTGGCGAGGCTGGTCTCGAACTCCTAACCTCAAGTGATCCACCTACTTCGGCCTCCCAAAGGGCTGGGATTACAGGCGTGAGCCAATACACTGTCTTCCTATTTTTTAATATGTAAAAGTCTCAGCAGGATTTTTGTCTGAATAAAGGATTCCATTGCTCAGAAACAAGTGTGAACACCACCAGATGACCGTTCTGTTCCACCGAGACCTGGCCTCCTGAGGTTTCTTGATTCTCCCACTGCCTGTAGGACTCCAGGCAATTCCATCCTGCTTAGCTCTTCACCCCTTTAAAAAAGATATATATTTTTTAACTGACACGTAATAATTGTACATACTCATGGGACACGCAGTGATGTGTTAATGCATATAATGTACAGTGATCACATCGGGGTAATTAGCATATCCGTCATCTCAAACATTTATCATTTCTTTGTGTCGGGAACATTCAGTATGCTCCTTCTAGCTATTGGAAACTATATAATATTTAAATATTTCTGTTAACTATAGTCATCCTACAGTGGAATAGAACACTAGAACTTACTCCTTTTGAGCTGTAATTTTGTAGTCTTTAATAAATCTCTCCCTTTCCCTCCCTTCCCCCTACTCTTCTCAGCCTCTAGTATCCTCTCTTCCACTTTTTATTTCTATGAGATCAACTTCACTTTTTTTATTTTGGAGACAGAGTCTCACTCTGTTGCCCAGGCTGGTGTGCAGTGGCACGATCTCAGCTCACTGCAACCTCTGCCTCCCAGGTTCAAGTGATTCTCCTGCCTCAGTCTCCCGATTATCTGGGACGACAGGTGTGCACCACCACACCTGGCTAATTTTTACGTTTTTAGTAGAGACACGGTTTCATCATGTTCTTCAGGTTGGTCTCGAACTCCTGACCTCAGGTGATCTGCCTGCCTCGGCCTTCCAACGTGCTGGGATTACAGGCGTGAGCCACGGCGCTCAGCCTACATATTTGAGGGAAAACAGCCTCACCCCTTTTAATTAGCTCCTTTGAGACTCACTGTGCAGAGAGAAGGATCACTATAGAACAAGTTTGCCTGCATGCATTCAGAGAAATAACTCTGGCTTGTCACTGAGTAATTGAGTGGTCATTCCATCTCTCCTGGAATTCCTTGTTGAAACAGTGTTCTAGGTGGGAAGCCTGCACTGGGAAGGTTACCCTGCAGATCAGAACGGGGCAAGGTGAGGATAGAAATAGGACAAGGTGTGCCCTGCCAACTGTGAGGGGCTGGGGGCTCAGGCAGGTCATGTGGGCTGGCCTAGGAGAATTCTCTTTTCATGAGGATTGGTATCCATTATCGGGGAAGCGATGTTTGTGGAATTCCATCTTTGGCATTTCCTCATGAATCTCTTTTCCACTGGGTACCAACTTTTGCAGTTAACTGAAATGTACAAAACATGTCTTTGTGAAGGAAAGATGGGCCTCAGCTTAAGTAACCTTGATGTGAAGATGTAGACACCCCTCTGAATGGACATAGCCCTGTGACACTGGGCTGGCATATGGAGTGTGGTGAATTGAGGTCCTATGTACACCTCCCCAGGGCATCTTGGTGCAGGCACAATGCCATGTGTCAGCCCCCCTCTCGAGGCAAGAACAGGGCCAGGCTTAGGCCATGGCTGCAGCAGCCAACTTCCAGTAGGCCAAGCACGGAGAGGCCAGTAGATGGGACTGTGATTCTCTTAAGGGTCCTGACGATGGAACTCATGGAATGAGGGCTGAGGAGTAGGTGAGTGTCACAGAGGCTAGCTGATAATGCCCCATCTTATGCTGTTACCTCAAGATGAAGGCAAGGGTTGAGGTCTACAGGGTGATTTTCAATGGCTAGTTCAGTTACTCTGGGGTTCCTAAAGCACCATTTTGCTTCTGATTTTCCGAAAGTGCTAAGAGACAGGACAGAGTCCCATCCTCGCAACGCCAGCACAGAAATCTCTCCCTCCCAGCAGGCTTTCGGTAGTTGGATTATCCCAGATGAAGGAGGACTCATTTCTCCTCCATGAGTCTTCCTAAGATTGATTTCAGTTTGTCCTACCTTAGCAGAGAGACAGAGAAAAATAGGGATGGGGGTGGGGGGTGGTAGAGGAGGAAGAACCCAAGGCTCTGATAATTACACGATTTATCTAAGGCCATGTGGTTGACCCATGTGTACATGGTGCATACCAGGGCTACTTACTCCAAAGGCCCACAGTCTTCCGACCATATCTATCTCCCTCCCTTGTAAACACTTATTTTCCCTTCCTTGGTGGCAAGTGGGTGACTGACTTGGGCATTTGTAGTGAATGTTCCACCTGTCCAGGGTGGGCCAAGGCTGAATGCCACGTGGAAGTCTCAGCTCCTTCCCTCCAAGCGGTCTCAACAGAGTTGCCATCAGAAGTGTGGCATCTGCAGATGTCCCACCCCCACATCTTGATGAAGGGAAAGTTGGTTCCTGGGGACCCATGATGGGGATCTGGTTTGGAGAGTGGCCTCGGACAGAGCCCCAGCATGAAACTGAGGTCAAGCCAGTCAGAATGACCAACTGCAGTGTCAGTCAGCCAAGACCCGTCAGTGGCAGAACCCAGGTGGGAAGAAACAATGACAGCAGTGGTAGTGAAGGGTGGGGGTGAAGACTATGGACGTGCCTGGAGGTCTGGGGTCCAGGCATGGTTCCTCTTTATAGAGCTGGGAGGGGCACGTGGCCCGCTCAGGGGACTTTCTTCCTAAGACAGTACATCAACCTTTTGTTCTGAAGCTGTCGTGGACCAGCGCCCCATCAACCACTGTGCAACTGGCCTACATGACTGCGACATACCCCAGCGGGCCCGGTGTGTCTACACAGGAGGCTCCTCTTACACCTGTTCCTGTTTGCCAGGCTTTTCTGGGGATGGCCGAGCCTGCCAAGGTGTGTGATTGCTCTGAGTTTCCCTGCATGTAACCTGAGAAAGTTTCCTACGTGGTATTGACCATGTGCTAATTACCCACTCACTCCCAAATACAGGAAAGAATTCTGTCATCTCCATTGAGTAAGTGAGTTGCTTTTTATGTCTTTCTAGTAGTTTGAACTACACATTGTCTTTTAGGGGCTGTTCTCATTGGTGACTATTTTGTTCTAGGTGACTAGTTCATTCAGGTGACAATTAGATACCAGCTTTCTGTGAGGAACTGGGGGTATTTTCTGTCTTTCACAAAGAGACAAACTGTCCTTTTATGGGAGGACATGCATGGAGCTTAACATCCATCCTTTCATTTAATAAGATTTATTAATATATAGTCATTCATCCGGCTTGTTCTAACCTCCTCCTTCAAAAAAGCAAAGTTCTCATATTGAATAGATGACTGCAGAGTCAAAGAAGAAATGACTCAGTAGAATTCCTTCAGACATGAGCTCGCTGGCTGCCAGGGTGCTCATACAGGTATTGTTGGTAAGGTAGCCCAGGAACAGAGCACCCTGAGTCTCTTGGTTAGCAAAAGTACTTAATATTATACCATAGAGCACTTCTAAAAAGTCCCAACTAAGATAGATGATACTTTCTGAGATACTTTCTCTTTATTACTGAACATATGAATTTTTTCTTGTTGCTGAGGGTTTTCTGTCAAGTACTTAATAATCTGTTAGCAAACACTCAGACATTTTTGAAGCTCTCATTAATGGCAGGAGAGATGTTTTATAATGCACGTAAATCCTATTTTTTCCCCTGTTGTAAGTTTCATGAAAACATTTTTCATGGAAGCGTTGCCAAAGTGAAACGTATTTGTAAGTGCAACAGATAGAAACTAGGGAGTTAGTGACTAGATAGTTAATGTTTAGCAAGTTTTGAATTACTATTCCCCAATCAGAAGCAGGTTCCCATAGATTTGAGTAAGCGGCTTAAATTATTGAGAATTCTGAAAGAGATCCCATTGTCCCTGGTCCTGGTGGCTGTTTTACAGATGTGGATGAATGCCAGCCAAGCCGATGTCACCCAGACGCCTTCTGCTACAACACCCCAGGCTCCTTCACATGCCAGTGCAAACCCGGTTATCAGGGAGATGGCTTCCGTTGCGTGCCCGGAGGTAAGGTGGTGGGACATTTGGGAATTGGCAGCCCATTGCCCTATCCATGAATCCAGAGCATGTGGCCCTGGGAGAGACGGTGAGGTGGGAAAATAGGAGGCTCCGTGGAGAGTTCTAAGGGTTGTTGAAGAGGGAGATCAGAGCATGGACTGCAGTCTTTGAAATGGTAGAACATCATGTTCATTGCCTATAATCCCAGTACTTTGGGAGGCCAAGGCGGGTGGGTCACCTGAGGTTAGGAGTTCGAGACCAGCCTGTCCAACATGGTGAAACCCCCTCACTACTACAAATAGAAAAAGTAGTCAGCTGTGGTAGCTCATGCCTGTCATCCCAGCTACTCAGGAGGCTGAGGCATGAGAATCGCTAGAACCTCAGAGGTGGAGGTTTCAGTGAGCCAAGATCGTGCTACTGCACTCCAGCCTGGGTGACAGAGTCAGACTCTGCCTCAAAAAAAAAGAATATAGCTGACACCTTAGACTGGAGTTAACCAGTTTTATTATTTATTTTTCATTACTGCTGCTGTTGTTGGTTAGATGTATTCATGCCACTATAAATGTTTTCAATTAGAGATAAGATATTTTCATCTTATCACTTTTTAAGCAGTTAAAAACTATTAAATAGGTTGGGTGAAGTGGCTCATGTCTGTAATCTCAGCACTTTGGGAGGCCAAGGCGGTGGATCACAAGGTCAGGAGTTCAAGACCAGCCTGGCCAAGATGGTGAAACCCCATCTTTACTAAAAATACACAAATTAGCTGGGCATGGTGATGGGCACCTGTAATCCCAGCTACTCGGGAGGCTGAGGCAGGGAATTGCTTGAACCTGGGAGGCAGAGGTTGCAGTGAGCCGAGATCATGCCACTGCACTCCAGCCTGGGCAACGGAGCGAGACTATTTCTCAGAAAAAAGGAAAACTGCTTAAGTAAGCATCCCCTTCACTAGCCTGTGAGCCCACTGAGGACCTGTGAGCTCATTGAGGGTGGTGCATATACGCTTTATATTTATATGTTTCCAGCAGCCAGTGGAGAATTTGGTATATGGTGGGGCTCACAGCTATTTACAGCTGTTGAAGAAATAAATGGATGCACTAGTCCATTCCTACAACAACATTTGAAAATATTTGTTTATCCTCACTCTCACTAAGACTAGTTTTTAGAATAGTTGTCAATCAAAAAGGAGAAAATATCAGATTAAGAGTTAAATTTTAATGTGTAATAGCACATGTTGTTAGTCTGAATTATTTTCTTCTGCTTAAAACAGGGGTTAGCAAACTACGGCCCATGGGCCAAATCTGGCTGTCTGGCTTGTGTAAATAAAGTTTTACTGGAGCACAGCCCTGCTTATGTATAGTGTGGCTGCTTTCATGTCACAAAAGCAGAGCTCAGTAGTTGTGACAGAGACTGTAAGCTCTGCAAATATAAAAAGCATAAATAGACTGGGCACCATGGGCTCTCGCCTGTAATCCTAGCATTTTGGGAGGCCAAGGTGGACAGATTACTTGAGTTCAGGAGTTTGCGAGACTGGCCTGGGCAACATAACGAGACCCTGTTTCTACAAAAAATGCAAAAATTAGCTGGGTGTGGTGCGGCACACCTGTAGTCCCAGCTACTGGAGGGTCTGAGGTGGGAAGATTGCTTGAGCCAGGGAGATCGAGGCTGCAGTGAGCAGAGATCACTCCACTACACCCCAGCCTGGGTGACAGAGTGAGATCCTGTCTCAAAAAAAAAAAAAAGTATAACAGCCCGCTATGTGGCTCTTGACAGAAACAGTTTGCTGACTCCCGGCTTGGATAAACCCAGGCAAGGCAACCTTTTGTTCCTGAAATTATGGGAACAAATACCACTTCCCATAGATTTTTAATGGGTAGGTTACATAGAGAAGAGTTTATGATCATTTGAGTCAAGACATTCCAGCTCCTATTAAAAATGACTAATATTCATCCAGCTTAAAGAGAAGCAGATGTTTCAAATTTTGGTTTTTTGTTTTTTTAACCTGACTCTTTGTCCCCTCTTGAAAGCTCTGTTGAGTAAACAGAAACAGATCCAGACCTGTAGGCCGGGATCTAAAGATGGGACAAAGATAAAACCAATCAGGGCGCCTGCCAGGATTGTTTATAGATTTGATTTTGTTCCCTTAAGAAGTTTAACATTTGGTTATATACCGGAGAGAGCCTGTACTAGAAACGTGTAAGAATGTTCACTGCATATTGTTTACAATAGAAAAAAATCTAAATGACTGCAAACAGGAGGAAGGAACAGATGACTTTTCATATAATCCGTACAATGAAATAACAGAAAGCAGTTAAAATGAATGAACTAGAGTTCATGGTCTCAAAAATGGTTCATAAGTCTCAAAAATGTAATGTTGAGCAAAAGAAATTATGAAAGGATACGTTTAGCATGGCCCCCTGTGTATGAAATATAAGCCTATATGAAAAGAAACCTACATGTGTAATGTAATGTACATACATAAGAAAACTACAGTCTGCATAGTGAATGAGAAATGAAAAGTTTAGGACAGAGGTTACGTCTCCAATGGGAGAAAGGGAACTGGGATTGGGGAGGGACACATGGGGTGTCTTTGTCTGTTTAGGGCTACTATGGCAAAATACCGTAGACTGCGGGTTTGTAAACAACAGAAACTTGTTTCTCAGAGTTCTGAAAGTTCCAGAGATCTGGAAAGTCCAAGATCAACGTGCTGACAAGTTGAGTGCCTGACGAAGGCTCACTTACTGGTTCACAGACAGCCAGACATCTTTCTGCAGTGTTCTTGCGTGGTAGAAAGGGCAAGGGCCTCTTTGGAGACTCTATTATAAGGGCACCACTAATGCTATTCATGAGGGCCCCCTTTCATGACCTAGTCACCTCCCGGTGCCTCACCCCCTAATGCCATCACCTTGGGAGTTAGGATTTCAGCGTATGAATTTGGGAGGGACATAAACATTCAGACTGCAGCACAAGAGCTACATTTGTGTTTCTGTTGTTTTATTTTCCAGTCGGAATATGAATACAGAGATTTTCATCATATTATTCTAAACTGTGTATGACTAAAATACTTTATGAAGGCTGGGCGTGGTGGCTCATGCCTGGAATCTCAGCACTTTGGGAGGCTGAGGCGGATGGATCGATCACCTGAGGTCAGGAGTTTGAGACCAGCCTGGCCAATGTGGTAAAACCCTGTCTCTATTAAAAATACAAAAATTAGCTAGGCATGGTGGCATGTGCCTGTAATCCCAGCTACTTGGGAGGCTGAGGCAGGAGAATCGCTTGAGCCCAAGATGGGGAGGTTGTGGTGAGCCAAGATCGCGCCACTGCACTCCAGCCTGGGTGACAGAGAGAGACTCCATCTCTAAATAAATAAATAAAATACTTTATGAAACATTACATAGAGAAAAGTAATGTGTAGTGTCATCTGGACTCCTGGTACCTATTATAGTGAAGGACAGGGATCAAACAGCAGTTATTTGGTACTTACTGTATACAGAGTATACAGAGGGGGCTCGTTTCCAAAAGAAAACTAAACTGGCTTTGAAGGTGAGCCAGTTAAGATCACGGCTACTGCAGTGTCGACGGATGACAGGCAAACTACAAGAAACTGCGATTTGTTCCCCTCTGTCTTCTGCATGCTGCTCCACACCCCATGAATGGATTTAAAGTCAGTTTGGTGGCTCACTTTTCTCACTTTCTTTTAAATGGAATGCATGAGATAGAAAACAACAGTCTAGAGAATATCAGAGTGTGCAGAGTATATGTAGTAGGAGTGAGTATTGTTTCATGAAGCAATATTTGTGTATGCGCATGGATGAGTGCATGCCAGCATGCATGCATATGTGCGCACATGTGTGTGGGTGTGGGTGTCATGTGCGCACATGTGTGCGCGTCTAAGTGTGCACGTGTGTACACGCACATGTGTGTGCTCATGTGCGTATGTCTACGTGTGCATGTGTGTGCGTGAGTGTGTGTGCACATGTGTGTGCTCGTGTGTACATGTCTAAGTGTGCATGGGCTGCCATATGCGGCTGCTGAGTAAAATGTGTTTCTTTCTGTGGGTCACGGTTAGAAAGTTAGAAAGCCAGCATATTAGTTCTCTATTGTTGCATAACAAATTATTCCCAAAGTAGCCACTTAAAACAATAAACATTTATTTTCTCACAGTTTCTGTGGTCAGGCGTTCAGGAGCAGCTTTCCTGGGTGGTCCCTGCGTCCAGGGACTCTCATGAGGTTGTTGTTGAGACATCAGCCAGGGCTGTGGTCTCCTGCGACGGCAAAGAAGGAGCCCCATTCAAGGACCCACGTGGTTGTCAGCAGGCCTCAGTTCCTCAAAACATGGGTCTCTCTACAGGGATGGCTAAGTATCTTCAAGACCTAACAGCTGGCTCCCTCCAGACCAAGTTGAGAGAGAGAAAGAGAGAGAGAGACACAGAGACAGACAGGCCAAGATGGAAGCCACAGTGTTGTTGTTTTTGAGATGGAGTCTCACTCTCTTACCCAGGCTGGAGTGCAGTGGTGTGATCTCTGCTCACTGCAACCTCCATTTCCCAGGTTCAAGCAATTTTCCTGCCTCAGTTTCCTGAGTAGCTGGGACTACAGGGATGTGCCATCACGCCCGGCTAGTTTTTGTATTTTTAGTAGAGACTGGGTTTCACCATGTTGGCCAGGCTGGTCTCGAACTCCCAACCTTGTGATCTGCCTGCCTCAGCCTCCCAAAGTGCTGAGATTACAAGTGGGAGCCACCATGCCCAGCGCCACAGTTGTTTATAAACAAATCTTGGAAGTGACAAGTATAGTTTCTGTTGATCTCATCAGTCTCAGGCCATCCCTCTTGCAGTGTCATGGGAGTCTGCCCAAGCATGGAAGACCAGGTTGTGGGAAGAATGAGGGCCATCTTGGAGGCTGGCCACCACAGCCACTGACCCTGACTTTGCCTGAACAGCATCTGAGGAAATGTAACTGGCTAGGTTTTTGTAACGTAGGGGAGTTTATTAGAAGATCAAAGAGAGGCATAACGTAAATGTACATTGGGCTAGAAATGTAAAACCTGGCCCTTAAGGGCAAACCCCAAGCCTGCAGATGTTGGGTCCCTTCGCTATACCCTTGGCACCGGTTTTGTTTACCAGCATTCTGCATCTGGATCTGGCACCACACATCTGAGGCAGGAAGAAAATGAGAGTTCAGGAAGCACGGCTGCAAGGAAAGATGAGAACATGTGGGACGATACAGCTCAAAGGACAGAAAGCCGAGGAACAACATTACGCTGTTGTATGCTTTTGGTGTGTTAGGCTTCTGTTGTTTATGTTATAGTTTACACTATGTTTCGAGCAAACCCTGTGTCTGAAAACTGGAATTTCTGAATTAGAGCTGGAAAGGACACTAGGAAGTGTGTTCTTTATCCTATTTGTTTTACAAATAAGGAACATGAGGTCTGAATAATTTCTTAGTTTACAAAAAAAGGTTTATTGAATCTTTTGTTTTTTTTTGAGACAGAGTCTCACTCTGTTGCCAGGCTGGAGTGCAGTAGCGCAATCTTGGCTCACTGCACACTCCGCCTCCCTGGTTCAAGCGATTCCCCTGCCTCGACCTCCTGCGTAGCTGGGATTACAGGTGTGCACCACCATGCCCGGCTAACTTTTTGTAGAGACCGGGTTTTGCCATGTTGGCCAGGTTGGTCTTGATTTCCTGACCTCATGATCCACCCGCCTCAACCTCCCAGAGTGCTGGGATTACAGTCACGAGCCACTGCGCCCAGCCATATCTTTATTTTTTTTTAAGAGCAAGACCTTGCTGTCACCCAAGCTGCAGTGCAGTGGTACAGTCATAGCTCATTGCAGCCTTGACCTCTTGGGCTCAAGTGATCCTCCCGCCTCAGCCTCCTGAGTAGCTGGAACTACAGGTGTGTGCCACCATGCCCAGCTAACTTCGTTTTATTTTTTTCTGGACACAGAGTCTCAGTATTCCCAGGCTGATCTTGAACTCCTGGCCTCAAGTGATCCTCCCACTTTGGCCTCCCAAGGTGATGATTATAGTTGTGAGCCACTGTGCCCAGCCAAATTCTTTATATAAAAGAATTTTCTATAGCAGTTTTTCTCAAAATTGAGTTATATATGTATATAGATATACATATTTCTATATACATATGTAGTTATATATAGATATACATATGTATATCTATATAGAGACATATATCCATATATGTCTATATCTATATATAAAATATGTATATAGATACACATATATCTATATATATAACCTCATATGTGTGTATCTATATACATAAATAACTATATATAGTTATACATATCTATTTGATATTAGATATCTATATGTATGTGTCTTCACTAAAGATTGCCTCCCCAAAAGAATACGAATCGATATCTACAAACGGTAGTTTAAAAAAGTGAAATTTTTATCTCATGGAAGGGTTAATAATAAAGTAATAGCTAATACTTATATAGCACATAATTTTTGCCCAGTATTGTTTTAAAAATTGCAAAATATAAGGTAAATTAGAAGACATCCTTTTTAGTAGCTGAAATTTTATGTGAAAGTGTATGGCATATGGGTCATTTTGCAATCAGAAAAGAACATGGCAATTGATTTGAATATCTTGAGAATTGTATCTTTCAAAATAATGATCAGTGTTCTTTATGCTTTCCAAAAGCAGTCATGTAGGTTCTTGTGTTTAGACTGCTAGTAAATAAGTAAGTATGCTTTCAGCAGAGCAAAACACTCTTGTATCTTCAAAAAAAAAGTATTACAATTCGCTTTTGTGATTTCCCGGCTCTGTCCCTGTCCCTGTCCCTGCCTATATCTGGGCCCTCTCTTTCCTGGTCTCTATTGTCCCATCCTGCTTAAGTTGTTTTTGGTTGGTTGGTTGTTTGAGACAGAGTCTGGCTCTGTCACCCAGGCCAGAGTGAGGTGGCGCAATCTCAGCTCTCTGGAACCTCCACCTCCCAGGTTCAAGCAATTCTTCTGCATCAGCCTCCCGAGTAGCTGTGAGTGCAGGTGCACACCACCACACCCAGCTAATTTTGTATTTTTAGTAGAGACAGGGTTTCTCCATGTTATCCAGGCTGGTCTTGAACTCCCGACATCACTGATTCGCCTGCCCCAGCCTCCCAAAGTGCTAGAATGGAATGCAAATCCAAGATCAAGAATGTACTTTCTTCTTACTTCTCCTTCTCGCTAACCAAAAAGTATCTGAGACAGGTCTCAATCGGTTTAACAGTTTATGTTGCCAAAGTTAAGGACATGCCTGTGACACAGCCTCAGGAGGTCCTGATGTCACGTGCCCAAAGTGGTCAGGCCACAACTTGGTTTTATGTATCTTAGGAAGACATACGACGTCAATCAGTACAGGTCAGATGTATATTGGTTTGGTCCAGAAAGGTGGGACAATGGGAAGCCGAGGGTAGGGTGGGGGCTTCCAGGTCATAGGTAGATTACAAGAGGTTCTGATTGGCAATCGGTTGAGTTTTTATCCAAAGACCTGGAGCCAATAGAAAGGAATGTCTGGGTTATGTATGATAAGGGGTTGTGGAGACCAAGGTTTAATCATACAGATGAAGCCTCCAGGTAGCCGGCTTCAGAGAAAACAGATTGTAGCTGTTTCTTACCGGACTTAAAGAGCGTGTTTTGTTAGTTGTTTTTTTTTTTGGTTTGTTTGTTTGTTTGTTTGTTTGTTTGAACAGAGACAGAGTGTTGCACTGTTGCCCAGGCTGGAGTGTAGTGGCGTGATCTGGTTCACTGCAACCTTCTCCTCTGGGTTCAAGCAATTCTCGTGCTTCAGCCTCCCAAGTAGCTAGGATTACAGGTGCCTGCCATCATGCCTGGGTAATTTTTGTATTTTTAGTAGAGATGGGGTCTCACCATTTTGGCCAGGCTTGTCTTGAATTCCTGACCTCAAGTAATCTGTCTGCCTCGGCCTCCCCAACTTCTGGGATTACCGGTGTGAGCCACCGTGCCTGGCCTGGTCTTTTGGTCTTAAGGTCCATGTGAATGGCAATGACACATGGCCGACCTTCCCCTTCCTCTCATGGCCTGAAGAAGTTTCATAGCTTTACTTTGGACTGCCCTTGGCTGAGAGGAGAGGTCCATTCAGATGGTTGGAGGACTTGGAATTTTATTTTTGGTTTATATTCTATTTCATGTTCCTCTCATTCTCTTTGTCCCCCCACCTTGAGAAAAGTCACCCCAGACTTCCTGCCATTCCTCAGATAAGTATCAGGTCTTGAATGCTTTCTTCCCTCGCAGTTCGAACTAGATGAGTAAGAAGGAGCCTGCCTGAGTCATCAGTTTCTCAACCAGAAATACACCAGGAAAAGTGTCTTTAGCATCCCCACTACCCCCACCCCATCCACCAACCTTTAATGGAAAGTTTCCCATGGGGGCCTGGGGGCCTCCAGCAGGGGGGTCTCCCTAGAGCCCTGGCTGCTCCCACTGTCTGCTGGCCCAGGAAGTCCACCGAGGTCACAGCTTTCCATAAACACACTTGAGATTCTATTTCCTGAGTACAGTTGAGGTTTTCCCCTCCTTTTTACAAGGTCAAGATATAGTACTTCAAAGTTCCACTGTAAATTCCGGATCCCTTGAGATTTTGTGTGTTGGCCAAATACCTTGGGTTGTTTTTTTCTCTTTTTGAGACAGAGTCTTGCACTGTCACCCGGGCTGGAGTGCAGTGGTGAGATCTTGGCTCACTGCAACCTCCACCTCCCAGGTTCAAGCAATTCTCCTGCCTCAGCCTCCTGAGTAGCTGGGACTACAGGCATCTGCCACCACGCCCAGCTAATTTTTGTATTTTTAGTAGAGATGGGGTTTCACTATGTTGGCCAGGCTGGTCTCGAACTCCTGACCTTGGGATTCACCCGCTTCAGCCTCCCAAAGTGCTGGAATTACAGGCATGAGCCACCACGCCTGGCGGCCAAATACTTTGTTAACACAACTCTGTCAGCCGCATAAAGTGGAACAACCCCTACTGCCTGAAAAGTTCTGTTTGGCCGACAGCACACAGAATGCCAGTTTTGTTTTCTAACTGGAAAAGCACCACCAGGAGCAGATGGGATTGGCAGGAAAATGGGTCTGTGGATGCACAGGTGATTTTGGTGAATGTGCTAAAGTAATGTGTGTACATAGCTGTTGTCATAAGAGGTTCCATGTGTGGGAGCCATCCTGAGCACTGGCAATGTGGATGCCAGATGCCAGAGAAACCCAGAGACCTAAGTTCTCATTTGAACTGAGCCAACAACCAGTGCTGTGGCCTGAAGGAGTTTCAGCTTCTCTGAGTTTCAGTTTTCTCATGTGGTGTAAAAACTGCAGCTGCTTATCATGTAGGATTGCAATGAGAATCAAATGAAATATGTCTGTGAATGGAAACGGCTTATATGAAAACTCTAAAACCCTATGCCAATGTAAGAGTTTGAGGAAGTAAGCACGTTTTACATTCAAGAATGAACGAAACCAGACTTTTTTTTTTTTTGACAGAGTTTTGCTCTTGTTGCCCAGGCTGGAGTGCAATGGCGAGATCTCAGCTCACTGCAAATTCTGCCTCCCGGGTTCAAGTGATTCTCCAGCCTCAGCCTCCCGAGTAGCTGGGATTACAGGCATCTGCCACCATGCCTGGCTACTTTTTGTATTTTTAATAGAGCCAGGGTTTCACCATGTTGGCCAGGCTGGTCTCAAACTCCTGACCTCAAGTTATCCGCCTGCCTCGGCCTCCTAAAGTGCTGGGATTACAGGCATGAGTCACCACGCCCAGCCAGACATTTTTTATTCTAACCAGATGGCTTGCTTATATCTTTGGTGCTTCCTACATCAATTTTTTTTTTTTTTTTTTTTTTAGTTAGCCTCTGGGACAAAAGAAAAGCACATATGATTTTCTCTCTCCAGGTTCAACAAACACTTTTCTGGCATGCTAACTGCTTCTCACCAAGGGAGCAACCCCGTTAAGGATGCCAGCATGAGAACTGGCAACACACTCATGGAATGTCACTGTGGGTGCCTTGTGGCGATCCAGTCGCAAATGAACATCTGGGGGCAAAGCTCCAAATGCCTCTGTGTGCTTGTCTCGTCACTGGCTCCTCAAACAGTCCTGTGAGCTCCGTTATCACCGCCATACCCATTCCACAGCTGCAGGAGGCACAGCTGAGTCTGTATCATTGACAGGTGCAAGGTGCACCAGGAGTAATGGAACTGAGGCCAGGTGTGGTGGCTCATACCTGTAATCCCAGCACATTGGGAGGCCGAGGTGGGTGGATCATCTGACATCAGAGTTCAAGACCAACCTGGTCAACATAGTGAAACCCTGTCTCTACTAAAAATATACAAAATTAGCCGGGCATGGTGGTGGGCACCTGTAGTCTCAGCTACTCAGGAGGCTGAGACAGGAGAATTGCTCGAACCCGGGAGGTGGAGGCTATAGTGAGCCGAGTGTGACTCTCCAGCCTCTCAAAAAAAAAAAAAAAAAAAAAAAGAAGTAGTAATGAAATTGAGAATCAAAAACATTCCCAGGTGCAAAATTCTGAGAAATATATAATATTCTAGTCTATGTGATTATAGCATAATTTTTATTACTAACATTTTAGTATATATTAATGCACACATGTGAACATATATACAAATAAACACGTATTTCCCCTTAACATAACTAGTAATGCCTTAGAGCAACTACTCCCTATAGGCCAAATCTGGCCCACTGCTTGTTTTTGTAAATGAAGTTTTATTGGGATAGTCACACTTGTTCATTGATGTATGAAACATGATTGCTTTCATGCTACAGCCACAGAGTCGCATAGTTGTGACGGAGACCTCATGGCCCACAAAGCCTCAGCCTCCCAGGTAGCTGGGACCACAGGTGCATGCCACCAAACTCAGCTAAGCTTATTTTTTTGTAGAGGTGGAGTCTTGCTGTGTTGCCCAGGCTGGTCTTGAACTCCTAGACTCTAGTGATCCTTCCTCGTTGGCCTCCCTAAGTGCTGGAATTACAGGTGTGAGCCACTGTGCCTGGCTGAGTAGATGCTTCTTGACTAAGGTGATTTTTCAGGCTGACAAGGAACAGATTTGTTCAGGGAGACAGACAAGGAACAGCTCCTTAGACACAGGTGTGGTGTGGGCAAGCCCAGAGCACCCTGGGAGCTCACAGAGGGGACTGGACTCAGCGTTGGGGGGCGGAACAGGCTTCCTGAGGGAATTAAGTGCCTAAGCCGATTTCTGAAGGATTAACCAGACAGGGAGAAGGAGAGGCAACAAGACATGGATGACGTATGGCTCTTAGCAGTCAGTGACGTGGGGATTGGGCACTTCCTGTCAGTGTTCGGACGTGTTGTGTGTTCGATACTGCAGAGGTTACAACTGCGGACTGGTGACTGAACTCTAACCAGTGTGGAACCCGCTACAGCCTGGTGTATTTGAAGTTGTTTATTCCAGGCCATAGCTGCTTATTAGCAATTCCATAGCTTTAGGAGTGCAGTCGTCCCTCCGTATCCATGGGGCATTGGTTCCCGAAGATACAAATCCACGGGTCCTCAAGTCCCTGATAGACAATGGTGTAGTATTTGCGCATAACCTATGCCCACCCTCCCGTATACTTTACATCATATCTAGATTGCTTATACTCCCGAATACAATGTGAATGTCATGTAAAAAGTTGTTATATTGTATTGCTTAGGAAATAGTGGCAGAAAAGAAATCTGTACGTGTTCGGTACAAATATAATCATCCTTTTTTTCCCCAAATATTTTCTATCTGTGGTTGGTTGAATCCACGAATGTGGAACCCATGGATATGGACTGTTCACTGTATTTCCCTGTCTTAAGATCTGAGTTGTACAGTTTAAAGGTCAATTTTCATGCCAAAAAGTAGGGCATAATGACAGGACAACATACAAATGTTGGTAAACACACTTGGTGGTATCTGGTCCCTGAAATCTTTGGCCTTGACTTAATGTCTGTTATCAAGAAGCTGGAGATGCCAGCCTGGCCAACATGGTGAAACCCCATCTCTACTTAAAATATATCAATCATCCAGGTGTGGTGGTGCTTGCCTTTAATCCCAGCTACTCGGGAGCCTGGGGCAGGAGAATCGCTTGAACCTGGGAGGTATAGGTTGCAGTGAGTTGAGATTGTGCCACTGCACTTCAGCCTGGGCAACAGAGTGAGACTCCCTCACACACACACACACACACAAAAGAAGCTGGAGACTTTTTTCTAAAATGACACATTTAGAAAAAAAATTCCTTCAGCTAAAACCCAGTGATGTTCATCAATGGGTAAGCAAAATATGATCTGTCCATACAACGCAGTATTATTCAGCCGTGGATAGGAAGGAGGTTGTGATAACTACCACTTGGATAACTGAGGACATTCTGATAAATGAAAGACACCAGAACAAATGTCACATGTATGATTCTGCGTATATGAAATATCCAGGATAGGTAAGTCCACAGAGATACTGAAGATTGGTGGTTGCCAGGGGCTGGGAAGAAAGAGGAAACAGAGATCAACTAACTGCTTAATGCAGATGGGCTTCCTTCTGGTTGGTGGCTACTCAGCATGGTGAATGCGCTAGATACCATTGAACTGTTTACTTAAAAATGGTTCACTCGGAGGGGCGTGCTCACTCCTGTAATCCCAGCACTTTGGGAGGCCAAGGTGGACGGATCACCTGACACCAAAGTTTGAGACCAGCCTGGCCAACGTGGTGAACGCTGTCTCTATTGAAAATACAAAATTGGCCGGGCGTGGTAGCAGGTGTCTGTAATCCCAGCTACTCGGAAGGTTGAGGGAGGAAAATCACTTGAACCCAGGAGGTGGAGGCTGCAGTGAGCTGAGATCGTCCCATTGCACTCCAGCCTGGGCAACAGGAGCAAAACTCCATCTCAAAAAAAAAAAAAAAAAAAAGTTCACTTTATGTTATATCAATGTGCTTCAATTCTTTTTTTTTTTTTTTTTTTGAGACGGAGTTTCACTCTTGTTACCCAGGCTGGAGTGCAATGGCGCGATCTCGGCTCACCGCAACCTCCGCCTCCTGGGTTCAGGCAATTCTCCTGCCTCAGCCTCCTGAGTAGCTGGGATTACAGGCACGCGCCACCATACCCAGCTAATTTTTTGTATCTTTAGTAGAGACGGTGTTTCACCGTGTTGACCAGGATGGTCTCGATATCTTGACCTCGTGATCCACCCGCCTTGGCCTCCCAAAGTGCTGGGATTACAGGCTTGAGCCACCGCGCCCGGCTGCTTCAATTCTTTTCGTCTCAATTTTAAAATAATGTTTTAGGAGTAAAAAGGAGATGTAAATATCATTTTGTTGACAGTTAAACCTATTCAAGAATAATGATGTTTTGCATTTTGAAAAATTGATGAAACAAAAGCCAGTGATGCGCAGACAGGCCTCGTGGTTCTGAGCGAGCTGGGGGGACTCCTGCAGCCCCACCAGGGAGCACGGACGATGACACACCTGACAGCTTTCTTGTTGCCTGTGTCTCTGACAGAGGTGGAGAAAACCCGGTGCCAGCTCGAGCGAGAACACATTCTCGGCGCAGCGCGGGCGGCCGACCCACAGCGACCCATTCCTCTGGGACTGTTCGTTCCTGAGTGCGATGAGCACGGGCACTATGCACCCACCCAGTGCCACGGCAGCACCGGCTACTGCTGGTGTGTGGATCGCGACGGCCGCGAGGTGGAGGGCACCAGGACCAGGTCCGGGATGACGCCCCCGTGTAAGTGGGTGCAGGCTGTGTGTGGGCATGTGCCTGAGAAGGACCTCCGGGAGCAGAATTGCTGAACACCCACTTGGCTCTTCTGCTGGCCCTAAAGCTTGAGCTGCCCCATTGGCTCCAACCCCACTTCCTCCCTCTGCACCCCTCTTCCCTCTCCTCACTCTCCCCGCTCCTCCCCATCCTTCCTCTCCTCGTCATCCTCTCTGTCCTATCCTCTTTCTCTCTCCCCACACCCCCACACACGTGTAGGGTGTAAATACCAGCGGGGCCTGCCGCAGCAGTACCCTTAGTGGTAGCAGACAGGCTGTGTGTGCTCTGGGTTCTCCAGAAGAACTCTCTGCCAAGGCAGGCCTGGCGGTGGAATGTTCCTGCGCTGGAATATGGCAGGGGTGGTGGGGACCGACCTGACCCCTTCCCCAGGGCTGGGTCCCAGGCGGTGGGACCTGTGCGCACCCTTGTAACGCTTGCCTCCTTCAGTCGCGCCCTACGGCCTTTAGTTACTTGGGTTGATTTTCCAATCCAAGGAGCAAACATGAAGCTTTCTGCATGAGCTGGTTCTAAGACCGTCACCAGAGGCAGTGGGAAGCTGCCGTCCTGGGGGCCAGCGGCTCTGTGTGAGGCCCAGACTGGTGGCTGTGTGACTCTGGACAGACACCTTCCCTAGCCTCAGCGTCCTCAGCCTCCACCTCAAACATGAGTCAAAATTACCCCGAGAACGATTCCCAGCTCTAAAATTCTGCTTCTGTTGCAAATGTAGAAATTGGTCATTGTCACAAATTACCAAAAAAGAATGTAATGAATCTTTGAATCTCCACTCGCAATTTAGCTAGTAATCATAGATTGATCTCTTATCAAATATTTCCCCAAACCTGCTAAGAAACAGTAAAACAATTACAAACTTCACTCACTCACGCAGGCCCCATTTACCGACGGGCCAATGCTGTGGTCGGTACTAGGATATCAAGAGGAAAATCACAGTTCTGGGCCCCCAAGAACCAGAAATGACGGTGAATAAACAGGAACAGTGGACAGGGGCCGGGGAGCTGAGGAGGAACCCTGGCTTGTGTGGGGCAGGGCAGTGGGCTCTCGGGTGAGGCTTTCCAGAAGCAACACCATGTTGGCATGTGAGCCACATTTCTAAGCCTGTGTATTGGTCATGGGGGCAACAAGGAACCTGGGTTGGGTTTGGAGCAGGTGCCCATGTGAAGCAGGTTTTAGTTTTAGAATATCACTGGCTTGGGGGTGGAAGCGGAGATGCAGGCATGACAGTCCCTGGCAGGGGGAGGTGAAGGCGGTTGCTGTACTTACGACGAATCCACGTGAGAAACGGATGGATTTTAGAGTTATGACAGAGTTCGACCAGATTGGTTTATGTCACCGATTGGGTGTAATAGGCAGGATAGACAAGAGAAAGTAACCTTGGGGACAGCCTTGCCCAGTTCTCACTGTAGAGAGCAGGAGACCAGGCCTGGGAAGATCCGTACCCTGCACACAGAGAGTGAGTGGGCGGGGCCAGGACAGAACTCAGGTCTCCAGATGCCCATCAGCCCTCCTGGCCCTCCTTACCCTGCAGCACATCCTGGGATGTGTCTTATCAAGTGGATCAAGGAGCCAGGCCAGGGGTTGAGGTCAGCAGATAGGAAGGCAAGCCTGATTCAAAGAGAAAAGGAGCCCCTGGCCATCATTTTGTTCTTGAAAGCCCACAAGCATCATGCTCTTGCTTGTCAGGCCCCGGCCTGTCCCATCCCTGTGGCACTGGGACAGGGTGCACTGTACGAGGCCCTTATTTTATGGCTCCTCCGGCATGAAAAGGCTCAACAGCTTGCACTGTAACACGGCTCCCTGTGGATGCTGTGTTTGCTGTTGTGCTGCCTCTGGTGCTGGTGCTGCTCTTACTTGGTTCACCCTCTAGTGCCAGTGCCCAAAGCAGAGCATGAGTAGCCAAGCTTTTCCATTAAGAGGGAGGCTAGCCGGGCACGTTGGCTCGCACCTGTAATCCCAACACTTTGGGAGACCTAGGTGGGCAGATCACTTGAGGTCAGGAGTTTGAGACAAGCCTGGCCAACATGGTGAAATGCTGTCTCTACTAAATACACAAAAATTAACTGGGTAGAGTGGTGCATGCCTGTAATCCCTGCCACTCAGGAGGCTGAGGCATAAGAATTGCCTGAACCATGCGGGCAGAGGTTGCAGTGAGCCGGGATCACATCCATCCAGCCTGGGCAACAGAGCAAAACTCTGTCTCAAAAAAAAAAAGAAAGAAAAAGAAAAGAAAAGAGGGACGCCAAGCCATTTTTTTTCATGTGACCTTTAATGCTCTGTATTACCTTCATCAGTGCCCTTTGAAGGACTGAGGGCTTTCTACTTCTGGTGCTTTCAGATATAAAATGGGCATTGTGTGGCTGTGGCAGTTTGTGGTGCCATGAAGGTGATGTGATCTGGTATGTAGGTGTGTATATATGTGTGTGCATGTATGTGGGTGTGCAGTGTGCATCTGTGTGTTCCGGGTGCACACGGACCTTGCTCACTGACCCTTTCTGCCATGCAGGTCTGAGTACAGTGGCTCCCCCGATTCACCAAGGGCCCGCAGTGCCTACCGCCGTGATCCCCTTGCCCCCCGGCACACATTTACTCTTTGCCCAGACTGGGAAAATTGAGCGCCTACCCCTGGAGGGAAATACCATGAGGAAGACAGAGGCAAAGGCGCTCCTTCATGTCCCGGTGAGTGCTGGCTGACTATGTGGCGGCAGCTCCTGCTTCAGGGACCTGGAGAAACAAGCAGGACGAGGTCAGACCAGGACTCCAGGCTCAACCCTGGAACCATGGGTGCTCATTCCATGTGATCCCAGGTGACCATCTCTACATGGGGGCCACTGTATTGCTGAGCTGCCTCTGAGGCTCACAGTAAGATGGACACAGATGTGGCTAGGATTACAGGCACCCACCACCGTGCCCAGCTTGTTTTTGTATTTTTAGTAGAAATGGGGTTTCACCATGTTGGCCAGGCTGGTCTCGAACTCCTGACCTCAGGTGATCCACCCGCCTCAGCCTCCCAAAGTGCTGGGATTACAGGCATGAGCCACCATGCTGTTTTTGTTTTTTAATGATAGCCATTGTAATGGGTGTGAGGTGGTTTTGATTTGCATTTTCCTAATAATTTATAACATGGAACATCTTTTCATGTACTTATTGGTCACTCGTATATTTTCTTTGGAGAAATGTCTACTTAAATCCTTTTGCCTATTTTTAGATCGGCTTTTTGGCTGTTGAGTTTTGGAAATTCTTTATATATTCTGGATATTAACCCTTTAAAAGCTACGTGATTTGCATTCTTTTCTCCCATTCCATAGGTTGTCTTTTCACTCTCTTGACTGTGTCCTGTGATGCACAGGAAGTTTACATTTTGATGTGGTTCAATTTACCTATTTTGTTGTTGCCTATGCTTTTGGTATCATATCCAAGAAATTGTTGCCAAATCCAATGTGATGAGGTTTTCCCCCCTGGTTTTATTCTAAGAGTTTTATAAGTGTGCTCTTACCTTTAAGTCTTAGATTCATTTTGAGTTAATTTTTGTATGTGGTGTGAGGTAAGAGTCACTATCCTTTTGGACTTGACCCGTTAAGGAGGAAGTATGTGCTCATCCTCTGATTTCCCAGTAAAAGATCATCCTGGCCCACCACTTCCTTGGTCCAGAGAGCTTCCCTCCTGAGTCCTTCCCTGGCTTCATAATGCCTAGTACTGTGTTCACGGCCAAGTACCCACTCCCAGGGTTTCTTGTAACTGAACAATTCAGTGTTTCCAGGCTATTGACAGAATCGAACCTCACTGCATGCTGAGATCATACAGTCTGCCAGCCTCCTCCTGAGCCTCTCATGGGCAGCATCTAAAAAAAGGAGCTCCTCAGTGTCTGATCAAGGGAAAAGTTTGTGCTTCTGTTTTAACATTTTGGAATAATCAGAGCCACAGGAAGCTGTAAAGGCATGCAGAGAGGTTCTGTGTACCTTTCACCTGGTTTCTCACATTGGCTAAATTTTACATAAGTATAAATGCCTATTGTTTTAAAATACTGTAATTTGTAAGAGACCCCAACAAGGCTTTTCCAAATCAACCCGTGGGCAGGTGACTTGTTTTGATTTTTTTTCTGGCTTTGTTGCTTTGGATAATTTAAGTAACTTAGTGTTCTTTCTAGGTTGGAGTCTTGTCTAAATATCACCATAGTTCATCATGCATAATGAGCCCTGAATACTCATTAATGAATTACAGGCAGGTAATAGATTTGCCTCTTCTGAGGAGAGGTTGGCCTACTCACAGCTAACTCCCAGTGGCTTTTCAAACCGAGGTATAGCGCAGTAGATTTTCGTGAAACTCAAATTACATGTAAAATGTTACTCAATTTTGCTTCTTCCAGTCCTTTTTTGTTTCAACTTTCCTAAGAACTGATGTGTGGAAAAGGACGCTGGGCGTGTTTGCTGAAGGAAATGTTCTCTTTCCTTATGCCACGGAGGGCCAGAGAAGCTGATGAATGTGTTTGCTGAAGGAAATGTTGTCTTTCCTTAGTATCAAGGAGGGTCAGAGTTCCTTAGTACCAGGAGGTCCAGAGAAGTTGATGAGCATGAGATGCTTTAAAGGAGGAGGTGCCCATAGCTGGGGCCTGAGCATTTGGTTGTGATGGTTTAAGAGAGTGAATGCCTTAAAAGTGCACAGCATTGGCTAGGTGCAGTGGCTCACATCTGTAATCTCAGGACTTTGAAATGTCCAGGCAAGTGGATTAGTTGAGCTCAGGAGTTCGAGACCAGCCAGGGCAATATAGTGAGACCCCATCTGTAGAAAAAAATGGAAAAATTAACTGGGTGTGGTGGCACATACCTGTGGCCCCCAGCTACTCTGGAGGCTGGGAGGATAGTTTGTATTTAACCTAACTCACCCCTTCATTTATTTGGGTCTTTTGTAGTTTCATGCTGCAATGTTTCATAGTATTCCGTGTGGAATCTTGCATATTAAAAAATGTTTATCCTTATATATTTTGTTTTTTTGATGTTGCCACAATTATTAAGGTTTATTTTTTATATTTTGCTAGTATATAGAAAAGTAATTTTATGTTTGTTTTGTTTCTTGCACCCTTGTTAGATTCACTTATGGATTATAGTAGTTTTTTAGATTCCCCATGACTTTTACGTAAACAACCATATTATCTTAGAATAGAGTGATTTTACTTCTTCCTTTTCAATATTCATGCCTTTTATTTCTTTTTCTTTATCACCTTCAGATAGGCAAAGATTTCTTAGCATTCAAAAAACATTAGCTATACAAAGAAAAAACAAACTAGATTTACTAAACATTAAAAACTTTTGCTATCTCAAACATTATTAGGAAAATGAGGCTGGGCGTGGTGGCTCACGCCTGTAATCCAAGCACTTTGGAGGCCAAAGCGGGCAGATCACCTGAGGTTGGGAGTTCAAGACCAGCCTGACCAACATGGTGAAACCCCGTCTTTTAAAAAGAAAAAGGAAATGAAAGCGCAAACTACATACTGAGAAGAAATAATATGTGGGTGTGGTGGCTAATGCCAGTATTCCTAGCACTTTGGGAGTCTGAGTCAGATGGATCATTTGAGCTAGGAGTTTGAGACCAGTGTGCGCAAGACAGTGAGAGCCTGTTGCTACAAAAAAGATGGAGTCTTGCTGTGTCACCCAGGCTGGAGTGCAATGGCACAGTCTTGGCTCACTGCAGCCTCCACCTACTGGGTTCAAGCCATTCTCCCTCAGCCTCCCGAGTAGCTGGAATTACAGGTGGGCGCCACCACACCCTGCTAATTTTTTGTATTTTTAGTAGAGATGGGGGTTTCACCATGTTGGCCAAGATGGTCTTGATTTCCTGACCTCATCATCCACCTGCCTTGGCCTCCCAAACTACGGGAATTACAGGCATGAGCCACCGTGCTCACTGCATAAAAATGTTTAAATGGACAAAAGACTCGACACTTCATTACAAAAGATATCCAAAAGCCTGTAAGCACGTGAAAAAATTCTCGCGATCAGTAGTTACTCAGATGCCTGTAGATGGACGATTCTCACCACGGGTCTTCATTTCCAGGCTAAAGTCATCATTGGCCTGGCCTTTGACTGTGTGGATAGGGTGGTGTACTGGACCGACATCAGTGAGCCTTCCATTGGGAGAGCTAGTCTGCACGGCGGAGAGCCAACCATCATCGTTAGACAAGGTAAGCAAGAAAACAGCATTTTCCCTTTTTGATTTTGCTTCTAGCAGCCCAGGTGGCCACTATGCCAGAAAAGCACAGCCAATTAAGCCCAACTTTGACAAACATTTCCCAGTCTTTTGTTGCATTGCTATGATACAGTACGTGAAGGTTAGGCACAGTCTACTCTTCCGTATTCAACCTCAATTCCTCTATTGAGGAAATTCCTCAGTTAAGGATGCCAATTTCAACCGAGGACTCGGTGCATGTTTTTACGCCTACATTCAACAAATCAAGACGATTTGACATGGATATGATTTATGTAGTTCAAAGATCATTACAACAAAAATCCAAGGACCTCCAAAAATTTCACTGTGCTGAAATGGTCAAGTATTACATGTTGCTTAAGTGGGTGACTCATCAACCAACTTGAGAATATTTGTGCTCATTTGACATTGTCGTGCTGATGGTATTTGTTCTGTGGCGTCATCTTGTGTTCTCTGCAAAATATTCACGTCAAAGATACGTCTTTAAAATAGAACAGCCTCATTTTGTATTTCTTTTCCATTGGCACTGAATGTACCTTTTTCTATTTTCAATGGCATGTTTCCCTAACAATTGATATTCTAGGTTTCCCGCGCCTGTGGAACAACCCCCCAAAGCATTTTTTTCCCTTCTTTGTTGCCTTCACTAGAGATGATGCAGCAGGAATTAAGCTGAGGTTGAACTAACTGGGTTTGACTTTGCATATGGGCCCTGGACCCTTTTCTGGAAGCCAACAGGCTATTTAAGTCGTGTCTGCTAGTTTTCATGCTTTGGTTTAGTGAAAAACAGTTTGAAAACGCCTATCTCTCTGTGTTAAGAACGTTCCTGTTATTATCTGCGATTTCATTTTAAAACCCAGTGGAAGAGGGAATAGGTCATCGTTTGCTATTTCCTGTTGCTTTTGGAGCTCATAGTCATCCAAGAATTCTGTAAGCACAATAAGAAACATTCCAAGCAAAAGCCTACTTACTGTGAAAACACAGAATTAAACCAAAATGTGACCTCTGGAGAAGAAAGATCACTGGGAATAATTTTTTTTTTAAGAGAGAAAAGTTAACTCCTTAGCGTGGTATAGCTTGGCGCTTCCCTAGTGAGTGAAAGCGAGTTAGGTATCATTTTATTTTCTTCCTTATTTCATAACAGCCCCGAACCCCAGGCTTTTCTTCCTTTTCTTGAGTTACATTCCCAACCAAGTATCTTTAAAAAGTATCATATCTTTGACAAGCAGTAAGGAATCCTTCTTCCTCGGACTTCACATGGAAGGATAAGATTTTTCAGACTGTTCCCTTGGAAGAGTAGCTTACGAAGAAGTATTTTGAGTTGAGGGACAAGGGGGTTGGTTGCTCTTGCATTTGGGACTGGGACAAGTGCTCTTTCTAAGGAGACGACAGGCTCGGAGCCTCCTCCGGGTGCCTCACAAAAATACTCTCACACAGCAGCCTCTCCCCTCTGTTCTCTTGGTGTATGTCTGAGTGGCTCCTGTCTCTCACACAGAATGAGAGAGCCGGGAGACAGGAACTCCTTCCAAATATACTCCACAATGACTTATTCTGGTTCTATCTGAAAGCCAGAAGGGACCTTTGGAGGTCAGTCTCACTGTCCCTTTTCCTCTAGGGAATGTGGGAAATATTTTAATACTTTACAGATTTCTACTTTAGGTTCAGATAATAAAGACCTTGTTCAGGGAGGGTGTCTAATTCTCAATAAACTTCCTCTGCTGGGCTTTCTTTCTGGGGGCTCAGATGTGGCCAGCATCCATGCTCACCATCATGGGAGGCCTCTGGCGAAGGCTGATGCAAAGGGGGCTGAGGGTCTGCATTGCTTGTATATTGACAAAAGAACACAGTATTGGGGCCGAGTGCGGTAGCTCACACCTGTAACCCTGGCACATTGGGAGGGCGAGGCAGGCAGATCACTTGAGATCAGGAGTTCAAGACCAGCCTGGCCAACATGGTGAAACCCTGTCTCTACTAAAAATACAAAAATTAGCCAGGCACGGTGGTGCACACCTGTAATCCCAGCTACTCAGGAGGCTGAGGCAGGACAGTTGCTTGAACCCAGGAGGCAGAGGTTGTAGTGAGCTGAGATTGTACCACTGCACTCCAGCCTGGGTGACAGAATGAGACTCTGTATCAAAAAAGGAAAAAAAAGAACACAGTATTGGAATGGTTTTCTTCATAGCCCAGACCCCTCAGGTAGGGTAGCCTCTTCTCCTTCCTGCTTATGCTCCAGCCATACTAAATAACCTTCATTCCTTTCATTAGTGGGGAAGGAAAGAATCCTAAGTGATATCAGCAAAACCCAAACTGTTATTATTAATTTTTAAAAGCTGTAAATAAAACACCAGTGCAATCTTGAGCTTCCAGGAAAGTGAGATGGGTGCTGAGGGTTCACAGGGAATGTTCATGTTACCAGTGGCAACTCCTGGCTTGGAAATCGGTTGCTATGACCCAGTAAAGGCTCCTGGGGTGTTATTTGTGGTCACTGACACCCCTTCTTTGTACCTCTTATACTTGCATGAAAGTAGTAACAGCTATGATTTCTTGAAAGTATTATTTCTGTGAAATGACCTTTTTCCTCCATAACTGATGAACAGGATAGAACTATTTTTCCATTCCCCATCTTAAGATCTTCCACTGCTTCCCCTCTGCCTAAGCTCTAAGTTCATTAACACGGCATTCTACCTTCACTCTGACCATTCCCCACGCCCATAGTCTCCAGCCATATGCAGTGACATCCTGTTCACTTCAAGCCACTGTCCCGTCTTCCTTTATACCTGCGTGCCAGTCCTGCTTCATAGAAAATCCTCATGCAGGACCCTTGTCTGACAAACTACTATTGGTCCTTCAGCTGCCAGCTTCAACCAGTGTCACCTCCCCCAGGAATCCCTCCCTCATCTCCCCAGGCTGGGCCCAGGGTTTTTCCTTCGCGCCCACCGGACCTGGACCTCGGTCTCAGTTGTGGTTGGCTGTGGGCTCATGGAAGGCTGGGCCACGGCTTAGTCATTGTTACTGCCCTGGTTCCCAATGTGCTGCATGACGGATATCCACAGAGTGAGTGAATGGCATTTTTGAATTCGTCACGTTGAGGGTTGCTTACCTTAAGAACCACGAGCATTTCACATTCCCATTTGGTTTCTCAAAGTGCAAGGATTGGACGCCGTGTGAAATAACATTGAGTATTCAGAAAACCTCATCTCACTGCTTAGAAAAGAACATTAGAGGAGCTCTATGTTTACTTCTAGATCTTGGAAGTCCGGAAGGCATCGCGCTTGATCACCTTGGCCGCAACATCTTCTGGACAGACTCTAACCTGGATCGCATAGAAGTGGCGAGGCTGGATGGCACGCAGCGCCGGGTGCTCTTTGAGACCGACCTGGTGAATCCCAGAGGCATCGTAACGGATTCCGTGAGAGGGTAATCTTTGAGTAAATCTGTGTGTGCAACTCTTTGATTTGCATCTGCCCTTTTAGAGATTCTCAGATGTGAGGCTCTAACGCCAGCATTGCGCTCCTGAAATTAACGAGTGCAGGATGAAAGAGTCTACAGTTGGTGACTTGTAGACATCCATGGTGCAGTGCCAGAACATGAACAGTGTGGCCTTGATACCATGTCTCACTTTCAAATCTTTTGCTAAGAGACATTCTAAGTTGACGTGCTCAGAAACTGGATATTTTCCATTTGGCTTCAATGTGGATCAGCACTTAGGTTGCATCAACTCCAGAAGAGCAGCAGGGCGGCATAAATGGACCCCTGAGGCTGCCTTCCGGGGCAGACTCAGCCTGAACACCCTGGAGACCCCTGAGAAACCAAATCCAAGTGTTTTTGCAGAAGAAAATGTGTTGTCTCCCCTCTCGATCCTCTCAGTGGTTCTGTGTTTTCATGCCTGCCAATCTCTTCATTGTAATTCTTTCCGAGTGCTTTTCATGAACTTTTTCTCAAGCATCTCCATCATTTCTTTTCTTCTTTCCCCACCTTTTCCTCCCCTAGGAACCTTTACTGGACAGACTGGAACAGAGATAACCCCAAGATTGAAACTTCCTACATGGATGGCACGAACCGAAGGATCCTTGTGCAGGATGACCTGGGCTTGCCCAATGGGCTGACCTTTGATGCCTTCTCATCTCAGCTCTGTTGGGTGGATGCAGGTGATGGAAAGCTGGACACTGTCCAGGAAGGGTCTCAATCTCCTAAGGCAGGGGTGGGCACACTATGGCCCTGGGGCCAAATCTAACTAGCCACCTGTTTTTACATAAGCCAGAAGGTATGAATGGTTTTGACGTCTTTAACTGGCACATTAAATGGCTGTATACGTACCTGTGTACTGTCCTTGGCTTTGCCTCTTGGCCTGCACTACCTGAAATAATTTACTCTCTGGTGCTTTAAGAAAAAGTTGGCCACCCTGGTGTTGTAAGTGGCATGGCACAGAGCCTGTAGTCACCCTGGCACCACAAGCAATTCACAACTTACATTCCTCTCCCCTGGCTCGTGCCTCCTCAGCAGAAGCAAGACAGGAGGAAGGGACAACTTCCCAGTTTTTAAGGGCAAACCCCGTGTGTTCTCTGAGGTTTGTCAATGTAATGCTTAATTTCTCCCACTCTTGCCCTCATTCCTCTTGTTTTTGTTTGTTTGTTTGTTTGTTTTGGCACGAAGGGGCCATTTCTTGCATGAACAATGAATGACTTGTTTCCATTCCATACAGGCACCAAGCGGGCAGAATGCCTGAACCCCATTCAGCCCAGCAGACGCAGGGTTCTCGAAGGGCTCCACTATCCTTTTGCTGTGACTAGCTTCGGGAAGAATCTGTATTACACAGACTGGAAGATGTACGTTGGCTGCAGCCGTGGGGGTTCGTGGGCCTGCCCCTCCACCTACTGTCTCTGGGAGGCCAGGCCCTTCCCATTTGGCCTCTTGGTTGAGTCTTCAGAAATGTCCCCTCTAGAGATGTCTCCTCTCCCTCATTCTTCTCGTTGTCAGGAGGCAAGAGGGGGACTGAAGAAGGAGGGAGGACAAGGCCCTAGGGGACAGGAGGTGTCATTTATCACCCAGATGCTCCTGACTGTGTGGTTTCAAGTCTTTAAACCTGGACTTCCTCAACATGTCTGTTCTTTCCCCAGGAGCTGGCCCAGGGTCGTGTGGCCAGTGGGCTTCATGTCCACTTTATGTCCCTGCTTCATTATAGTTGTTAAACTGCAATATTCCCACAGCCTCTTCTTGACCACCCCTTCCTGCAAAAGAAGGGATTAAACTAAGAAGACAACTGGCCAGGGGCATGTGTCTAGAAAACTCATTTCCTGCCTGGGATTTAGAGTGGGAGGGGAGAGCTAGCTGGTCTTTATCTTCCTGTAAAAAGCCAGAAAAATGTAGGCTTGACCCACCCCAGGAGAAGGAAGGGATGTCTAGGAAGCAACGCCATCATGTCCGCTTATGGCCTCCAGTTTATCCTCATAGTGACAAAAGAGATGGCCCTGTAGATATGAGTTCAAGCCATCAGATGTGTTTTCACCTTCTGCCCTCTGGTGCTTTGTAGGAATTCTGTGGTTGCTCTCGATCTTGTGATTTCCAAGGAGACGGATGCTTTCCATCCCCACAAGCAGACCCGGCTGTATGGCATCACCACGGCCCTGTCTCAGTGTCCCCAAGGTAACTCTCCTGTGCTGATTTACTGTTGGGGTACTGGGCGCACCTAGAGGCTCAGAGCCCACACTCTGGCTGCTACCCAGATGGCCACTAGTAGCCTTGATTATGCCGTAAGAGAGATGCAGTCCTTTGCATCCAGACTCTTCATCAGCAGGTGAACCAGTTAAAGCAACAGAAAATATTAGGTCACAAAGTTGTCAGGAGGAGGAAAAGTATGGCGTTTTGGGCTGGATATAAAAGTATAGGGTCTTTGGGTTCTAAGTAGTCAGATTATGATATTACAATGTTAGGATCTCTGCTGCTTTAAAAGTCCATCCATTTGGCCTAACAGCAATAACAATAATTAATAAATAATTGCAAACATATGTGTGGCACTTACTGTGAGCTAGGAACTTACATAGATCAGCCCACTTAGAGTTCTAAATACTTTGTATTCATTAGTTCATGTAATCCTCATAGCAACCCTACGAGGTGGGTACTATCATTATATTCATTGCACAAATAAGAAAACTGAAGCAACTTGCTCCAAGTCATGCAGCTCACAGGGCAAGTTCAGGCAGCCTGGCCCTGGAGTCTATGCTATGCTGCCTCTTGAAGACCCTTTCCATCACCCACTTTCTTTCTCAGCTTCCCTCCTCTTCTCCTGTCTGTGTGAAGCTAGGAGTGCAAGCTACACAGAGAGAACTTTGTACTTTAAAATTCCAACCCCATGTTATAGTCAGAGCTGAAGAACTCCCCTGAGATCTATTTAATAGCCTTACTAGAAAATCAGACTAGCCCCCAAGTTGGGAATCAGTGTTTTGATCTGTCTGGTTTAATACTGAGGAGACAGACAATGGATCAGCTCAGCTGACTGTCTAGCACAGTGGCCCATTCTCCTGAAGCCCTTCCTAGTGTGGCTTCATGGAAACTAAAAAGGGGGTCACATGCAATAAGAAGGCCACTCTCTTAAGTGGCTATGGAGTCAGGTCAGAGAGGGCTATTGAACTGATTTCTGCCTTTTCCAGGCCATAACTACTGCTCAGTGAACAATGGCGGCTGCACCCACCTCTGCTTGGCCACACCAGGGAGCAGGACATGCCGTTGCCCCGACAACACCCTGGGAGTTGACTGTATCGAGCGGAAATGAAGATAAGAGTGCCTTATTTCCTTTTCAAGTATTTCACAGCGACACTCTACTTGAAGCAACTTGGTCCAGATTGAAAAGTGTCCTCTGGCTGAGTGGCCACTAGGCCCAGACCCAGCCTAGCCTGAGCCCCAACAACTTTACCCTCACTGTTCCCCAAAATATGCTTCCTGGGATTCTCAAATGGAAAAGTCTCTACCCCTATACAAGGACAGAACCCTCCACCCCCTACCCCAACCCTCAGACAGACTTATATACCACAGAGTGAGGATTACGTGCCCATCCCAATGTCCTAGGACCTTTTCCCAATCCTAGCTCCCTAGTGGTGAGCAGAACTTCCCAAGTTTGAATTGCATCCTTCCCTGTGGCCTTATGAGCTCAGCCTCACTTTGAGGCACCCACCATCCTGTCAGCTCTTTGACATAAGAGCCAGGGCTTGACTAGGAAAGGTTGGGAGTTGAGGGAATTAGCATTCCTTAATTTTTGTTTTGGTTTCTCTGAATTTCCTCTTTATACTCCTGTAGTTTTACTCCACAGTTCTGCTCCATCATCATCTTGTCTAAGACTCCCATTATAATGTTCATTCTCTGCTTTTTGATCAAAACCTACCCTGTCCTAGAGATATATGGGTATTTGGTGGATGATAATGAGCAGCCCCTCCCAGATAGAATGCCAGTATTTGAGAGTAGGATATTGGCATTTGATAAAGGGTTAAGTCAAAAGAATGTCTGATGGTAGGAATTTCAAGGTGTAGGTCAGCTATTTCAGAATAGGAGATTGTTTTGATGTGCCTTAAATTATATAAAAGATGACTAATTATTCCTCTTTGCCCAAAATGCTTGCAGCCAAGCTTCTATTCTCTGTTGCTGTACTTGTCTTCAGCTCCACTGCTGGCACCAATGTCCCTCCTTTTCATGGAGAACTATCTGAGGCACAGGATGGGGCTGTCACCAGGTGATGTCCCACCACAGACCCTCACCTCTGGCCTCCTCACTAGAGAACCAATTTACACTTAACCATGACCTCATCCCTCCTTGGTTTCTCCCTGAATCTGTGGCCCTTGTTGGATGTACTGTCATCTAACAACACAATCCAGAAAGACTGAATTGAATATTTCTATTGATGGTCTTTATCCTTTATTGCTCAGTGATCTAATTAAAGAGATCATTGCCACATTTCATGTTTCTATTTCTACAATCTGTTTAGAAAACATCTCCTGACCATATCAGTAGCTGGTGTCACCTTTTTATCAACTGCTTCCCAGAGTCCTAAAACAACAGAAATTTTTGATTGAAAAGTTCAGCATAAGGAGTTTCAGTCTGTGAAGAATGGGATAAAGTAGTAGAGAAGATTCAATGGAAAGTATCATAAAAAAAGAGATTGATCAAGAAGAGAAATTTTAAAACCCAGGAGAAAGTGGTAGGGGAGGGGATTTAAGAATAGCAATCGGAAAAACTCTTAAGTGACTCCAAAAAGAAAATGGTACATTTTGCCAAAGACCACTTATACTTGAGAATATGGAAAACTTGCCTGATACTCTCTTTGAAGAAGAGACTGTCTCCTCTTTTCCTCAAACCCCAGTTCACTCAGCCCCTCCGCCCCATCTTCTCCTGACTTTGTCCTCACTTCCTTCTGCAGTACATTGGAACCTGAATTGAGAGTCTTTCCTTTAATAATTGAAGTTTGTCTTGAGAGGCAAATACTGCCCCAAGAATCACAAGACTTTAGGACCATGTAGGTCTTTTCCATAGCCCAATGCCATAAATTAGTCTCTCTTTTGTATTTATCATTTCATATTAAACCCTCTATATCAAATGTTCATCATGATTTTGTATGATTTTTATAACTATTTTATTCATTTTATTAGATTTATTCTACAATTTTTTAATGGTAAATTCTTAAACTGTGGAAACCACTGAAGGTGCTTATTAATTGTTCCCCCAGATTTGTGTAAGTATTGGATGATTCCTTGAGTTTACAACTGTACAAATATTAGTGTGGAAAATAAATTTTTTTTGTTAAAAAGAAAATCTTCCTTTGTCTTTTTTGAGTAAAGAGATTTAATGTTGGGAAGCTCATTCATGATAGAAAGACAGCCACTTAATAATCTGCAAAACCTGTGGAACCCAGAAACTCCTCCCCCAGTATTATGAGAGCTGGTACGTTCCTCAACCACAAAAAACTTAGGGATTGTAATTTACTGAAAAATGAGTAGGCTGGGTGCAGTGGCTCATGCCTGTAGTCTCAACACTTTGGGAGGGCAAGGTGGGTGGACCAGGAATTTGAGACCAGCTTGGGGAATATAGTGAGACCCCACCTCTACAAAAAACCTTTAAAAATTAGCCGGGCGTGGTGGCATGTTCCTGTAGTCTCAGCTTCTCAAGAGGCTGAGGCAGGAGGATCGCTTGAGCCCAGGAGTTTGAGGTTACAGGGAGCTATGATCATGCTGCTTCACTCCAGCCTGGCCCACAGAGCAAGACCTTGTCAAATAAATAAATAAATAAGCTGTTAAAAAAATCACTTATTCAAACAAAAACAAAAACTCCTGGTTACCTAAGGTTGGCAAAATGCCAATTGTTGTGACTGGCTGAATTCTAAAGATTTCAAGATTCTAATTTAGTACTGCTGTGAAGGGACTTTGCCAATAGGATTTAGATGACTAAGTAGCTGACGTTAAAATGGGGAAATTATCCTGGGTTATGCAGGTGGGCCCTTAAAAACAGAGGAGGAGGCCTTGCGCCAAGGCTCACACCTGTAATCCCAGCACTTTGGGAGGCTGAGGCAGGTGGATCACCTGAGGTTGGGAGTTCAAGACCAGCCTGACCAACAGGGAGAAACCCTGTCTCTACTAAAAATACAAAAAATTAGCCAGGCGTGGTGGCACATCCCTGAAATCCCAGCTACTCAGGAGGCTGATGCAGGAGAATTGCTTAAACCTGGGAGGTGGAGGTTGCAGTGAGTCGAGATCGTGCCATTGCACTCCAGCCTGGGCAACAAGAGCAAAACTCCGTCTCAAGAAAATATAAATAAATAAATAAAACAGAGGAGGAAGGCAGACAAGTCAGAGAGATAAGGCAGAAATAGCGGTAGGGGAGAGCGTGAAGCGGGGAAAGGACTGTTTACACTTCACCCTTTAGACTGAACTTAAAATATGTAAGAGTCGCTTTAGGCTAAACTTGATATATTTTTTTTTTGAAATGGAGTCTCCCTCTGTAGCCCAGGCTGGACTGCAGTGGTGTAATCTCAGCTCACTATAACCTCCGCCTCCCGGGTCCTGGTTCAAGCCATTCTCCTGCCTCAGCCTCCCAAGTAGCTGGGAGTACAGGCACGTGCCACCAGGCCCAGCTAATTTTTGTATTTTTGGTAGAGATGGGGTTTCACCATGATGGCCAGGCTGGTCTTGAACTTCTGACCAAAAGTGATCCACCCACCTTGGCCTCCAAAGTACTGGGATTACAGGGGTGAGCCACAACACCCAGCCGCTAAACTTGATTTTTAACAGGGAAAACATGGCTTTGCAACAATTCTTTTAGGGAGTGTTCTACCGAGCACATTTGAAGACCACGGGTCTGGAAAGAGGCGAAGACGGGGCCCAGAGCCCTCCCCAGCAGTGTCACTGCCCAGCTCTGATTCTCAAGTTGGGCTGCTGTTTTTCCCTTTCTCCTCTTCGGCCAGGATGTCAGGAGCTGCTGAAAGCTGCAGCCAGAAGAATTTAGAATTCCTTACGACGGAGTCTTAAGAGATGGAAGGGCCAAAAAGCCTTGAGAAACAGGCTAAGAGTGGCTTCCTGCTTGCCATAAGCTTATGTGGGAACAGAGGAGCTTAAATGACAGCCTGACTGAGTGCCCTCCAGCCCCATGATTCCGTTTAAATCTGGGCCGGTCTTCTCAATAGGCAGTTCCAGAAGAGGCCACGTGAGGGCAGTAAGAGCCTCTCAATGCCTGTTTTTGGGGCTAGAGAGACGTGGGGGCGGAGGGGAGGAGGCGTGTCCCAGGCCTGGCCACCCAGATAACTTCCCCAAAAGAAGCCATGCTCCGGCCTTCCCAACGTTTCACTCAAGAGCTTTCTTCATACCTATCAGTTGCCTAAACTGCTACCAAAAGAACTTACCAAATATGGTCGAGCCTCTTCATCTAAATTCAGATTTCCACCAAATTCAGCACTTTTCCTCCCAAAGTCATCTCCTTACTCAATTACAGGCGTTCATCACAGGAGACCCCCAGCTGTGGGCTCAGCATCGTATTCATCGTACACCGAGTTACCAATACACGGAAGTATTCCTGAGTGTATTTTCTGTATGCAAAAGTGCATACGTCTCTTCATGGACCTGGTTCTGAGTGAATCTACGTGGAGAACAAAAGGCTAATTCCAGGAAATGCAGAGCCTTTGCAAATAAGACATGGTCTTCACCCAGCAAGTGGGTGGCTGGTCAATAAGGAGATATTAATGACAGGTGGTGATAAATGATTGCTTCAAACCACTTTGTTAAGGAGATCAGAGAAGGGAGAAGGCCCAGGAGAGAGTGCAGCAAGACGCTTTTGTAAGCTGGATGGAAATGGGAAATGGGAACGCTAACTCCTGATAACCTTATGCAGTAGAATGCACTGTGCCCATTGAGTAGGGCAGGAAACTGAGGGTTAAGGAGGCGAAGTAACTTCACAAAGGTGACGAGTCAGAGCAGGGTCCAGCTCCAGATTGTTGATTCTAAATACCCTTCCTCACCCCCCTTTTTAAGAAATACGTTAAATAAAAATTTATTTTTACTTTATCTTACGTTATTATTTATTTGTATTCAGCCCATTTATACTTAGAAAACTGGAAAATAAAGGTACAAGAAAAGTAAATAACAGTAATTTCATTACTCAGTAATAGCCTCATCAATACAATCTTGTCCCAGAAATGTTGTAAATACACACACCCACACACACAATATTGTTACATATATTTTTGTAAGAAATATATGACAAAAATGGGATCATGTTATACTTTTTAGTATTTTTGTTTCCATTTAATGTGCATATGAACATTACTTTTAACTACATAGTGGTATTATACTCTATTATACAAATGTGCATATGAACGTGACTTCTAACTACATAGTGGTATTATACTCTATTATATAAATGTGCATATGAACATGACTTCTAACTACATAGTACTATTACACTCTATTATATAAATGTGCATATGAACATGACTTCTAACTACATAGTGGTATTATACTCTATTATATAAATGTGCATATGAACATGACTTCTAACTACATAGTACTATTACACTCTATTATATAAATGTGCACATGAACATGACTTCTAACTACATAGTGGTATTATACTCTATTATATAAATGTGCATATGAACATGACTTCTAACTACATAGTACTATTACACTCTATTATATAAATGTGCATATGAACATGACTTCTAACTACATAGTGGTATTATACTCTATTATATAAATGTGCATATGAACATGACTTCTAACTACATAGTACTATTACACTCTATTATATAAATGTGCACATGAACATGACTTCTAACTACATAGTGGTATTATACTCTATTATATAAATGTGCATATGAACGTGACTTCTAACTACATAGTGGTATTATACTCTATTATATAAATGTGCATATGAACATGACTTCTAACTACATAGTACTATTACACTCTATTATATAAATGTGCATATGAACATGACTTCTAACTACATAGTGGTATTATACTCTATTATATAAATGTGCATATGAACATGACTTCTAACTACATAGTACTATTACACTCTATTATATAAATGTGCATATGAACATGACTTCTAACTACATAGTGGTATTATACTCTATTATATAAATGTGCATATGAACATGACTTCTAACTACATAGTACTATTATACTCTATTATATAAATGTGCACATGAACATGACTTCTAACTACATAGAGGTATTATACTCTATTATATAAATGTGCATATGAACATGACTTCTAACTACATAGTACTATTACACTCTATTATATAAATGTGCACATGAACATGACTTCTAACTACATAGTGGTATTATACTCTATTATATAAATGTGCATATGAACATGACTTCTAACTACATAGTACTATTACACTCTATTATATAAATGTGCATATGAACATGACTTCTAACTACATAGTGGTATTATACTCTATTATATAAATGTGCATATGAACATGACTTCTAACTACATAGTACTATTACACTCTATTATATAAATGTGCATATGAACATGACTTCTAACTACATAGTGGTATTATACTCTATTATATAAATGTGCATATGAACATGACTTCTAACTACATAGTACTATTACACTCTATTATATAAATGTGCATATGAACATGACTTCTAACTACATAGTACTATTATACTCTATTATATAAATGTGCACATGAACATGACTTCTAACTACATAGTGGTATTATACTCTATTATATAAATGTGCATATGAACATGACTTCTAACTACATAGTACTATTACACTCTATTATATAAATGTGCATATGAACATGACTTCTAACTACATAGTGGTATTATACTCTATTATATAAATGTGCATATGAACATGACTTCTAACTACATAGTACTATTACACTCTATTATATAAATGTGCATATGAACATGACTTCTAACTACATAGTGGTATTATACTCTATTATATAAATGTGCATATGAACATGACTTCTAACTACATAGTACTATTACACTCTATTATATAAATGTGCATATGAACATGACTTCTAACTACATAGTGGTATTATACTCTATTATATAAATGTGCATATGAACATGACTTCTAACTACATAGTACTATTATACTCTATTATATAAATGTGCATATGAACAGGACTTCTAACTACATAGTACTATTATACTCTATTATATAAATGTGCATATGAACATGACTTCTAACTACATAGTGGTATTATACTCTATTATATAAATGTGCATATGAACATGACTTCTAACTACATAGTACTATTATACTCTATTATATAAATGTGCATATGAACATGACTTCTAACTACATAGTACTATTATACTCTATTATATAAATGTGCATATGAACATGACTTCTAACTACATAGTGGTATTATACTCTATTATATAAATGTGCATATGAACATGACTTCTAACTACATAGTACTATTATACTCTATTATATAAATGTGCATATGAACATGACTTCTAACTACATAGTACTATTATACTCTATTATATAAATGTGCACATGAACATGACTTCTAACTACATAGTGCTATTACACTCTATTATATAAATGTGCACATGAACATGACTTCTAACTACATAGTACTATTATACTCTATTATACAAATGTGCATATGAACGTGACTTCTAACTACATAGTGGTATTATACTCTATTATATAAATGTGCATATGAACATGACTTCTAACTACATAGTACTATTATACTCTATTATATAAATGTGCATATGAACATGACTTCTAACTACATAGTGGTATTATACTCTATTATATAAATGTGCACATGAACATGACTTCTAACTACATAGTGGTATTACACTCTATTATATAAATGTGCATATGAACATGACTTCTAACTACATAGTGGTATTATACTCTATTATATAAATGTGCACATGAACATGACTTCTAACTACATAGTACTATTATACTCTATTATACAAATGTGCATATGAACGTGACTTCTAACTACATAGTGGTATTATACTCTATTATATAAATGTGCATATGAACATGACTTCTAACTACATAGTACTATTATACTCTATTATATAAATGTGCATATGAACATGACTTCTAACTACATAGTGGTATTATACTCTATTATATAAATGTGCACATGAACATGACTTCTAACTACATAGTGGTATTACACTCTATTATATAAATGTGCATATGAACATGACTTCTAACTACATAGTGGTATTATACTCTATTATACAAATGTGCATATGAACATTACTTTTACCTACATAGTGGTATTACACTCTATTATACAAATGTGCATATGAACATGACTTCTAACTACATAGTGGTATTATACTCTATTATATAAATGTGCATATGAACATGACTTCTAACTACATAGTACTATTATACTCTATTATATAAATGTGCATATGAACATGACTTCTAACTACATAGTGGTATTATACTCTATTATATAAATGTGCACATGAACATGACTTCTAACTACATAGTGGTATTACACTCTATTATATAAATGTGCATATGAACATGACTTCTAACTACATAGTGGTATTATACTCTATTATACAAATGTGCATATGAACATTACTTTTAACTACATAGTGGTATTATACTCTATTATACAAATGTGCATATGAACATGACTTCTAACTACATAGTGGTATTATACTCTATTATACAAATGTGCATATGAACATGACTTCTAACTACATAGTGGTATTATACTCTATTATATAAATGTGCATATGAACATGACTTCTAACTACATAGTGGTATTATACTCTATTATACAAATGTGCATATGAACATTACTTTTAACTACATAGTGGTATTATACTCTATTATATAAATGTGCACATGAACATGACTTCTAACTACATAGTGGTATTACACTCTATTATATAAATGTGCATATGAACATGACTTCTAACTACATAGTGGTATTATACTCTATTATACAAATGTGCATATGAACATTACTTTTAACTACATAGTGGTATTATACTCTATTATACAAATGTGCATATGAACATGACTTCTAACTACATAGTGGTATTACACTCTATTATACAAATGTGCATATGAACATGACTTCTAACTACATAGTGGTATTATACTCTATTATACAAATGTGCATATGAACATGACTTCTAACTACATAGTGGTATTATACTCTATTATACAAATGTGCATATGAACATTACTTTTAACTACATAGTGGTATTATACTCTATTATACAAATGTGCATATGAACATGACTTCTAACTACATAGTGGTATTACACTCTATTATACAAATGTGCATATGAACATGACTTCTAACTACATAGTGGTATTATACTCTATTATACAAATGTGCATATGAACATTACTTTTAACTACATAGTGGTATTATACTCTATTATACAAATGTGCATATGAACATGACTTCTAACTACATAGTGGTATTATACTCTATTATATAAATGTGCACATGAACATGACTTCTAACTACATAGTGGTATTATACTCTATTATACAAATGTGCATATGAACATGACTTCTAACTACATAGTGGTATTATACTCTATTATATAAATGTGCATATGAACATGACTTCTAACTACATAGTGGTATTATACTCTATTATACAAATGTGCATATGAACATGACTTCTAACTACATAGTGGTATTATACTCTATTATATAAATGTGCACACGAACATGACTTCTAACTACATAGTGGTATTATACTCTATTATACAAATGTGCATATGAACATGACTTCTAACTACATAGTGGTATTATACTCTATTATACAAATGTGCATATGAACATGACTTCTAACTACATAGTACTATTATACTCTATTATACAAATGTGCATATGAACATTACTTTTAACTACATAGTGGTATTATACTCTATTATACAAATGTGCATATGAACATTACTTTTAACTACATAGTGGTATTATACTCTATTATACAAATGTGCATATGAACATGACTTCTAACTACATAGTGGTATTATACTCTATTATATAAATGTGCATATGAACATGACTTCTAACTACATAGTACTATTATACTCTATTATATAAATGTGCATATGAACATGACTTCTAACTACATAGTGGTATTATACTCTATTATATAAATGTGCACATGAACATGACTTCTAACTACATAGTGGTATTACACTCTATTATATAAATGTGCATATGAACATGACTTCTAACTACATAGTGGTATTATACTCTATTATACAAATGTGCATATGAACATTACTTTTAACTACATAGTGGTATTATACTCTATTATACAAATGTGCATATGAACATGACTTCTAACTACATAGTGGTATTATACTCTATTATACAAATGTGCATATGAACATGACTTCTAACTACATAGTGGTATTATACTCTATTATATAAATGTGCATATGAACATGACTTCTAACTACATAGTACTATTATACTCTATTATATAAATGTGCATATGAACATGACTTCTAACTACATAGTGGTATTATACTCTATTATATAAATGTGCACATGAACATGACTTCTAACTACATAGTGGTATTATACTCTATTATACAAATGTGCATATGAACATGACTTCTAACTACATAGTGGTATTATACTCTATTATATAAATGTGCACATGAACATGACTTCTAACTACATAGTGGTATTACACTCTATTATATAAATGTGCATATGAACATGACTTCTAACTACATAGTGGTATTATACTCTATTATATAAATGTGCACATGAACATGACTTCTAACTACATAGTGGTATTATACTCTATTATACAAATGTGCATATGAACATTACTTTTAACTACATAGTGGTATTATACTCTATTATACAAATGTGCATATGAACATGACTTCTAACTACATAGTGGTATTACACTCTATTATACAAATGTGCATATGAACATGACTTCTAACTACATAGTGGTATTATACTCTATTATACAAATGTGCATATGAACATGACTTCTAACTACATAGTGGTATTATACTCTATTATACAAATGTGCATATGAACATGACTTCTAACTACATAGTGGTATTATACTCTATTATATAAATGTGCACATGAACATGACTTCTAACTACATAGTGGTATTATACTCTATTATACAAATGTGCATATGAACATGACTTCTAACTACATAGTGGTATTATACTCTATTATATAAATGTGCACATGAACATAACTTCTAACTACATAGTGGTATTATACTCTATTATACAAATGTGCATATGAACATGACTTCTAACTACATAGTGGTATTATACTCTATTATATAAATGTGCACATGAACATGACTTCTAACTACATAGTGGTATTATACTCTATTATACAAATGTGCATATGAACATTACTTTTAACTACATAGTGGTATTATACTCTATTATACAAATGTGCATATGAACATGACTTCTAACTACATAGTACTATTATACTCTATTATACAAATGTGCATATGAACATTACTTTTAACTACATAGTGGTATTATACTCTATTATACAAATGTGCATATGAACATTACTTTTAACTACATAGTGGTATTATACTCTATTATACAAATGTGCATATGAACATGACTTCTAACTACATAGTACTATTATACTCTATTATACAAATGTGCATATGAACATTACTTTTAACTACATAGTGGTATTATACTCTATTATATAAATGTGCACATGAACATGACTTCTAACTACATAGTGGTAATATACTCTATTATACAAATGTGCATATGAACATTACTTTTAACTACATAGTGGTATTATACTCTATTATACAAATGTGCATATGAACATTACTTTTAACTACATAGTGGTATTATACTCTATTATACAAATGTGCATATGAACATGACTTCTAACTACATAGTACTATTATACTCTATTATACAAATGTGCATATGAACATTACTTTTAACTACATAGTGGTATTATACTCTATTATATAAATGTGCACATGAACATGACTTCTAACTACATAGTGGTATTATACTCTATTATACAAATGTGCATATGAACATTACTTTTAACTACATAGTGGTATTATACTCTATTATACAAATGTGCATATGAACATTACTTTTAACTACATAGTGGTATTATACTCTATTATACAAATGTGCATATGAACATGACTTCTAACTACATAGTGGTATTATACTCTATTATATAAATGTGCACATGAACATGACTTCTAACTACATAGTGGTATTATACTCTATTATATAAATGTGCATATGAACATGACTTCTAACTACATAGTGGTATTACACTCTATTATATAAATGTGCATATGAACATGACTTCTAACTACATAGTGGTATTATACTCTATTATACAAATGTGCATATGAACATGACTTCTAACTACATAGTGGTATTATACTCTATTATATAAATGTGCATATGAACATGACTTCTAACTACATAGTGGTATTACACTCTATTATATAAATGTGCATATGAACATGACTTCTAACTACATAGTGGTATTATACTCTATTATACAAATGTGCATATGAACATGACTTCTAACTACATAGTACTATTACACTCTATTATATAAATGTGCACATGAACATGACTTCTAACTACATAGTGGTATTATACTCTATTATATAAATGTGCATATGACTTCTAACTACATAGTACTATTATACTCTATTATATAAATGGACAGTAAACTTTGATGAACTCATTCATTGATGAACAGTTAGGGTGTTTCTGTGTGTTTTTTGACGTGGTAAATAACAATAAGCACCCTCATACTAATATCAGTGTCCTTATTAATATCTCTAGGATAAACTTCAACTCACAATTATTTAAAAATTTAAGACTTTCAATCGATACTGCCCAACTGCCTTACAGAAAGTTTGTACCAGTTTATACTCCCACCAGCAGGAGTGTTTGAGAGGGCCCATTTTCCTATATTTTTGCCTTTGCATAGTCAATGTTTTCATTTTTGCTAATTACATAGGTGGTGTATTTATGTATTTAGGAGATGGAGTCTCACTCTGTTGCCCAGGCTGGGGTGCAGTGGTGCAATCTCGGCTCACTGCAGCCTCCCCTCCTGGGTTCAAGTGATTTTCCTACCTCAGCCTCCTGAGTAGCTGGGATTACTATCATAACCACCATCATGCCTGGCTAATTTTTTGTATTTTTAGTAGAGACGGGGTTTCACCATGTTGCTGAGGCTGGTCTTGAACTCCTGAGCTCAGACAATCCACCTGCCTTGGCCTCCCAAAGTGCTAAGATTACAGGCATGAGCCACCGTGCCCAGCCTGTTTATTAAAATTTACATTCTTGACTGGCTGTGGTGACTCACACCTGTAATCCCAGCACTTTGGGAGGCGAACATGGAAGAATTTGTTGAAGCCAGGAGTTTGAGGCCCAGCCTGGGCAATGTAGTGAGACTCTGTCTGTAAAAAGAAAAATAATTACATTCTTTAAGTTCTGATAAACTTTTGAAACGCACACTAGCCACTTATCCTCAGTTCTTTTTCCTAATTGGGAGAATCTTACTGATTTATAAGGGTCCTTTACATTTTAAAGCTAATTAACCCTTTGTCATCTATTTTGTAAATAATATTTCCCAAGGGTTTTTTTTTTTTTTTTTTTTTGGTTAGTTTTTTGTTCTAGAGGATTTGAGGACATACAGAAGGTCTTAATCTCCATGTAGTCAATTCCAGTTCAGTGTGAATTAGAATAAAAGAACGAGCCAAGAAGTCAAGAGGCCAAGACTGTCCAGGCTCCACCCTGCGGCAGATGGTATTTTCCAAAATGGCCTCAACACAATCTCCCATCCCACTTTCTTACAATGGTGTGTCGAAGTGATGTTAACATTCCTCTCATCAACAACTAGGGCCTTTGTCCCCTCTCCTTGAATCTGGATGGGCCTATGACTATAGCAGAGGGGGTGACATGTGGCTTCTGAGGCTGAGTCTTACAAGGGGAAACAGCTTCTCCCCGGTCTTTGTGGGATTCTCTCTCTCCAGTTCTGTGATAGGAGGAAGCTCAGGCCACATGAAGAGTCCCTGTGCCTGGGGTGGCAGCTCCAGCTGTAGCCTCAGCCTACCGCAGACATCAATCACTAGACGTACAAACAAAGAGACCTTCCTTTGTGACTCCAGCCCAAGCCACTGTCTGACAGCAACCTTGCAAATCTCACGAGAGGAGCCCAGGAACCCCAGTCGACTTCAGCACCATGAGAGATAAAACAGGTTAAGCAGCCCTCATCCAAAATGTATAATAAAATCGGAAATACTCCAAAATTCAAAACTCTTCAAGTGCCATCATGGTGTTCAAAGGTCGTAATGATCATTGGCACATTTTGGATTTCTGATTTTTGGATCAGGGATGCTCAACTGGTGAATATAACGCAAATATTCCATTTTTTTTTTTAATCCAAAATCCACTTAGGAAATTCCAGTACAAAGAAAGTTTTAAGTCAAGGCCTCACCAGTTCCTACAGTATTAGTATTGTGTCTCAATTCTCAAAACTAACTTTTAAAAAGCTTAAACTTAACCTAAAGGATTTTAAATGAAAATATAAACTAGAATGAACAAACATGAGAAACATTTCTTTGAATCAGGGAGCTAGCACCTTTGAGTTTTCCAAAAAAGCACGTCTCCCCAGTGTGTTCAGTGATGTGGTGTAAAAGGTCCACATTTAGGCCGGGCGCGGTGGCTCAAGCCTGTAATCCCAGCACTTTGGGAGGCCGAGGCGGGTGAATCACGAGGTCAAGAGATCAAGACCATCCTGGTCAACATGGTGAAACCCCATCTCTACTAAAAATACAAAAAATTAGCTGGGCATGGTGGCGCGTGCCTGTAATCCCAGCTACTTGGGAGGCTGAGGCAGGAGAATTGCCTGAACCCAGGAGGCCGAGGTTGCGGTGAGCCGAGATGGTGCCATTATACTCCAGCCTGGGTAACAAGAGCGAAACTCCGTCTCAAAAAAAAAAAAAAAAGGTCCACATTTAACATACTTAAATTACTTAAACTCAGATAACATCACTCTGAAGTATACTACCAAAATGTTAATTGAGAAAAGCTGAAAATAGTTTTAGTTTACTTATTATCACATGCTAGAAAAAAATTTTGCATGAGAAACACTGAAGAGGTAATTTTTAAAATCCAGATTTAATACAGTCTCATGCCTGTAATCCTAGCACTTTGGGAGGCAGAGGCAGGTGGATCACCTGCGGTCAGGAGTTCGAGGCCAGTCTGATTCATATGATGAAACCCCCCATCTCTAATAAAATTATTAAAATTAGCCAGGCATGGTGGCTTGCGCCTGAAGTCCCAGCTACTTGGGAGGCTGAGGCAGGAGAATCGCTTGAACCCGCGAAGTGGAAGTTGCAGTGAGCCGAGATCAAGCCACATTCCAGCCTGGGCCACAGAGCGAGGCTGTGTCTCAAAAAAGAAAAAATTCCAAATCCAAAACAGCTCTGTTCCCAAGCACTTTGGTTTTCTCATAGGTTATTGGGGTACAGGGGGTATTTGATTACATAAGCTCTTTAGTGGGGGTTTGTGAGATTTTGGTGCACCCATCACCCAAGGAGCACACACTGTACCCCCATTTGTAGTCTTTTATCCCTCACCCCCTTTCCACCCTTCCCCCCAAGTCCCCAAAGTCCAGTGGATCATTCTTATGCCTTTGTGTCCTTATGGCTTAGCTCCTACATGTCAGTGAGAACATATGATGTTTGGTTTTTCATTCCTGAATTATTTCACTTAGAATAACGTCTCCAGTCTCATCCAGGTCACTGTGAATGCCATTAATTCATCCCTTTTTATGGCTGAGTAGTATTCTGTCATATATATGCACCCCAGTTTCTTTATCCACTCATTGACTGATTGGTATTTGGGTTGGTGCCACAATTTTGCAGTTGCGAATTGTGCTGCTTATAAACATACACGTGCAGGTATCTTTTTCAGATACTGACTTCCTTTCCTCTGGGTAGGTACCTAGTAGTGGGATTGTTGGCTCCATTGGTAGTTCTACTTTGAATTATTTAAAGAATCTCCACACTGTTTTCCATAGTGGCTATACTAGATTACATTCCCACCAGCAGAAGAATTATCTCTGGTCACACATAAAATACACTAACACTAACAATACTGATGTATCACAAAACAAAATCTCATAATCTTTTAAGAAAGTTTATGGATTTGCATTGGGCTGCATTCAAAGTCGTCCTGAGCCACATGTGGACCACAGGCCACGGGTTGGACAAGCTTGCATTGGAATAATCGAGTTGTGTGGCAATGGGGTAAGATTTCCCCATATTGCCAATTGTGAAACCTCAAAAATGGGAAGTTGCCTGGTTCCCCTTCATAACTGTAGTGACTGTGGAGTAACTCCATCCTCCTGAGGATGCACCTTACAGGAATGAGGGCAGAGGAGGAAGATGCACACGAGCACACGCACACATGCACCTGAGGGAACAAACCTGTATCTGTCACCCCCAGGGCTGAGTGTAGCTGCTGCCCCAAGACTAGGCTGCAAGTTGTTCTTCTGGGGTGCATGGATCACTTACCCCATCTCCAGAGTCGCTCGCCCATGGCTGCTGCAGGCCTTGCAGCAGTTCCTGTTAGGGAATGAAGGTAGCCTGTGAAAGTGACAAAGAGGAAGCTGTGGCTGCAACAATGAGAGCATGGTGTGCCCCCCACCCCCACCTTTTGCCTTCTGGGAATGGGATTCTCCTGGGCACCCATGCAAATGGCTCAGCAGAAAATGGAACACTTCCTAGTGGAGACCATGGAGTAGGTGAGATCTTCACGCTGATTCTCCTTCCCTGTGATTGCCCCTTGCCCAACAACCTTCTCTGTCCCCTCCACATCCCGCCCTTCCCTCCATTGGAGTGCTTTTTATTTTGAGCTGGAGTCTCGCTCTGTTGCCCAGGCTGGAGTGCAGTGGCGCGATCATACCTTACTACAGCCTTGAACTCCTGGGCTCAAACAGTCCTCCTACCTTGTCCTCCTGAGTCACTGGGACTACAGGCACAGGCCACCATGCCTGTTTTTATTCTTTTTCCTAACTTTTATAGAGACAGGGTCTCCCTATATTGCCCACACTGGAGAGTGGGGTGTTTTCACACTGTATTGAAATGACCACCTCCCAAACCGGCCTGTGAGTGTTTTGAAGGTGGGATCTCTTCTCACTGATCTTTGCTTTCCTGCTACCTAAAATCACACTGGGTACATAGCAGGCACTTCATAAATATTGGTTGGATGAATGAACAGATGGAGCTAAAGCAATGGAGGCTGACGTATTTCCATCCAAAACCAACGTTCCTCCAGCCTGAACTCTCTCCCACTGCCCAGCTGTGGCCTCACCTCTCAGTCTGCTTTCCAGTGAGTGTATTCCTCTGCACACACACAGGCATGCCGTGGGAGACACTGGTGTTGTCCTCACTGGCCCTCCTAAACGTCCAAATGCATAGCAGCCTGTGAGACAAGCCACAGGCCAGGAGAAAATATTTGCAAACACATATCTGATGACGGATGTCCAAAACATACAAAGAACACTTATACCCAGCAATAAGAAAAGAGATGGCCTGATTAGAAAATGAGCAAATGAGCAAAAGATCTGAGCAGATACCTCACCAAAAGAGATCTACAGATGGCAAATAAGCATAGGTAAGGAGGCTTAACATCAGAAGTCATTAGGGAATCATGAGTTAAGTCAACAATGAGATATAACCGCACACCTGTTAGAACCGCTCAAATTCAAAACGCTGAGAATGTCAAACATGCTGAGAAACCGAACCCTGAGCACATGCTGGTGAGGATGGGAGCCACAGAAGCTCTCATTCCTTGCTGATGGGAATGCAACATGGTGCAGCCATTTTGGAGCGCAGCATGATCATTTCTTGCAAAGCTAAACACAGTCTCACCATAAGATCCAGCAATCATGCTCCTTGGTATTTACTCAAATGAGTTAAAAACTTACATCTACACAAAAACCTGCACGCAGATGTTTCTAGCAGCTTTATTCATGATTACCAAAACCTGGACACAACCAAGATGTCTTTAAGTGGGTGAATGCCTCCATTCACAAACCGTGGAACACACTATGGAACACCCAGACAATAGCCTATTATTCAGGACTAAGACAGAATGAGCTATCAAGCTCTGCAAAAACATGGAAGAAACTTACATGCACATCACGAAGCGGAAGAAACTAATCTGAAAAGGCTACGTATTATATAATTTCACTGTAGGACACTGGGAAAGCAAAACTACAGAGACAGTAAAAACATGATATGTGGCTTTGGGGTGAGGTGGGGTGCGGAAGAGATGACTAGTGGAGCAGAGGGGATCTTTCGGGCAGTGAAACTATCCTGTGTCACACTACAATGATGGCTACAGGCTGTGTGTGACACATTTGTCTAAAGCCTTAGAATATGTTACACCAAGGGGAACCCTAATGTAAACTATGGACATTAGTTAATAATAATATATCAATATGGGCTCATTGATTTCAAAATATATACCACACAAATGCAAGATAATAATAGAGGTTAAGGAGTATATGGAGAACTGTCTGTATTTCCTGCGCAATTTTTTCTGTCAGCATAAAATAGTTCAAAAAAGAAAGTCTGGGCAAGGTGCAGCAGTTCATGCCTGTAATCCTAGCGCTTTGGGAGGCTGAGGTGGGCAGATCACCTGAGGTCAGGAGTTCAAGACCCACCTGGCCAACATGGCAAAACCCCGTCTCTGCTAAAATACAGAAATTAGCTGGGCATGATGGTGGGTGCCTGTAATCCCAGCTACTCAGGAGGCTGAGAAGGAAGAATCACTTGAACCCAGGGGACGGTGATTGCAGTGAGCTGAGATCGTGCCACTACACTCCAGCCTGGGTGGCTGAGCAAGACTCCATTTTAAAAATAAATAAATAAATAAATAAATAAGTCTGTTAGAGCAAGCAGCTCCTGCCAGCTAGTATCTGGCCTAGAAACACATGAGGATATTCACAGTAACATGCCGCTGCTGTGATCACTAGCATCAAATATTTGCACATCAAGGGTCCTCTCTGTGCCCTGGGACACATAGAGTCGAGAGCAGAGACGTGCAGCAGGTCAGTCTGGCGGGACCTTCATTTCCAGCCCACGCCCTCCAGTCTGGCCGGCTCGGGGTCTGCTCATGGTCCTGTCGTTGTCCCTGATAAGGAGGCTACAGGAGCACCATGGACTTACCAGTCCCATTCTAAAGTACGTGAATCTCTTAGCAAACCAGGTGGCTGTTCACAGCAGCTCCTGCTTCCTGCTGAATACATTTCCTTCACCTTCTCTGGGGCTTTCCAGCCTTGCTCTTGGTGAGGAAGCTCTGGGAACAGAGAACAAGGCTGTGCTCCCCTCCACCCAGGGCCCTTGGTCTGTGCTCAGATGTGCTGGCCTCTAAGAGCTCTAAACAGGAGCATGCGTCACCATGCCCAGCTAATTTTGTATTTTTAGTAGAGAAATGGTTTCACCATGGTGCCCAGGCTGGTCTCAAACTCCTGGGCTCAAGCAATCCTCCCACCTCGGCCTCTCTAAGTGCTGGGATTGCAGATGTGAACCACCATGCTTGGCCTACGTTGTCATTTATAATGCGCATTCCAGCCCTGGTTTTTCATCCCTTCTCTAGAAACAGGGAACCACAGCCCTGTTGGAAGTTCTCACGGGAAAGCAGCCAGCAGACTGTGGGGCCTCAATTGTGTGCCCTTTAAAGAACCTCCACTTATTAACCTCAAACATGAGGTTATTATTAAAAAGGAGAAGACGGATTTCTTCCCTTAACTGAGGGTTTTGTTTGCAGGGCTCCTGTCTGGTTGCTGCAGTCAGTAACCAAGACCTGGTTCCAGAGGGCAGTAGTGACACGCCCATTCCAAACTACTGACAGTCCAAAATTACCAGGCCCAGGGGTCAGCCCTTCAGCAGGACACGGTGGGCAGCATAGAAATAGATGAGGCTGGGTGTGGTAGCTCATGCCTGTAATCCCAGCACTTTGGGAGGCCAACGTGGATGGATCCCCAGAGGTCAAGAGATCGAGACCATCCTGGTCAACATGGTGAAACCCTATCTCTACTAAAAATACAAAAAAATAGCTGGGCATGGTGGCGCGTGCCTGTAATCCCAGCTACTCAGGAGGCGGAGGCAGGAGAATTGCCTGAACCCAGGAGGCGGAGGTTGCGGTGAGCCGAGATCGCGCCATTGCACTCCAGCCTGGGTAACAAGAGCGAAACTCCATCTCAAAAAACAAAACCATGAAAATTAGCTGGGCATGGTGGCTTGTGCCTGTAGACCCAGCTACTTGGAAGGCTGAGGCAGGAGAATCACTTGAACCCAGGGGATGGAGGTTGCGGTGAGTCAAGATCATGCCACTGCACTACTGCAGTGCAACCTGGGCAACAGAACAAGACTCCGTCTCAAATTAAAAAAAAAGAGAGAGAGAGAAGATGAGTTGCGCCCACTCTACCAATTGCTGGTCACGAAATTACCAGATGTTGTACTGAAATGGAGCATCAAACCTAGGCAAATTCCTAGCAGGAATTTAGACATCTTCCCATTCAACGGTTTTCGAACTTTGGCCTGCATCAGAACCTCCTAGATAGCGTGTATGTTTAATCACAGATTTCTGGGATCCATTCCCAAAGGCACTATTCAGTAGGTTTGGGTTGGGACCTGAGAAAGTCCATTTCTAACTAGTTCCAGGGTGATGCTGAGGTTGCTGGTCCGGGGACCACACTTTGAGAACCACTGTGCTAGCCGACATTCCTCATTTTGCAGAGGGCGGTCCTGAGGTTCATTCCTGTTAGCACCTTGCCCATGGTCAATAGAGTCAGCCTCCCAAATCCAGGTTCAGGCCAAGGCTAGGAGATCCAAGTTGGGAGACAGGAGAAGAAAGTACATTCAGGGACATTCAGGGAATGTCAGGGTACAAAAAGCCAGACTCCGGGCAACGAGCCCCAGGGAAACCCAAGTTTCCAGTGAGAGGAATGAACTTGACACACCGCAAACCATTGCTGTGCTCAGGAAGAGAACTGGCCTAAGGACACCAGTTAGATTGGATTAGGATTCACCTGAAGACCTCATTTTGATTTAATTACCTCTTTAAGAATCTATTTCCGAATAAGGTGGCATTCTGAAGGACTAGGGATTAGGGACTCAGCATATAAATTTGGGAGGGGGACAAGATTCAGTCTATAACAGCGTATGTATACATGTGCATATGTGTATGTATGTGTGCACATGCATGTGTGTGTACATGTATACGTGTATGCACATGTGTGTGATGGGCCTGGGAGCATGAGGGAGGTGCTTTGCAGAAAGCCTGGTGACCCTGGGGAATACCTTGAGTGACTTCTTGCCCAGCAAGGGTCCTGGCAAGTAAGAAATCTGACTTTCTTCTAGCCTCATCCTGGATTGGTGAGTTTATGAAGAAGCTGAATGTTTAGCTCCATTATTTCCCAGCTAAACATAGTTCTTTAGGTCTCAGGGTTTAAGATGAATTCCTCCTAGGTTCACGCAGCATTTAGCCTCGATTCAAGCAGTCCCTTCCTGCAAGCATCGTGATGTGACAGTGCAGTGTTCACAGGCCCACCCTGGCTGATCTTCCCTATGGCACAAGAATAACAATTGGAAAAACTCGGCTTCCATCTGAGAGCAATGCCAGCTTTACCCAGGCCAACCCTCTCTGGCATAACTGTTCCTTTGAGCTTTCCTCATGTATGGTCATCCTTGTGTGACCCCGAGGCCAGATTCCCCATGTATTAAAGTTAGAAAAGACATTTTGAGGCTCTAGTTAGTTTGTTCTTTCATAGTGGAACAACCGTTTGTGGCTCAAATGGGGATGTGGCAATAGGTTATTTCGGGCCTTTCAAAAGGCCTGTTTTCCATTTGGAATGGCTGCATTACCTAATAGGCCGATCTTTACAGGAACTGAATAGAGACACAATGACACAATCTCAACGGCTGGCCGTTCTTGGGACAGCTAGACAATTATTTGGCTTCTGGAGGCAGTAAGCACAAAAGAAGGGGCCAAGGTACACGCAGACCTCATTTTGAGCTGGAGAAGGCCTGAGAGATAAACCATCAGGAAGGCTCATGAGTTTTCAGGTTTTGGGGCGCTTGGGTTCACACCAGGGTGGAGGCACCAGGCTGAGACCCTATGAACACCACAGGGTGGTAAATACAGGGCCCAGCCAAGGGCCTAGGCATAGTTCCTGCCCACTAGATGTTTGTTGATCAAATGACTGATTGTAGGAATGGGCAATATTATTTAAAGGAAGGCAAATGTATGCCAGGCAGGAAAGAGAGGGCTGGACGTGATGGAGGGAGTTTATAATCAGCATCCTCTGGAAGGCTCACTGCCACAACCACATGGCCTCTGAGAAAAGCTTTTTGTCAGGAGATGGCTCAGTCTACCTAAAATTATGTATTAAGTATTCATTGTATGCAAAACAGAGGGAGGCAAATAAAAGAAGTCCTTCCGAAAATTTCTATTTCCTGCTTATATTTTATATGGGAAAACATAATTAAAACTATAGATATAGGCCTGGCGTGGTGGCTCGGGCCTATAATCCCAACATTTTGGGAGGCCAAGGTGGGTGGATCACGAGGTCAGGAGTTTAAGACCAGCCTGGCCAACATGGTGAAACCAAAAATAAAAATTAGCTGGGCATGGTGGCGTGTACCTGTGGTCCCAGCCACTTGGGAGGCTGAGGCAGGAGAATCGCTTGAACCAGGGAGGTGGTGAGTACAGTGAGCCGAGATTGTGCCACTGCACTCTAGTCCGGCGACAGTGAGACGCAAAACAAAACAAAACAAGCAAACAAAAAACTATAGACATAAGGAAAAAGACTGGAAAGGAAAATGGAAACATAATAATAATTGTACTGTGGTTGTGGGATGATAGCTAAATTTATTTTCTCTTTCTGACTTTATATAATGCTCTTTTTTGGCTTTAACATCAAAAAAAGGATTCAAAGAGTCATGATTGTCTGCAGTTGTGATCACTGCTGTCAACTCAGGACAGGGGTACCTTTCCTGGAACCCTAAGCTCAGTTCAGAGGATGGGGGTTTGGCAATAGTGGGGCAAAGACCCCAGCAAGGCAAACCTGAGCCATTCTTGGGACAGGGTTGGTCTTGATGGGGCCACATCTCCACATGGTATTCCCACTTAATTTGCTCCAAAAGCCCCAAAACCCAGTTTCATTTTTTCACTCCTCTTTATCCTTTTTCCCTCACTCATTCATTCATCAAAACAATTATTAAGCTCCTTCCTATGAACAATGAGTCCTATCAAGCCCTGAGAATACATGGAATGAGAAGTAGGTCCTGGGCTCACTGCTTGCAGAGAAAGCAGGTATTTAAACAAATGGAGCCAGGCATGGTGGTTCACACCTGTAATCCCAGCACTTTGGGAGGCCAAGGCGGGCAGATCACCTGAAGTCAGGAGTTCGAGACCACTCTGGCCAACATGGTGAAACCCCATCTCTACTAAAAATATAAAAATTACCCAGTTGTGGTGGTGGGCACCTATAATCCCAGCTACTCAGGAGGCTGAGATAGGAGAATTACTTGAACCCAGGAGGTAGTGGGTGCAGTGAGCCGAGACCATGCCACTGCACTCCAGCCTGGGCAACAGAGTGAGACTCCATCTCAAAAATAAACAAATAATAAAAACTGAGTGGAGACAGAGCAGGAATAATGGAATAGCCAACAGGCTCTAAGTGCCAGGAATCTAAGTGTCAAGGAAGGGAGGCTTCCTGGAAGAGGTGATACGTTGGAAGTGAGTCCCAAAGAAAAGACAGGAAGACAAATAGGAAAAGACTTTCTGCAAAGAAGGAAATCTGTTTGCAAGGCACAGCTTCAGAAAGGCATGGCGGGTCATACACATTGTTTTTAGGAGAAACTGTGAGGTCATCAGCCTGGAGCCAAGGGTGCAAGATGGGAGGAGAACATGAGTAGACATAGCCAGGTTTTGAAAGGCCTTGTCTACTCTCCAAAGGGGTGTGGACTTATCTTACAGACATCGGGTTGCCTGAGTCTTGAAGCAGTCTTGAAATAGACATGGTTTTATAGCCAGAGTTCTGGTAGCCATAAATAGGGTAGGGAAGTGGGGCCCAGGGGCAGAAGAAGGATCATGAAACCAAGTTGGGTGGTGGGTGGTGAAAGCCTAAGCTTCGTACCCAGCAGCGGGTGTTGACATGATACTGCATTGCTGGGAGTTATGGGCCAGCTGGGAGAATGATGGTGGGGAAGCCGGCAGGTCGGATCTCTTCCCTCTGCTGGCAACAAGTTCTGGGTGCCTGTCCACTCCCTGGCCCCCAGCTCTTTGCTATCTCATGTACCCAGCCCTTCCCCAGGCAGTGTCATCCCATCCCTGTTCTCCCCGGCCGGCTTGTAGAGCATATTGCATAAAGGTTAAATTCCCATTTTATTTAAAATAATTTAAGTTATTTATACATTTTTAAAGCTATCTTTTGTTTTAGGGATAGAGTCTTACCCTGTCACCCAGACCTGAAAACAGTGGCATGATCATGGCTCACTACAGCCTCGACCTTCTGGGCTCAAGAGATCCTCCACTTCAGCCACCCGAGTAGCTGGGACCACAGGTGTGCACCACCATGCCTGGCTAATTTTTTAATTTGTTGTAGAGATAGGGTCTCGCTCTGTTGCCCAGGTTGGTCTCAAACTCCTGGGCTCAAGTGATCCTCCAGCCTCAGCCTCTCAAAATGCTGGGATTACAGGGGTGAACCACCATACCTGCCAAAATCCCTTTTTAATGGCTACATTCTAAGTCCCCCATTCAGCCTTCATGCTCGGTATTTGCTAGTGTGAACATAACTCCACCCAAGACACCCTGTTACGTCCTCACAGACCCTGCCATTTCTGCAGCTGACACTTTGTCCTCACAGTGTCTCTAAGGACCGCCCTCCTCCACCTGTGTGAATGAAATACATCTTCCAAGGCTCAGCCCTCCATGAAACCTCCCCCAGCAGGGCTCCTCATAGAACGCTCTCCCTCTGCTGATTCCTATGGCATTTTTTCTCTCTACCACACTTGTTTCGCACTGTTATTTACATGTTTTGAAAATGGGCCACGGCTCGCGGTATAGTGTAGAAGTCACGAGTGTCTCACAGAAGCCAGTATAAAGCCGCCTATGGGCCAGGCACGGTGTCTCACGCCTGTAATCCCAGCACTTTGGGAGGTCAAGGAGGGCAGATCACGAGGTCAGGAGATCAAGACCGTCCTGGCCAACATGGTAAAATATTTCTACTAAAAATAAAAACATTAGCTGGGCGTGGTGGCGCGATGACTGTAATCCCAGCTACTCCCAGCTACTAGGGGAGGCTGAGGTAGAATTGCTTGACCCCGGCAGGAGGAGGTTGCAGTGAGCCACGATCGCACCTGCACTCCCGCCTAGGTGACAGAGCGAGATTCTGTCTCAAAAAAAAAAAATTAAAAATTAAATAAAATATCACGAGGTCAAGAGATCGAGACCATCCTGGTCAACATGGTGAAACCCCATCTCTACTAAAAATACAAAAAATTAGCTGGGCACGGTGGCGCGTGCCTGTAATCCTGGCTACTCAGGAGGCTGAGGCAGGAGAATTGCCTGAACCCAGGAGGCAGAGGTTGCGGTGAGCCAAGATCGTGCCATTGCATTCCAGCCTGGGTAACAAGAGCAAAACTCCGTCTAAAAATAAAATAAAATAAAATAAAAGTAAAGCTGCCTACGTGTAGGGGTCAGCAGATATCGATTGACTGTCACTCTGTCCATCGGGAGGCTTATCAACAGTGCCTGTCACGCCGCTGTCATCAGTGTGACTGGAGTGCAGTACTGAGAATGGGCCCTGGTCAGAAGCCTTTGCCATTTATCATAGACTCATGACCTCAGGCCAGTCACTTAACCAGTCTGGATCTTCATTTCCTTATCGGTGAGATGGCAAAGTTAGAGTCATCAATGGTAGCTAATTCCTTTTCACTTTCTGTTGATCATATAACCTCCTTTCAAATGTGGACTTGATTGTGTGCCGTACATGAGAGTCAAGCTGCTAGGAACCCGGCTTCTCCTCGCCGCCGTCCCTCCTTCCCGTCGATCCACTGTGGATTTAGAAAACAACCTGAAAGCTCCCACACTGGGTAGTTCCTTCTAAGACTCAACACCTGCATGGTTACAGGATAGCAGCATGGCCGGTCTCATAGCTCTAGGTCTGGGCACTGCTGTGTCTACATAGGACTAGGGCAGGATCTAGGCTAAGGGCTTGGTCAAACCCATGCTCACTAATTAGAGAGAAGTAGTTACTGCAGAATTTCCCAAGGAAACCAAAGCTAGGGTTTGGTTTCCACTTAGATTGAGCAACTTCCTTCCAGGGCACTCAACCTTCTCAGCAAAACATTCTCTTTCAATGCAAGCGGTCCAGTAACACGCAAGGGTTGTGACTGTGCATTTGACATAAACATATAAATGCACCTTCAGGAGGAGGCTGGGCCCCTGGTTATTCACTCTGGTGGTGTTTACGTTGAATCATTGTCCACTTTAATCACCTTAAAGCTCCAGAACAGGTTGAGGTCACAGCTCATGGCCAGTATGGGGGCAACGGACAGCTAAGCGTATACTGTAAGATTTAAAGTAAATAGGTGGCTCACACCTGTCATCCAGCACTTTGGCAAGTCCAAGAGGGAAGACTCTTTGAGGCCAGGAGTTTGAGAGCAGCCTGGGCAACACAGGGAGACCCTGTCTCTACCAAAAAAATTTGCTTAAATTAGCCAGGCATAATGAGGTGCTTCTGGAGTCCCAGCTACGCAAGTCGCCAAGGTAGGAGGATGGCTCGAGCCCAGGAGTTTGAGGCTGCAGTGAGCTATGATTACACCACAGCACTCTAGCCTGGGTGACAGAGCGATACCCTGTCTCTAAGAAAAATTTTAAAATACAATAGAATCTGGCCAGGCACGGTGGATCACACTTGTAATCCCAGTACTTTAGGAGGCCGAGGCGGGCAGATCACCTGAAGTCGGGAGTTCAAGACCAGCCTGACCAACATGGAGAAACCCTGACTCTACTAAAAATACAAAATTAGCCAGCATGCTGGTGCATTCCTATAATCCCAGCTAGTTGGGAATATGAGGCAGGAGAATCACTTGAACCCGAGAGGCAGAGGCTGCAGTGAGCCAAGATCACACCATTGCACTCCAGCCTGGGCAACAAAATTGAAACTCTGTCTCAAAAAAACTAAATAAATAAAATAGAAACTAAATAGTATTACCTCAAGTGACAGAGGATGTTTCACATTTCACTGATAGCCACCTAAAAATAATTTAAAATCACACTAAAGGGATCTAAGACTTTCATTGCTTGAATCCTCCTTTTCAAAATTGTGTCTCCTCTGCAGGATATCTGCGGCCTCTCTCCTTTCTGCAGCCAATCTTGCCCTGTGCCCGGCAGGCTGGGCAGGAGACTCAGTGTCTTCATCCCAGCCAGTCCCTGAAGAGAAACTGGAAACATTCCGAGTTAACTAAGCCAGTTGCTCCAAAAAGGCCTCCATTCTTGGGTCACCTTCCTCTGCCCTGTTCCTCAGTCAGGCTGGCACTGGTTTGGGTGGGTGGGCTGCAAGAACTGTCTTAGATTTCCCAGACCTGGCTCCCTCCTTTTTGTAAACATCTGGACCTAAATTTCCCATCCACTGCTTGCTGGTCAACACCCCATTAACATTTTCCAACTTCAGCTGGGGCCCAAGATAGCCCATTGGACCTATCTGCCCTTAACACTAGAGTTCCTGCTCTCCCCCTGGGGTGCTTGTCACAGGAACCCATGGGTACCAGATCTTCCCCAACAGAGCAGCTCCTCAGGGTGGTGGGTGGTTATCAGGGCCAGACAGAGGCTATGCTGTTATATATGGTGATGCCTCTGGGGGATTCACAATGAACGAACCATGAGTGGGTGTGTGGGTGCGTGTGGAGAGAGACGAGACCAGACAGAGTGTCAAGAGATTTTTGTCACAGTAGCCAGGAAGGGGTTATTTTGGGTTATTTTGAGTTGGAATCTCACTCTGTCACACAGGCTAGAGTGCAGTGGTGCCATCGCAGCTTACTGTAGCCTCAAATTCCTGGGCTCAAGCAATCCTCCCACCCCAGCCTCCCAACTGGCTAGGACTACAGGCTCATAGCACAGGTGTGGTGGCTGTGCGCCTGTGGAGTTCGAGACCAGCCTGAGCAATGTAGTGAAAACCCATCTCTACGAAAAATACAAAAATTAGTTGGGTGTGGTGGCACGCACCTGTAGTCCCAGCTATTTGGGAAGCTGAGACAGGAGGATAGCTTGAGCCCAGGAGGCACAGGTTGCAGTGAGCCAAGATGGCACCAGTGGACTCCAGCCTGGGTGACAGAGCCAGACCCTGACTCAAAAAAAAAAAAAAAAAAAAAAAAAAAAATCCCAGCTCTTCCACTTACTGACTCTGAGATCTTGCTGATTTAAAATACTCAGCTTCTTGGAGCCGAAGTTCCCCCATCTGTAAAATGGAGATGACAATAGTAATACCTACCTGATAGGTGGCTTTGAGGATTACACAATGTAATATGTATAAGGTGCCGGGCACATTGCAAAGCACTGTGTGTCTTAGCCATTGCTTTTATTATGCTACATCTGTCTCCATGGCTTTACCCCCGACTTTAACACAAACAGATTTGGGTTTTTTTGTTTGTTTGTTCTGAAACAGAGACTCACTCTGTTGCCAGGCTGGAGTGCAGTGGTGCAATCTCAGCTCACTGCAACCTCTGCCTCTTGGGTTCAAGTAATTTTCCTGCCTCAGCCTCCCAACTGGCTGGGACTACAGGCGCGTGCCACCACACCCAGCTAATTTTTGAATTTTTAGTAGAGACAAGGTTTTACCATGTTGGCCAAGATGGTCTCTGTCTCTTGACCTTGCAATCTGCCCGCCTTGGCTTTCCAAAGTGCTGGATTACAGGCGTGAGCCACCGTGCCAGGCCTAGATTTTTAAAAACTTATTTTGAAATAATTTTAACCTTACAGAAAAGTTGCAAGAACAATGCAATGAACTCCATACACTCTTTGGATTCACTGATTGTTAATATTTTGTCACATTTGCTTTATCTCCCTCTCTTTTTCCTTTCTCTTACTCTATATATATGATCGTTATAATTATTATTTTTGCTAACCTATTTAAGAGTTAAGTTGTGAATATTTTGACCCTTTACCTCTAAGAACAAGGAGGTTCTGTTATATAACCACAGTAAGAAGATCATATTCATGAAAGGTACCACTAATATAATACTATGATGAAATATACAATCCCTACTCAAATTTCCCCCATTGACTCCATTCTAATGCCTTTTAAAGAGATTGTTCTTCCCTGTTCTGGGATCCAACCCAGAATCACATGTTGCTTGCAGTTGCCAGGTCACATGAGTCTCCTTTAATCTGAAAGAGCTCCTCAGCCTTGCTTTGTCCTTCGAGTTGAACCATTTTTGAAGAATGCAGAATGTGCAGATGCCCCTCATCTGGGCCTGTCTGATTTGCTCCTCGTGATCCTGTTCAGATTCTGCACTTCTACAGAAGCCTGCACAAGCCATGTCTTCTCAGCACATCATGCTGAGAGGCACATGATGTCCGTTTTAATCTGTGGGGAGATATTTGGAGATCCTGTTTTAATCTGTGGGGAGATATTTGGAGATCCTGTTTCTCGCAAGCCTGCACCCGGCAACCTCTAGAACAGATCGGAAAGCTGTGCACGCCATGGCACCGCTGCCAGGCACCTGGAGTTTGGCCACCCACGCCCTCAGCCCCTGGCCCTTCCACCCTTCCCATCCTTCTCGTTCTTCCTCCCATCTTGCTGCACTCCTCCCTGACTTTCAGGACGGGGCCTCCTTCTCGTGTCCCTTCCCCACCAATCACAGAGATTTACACAGAGCAGGGACTCCGTAAATTGACATTTGAAGGTCACATTAAAGTTAATAAAAAACGTGTGATCTAAGGTCTGCATATCTTCTCAGGGGTAAGTGTTTCAACAGAAGTTTCTTTGACAAGGATTTCATTTATACTTCACTAGAGTCAGGCCTCAAAGAACATAAATATTCTTTCTTCTGCCTAAGGGCAATTCAGACTGAAAAAAAAAAAAACCCCACCCTGAAATGGTGTGGAGGAGGGAGGGAGAAAGGAGAATTAAATATGCATCTACCTCACAAACCCACCAGTCTCTTCCATACGGTGTCCACGGTAGCAGGCAGTGAAAGACCACCTCATTACAGAAGGCAATATGTAGAATGTGGTGGACATATCCTCATGCGCTTATTCAATATTGATGAAGAACCTGTTGTGGTCTGGTATTGCTCCTACTCTCAGAGATGCGGGAATCTCAGTGAATAAAAGAAAGTCCTTGTTCTCATGGAACATATATTTTAGTTAGTGATAACAGACAATGAGCAAATATCATCCGCACACACCCTCCCCACACACAGACACTCATCAGGGAGTGGGAAGTGAAGGGGTATAGGAAGACAAGTTGGAGGGGGCACTTTGCATAGTCAGACGTAATAAACTAGGCTGGGCTCAGTGCCGCATGCCTGTAATCCTAGCAGTTTGGGAGGCTGAAGGGGAGGACCACTTGAGGCCAGGAATTTGAGACCAGCCCTGGGCAACATATCGAGATCCCATCTTTATGAAAAATACAAAAACTGGCTGGGCATGGTGGTGCATACCTGCAGTCCCAGCTACTTGGGAGGCTGATGAGGGAGGGTTTCTTGAGCCCAGGGTGTCTAGGTTGCAGTGAGCTCTGGTGGCACCATTCCGTTCCAGCCTGGGTGACAGAGCGAGACTCTGCCTCAAACAAAAACAAAAAACAAAGTCGTAAACTAAATTTACAAACGGGATACGAATAGACTTTGAAAACATAGTCAATTGACCAGTGATTAGAATTGATGATGCAAAGATAGAACAACGTTGTCCAGTTCTGTATCCCTGGATGCTGCTTCCACATGTGGATTTCTGGCTGCAGCAGGATATTGAGCAAATAATAGAGAACCTTCCACTTCACCTCTGGCTGAGCCACCCCACTTTGTTGAAGGTATTAGAACGACCTCAATTAAAAAAAAATACCCATCTCCAACTAACACGTTGTTTCCTAGAAATAAGACTCTACCACACACACACACACACGAAGATGGCTTCTGGGAAAAGATCTTTTCTCCAGTAGGCTAAAAATTGGAATGACCAAAGAAACCATCTTTGCAGCCTAACAGAACATGATTGAGGCTGACAAGAATCCAAATTTGGAATCTACACCCATTGAATCTAACGTCTCCTGTCTTACTCAGTGTTTTTCAAATGACTTTCAAAATGAAGTCTTATTTTGGTGAAGGCAAAAAAAAAAATAGTCAATTGAAAGAAAGGCATAGAATAAAATTGATGGTATCATATTATTTATGGAACTTTAAAAAACACATATGCAAAATGCTGCTATCCATAGTTCAGGTAAACACATGTCTAAGGACAGGCATGTTAGCATGTGAGAATGTACACCTAACAGAAGTGAGAAGGGAAGTTTGGAAGGGGAACAGGGGAAAAATAATGAATAAAACAAGAGAGGAGCTTTGCCTGCATGGATGGTAGGGGGCCAGGAATTGAAGTGTAGGATTATATAAGTGAAAGTAGAAAAAAAGTTTCAAAAAAGGATGGGGAAGGAAGGAGATTTTGCTGCCAAGAATGAGGAAATGAATGTACTTTTCCTTCCCCACTGCATCTGGGACCAGGTAGGCCGGTGAGCCTCCGAGCTTCTCCTTCTGCCCCCTGAGGCTATCTCATATACCATAGCCTGCAAATCTGCCACTGCCAGGGGGCAGCAGGGACAAGCATGGTGGCAAGAGGCGGTGGGCAGGCATAAGGCAGCCTCTACCAGCCCGTGGCCTTTTCACTGGATCACACAGCTCTGGTTCCCAGTCCAGCTCCATTATCTACTATATATGTGACCTTTGGGCAAGTTGCTTTATTCTCTAAACCTCAGTTTCCCCATCTGTGAAATGTGACTAATAACATAATAATAGTAAGCACTTCACTGGGTGGTTGTGAGGATTCTGTGGGCCAGTGCATGTAACACCTCCATCACAGGGCTGGGACTAGAGTCCATTCTTGGAAATCCTGTTAATAACATTTTTCTCTTTTTTGCTTTCCTGAAATGACTGCCAAACTAACTGAGTCCCAGCACATTATTCTCTGCATGTTCAGAACATGCCCAAGCAAACTACAGGCGGGCTATTGGCAACATCTGCCAAAGGATAACTGTGGCTTTCACTTTTTTTTTTTTTTTTTTTGAGATGCAGTCTCACTCTGTCCCCCAGGCTGGAGTGCAGTGGGGCGATCTCAGCTCACTGCAACCTCTGCCTCCTGGGTTCAAGTGATTCTCCTGCCTTGGCCTCCTGAGCAGCTGGGATTACAGGGCCCCGCCACCATGCCTGCCTAATTTTTAAATTTTTAGTGGAGCAGGGTTTCACCATGTTGGCTGGGCAGGTCTCAAACTCCTGACCTCAAGTGATCTGCCCGCCTCAGCCTCCCAAAGGGCTGGAATTATAGGCATGAGCCACTGTGCCTGGCCGGCTTTCACTTTTTAAACACACCACACCTGACACTTCCTGATCAGCCCCCGGGATCACTACAGAACGCTCCAGTACAAACCTCACCTGAGCATGTTTCCATTCCAAAACAAGAGGAAACCTAACGCTGTTCTATTGATCCCTTCTCTGCAAAGCTATTGAATTGCCAGTGTTTATTTTTCAATGTGCTGTACTCAGGACAACTTCTTTTTTCTACAAATTTGACATAGAATCACTTAAGGGACTGAGCCAAAACCCCAGGGAGAAAGGGTGTATGCTGACTCATGTGTGCCTGTGATTGTGTGTGTGTGTGTGTGTGTGTGTGTGTGTGTGTGTGTTGCAAGTGATGTTATTCTAGGTGGTTGCTGAGTTCCTGTCTCCAGATTCCATGGCACCTTAACTCGACTCTCAGCCCAGACTGAGTAGGTTAGCCAATGTTAGTGCCTGATGTTGGCAGGATGGCTTTGGCAGGAATTGTGAGCACAGTTTTGAAACCTGTACTTATCAGATGGCACCAGGTTGCAGTGTGGCAATAATTACAGGACAATTCAGAGTTTTGCCAGGACAAAGGGTGGAGCAGCCCTTTGTGGCTGAAATTTCAGAGCTGCCAAAACGGCGCCACCCATGGAATGATGGGGAGAAAGGGGAGGACAGGCCTTGGGAAAAGCAGGGCGCACAGCCACGAGGGTCTACCCCCGAATGTCTACCTCAAGAGCACAAGCAAACAAGAATGCACAGTATGCTAAATTGTGAACCCTTTGCAATTAGGGACCATGCCTAATTCATCTTATTCTCCTAGAAGCTGGTAGAAGGGCCTGGCCCAGAGTAGCTGTTCAGTAAGTATTCATAAAATAACATCAAAGATTGAGGGAAATGGACAAAAATGTAAGACAGAAAGTAGCTTTCACATTTTTTTGCAGTGTAGCCAGCTAAAATCAATAGCAGATCTTAAGCACTCTTAACTGACACCTTCTTTTTTTCTTTTTCTTTCTTCTTCTTTTTTTTTTTTAGACAGAGCCTCATTCTGGCGCCCCAGGCTGGCATGCAGTGGTGTGATCTCAGCTCACTGCAGTCTCTGCCTCCAGGTTCAAGCCTTTCTCCTGCCTCTGCCTCCCAAGTAGCTGGGACTACAGGTGCCCACCACCATGCCCAGCTAATTTTTGTATTTTTAGTAGAGACAGGGTTTCACCATGTTTGCCAGGCTGGTCTCGACCTCCTGACCTCAGGTGATCCACCCGCCTCACTCAGCCTCCCAAAGTGCTGGCATTACAGGCAATAGCCACCAGATGCTATTTACATACACGTTCCTGCCAGCTCAGCACCAACTTCCTGTTCACATCAACAGTGTAGCACTCTCACACCTGGAAAATGCGTCTATTGATTCATTCTTCATCTCAGTCTTGAAAGCAGGTCTCTGGGGCATCTCTAGTCTCCACCGCAGGCTGCAAGTGGGGGTTAGAGAGAGTGTGAGAAAGTGCAGTTGGCCAGGGAGAAGAGCAAAGGGACTCATCTCTCTCTTGCCACCTGGGGTCCAGTCTTTCTTCACCTGCTGAGTCAAACTCCCAGAAGCTTTCACGAAACAAGAAGATTCCTTCTGCTCTCTTTCACATCTGGTCCTCCAGATCATTTTGTTCTTCCAAGTCGCTGCTGACAAGCTGCGATCCATTTTAAGCAGGTACAAGGTGCATGAGCCCCAGGTGCTGAGCCTTGAGTCCCTCGCAAACTTTTCAGACCGAGTTTGACGCTGACGCCTTTGTTTAGAATGAGCACTTGTGTTTGCTGCCTGAATCATACATCATTACACACACGTACTTACACATAGATAATGCATCTTAAAAGATTTCCGCAGTGTTTTATCCAGTTTGGAACCAAAGAAGTTCATTCTCTGTGTATGTGTCTCTCTCTGGATAAACTGCATTTATCAGAGGAAGTTTGTCTTTTTAGTCATTGTCTTGCAAAAAATAGTAACTGAGTGGCTATTCCTTTTAAAACCAAAAAAATTAAAAATTCAAGCACCTCCTCCCTCAACGAATGACTGAACGGACCCTCCTCTTGGTCAAGGGGACCCGAGCAAAACTGAAAAATGAGCCCAGGCCATGGTGGGAAGTGGGTGGGACATCCCTCATTCACCTCCTCCCTTTGGAGTTTAGGCACAGCTGACCAGTATTATTAACATGCAAACAAAGCTCTTAAGACTGACAAAACAGACTGCAACAATAAGATACCAAGTTCCAACTCGACTCTGGTGTAACATCACCTGACATAGCAGGCCTTGAAGGAAATTAACATAGTTTAGCCCAAAACTTTTTTTTTGAGCAAATTACTTAGGGCATCTCACCCTGATGACTTCTATAGGATCGTTGGGAGGATTAAATGACTCCATTTATGCAAAGCTCACAGAATAATGCCAGAGACTATGGTAATCACTCAGAAAAAAAGAAAACAAGCTGATATTATTTGAAAGATGGAGATGATAATGCCTAACTCATAGGAAAGTTGTGAGGAAGATTAACGTGTAAGTATCTAGCACATACTGGTCTAACTCAGTAATGTTTCCATCCTTCTACTCTTGTGACTTTAATATACATGGAATATTATTAACTTATCAGGAGTATCTATAGAAGCTGATAAAGTCGGTGAGGGTTAGAGCACATGAAAGGTGTTGTCACTCACAGGAGCTATGGCCCTAGGTGCTCTCAGCCCCTCATTCTCTCTGGCTTCTCCTGGCAGTTTGCCTCCTGGCCCTCCAGGTCAGTGGAGCAGGCTCGTCTGGGGTGCTGGAGTATGTTCTCTCTCTTTGATGAACCTCTCTCTGGAGGGTGGCTTTATCAAGAAGTCGTAGATTGAAGGTGGTCTGCCTTCATCTGGAAGTACTGTCCAGCCACCAGAGGAGAGGTCAGTAAAATTCTTCCTATAGGGCCACAGATTAATTATCTTTGGTTTTGCGGGGCAAATGGTCTCTGCTGTTATTACTCATCTCTGGCATTCTAGCAGCTATAGACAATCCCTAAATGAACAGGCGTGGCTGTGTTCCAGCAGAAGGGTATACAGTGGCACTGAAATTTCAATTTCATTTCAGTTTTGTGTGTCATTATATAGCATGCTTCTCTTGATTTTTTTCAAACAACTGAAAACATAAAAACCATTCTCAGCTTGTAGGCCACACTAAAACACACATGGGGCTGAATTTGGCCCGTGGGCCACAGTTTGCTAGCCCCTTAGGATCCCCTCTTTCAGTGTAGAGGATTTCTTTTAAACATGTGTTCATTGTTATTATTTTTTATTCTCATTCGATGTCAAATTGAACACTAGCTTTACAGGCTAACCATGTTGTATTCCCAGTAACAATTTCTCCTTGAGTAGACGTGATTTTGACTGTGGCATTCGTATGTCTGTGAACTATGGTACTGACTCATGTGATAATGGACTTGAGCAACTCTGAGCTTTTTATTCTCTCTTTAAGGAATCCTTCCTAACTCATTTTATGAAGCCAGTATCACTCTGTTACCAAAACCAGGAAAGGACATAAGAAAAAAAAAGAAAACTAAGACCAGTGTCACTGATAAATACAGATGCAAACATCTTCAACATTATACTAGCTAACAATAGCCAATAGCACATCAAAAAAAATACACCATTTCAAGTGGGTTTCATCCCACGGATGCAGGACGGTTTAACATGTGCAAATCAACAAATGTGATACATCACATAAACAGTATTGAAAAACAAAAACCACATGATTATTTCAATAAATGCAGAAAAAGCACTTGATGAAATCTAGCATCACTTTATGATAAAAACCCTCATCAAACTAGGCATAGAAGGGACTTTCCTCAAAATCATAAAAGCCATATATGACAAACCCACAGCCAGCATCATACTGAATGGGGAAAAGTTGAAAGCATTTCCCTTGAGAACCGGAACAAGATAAGGACACTTGCTTTCACCATGTCTATTCAATGTGGCACTGGAAGCCTTAGCCAGAGAAACCAGGCAAGAGGAGGAAATAAAGGATATCCAAATTGGAAAAGAGGAAGTCAAACTATCACTGTTCACTTATGATATGATCATATACCTAGAAAACCTTAAAGACTTCTCCAAAAGACTCCTAGATTTGATAAACCAATTCATTAAAGTCTCAGCTTACAAAAATCAACATACACAAATCGTAGCACTGCTATATACAGTAGTCACCAAGCTGAGAATCCAATTAAGAACTTAATCCCTTTAGCAACAGCTGCAAAAAAGAAAAAAAAACTAGGAATATACTTAATCAAGGAGGTGAAAGATCTCTACGAGGAGAACTACACAACACTGCTGAAAGGAATCATGGATGACACAAACAAATGGAAACACATCCCATGCTCATGGATTGGAAGAATCAATGTCATAAAAATGACCATATTGCCCAAAGCAATCTATAGATTCAGTGTAATTCCTATCAAAATACCAACATTATTTCTCACAGAATTAGGGAAAACAATAATCCTAAAATTCATATGGAACCAAAAAAGATCTTGAAAAGCCAAAGCAATTCTAAGCAAAAAGAATAAATCTGGAGACATAAGATGACTGGACTTTGTATTACAAGGCCATAATTACAAAAACAGCATGGTACTGGTATAAAAGTCAACCCGTAGACCATAGAGAACCCAGAAATAAAGCCAAATGCTTACAGCCAACTGATCTTTGACAAAGCATACAAAAACACAAATTGGGGAAAGGACGCTCTATTTAATAAATGTTGCTGGAAAAACTGGATAGCCTTCTATAGAAGAATGAAACTGGATTGCTCTCACTTTATACAAAAAAACAACTCAAGATGGATCAAAGACTTAATTCTAAGACCTGAAACCATAAAAATTCTAGAAGATAACCTAGGAAAAATTCTTCTGAGAATTGGCTTAGGCAAAACATTCATGACTAAGACTCCAAAAGGAAAAATTAATAAATGACACCTAATTAAACTATAAAAGAAAAATAAATAAATGGCACCTAATGAAACTAAAAAGCTTCTGTACAGCAAAATCATCAGAGTAAACACACAGCCCATAGAATGGAAGAAAATATTTTCAAACTATGCATCCAACAAAAAACTAATATCCAGAATCTATAAGGAACTCAAACAAATCAGCAAGAAAAATAACAAATAATCCCATCAAAAACTGGGCAAATGATATGAATACCCATTTCTCAAATGAAGATTTACAAATGCCCAAAAAACATGAAAAATACTAATCATTAGGGAGATGCCAATTAAAATCACAACGACCTACCACCTTATTCCTGCAAGAATGGCCGTTATTAAAAAGTCAAAAAAACAATAGATGTCAGCATGGATGTGGTGAAAAGGGAATGCTTATACACTGCTGGTAGGAAAATGTGAATTAGTACTACCTATATGGAAAGCAATGTGGAGTGTTCCTTTTTTATTTTTGAGACTGAGTTTTGCTCTTGTCGCCCAGGCTGGAGAGCAATGGCGGATCTCAGCTCACTGCAACCTCTGCCTCTGGGGTTCAAGCAATTCTCCTGCCTCAGCCTCTCAAGTAGCTGGGATTACAGGCATAGGCCACCATGCCCAGCTAATTTTGTATTTTTAGTAAAGACCGGTTTTCTCCATGTTGATCAGGCTGGTCGTGAACTCCCTAACTCAGCCTCCCAAAATTCTGGGATTACAGGCATGAGCCACTGCACCTGGCCTGAGATTTCTTAAATAACTAAAAGTAGATCTTCCATTCTATCCAGCAATCCCACTACTGGGTATCTCCCTAAAGGAAAAGAACTCATTATATGAAAAAGACACCTGCACACATATGTTTATTGCAGTACAATTCACAATTGCAAATATATGGAACCAACCTAAGTGCCCTTCGACCAATGTGTGAATAAAGAAAATATGGTTTAAATACATCGTGGACTACTCAGCCATAAAAAGTAATAGAATAATCTCTTTTTCAGGAACTTGGATGGAACTGGAGGCCATTATACTACATGAAGTAACTCAGGAATAGAAAATCAAACACCATACGTTCTTACTCACAGATGAGAGCTAAGCTATGGGCATGCAAAGGCAGACACACTGGTGTAATGGATTTTGGAGACTCAGAAAGAACAGGATGGGAGGGAACTGCAAGATTAAAAACTACATATTGGATACAATGCACACGACTCAGGACACAGGTGTACTAAAATCTCAAGACTTCACCACTACACTTCTCATCCAGGTAACCCAAAACCACTTGTACTCCAAGATCTGTTGAAATAAAAAATTTTGGCCTGGCGTGGTGGCTCACACCTGTAATCCCAGCACTTTGGGAGGCCCAGGCAAGCGGATCATGAGGTCACGAGATCAAGATCATCCCGGCTATAACGGTGAAAACCCATCTCTACTAAAAATACAAAAAAATTAGCTGGGCGTGGTGGCACACACCTGTAGTCTCAGCTACTCAGGAGGCTGAGGCAGGAGAATTGCTTGAACCGAGGAGGTGGAGGTTGCAGTGAGCCAAGGTTGTGCCACTGCACTCCAGCCTGGGTGACAGAGTGAGACTCTATCTCGAAAAAATTTTTTAAATAAAATATTAAATGTCCTGAAATATTACTGATGCCGTATTCATAAAAATCATTAACATTTCAATATATAAAATTTTAATACAAGGCAAAAAACCTGACAGAGCGCTTTCATACTCGGTGGTGGTTTGTCTCATCTCAATATCTGATGCATCTCACCAGGGCACTGTCAGACTTACGCAGAAAACAGACTTCTTTTTCTTTTTTTGGAGACAGGGTCTCACTCTGTTGCTCAGGCTGGAGTGCAGTTGTGCCATCTCGGCTCACTGCAGCCTCTGCCTCACAGGTTCAAGTAGTTCTCATGCCTCAGCCTCCCAAGTAGCTGGGATTACAGGTGCTTGCCAACCACACTAATTTTTTGTGTGTTTTTAGTGAAGACAGGGTTTCACCACGTTGGCCAGCCTGGTCTCAAACTCCTGACCTCAGGTGATCCACCTGCCTCAACCCTCTCAAAGTGCTACTGGGATTGCAGGCATAAGCCACTTTGCCCAGCCCAGAAAACTTTAAAGACACCCTGATCCTTACTTTGAAGTCAAAATCTGACTAGATTGTACATGAAATTTTGGGTTGTAGCTCCATCAATGCAGGACTTCAAGGCAGCTTGATGGAAAAACACCCTTTTAGGTGGTTTTTTCACCAATAGAGGCTTTCAACTACCAATTTAAACTGATCGGGGAGGTGCTGGAAGGTCACACTCTTAGCATGCTTGATTGGTGGTCTTCCGCCTAGCGTCCCAGTTCCTCTCCCCATGTGCACGAGGGAGAAATATGCTGTATGCATTTGCTGACTGGGCAAATCTAGGGGAGAGGAGTGAGATGATTTAGGTGACTTAGACCCTGGTCATAGATCATTTTTCCCCTTCTAAATTATATTCTCAGAAACCATCACAGCATGCCTTTAATACACTACTTTTCTCCGAAACAAGTATTTACTGACTGAAGCTGTCTTCATAGCCATCTCTTGTCAGTGTTTTATACACATACATATACATATACATATACATATACATATACATATACATATACATATACATATACATATACATATAGATGCATACACATATAAAGACATATTTATATATTATAAATTATATATAAAGACGTGCAATTATATAAATCATTATATAAATATATATAATGATTTATATATTTGCACGTCTTTATATATGTACATGTCTTTGTGTGTGTGTGTGTGTTTGTGTGTGTGTGTGTGTGTATTTAGGTAGCTGAAAGACCGATGTGTGTATTCAAAAGTTAAACCTGTGGGCTGCTAACCTCAACATTTGAGATCATCTTTTTTTGTCCTCTCCAGGAGGAAAAGGAATAGCAAATTGGTTGCTTGGATTCTGGAGTGTAATTGAATAATGTATCTCCCCCATCTGTTCCCAGCAGAGGTGTTACAACATCAAAGCCTGAATCCAATTCCCGGGTTGTCACTCTCTGTGTTTTCATCTGTTCACATTGTTGTATGTAACAGAAAGGAAATAGACCCTTCCAGAAAGACAAGTGGCCTGTGAGCTTTGGCGCCAGGAATGTACTGGCAACCTTAGAAAAGTAATGAATGCAGGGAGCTGTACCCCTGTTCCCCACCTGCCCTGGACTGTTTGTGCTATTTGTTGCTATTGTACTTGCCGTCCTGTTTGAATTGCAGCAGAACAATAGTCTTTGACTAAGGCTGGCTGCAGAATCTGATGCAAGGGTAGGGGGCAGTCTCTGTAATTGGGTTGTGAGCCTGGAGGGACCTTTGCTCTGTCTTTTCGGTTGGCTTAATCTGGACCTTGTGATGCCATCTACAAAATCCCAGGGTGTTTTTGGCTGGTAAAATGAAAGAATCTTAGCACTGGACTGGCCGTAGTGGGTATTCCTGGGGCTGTTTTGCCCAGTGGCGAGCAGCTTCTGCTTCAATAAATGCAGCAGGAGCTCACTGCCTTCCTTCCCCTCTGCCAAGGGCACAGGGCACAGGGCTGGCCTCCTGGGCAAGCGACCTGTACAATGGCACAGGACTTGCACTTGGAAGGCTCCCACACTGGGTTTAATGGTCTGCTGTTGCTGTCTTGAAATTCTTAATCATTCTTGAGCAAGGGGCGCCCTGGATTTTTATTTTGCACTGGGCCCCACAAACTATGTAGCCCGTGCTGCCGGCACATTTAAAGCTGCCTTCACCCAACACCCACAGACAGGATGTTTGTATAAATGTCATAATCTACCTCCAGACCCCACCCTGCCCTCGCTTCCTGCTCTGCTCCAGGTGCTGACTTCCAAATCCAGGCTTTTCCAGTCTCACTTGACTTAACCTGCCTTGACCCTTGCAATTTGAAGTCTGAACCTGGCTTCTCTAATTTGACCCTTAAAGGTCAAATGTCTCAGTGGTTGCAGGCTCTAGTTTTGGTTTTTCCCACTTGTCACCTCTTAGAATAAATTCAAAGCCCACTCAGCTCTGATCACCAGACTCTTAGCAGAGATGGGCCTCAGCCCTAAGAGATTAGTCAGCTGATTCTTTAGAGTTATTTTGGACTTTTGTTAAAAGCGCCATGTACTGAGCCCAACATCTGCTTCCCTATATTTCCTACACATTACCTGGTAAATGGGATAGATTGCTAGTTATTGAGTCAGCAAGTAAACAGATGCAAAAATAAACATACTGAAATTAAGCATGTTTGCTATAAATGATAATATTAAACCACCTCCTTCTCCAGTTAAAAATATCCAAATGAGGCCAGGTGCGGTGGCTCACTGTAATCCCAGCACTTTGGGAGGCTGAGGAGGGCGGATCACGAGATCAGGAGATGGAGACCATCCTGGCTAACACCGTGAAACCCCATCGGTACTAAAAATTAAAAAAAAATTAGCCAGGCGTGGTGGCACATGCCTGTAGTCCCAGCTACTCAGGAGGCTGAGGCAGGGGAATCATGTGAACCCGGGAGGCGAAGGTTGCAGTGAGCCAAAGTCACACCACTGCACTCCAGCCTGGGCAACAGAGCAAGACTCCGTCTCAAAAAACAAACAAAAAAATATCCAAATGATTCTTCCAGTCACCCTTCACACATCCCTGCACAGCAAGCTCGGCCTCAGATTCCCAGATCAACTGCCTCCATCAGACACCCCAACACCCAGGCTCCCTGTCCACACCCTTTCAGTCCACCCCTCGCTCCTGTTCAGACAGGTCTGCTCACAACTCTTCATCCCATCCTCTTCTCTGTCCCCATGACCCCTCTCAGGTGGCCACTGGGCCTGGCATGTCATTTCATGGTGACAAGTCTTCCTAAGTATCTTCTGTGGCAGGGTTCTGCTTTCATGCCTCTCCCACCATCAGCATCCCCTGTGCTCCATGCTCTGAACTTTTCTGGGCTCCTGCATAGTGATGTTTATTTTGACTATTGCTGGGCCCGTGCCACCTCAATTACGGTCCCTGGGAGGCGGAACTGCAGCCACCTCCAGCACCTCCCTTGTCTCCTGGATTATCTCTTGTGATCTTCCTAGACCTGCTCTTACCAATTCTTAGACTCCTTGGTAGCACAACCCTTTACATGGACACCTTTAAGTGTGTGTGTGTGTGTGCGTGCACGCATGTATATGTGTGTTCGTGTATGTGTGTTTATGTGCATGGGTGTATGTGTGTGTACAGATACGTGCATGTGTGTACACAGGATTATTTCCTACTGAGAGTGTTGATTTCATTATGAGGAACTAGCCTTGTACATCAACACACAGCTGACATCTGCATCTCAATGTCACCTTTAGCTCAATACTATATGAGTTCAATGCCAGCATCTCCAAACTGCCTTTTCACATATTTGAACCCAAACCTTTGGCCATTCTTGTTTTCCACAGCAGTGTGCATTGACCTAGTGGTTGCCAAACCTGGCAGCCCAGTAGAATCATCTGGGAAGCGTTTTACTTTTTCTTTCTTTTCTTTTTTTTTTGAGACAGAGCTTCACTCTTATTGCCCAGGCTGGAGTGCTATGGTGCAGTCTCGGCTCATTGCAACCTCTGCCTCCTGGGTTCAAGCAATTCTCCTGCCTCAGCCTCCCAAGTAGCTGGAATTACAGGCATGCACCATCACGCCCAGCTAATTTTGTAATTTCTCTAAGTTGGTCATGCTGGTCTCGAACTCCCGACTTCAGGTGACCCACCTGTCTCGGCCTCCCAAAGTGCTGGGATTATGGGTGTGAGCCACCGCCCCTGGCCAGGAGCATTTTTTAATGTATTTCCTATGGTAGCATCTCAGACCTGCAGAATCTGAGTGTCTGTGAGTGGGACCCTGAAATCCTCATATTTCCAAAGCTCCCAGACTGAACCTAATTTGGAAAGGCTAACAGCAAGCCACCTTTACCCAGACATTAAGCTAATAAATGCACCTTAAATGGGCATCTGGTGCATTACCCTGCATTAGGTAGGGATGTATTATTATCTCAATTTCATAGTTGAAATAACCAACGCCCCTGGAGACTACACGACCTGTCCGAGAGAGAGCACAGCCAGGACTCTGCAAGTTGCCTCCTCAGGGCCGCTCTTCCCACCGTGCATGAGGCTGCTCATGCAGTGCACGGAGTCAGATCTAGGGTTCCCCTTGTGTGCATCCTAAACCATAACCCTGGAAGCGGCTTGAGCACAAGGGCACATCCAGACACCATCTGATCTAACCCGCCTCTAGAATCTCCTGGCCCCCTTCCCCTGCCTGCTCTGTTTATTCTGCGCAGACCCGTCATGGAACTACTGGGCGGGCATTTGCTCATGTGTCCATCACCTGCTGCACTCGGGGCTCCCCAAGGTGGTTGGGGTGCTGTGGAATGTGCACTGATCTCTGATGTGGAACAGATCTGTGTGTGAATCTCAGTTTGGCCAGTCTATGAATTTGTTAGAGCTACCTTAAATTACATGTCTGGAGACCGGAAGTCTGAGAGCAAGGTGTGGTCAGGGTGGGCTCCTTCTGAGGGAGTGAGGGATTTGTTCTAGCCCCTCTCCTGGCCTCTGGTGGTTCACTGGCCATCCTTGGCATTCCTTGTAGACCAGGCTGGTCTCGAACTCCTGACCTCAGGTGATCCACCCACCTCAGCTTCCCAAAGTGCTGGGATTACAGGCGTGAACCACTGTGCCTGGCCCAAATTTCCTCTTTTTACAAGGACATCAAACATATTGGAGGAGGCCACCCCAATGATCTCATTTTAACTTGGTTACGTCTGTAAAGACACTATCTTTCAATAAGGACACTTTCTGAGGCACTGGGGAAACCTCAATATATCTTTTTGGGGGATACAATTAAACTCATAAGAGCAAATAACTTGTTTTGTGAATTGGAGCAAGTCATTGAACCTCACAGAAGCAGTTTATTGATCCATGAAATAGGGATTAAAAAATACCCACTGTGCAGGCTACTTTCTTAATAACTGTTAGCAGATTAGATAAGGCACAAAACTTTGTTTTTTAAAGCAAGGTAGAGAACAGTGAGGTTAGTTACTACAATCTGGGTTAAAAGAGGGCGGGCAACTATCCATCCATTAGCACCCCCTCCTGCCCCATGAGAGAGAGAGAGTGTGTGTGTGTGTGCGTGTGTACGTGTGTGTACCATAGTGATTGTCCAGATCATCACAGCCTCGGGCAGATTCTGACAGAAACCACATATCAAACAAACACGATTATTCCTGAGTGCTGACTTCAAATTTTCACTCTCACGAAGGGTGTATCAGCACTCAAATCAAGAACTAGGCACCTTTGTTGCTGTTAAATCGACCTTATCTTTATTTAGCTCAGCATGTTTCCTAAACTTGCCTCATCACAGACACATTAAAAGCACAGATCCCCTCCCCAGGGATTCAGATTCCTTTGGTTTGGGTAGGAGCATTTGAACAAGCTCCTCACATGAGTCTTATTGGACAAGGCCGGAACAGGGCTGCTCTGATCAGCCAGGTTCAAGTCTCTGGACCTGGGGGAGGGGGGTATGTGGGGGCCTCCATTTCCTCACCTTTAACCCTGTACTTGATTTTGAGTCTTGAGCTCTCCAGGTCCTTTCCAGCCACAAGATGCCATCTCTTTGCTGTGGGTTCAGAATTCTCTGCATTATAATAAGCTCCCTGCACTACCTCTGATATCTTTTGCCATATATTTTCTCATCATCTGGAGGGTTGGGGCCTCTTTACTCAGTGGGTGTCAGCCAAGCTGACCTGCTCACTGCAGTTAGAGCGTGTGTGGAGAAGAGCAGTGGACCAGGGGAACCAGCGCAGGAGCAGAAACCTCCAGTGCAGTCTTCTCTCTCTAAAGCAGGGAGGGACAATCTTGTTCCTGGCCTCCAGGGTAAGTCTGCAGACCAGCTGGGGACCTGCTTGGCTTGGGCTTACCTTTTAACATGGCCACTCTGTGAATCTCGGCTGCAGAACAATGGCTGGTCATTTAAATGCCCTTGGCACACTCAGCAGTCTAGGATAAACAAATTGTTTTGTTGATTTTGTTCTGTTACATAAAAGAGAGAGAGAGACCCTCACCTGTGGCTGGTGGAAATGGAAAGTGGTGTAGCTAATATGGAAAACAGTCTGGCAACTCCTCAGAATGTGAAACATACAGACGTACTGCCCAGCCTTTCTACTCCCAGGTCTATCACTCAAGAGAGATGAAAGCACGTGTCTACACAGAAATTGTGCACTCATGTTTATAGCAACATTATTCACAATGGCCAAAAGGAAGAAACAGCCATCAACAGATGAATGGATAAAGCAATTGTGGTTTACCCACAGCATGGAATATCATGTAGCCACAAAAAGGAATGAAATGTTATACGTGCTGCAACTTGGATGGACCTGGAAAATGGGCTGTGTGAAAGAAGCCAGACACAGAAAGAACACATGTTACATGATTCCTTTCACATGAAATGTCCAGAATAGGCAAATCTACAGAGATAGAAAGCAGATTGGTGGTTGTCAGGGCCTGGGGAAGGGGAAAATGGGAGTGAGATGTTATTCGGGGAGATGAAAAGGTTTTGAAACTAGAGAGAGGTGGCAAGTGCACAACACTGCGAAATACCACTGAATTGTGCACTTTATAACCCTTAATGGTCTGTTATGTGAGTTGCTCATCAATAAAAAGAGAGAGAGAAAAGGTAAGGGAGAGACTGGTGGAGGGAAGAGAGGAAAAATGGGAAAGAGAAGAGAGGCAATATTATTAGGGCTGGCATGTGAATTTTTTTTTTTTTAGAAGATAATGTGACCATTTCGTCACTGAAATGGAACAGAGCACTCCTCTGATTACAGTGACCGCTGACCTTCTCCAGGGGGTGGAAGCTCCATCGTTTCCTTTTCACCAGCAGCAGTCTTTGATACCACAAGTCACAAGATGTGGCACCAGCATTATATCTTTGGGTCGACTGGGGGAGGCCCCTCCAGCGGTCTGTCAATCAAGCATCTCTATCTCAGAGGACTCTGCTCTGAGATTGAGCCACACAAGGTTCTTTCTGCCCTGGGGTCTGGACAACCACTTTGGGGCTCATAGGGATGTGGGGTACACAGGGAAACGTGAGCTCACCTGGGCTGCAGATTCACAAGGACACGGATGGACTCCTTTCACTAGCTCTCAAATGTGTAAATCATGCTTTTCCTGGTACAAGGCAGGGCAAAGACTTGGATTTTTTTAAAAAGACAATCTGATGGAGATTCAAGCTGGACAGCAGAGAAGACGCATTGGTTGGCCAGTCTGGAGAATGCATTTGGAAGGGTTTCCACATAAGTCCTCTGCTGTTGAGGTTTGCAGTCCTTGCCTTGGGTGCCTTTCAGACAGCCTGGACGAAGGCATCTGGTAAAGCTGACTGCCTAACAGAATCACTTCAGAATGAGTTCGGAGTTCTGCAGAATTCACTAAGTCTCAAGTCAGACCTGCATGGACTCCAAATGACTGATCTTGGCTGCTTGCCATCTACCTCCGCGACCACCCTGTTAGCAGTTCGGTGTTTACTTGCAGTTTTAGCCACCAGTCACATCATCCTTCACTGATGGTTGCTTCCCACATCTCTGCCTAAATCTGTGTCCCACTCCTGAGCACTCAGCGCTGACACTGATCATTCCTGAATGCAGATTCTAGATTGACAGACGCTGCAGAAGCTCAGATAAGTTATTATTAATAGGAAAGAGGTCGATGTGACTCCTAGCGTACACAGGCTTTGCCAGGGTCAGAGCGAAGTTCTTGCAGCGCATTCCAGGCTCCCCAATATGCAGATGCTCCCTTGGAGCCCTGGGGAAGCTTCCGGGGCTGTGCAGTTTGCTAGCACCCAGGCAGATCCAGATGGCAGCTGATTACTGCAGGGCTCTGTGATCTCTGTGACAGCTGGCCAGCTCCCTCCTGCAGTTCCAACAGTGCTCTGTGTTTCAAGATGGACACCCAGGACGTCACCTTCTTAGCTTTACAGCCACCTGGTAGATCCCTGCTGGAGTGTCCTCCTCAACGCTGGTCATGGGGAGGAGAGTGGATCCTGAAGGGCTTATCCACAGTGCCCCCTTTACAGATCTCCACTGCTCTGAGCTTCGCCGATGCAAGACTCATAGTCCCCTTAGATTCCTGTTATGATTGCCGTTCTCTTCTTACAAAGGACTTCGTTGCTCTCCAGTCTAAGACTTTCAGTAAAGCAGACTATCTTTTAATGCAATAACTCAGAGTAAGTGAACATTTTAATTTTCATTTAAAAATGTAAATTTTGTTGAAAACCAAATAGTATTTACTTTTAAACCAATCAGTGCAGCATGGTTGTGAGCCTCAAGTCCTGAACTGCTTCCCCCGACCCCACCCCATCTCCCCCTCCCAGAAATGATAATCCTGCCTGAATACCATTTGTGCATCCAAGGGAATCTGTGCCAGATTATGTCTCCAGGGCTGGAGTTTACAGCTCCCGTCACATGGTGTGGTAACTCATGCTTCTTAATCAGAGCATCAAATGACTGAGTCAGTGCAGTCTTGTTTTTATTTTTACAAAGCGTCTCCCTGGCGAGGCCTGCCCTGAGCTTCAGAGCCTTTCCTTGGCTCCACTCCAATAACTTGAGTAACTTCCTATGCTGAGGGCCCTTGTGTGCTGCGACTTCTTATCCTATGAGCCACTAGGTTAGAGCCTGAATCTATTTCCAGAGTGCTCATTACAGGCGCTTTGGAAGGAGGTCTGAGCTCTGGAATAAGAGACTGAACTTCTGGCTTCAATTCTGGCTTTGCCCCTGAGTGGCTGTGTGACACAGCACAGCTTAATTAACCTCTCTGGGCTTCCATTCCTACATCTGTAAACCAGGAATCACAAACAGGATGCCAACAGAGGGATGAGCTCAGGCCTTAGAGTTGGACAAAGCTGCATTCAGATGCCAGCTCTGCAGTCTGCTAGCTTCAGGACCCCACCAGAGCCTCCATGGATGAGAGAGCCGATATCTGCCTTCTGGAGTTCCTGTAGAAATTAAAAGGGATGAGGTATGTGCCATGCCTGGCACATGGCTAGGCACTGAGGAAATGTTTCTGAAGACTACAATATGGATAAAACACACAGTGTATCTACCTCCATGGATATTTTAAAGGATCAAATTAATACATGTGAAAATACACTGTAAACTATAAAATAATATAAAATAACATTATTGGGTTTTTTTTCTCTCAGATCATTTTACTCTATTTACTCTCCCCAAATTCTTATTTAGAAATTTTACACCCTGAAAAAAGTTGGAAAAATAATAAACACTTGAATTTCCTTTTCCTAGAGTCACCAATTATTATTATTATTATTATTATTTTGAGATGAAGTTTCACTCTTGTTGCCCAGGCTGGAGTGCAATGGCACAATCTTGGCTCACTGCAACCTACACCTCCTGAGTTCAAGCAATTCTCCTGCCTCAGCCTCCTGAGTAGCTAGGATTACAGGCATGCGCCACCATGCCCAGCTAATTTTCTATTTTAGTAGACACAGGATTTCTCCATATTAATCAGGGTAGTCTCGAACTTCCGACCTCAGGTGATCTGCCCACCTCAGCCTCCCAAAGTACTGGGATTACGGGCATGAGCCACAGCACCTGACCATAGATTCACCAATTATTAATAGTTGCCTCTTTGCTTGCTCTATCTCTATCTCTATTTATCTACCTATCATCTATATATAATTTGTTTAAGCATTTGAAAGTAAGTTGTGTTTGGGAGGCCAAGGTGGGCAGACTCTGAGGTCAGGAGTTTGAGACCAGTCTGGTCAAGATAGTTAAACCCCTTCTCTACTAAAAATACAAAAAATTCCCCAGGCATGGTGGTGTGCACCTGTAATCGCAGCTGCTTGGAAGGCTGAGGCAGGAGAATCATGTGAACCCAGGAAGTGGAGGTTACAGTGAGCCGAGATTGCACCATTGCACTCCAGTGTGGGTGACAGCATGAGACTCCGTCTCAAAAAAAAAAAAGGAAAAAGAAAGTTGCAGATATCATGACTGTACCCTAAGTACTTCAGTGTGTGTCTCTTGAGAATAACAGCATCCTCCTATAGAACAAAGTACTATTACTACCGTATTAGTATTAGTAGGCTTGGTCTGTGATACCAAAATGCCATAGACTGGGTGACCTCAACAGCACACACTTATTTTTCACAATTCCAGAGGTTGAATGTGTAAGATCAAGGTGTCAGCTGATTCAGTTCCTGGCGAGGGCCCCCTTCCTGCTTGCAGATTGCAGATGGCTGTCTTTGTTTTTTTCTTTTTTTTTGAGACAGAGTCTTGCTCTGTCTGGAGTGCAGTGGTGCAGTTTTGCCTCACTGCAGCCTCCCCTCCTGAGTTCAAGCGAATCCCTGCCTCAGCCTCCTGAGTAGCTGGGATTACAGGGGGCGCCACCACACCTGACTAGTTTTTGCATTTTTAGTACAGATGGGGTTTCACTATGTTGGCCAAGCTGGTCTCGAACTCATGACATCAAGTGATCCGCCCGCCTGGGCCTCCCAGAGTGCTGGGATTACAGGCATGAGCCACCACCCCCAGACAGCTGTCTTCTCACTATGTCCTCATGTGGTGGAGGTGGAGAGAAAGCTCTGACATCTCTTCCTCTGTTTATGAGGACACTAATCCCATCATGAGGGTCCTGCCCCTTTATGACTTTATCTAAATATATTTATCTCCCAAAGGTCTCATCTCCAAATGCCATTACATTGGGTTAGAACTTCAACATATGCATTGTGGAGGAACGCAAACATTGAGTTCATAATCATTGCTAAAAACTTTACCATCAATACAGTAGTATTATCTAATACACAAATATTCAAATTTGATATTCAGTATTTAAATTTTAAATATTCAAATTTTAAATTCAATATTCAATTTCAAATACGCTATATCCAAATTTTATTTTGATTGCATGTTAAAATGAGAATATATTGATTATGCTGGGTTAAAATACATTATTAAAAATTAATTTCACCTAGCTTGTCACTTTTTCATGTGGCTTTTAAAAAAAGTAAAATTCCATCTTTTGCCTGCATTGTGTTTCTATTGGACATCACTGCTCATAATATTCTCTCTCACGTTTTGTTGTTGTTGTTTGTGACATGGACATTTTTTGAGTCCAAGCCAATATCTTACAGAAGGACCTACAATATGGCTTTGTCTGTTTCCTTTTGAGTAGATTCTGTTTAAATATTTCTGACAAGGATATAATCTAAGTGATGTTGAGACTTCGCATCAGGGGCTCCCTGAGTGAGTTTGTCCCATTGTTGGGAATACAAAGTGTGATTACTTGGTTAAAACGGCCTCTGCCAGATGTAAAGATTCGTTTTTCCCAAATCAGAGGTGGTCTTTTGAAACCATATAAGCATCCTGCTCCTATTTACTCGGTTTTAGCATCTAATGATGCTTGTTGCCTGTATACATTAGTGATTGCGAAAATCACAGGTGTCTTAACTTTTCATTTTAACTCAGTGTCTTGACTAATTTCCTATTCTGGTCTTTTATGCTAATATATGATATGTGTAATTTGTTTTTTTTTTTTTTTTAGAAAAATCTCACTCTGTCATCTAGCCGGGAGTGGAGTGGTGCCATCTCAGCTCACTGTAGCCTCCACCTCATACCTCCAGGGTTCAAGCGATTCTCGTGCCTCAGCCTCCCGAATAGCTGGGTTTACAAGCATGTGCCACCATGCCCAGCTAATTTTTATATTTTTAGTGGAAACGGGGTTTTACCATGTTGGCCAGGCTGGTCTCAAACTCCTAACTTCAAGTGATCCACCCACCTCAGCCTCCCAAAGTGCTGGGATTGCAGGCGTGAGCCACCGCGCCCAGCCCAATTCGCTACTTTCTAAGTCTTATCCATTTATTTTACTGGCTGCATAGCATTCTGTTGTATAGAATGTAGAATAAAACACAGTTGAACCTCTGTTGATGATTATTTACATGGTTTCTAATTTTTTGCAATTAAAAATATTGATTCTATGAACATCTTTGTATGCTGTCCACCTAGTCATTTCCTGCCTTGAAATATATTCCTAGAAATGGTATTATTGAATATGTTCAGTTACATTTTTGACACATATAGTCAGATTGCCCTCCAGAAATATCACACAGTTCACACTTCCAGTGAATCAGCCAGAATACTTTCAGCTGCAAAGGAACAACAATCTCAACACAGATTGGCTTCCATAACAAAGACATTTGTCTTCTCATAGAAGCCAGAACTCCAAATGAAAGGTGCCACCGAACACTCCATTTTCTCCACCTCAATTTCTTTCCTTTTTTTTTTTGAGGCGGAGTCTTGCTCTGCTGCCAGGCTGGAATGCAGTGGCACAATCTCAGCTCCCTGCAACCTCCGGGTTCAACCACAGGTTCAAGTGATTCCCCTGCCTCAGCCTCCTGAGTAGCTGGGACCCTAGGCACATGCCACCACGCCCAAATACTTGTTTATATTCTAGTAGAGACAGGGTTTCACCATGTTAACCAGGATGGTCTCGAGCTCCTGACCTCATGATCCGCCCACCTAGGCCTCCCAAAGTGTTGGGATTACAGGCGTGAGCCACTGCACCTGGTCAATTTCATTTCTTAAGAAAAGGACTAGTTGTAACCCATTAAATGGACTTCATGACTCACAAGGGGATCATGACCTACAGTTTGAAAAGCACTGGTTTAAAATACTTGAGTTGCTCCCTGGAGCTAGAGGTAGGTGGCTACCTGAACAAATTCTGACTTTTGTTAGGAAGGGATGAACGGATGCCCATCACTTTATCTACACCGGATGGACAGCACACCTTTCCCCAGGCCCTTCTCGCCCTGCAGGGTATTTGGCCTCCCGATCTTTGATAATCTAATAAGCGGATTTACTGTCTCTCTTTATAAAATTTCATCTATATAACAGTGAGATTTCATGGGTAAACAATATTGTATAGTGCCAGGCTCTAGTAAGAGGCCTGCCTGGATTCATACTCTGGAAACTTCACTGCTCACCTGTGTGACTTAGAGCAACTTAACCTCTCTGTGCCTCTGTTTTTTCATTTCTAGAAGGAGGATAATAATATCTACCTCATAGATTTGTTATGATCATTAAAAGAGATAACTTGGGCCAGGATGCAGTGGCTCACGCCTGTAATCCCAGCACTTTGGGAGGCAGAGGTGGGTGGATCGCCTGAGGTCAGGAGTTCGAGCCCAGCTTGGCCAACATGGTGAAACCCTGTTTCTACTAAAAAATCAAAAAATTAGCTGGGCGTGGTGGTGTGAGCCTATAATCCCAGCTACTCAGGAGGCTGAGGCAGGAGAATCGCTTGAACCCAGGAGACAGAGGTTGCAGTGAGCTGAGACTGCACCACTTCACTCCAGCCTAGGCGACAAGACTGACTGAAATTCCATCTCAAAAAAAAACGGGATAATTTGTATAATATGCTTAGCACCCTTTCTGAAAATGCATTTTGGAAAAACTGTTTTTTTCATTTACAGGTTTCTGTTGCTCTATTAAGATGATGTCTGAATTTGAACCAATCACACCAGAGAAAAAAGTCGACAGCGACTTGAGCTGTGCTGAAACAACTGTGCCCTGATTTCCCTGGGCCCTACACAACTCATGTTGTGTATACAGAATGCAAAGGGAAGAGCTGCTTGTAAGACACAGGGTGGGCAAGGCCCTGGAGCTCTGCGAAGCCAAGAAGGCGCCGTGGATGACTCTGTCTTGCAGAAGTTTAATAAGAAGAAAAGGTAAACAAACGTTAAAACAGAAAATGCACCCAGCACAGATATATTTTTACAGATAGCGCACACAGTTCCTTTTTCTTGGTGTGCCCCTGGTCCCTGCAGCCATTTGGTCAAGTGTAGTGACTGTCTTCCTTCAGGTCCTCTACTGGTGTGCGCTTCTCCAGCCTAGGTCCATGTCTCTCCATCTTTGGACGAGTGCCAGTGCCTTTCCTGACACATTGAGTGCTGAACAGACAGTAAACGGCTGACTGAACAAATGCAATTTACAACTAAATAGTGGAAGATGCAGGAGTAATTGGAGTGTAGTTATTTCTTGGATTATCCGTTTTCCCTCTGGGATCCATGGTGGTTTATATACAAAATCTCACAGTCAATGTCTCCTTAGTTGGGAAGCCTAAGTGTTTAGGAAAAATAGGAAGTGGGTAAAGAATTAAGAAAAGAAAAAGAAATAAGGCTGGGTGCGGTGGCTCACACCTATAATCCCAGCACTTTGGGAGGCTGAGGCGGGCAGATCACCTGAGGTCCAGAGTTCAAGACCAGCCTGACCAACATGAAAAAACCCCATCTGTACTAAAAATACAAAATTAGCTGGATTTGGTGGCACATGCCTATAATCCCAGCTACTCCGGAGGCTGAGGCAGGAGAATCGCTTGAACCTGGGAGGCAGAGGTTGTGGTGAGCCAAGATTGCACCATTGAACTCCAGCCTGGGCAATAAGAGAGTGAAACTCTGTCTCAAAAAAAAAAGTGTTGTGTGTTCCTATGAAAACACAGACGCTGTAGACAGAAAGTCTGCAGGACTATAATGAACTAACTGCAAAGGGACCTATAAATTCCACGTGGTGTCTACCTGTAAATCAGGGCCACCTCAAGGTCTAAGACCCTTGGCATTGCTGTCGTATGAATGTGTGAGAGATTTCAATTGAGATTGATTAGAAAAGGTACCTTGCCTCTAATTGAAAATTGGACAAATGGTAAGAGCAGGTAAATCATAAGAGACACAAATTCCCCCAGGAGCTGTAAAATGCTAGGTTGACACGTCTCACAGACTGTGTTGCAACTGTCATCATCAGTTTCTTGACAAGTGAACGAGATTACCCGAAATCGTGGTTGGAATTATAATAATGGCTAACATGTGTAGTGTTGTCTATTCCTGGTGTGACTTTATCCCCATACAACAGAAATCCACAAATAAAAAGAAAATTGTTTTCTGAAATGCATTTACTGTGTTAAGCACCTTATATTGATTACCTCTTTTAATATGATTCTGTAAGGTAGATATTAGTATTCCCATTTGGAAAATGATGACCCAGATGCACAGAGAGGTTAAGTAATTTGCTCAAAGACACACAGCTAAGTAATGGTTGCGGAGCATGAACTCAGGCAGATCTCTCACAAGAGACTGCACTATACGTTATTGCTTGCCAATGAACTTTCACTGGCAGATGAAATAAAAAGGCAGGTATTTTCTGAAAAGCAAGCCCATTCTGTAGTGTTAACTCAAAGTCTGAGGTTCTTCCCCAGGTTGGACATACCAGTATAAGGGTAATGGTGATGATGCTGAAATTTCCAGGGACCTTAAAAACCGCTTGGGGGTTAGGGAGCTGTTTCTTCAACCTCCATCGTGGAAAATAATCAAACCTTAGTCATCTCCAGTCTGTGACTAATACCCATTTCCAGGGCTGTTCCATTATGCTGCAGAAGCCACTGTCATGACTAAGCCATCAAGATGGGTTTTTTTCCAGATGACATACGCTGCACAGGACTCAATTCTATTAAGCCAGCCTTTTTGAGTCTGGATCTGGAGGAGTCATTGTATCACTGCCTTTGAAAATTAGGCTGAAGGGGGTGGTATGTATTAATATAACCAGGCTCCAGTTTCTCTCCTCCCAGGATGCCTGACCTCTCCAGCCCATTCCCACCTCTCTCTTAGTGAACCTGCTGCGCCTGTATTGTGGGGGCCTGCGTGACCTCATCACCGTGAGCAGGGGAGTGTTGGGCTGGGCCACGGCCCTCCCAGAGCCCTCCCAGGCAGAGCCTCCACCCTGGGTTGTTTTACAGTTAATCAGGGGCTACAGAAGGTGGATGGTGCTAAATTAAGGCAGAAAACCAGAAAAAAAAGCAAGGACACACCATTCAATACACCAATGCTTTTATTTTAAAGCAGACACTAACTGAGGCCGTTTCTAATTCTGACACTATAATTATGATCCTGAGAAACATTTATTTAGACAACAACATAAATGAGTTCATGACTTCCCTTGTTACCTATACATCACAAGGGTCAGAGACATGGCGCCAAGAACAATTATTTTGTCACTAACTGAAATTCTTTTGAGTTCTAATTATTGGGGTATTTAGCCTCCTCCCAACTAAAATACCAACCTTTTCCCCAGCTTCTGAGAATAAAGAAAATCTGATCCACTCCCCCGAATAAAACTCAGAGTCCCTTCACCTCCAAGGTGAAGCCCGTCTTTTCTCACGGCACAGTCCTTCATGATCCATTCCCTGCTTACCTCTTCAACCTTACCTTTTATTATTTTTTAAATCAATGTATAATAGTGGATGTATTTATCATGTACAGCATGATGTTTTGAAATATATCTTTCAACATGACTCACTTCTGCCTCAGGTAAGTCTCAGCCAAATGGCAGCAACCCATCAAGTTCTCTCTGTCTCTTGGTGGTCCCAGGCCATCCTCTTGGCCTTGAAACGACCCCTCCCGACCCTGACCTGTCCACTCTTACCTGACTGATGCTTCTCGCTTCTGTCCCAGCTAAGTCATCATTTCCTCCCTTCCCGGCTTTCTCCAAATGCCCACGTGTGGGTGCCACTCCTGCAAATTCCCACAGAAGAGCTCAGCAGCTGTCGTGGTGGTTTATAGCGGCCCCTGGATTTGTCTGCTTTCTCACCAACTGTACATTCTTGAGAGCAAGGGCTGTGTTATCTTCACTGTCACAGTCCCTGACACTCAGCCATTTTGTCTGGCACACAGCAGATGCTTCATAAATATTTGTGGTTGAATGTTATTCATGTTCATAAGATTTTTTTACATTTTTTGCGATTTAGAATGTCGCTCTCCATTCTCTTTTTCAACTCTCTGCCACTTACTGAAAACAACCAAGTGACTCATAGTTTCTCCCACTCCAAGCTGACGCCTACTCATGCCATCCAGAGGGCAGTCCCCACCTGCCCAGCCCCTTAACACGCACCCTGAGCCAAGCCTCCATTATACTGTGCAAGAACTTGAATGCCACGTTGAGGGGTTGGATTTTATCCAACAAGATGGGTGAGTCAGTGGAAGTTTGTTTAGGAGCAGGGAGTGTGCAATTACAGCCAAGACGAATGTTTCTGTGAGGTGCAGGATAGCTGCTTGTGAGAGGACGGAAGGCTGGTTAGGGAGTGTGACCGGGAGCAATGTAAACTGGGCTGCTGGGGAAAGAACGGAGAAGAGGGACCGGGTTTGAACTGAGAGGCATGACTTGGCCATTGACTACTATGGGGGCAAAACAAAGAGGCTCGAAGTTGATTTCAAACTCTTAGGTCTGGAAAACAGGAAGGTAGGTGACACCATCAACTGAAGTAGCAGTCACTGGCTGGATTGCGCGGGGTGTTTGGCTTTGCTTGTTTGGAGAGGAGAGGAATGTATTGATATGCTAGCAGAGTATTCAAGTTCTAAAGATCAATGATTCAAATAAAATTAGACATCTCATTTATGGCCAGGTGTGGTGGTTCACACCTGTAATCCTAGCACTTTGGGAGGCCAAGGCGGGCGGATCACTGAGGTCAGGAGTTCGAGACCAGCCTGGCCAACATGGTGAAACCCAGTCTCTACTAAAAATACAAAAATTAGCTGGGTGTGGTGGTGCGTGCCTGTAATCCCAGCTACCCGGGAGGCTGAGGCAGGAGAATTGCTAGAACCCAGGAGGCAGAGTCTGCAGTGAGCAGAGACTGCACCACTGCACTCCAGGCTGGGTGACAGAGCAGGACTCCATGTCAAAAAAAAAAAAGGTATCATTTATTAAGTGACTACTCTGAATCAATCATTTTACAAAATTAACATCTAAATGCTTACTACAACACTAAGAGGTGGATTCTGTGATTCTCCCCATTCTATGAATAAGGAAAACTAAGGCTGATGTCATGTGACCACATTCGCACAGCTGTTCTGAGTGACAGAGATAGGATCCAGCCCAGGCGCGGTGATGCAGTGTCTTCAGCATGTGGGACTGAGGCTCGAAAGACAGCTTGGAACTCTGTAGACTTCAGTGTGGTCCGCATTAAGAAGTTAAAGCACTGAGATTGGACGAGGCTGTCAAGGGAGCTAATGTGCAGACGGAAGTTGAGAAGCAAGCATAGAAATGAAAGCCTGGCTGAGCGCAGTGGCTCAAGCCTATAATCGCAGCACTTTGGGAGGCCAAGGCGGGCGGATCACGAGATCAAGAGATTGAAACCATCCTGGCCAACCTCCACTGAAAATGCAGAAAAAGTAGCTGGGCATGGCGGTGCGTGCCTGTAGTCCCAGCTACCTGCGAGGCTGAGGCAGGAGAATTGCTTGAACCTAGGAGCAGAGGTTGCAGTGAGCCGAGATCTCGCCACTGCACTCCAGCCTGGCACCTGGTGACAGAGCAAGACTGTCTCAAAAAAAAAAAGGAAGACTACGAGTGAGCAGGCAAAGGGAAGAGGAGCCAGAGGGTAAGCAGAGGCAGCCAAGAAGAGGAAGTGAGTAAAGCGTCCTAGAATAGCGTGGAAACGGGTTTTAGGAGAAAGTGATGAAAGGTGTCAAGAAGGACAAATCCTTTAGGGCCAGGGGAGTGTTTATTATTTATTGTTTCGATTGCTCAGGCTAATAAGTAATATGTTTGCCTCCTTAATTTCTAGGCATCCACAGTGCAGAAAGCAGAGGAATGTCAAGGAACCAATGTGGGAAACAGCAGCAGCGTTGGTAGAATTATACCTAGAACCAGCATAGAAAAATAGAGGGAAATGTGTGCTGGTTTCCATGCTTCAGATATGCCAAGCTGTGACATGGCAGGTATAATCATTAAGGCAGCTTGAAAACCGCAGGGATCACTCCTGCATTGCTGAAGCCTCAGTATTGCTTTTGGCTTGAACTCATAACTTGAAACGGCCTTGAATCTAATATACTGAGGCCCCTAAGATCATTTGCCAATGATCCAGATCTCATTTCAAGCTCCCCTTTCAAGCACCAGACGACCTGGAGTATGGCCATCTCCAGAACTAGCTGGAACTATTTTTTCCTCTAAGACCACTCAAATAAGGCTTTACATGCAATGTCAGAATTTACAAACTCAGATCATTCTCATCAGCTCTGCCAGTTGCTAAGTAATCTTTCAGCTTATCTGCAGAGGTTCTGAAACTCAGGGACTTTAAGATGATCTCTGCTGACACTGCAAAAGGAGAGGTCTCTTTCCTCGTCCTTGGCTAAATAATAAATGAACTGGCATCTAAGTTGCTAAGACTGAACCCCTATTAGAGGCTTGAATGGCCTCAAAGTGTGTGTGCTGAAGAGAAGAGGCAGGGCATACCGGTAGTCTTGAGGAATTGCAGAAAGTTGAAACTAAAAGGATATTGAAAAACGATTTAGCTTAAGCCCTCGCTTTGCGGATGAGCAAAAAAGAGGCTTAGAAATGTGAAGGGCTTTGCTCCAGTCTCAGAGCTGGTTAATACCAGAACTAGGACTGGAACTAAGTCTCTTAACATTTAATCCAGTTCCGTTTCCACAATACTATTCAAAAAACAAACATTCATTCATCTGCGAATGTTCATTCCCTTGCATTCCAACGTTTTTGCATCTAATGCCACTTACTGTCTCTGTGAGTACATATTTGTGCCTTAGGCAAGAGAGAAGAGAGACTGATAGACAAGTTCTTCAAAGTATGTTGAGTGAAGACCAAAGAGTTTCCTAAGAGGAAAAAGACCACTTGGGCTTTGGAATTAGTCACTCCTTTCTTTTTTTGAGACAGAGTCTCACTCTGTGGCCAGGCAGGAGTGCAGTAGCGCGATCTTGGCTCACTGCAACCTCTGCCTCCTGGGATCAATAGATTCTCCTGCCTTGGCCTCCTGAGTAGCTGGGACTACAGGCGTGCACCACCACGCCTGGCTAATTTTTGCATTTTTAGCAGAGATGGGGTTTTACCATGTTGGGCAGAATGGTCTGGATCTCTTGACCTCGCGATCCGCCTGCCTCGGCCTCCCAAAGTGCTGGGATTACAGGCGTGAGCACTGCGCCCGGCCTCACTCTTGGTTTTAATCCTGGCTTCATCATTGTCTGATTTGTGACACTGGGAAGGTTACGGCTTAAACCCAGTATTAGTTTTCTATTGCTGCTGTACCATATCGCCACAAACCTAGTGGCGTAAAACATTACAAACTGACTCTCTTACAGTTGTGGGAGAGGCCCAAAATGTGCCTTGCGGGCTACATCAAGGCTTCAGCAGGGCAGGCTCCTTCAGGTGTCTCTAAGGATGAACTGTTCTCCTGCCCTTTCCAGCTTCTGAGAGTCACCAGCGTTCCTGGGCTCATGGCCCCTTCCTCACGTTGCTCTAACCTCTTGCTTCTGTCGTCACATCTCCCACTAACTTTGACCTTCTTGATTCCCTCTTTATTTATTTAAAAAAATTTTGTTTTAGAAACAGGGTCTCACTCTATTGCCCAAGCTGGAGTAGCTGGAGTGCAGTGGTGCAATCATAGCTCACTGCAGCCTCAAACTCCTGGGCTCAAGTGACCTTCCTGCCTTGGCCTCCCGCAGTACTGGGATTATAAGCATAAGCCACCATACCTGGTGTTGACTCCTTCTTCTTCTTTTATTTTTTGAAACAGAGTCTTGCTCTGTCGCCCAGGCTAGAGTGCAGTGGTGTGATCTTGGCTCACTGCAAACTCCACCTTCTGCGTTCAAGCAATTCTCCTGCCTCAGCCTCCCATGTAGCTGGGACTACAGGCACGTGCCACCACACCTGGTTAATTTTTGTATTTTTAGTAGAGATGGGGTTTCGCCATGTTGGCCAGGCTGGTCTCGAACTCCTGACCTCAGGTGATCTGCCAGCCTTGGCCTCCCAAAGTGCTGGGATTATAGGTGTGAGTCACTGTGCACAGCCTTGACTCCTTTTATAAGTGATTACATGTGATTACAGTGGATCTATGCAGCTAACCCAATATAAATAAGCTCCCCATCTCAAGATATTTAGCGTAATCACATAGACAAAGGTTATTTTTTTTTTCCATGTATATTCACAGGTCCTGGTGATTAGGATATGGACATCTTTGGGTTCGTTATTCTGTCTTCCACAAACTCTGTGAGGTTCCGAGATAAGTCTGGAGCTAACAATTCCCATCAAGGCATGGGTGCAGTGGCTTATACCTGTAATCCCAATACTTTTGAATGCTGAGGCAAGAGGATCACTTGAGCTCAGAAGTTCGAGACCAGCTTGAGCAACATAGTGAGACTCTATCGCTGCAAAATATATATATATATTTAAAAAGTAGCTGGGTGTGGTGGTTGCACATCTGTGGTCCCAGTAACTTGGAAGGCTGAGGCAGGAAGATTGCTTGAGCTCAGGAAGTTGTGGCTGCAGTGAGATATGATTGCACCACTGCCTTCCAGCCTGGACATTAGAGCAAGACCCTGTCTCAAAAAAGAATTTCTTTTTATCTAATAGTGCTTGGACATCACTTCCTAAAAGAAGACTTTCTTGGGATCCCAAAGTCAGGTTCGGGTCCCCTCCTATGTGCTCCCTTCACCTTCTGGGGTCACCTCTCACTGGAGCCCTTATCAAGCTGCATTATAGGTACTTGATTATGATTACGTCTTCCACACTAGTCTGTTTAACTGCAGAGAGCAGGGACTGTGCCTTATTTATTTTTGTATCTCCTGCCCCCAGTATGATGTCTGGCACTTTGTAGTTGCTTAATAAATATCTGTTGTCATGACGATTAGAAGAGACCAAATAAAATTCCCCATGGTACCTGGCTCATATAGGGATTTCGTAGATGGTGAATCCTTTTGCTAACACCAGTTTTGCCAAAAAAGTAGGAGAATTTCTCTTTTTTAATTTTACTGGGATACAAGTGCAGAATGTGCAGGTTTGTTACATAGATATGCATATGCCGTGGTGGTTTGCTGCACCCATCAACCTGTCATCTAGGTTTTAAGCCCCTCATGCATTAGGTATTTGTCCTAATGGTCTCCCTCCCCTTGTCCCCTACCCGCCGACAGGCCCCAGTGTGTGATGTTCCCCTCCCTGTGTCTATGTGTTCTCATTGTTCAACACCCACTTATGAGCGAGAGCATGCAGTGTTTGGTTTTCTGTTCTTGTGTTAGTTTGCTGAGAGTGATGGTTTTCAGTTTCATCCATGTCCCTGCAAAGAACATGAACTCTTCCTTTTTATGGCTACATAGTATTCCATGGTGAATATGTGCCACATTTTCTTTATCCAGTCTATCATTGATGGGCATTTTGGTTGGTTCCAAGTCTTTGTTATTGTAAACAGTGCCGCAATGAACATACGTGTGCATGTGTCTTTATAACAGAATGATTTATAATACTTTGGGTACACATCCAGTGATGGGATTGCTGGGCCAAATGATATTTCTGGTCTAGATTCTTGAGAATTCACCACACTGTCTTCCACAATGATTGAACTAATTTACCCTCTCAAAAGTAGGAGAATTTCTATGGATGACAAGTAAAATGCCTCCATTCCGACAGGGAAAGTACAAGGAAGCATGTCTTCTAGCTTAGAGACAAAAACCCTTCAAGGTAGCCAGAGCCAATGGCATGGTTAACCTTTTCTGTTTTTATTATAACATTGTTTTGCCCAGAACCCCCCACCCATTTGCTGAGGAAAGTGTGCTGGCTGACTTTCAGAGGCAAGTGGGAGCAGGACCAGGCGAGAAGAAAGAAATCCACTGTCGGTATTTCATCATCAACTGGGCAGAACAGAGCCTCAACCTGGATCTGCCTTTACCGCTTCAAGCGCTGTGCACAACCCTTGGCTTGTGTCACATTTCCTCTCAATGGGCCACACTTGCTTTCTTTACTGACATTTATGCCTACTGCAGCGGAGGGACAAGAGGATGGGCAGCAGGCCAAGTCGTACTGGGCGGCCCTGTGGTGCTGGACTCGCCGTATTCCTGGGCTTGCCATCTGGCCATACGCAAGTCACTCCTCTTTCAATTTCTGGGCCTATAAAATGCATGACTCATCTCACAGATGCCAAGAAATTCAAAGTGTTCCTGTCTTTAAAGGGAAAGAGTTATTAAAAAAAAAAAACAAAAACTGCTGTAGATGTACTTATCAGGCTATTACTAGACCAAAGCTAAAGCCAAGACCAAAGCCAGCTTTGATTTCATTTCAAAGCCTGGAGCAAGGAAACTAGTGTCAGAACTTTAAAGCAGCATGCTGTTTAAAGTGAGTCTTCTCAGCCTGCAATTTAGATTCAGATTCACACATATGCCACAGCAGAGACCTTAGTTCCCTTACAGGTATACACAGTAGGATTTGAACCAGCAACTTGGCCTTTTTAGCTAAACAGTAGCGTATCAATTATACTTACAGCCAGAGCCTGATTGGCACACCAGCCATATTTGCTGACAAAATAAAGTCACATGGTTTGCAAAAGAATGTTTTAATTATTTGTGAATTTATTTCTATGAAAGGTTTACAAAGGAACAAATATTAAACCAAATGTAGTTATACATTTAACAAGTCACTCAATTTAAGAACAAATTGTATATTCAGGCCATCATGAGCTCTTTAAAGACAACTGTGCTTTGTTTTTAAATTCCCATCTTTAAAATACCCTTAAAATAGTCTGTGCTCAATAAATGCTGACTGACTAATTAGTTATTCCATCAAACATGATTTCTATAGTCTATTGCAGGGATAAAAGGGAAATAGAAGGTGTAGTCTTTGCCACCAGTTGGAGACAATAAGGCAAACAGGTTAAAGAAACATACAGCAAAAGGACATTGCACAAGTGAAAACCAATTTGCATTTATATGGAACTTGCTTGGTTTGGCAATATTGATCATTCATTCATTTAATCTTTCATTTTTATCATTCAGTAAATATTTTGTAAGCAGTTTCTATGAGATAGCAAAGAAGAAAGCCATGTTAGCTCTGAATTATGCTCAGTTCTTGAGTCTTTGACTAAATAGGGGAATTCCATGGGCAGTGCCCATAACTGCTACTTCATAGAAGAAAAAGATACTTACAAGAGTTCAAAGGAAAACGTGGATCCAGTCTAGGGGTGATGGTGGGTCCATCTCAACCACCAAAGAGCACCTGCTTTCAGTGACATCGTTTCAAATATGAAGAGTCAAGAAGGAAGGGCAACAGGGAATTTAGGAAAAAAGAACTCCTCCCAAACTCAGGAACCTTAACAGTCCCTAAGCAGGAAGTTCGATGAATGCTTTCGATCCAGAGATTTAGGATTGTGATTTTAAAAAAACTAATAAAAATAACACAAATGACCTTCTACTGTGGATAAATGCAACCCTACTGTCAACCATTTCGCCACCAGCTCTGTCCAGAGGAATAAAATTCATCTTCAGCTACCTCTTTACATCTGTGGATTCCTGGAACTGCCTGTGGCCCAATTTCCAACGGCCCAATTTCTCCTGTGTCTCAGGTGGGGTTCTAAAGAAGCAGGAGAATTCTTGAGCAAGTGATTCACCGGGGGAGTGTTCTCAGGAGGAGGGGAGTGAGGGGGCCAGAGAGCAGAGGGTGAGGAAAGCCAAGGTGTGGTCTCAGCTGGAGACCAGCTTCAGGCTGATCCCTCTGGGAAGTTCGGGAACCCCAAAGTGCACCACATAGGCAGTGCCCCCTTGATGCCAGGGGAGCTGAGCTTTTGCACGTCTGGGCCAGACTGCTCTTTGGGAATCATGGCTCCCAGGAGAAGGAGGGGCTGTGAGTTGTCATCAGCCAGCCCTCACAGCAGCTGGGGGTAAAAGGAAGCTGGATGGGGCACCCCTAGCACCTACCATGGTGAAATATGCTAACTGCTGAATACAAGTGAGCTCAGTGAAGGGAGATGCTAATGCCCAAAACATACATCTTGCCATTATATTGTAAAAATAAGTAATTCGAAATCAAAGCTGTTTGAACATCCCTCGAGTACCTCCGATTCAGCATATCTCAAACCTAAGTGTCACCTCATGTCCCCCATCTCACCAAACTGCTTCCCTGGTGTTTGCTTTGTCTACGGGATTCCATCATAATGAGGCCACTCAAGCTATTGACTTCTCTCTCCCTCCCTCTCTCTCTCTCTCTCTCTCCCTCTCTCTCTTTCTCTCTCTCTCTCTCCAGTGTGCTCCACAATTAATCAATAATCAAGTCCTACCAGTTTTACCAATCAAAGGTTCCTAAACCTACGCCTGACTCTCCCTCTTCACTACCACTGACCCAGAGCAGATCCCAGTCACATCTCACCAGATCTCCCTGCCTCCAAATCCAACACCTCCCACCCCAGTCCTGGTTAAAATGTTCAGTGACGTCTTTCTGTAGAAATGTCCAAGCTGGGCCAGGCGTGGTGGCTCAAGCCTGTAATCCCAGCGCTTTGGGAGGCGGAGGCGGGTGGATCACGAGGTCAAGAGATCGAGACCATCCTGGTCAACATGGTGAAACCCCGTCTCTACTAAAAATACAAAAATTAGCTGGGCATGATGGTGCATGCCTGTAATCCCAGCTACTCGGGAGGTTGAGGCAGGAGAATTGCTTGAACCCAGAAGGCGGAGGTTGTGGTGAGCCGAGATGGTGCCATTGCACTCCAGCCTGGGTAACAACAGCAAAACTCTGTCTCCAAAAAAAAAAAAGAAAGAAATGTCCAAGCTGCTGACCTTGACTCTAGCAGTTTCCCTGAACAGACATCGGCCCATTTCGATGACATTTTTCAGCACTTTCTGACTTGCACTTTATTTTCTAACCACACTAAACCGCTGACTGTTGTCTTGCCCACAGAATACTGCTCTGCACCCAGGCCTGGGCTGATACTGTTCCCTCTTTGGTAATGCCTTTCTCCTCTTTATCTGGCTCGCTCAGATCAGTTGGCACCTCTCCAGGAAGCCTGCCCTGATCCTCCTCTCCCTCAGACTGGGTTCAGTATCCTTCCCCTGTGTGGCCCTTTGTCTTTTTTTTTTGAGACAGAGTCACTCCATCACCTAGGCTGGAGTACAGTGGTGCGATCTTGGCTCACGGCAACCTCCACCCCCCAGGTTCAAGCAATTCTCCCACCTCAGCCTCCTGAGTAGCTGGGACTACAGCCATGCACCACCGCACCTGGCTAATTTTTGTATTTGTAATAGAGATGGGTTTCACCATGTTGGCCAAGCTGGTTTCGAACTCCTGGACTCAAGTGATCTGCCCACCTTGGCTTTCCAAAATGTTGGGACTATAGGATGAGCCACCGTGCCTGGCCCCCTTTTTCTTTTACATAGCAAGCTACTGCAATTGCTACAGAATATTACAATTATGTGCCCCCCACCCCCAGACTGTGAGCTCCCTGGAGTTAGGAAATGCTGTGCCTTATTTGTTTTTGTATCCTGAGTGTTTAATATAATGACTGGTACTTCCTAGGTGCTAAATAAATAAATGCTGAATGAATGAATATTGATTAAGGCCTCCCACTCCCTTGAGACAGTATGCCACTGGAAGAAACTAGATTACTACAAACTAATATAAGGCCCTTTGAACACTAAAAGAATAGAACAAGAAAGCACATATTTCACTTCAGAGTTGCAGAAGGTGATACAGTCCACAACTTGGGGACGGAGGATGAGAGAGAAATGGCCAAGGGGATTTCAGATCAGAAAGAGACATCCCAGAAGTATGGGCTATAGAGAATTGGCAACTACTTCACCCTGCCCAGTGCTACGGATTTGTCCACCACCAGACTGGAGGAGAAGTGAGATAGTCATTTATTCATCAACCTTAAATAACATAATTTAGAACATATGATTAGGTATCTAGTTTATTGGTGCTCAAAGCCAGGAATAGCCAGTCAGGAAACATGGACTCCAGAGAGATGAAGCCAGTGGTCTAAAATAAAAACGACTTGCTTATATAGGCAGAAAACAAAGAAATTTAGTAGGATTAGAACATTTCATCTTAGACAATGAGATAGTTGTGAAGTCTTTGTATCAAAAGGGAAAGAAGGAAGTGAATCTATAATGAAGATCAGTAGTGAAAGGGGAAGGGGTCTTCCCTGGCACCCTTTAGTCATTTACAGCATTTTACAAAACAATGTGGATAAGGAAGAAGGCTAATTTATAATCAGAGAGACAAAGGTTACAGCCATCTGTTTATGTAATTTGAGTCCCATAATCACACTCCTTCAAGGCTCATAATATTTTAAAGTTCCAACAGCTTTGATTTTGAAATATTTATTTTCACACATTCAACACATACTTGTTGAACATGTACCACAAGGCATAGGCCTAGGTGCTGGGGGATGTAGCGGCAAACTCAGAAGGTCACATCTCTGCTGTCATTGAGCTTACAGGTGGTGGGGAGAAAAAACACAGAAGTAAGCAAAGTAATATATCATTACACATGGTAATAAGAACTGCGAAGGGACTAAACGGATGGTGGGAGGGAAAATAGCAGGAGCACAGGGAATGTCTCCCTAAGGATGTGGTTTTAAGCTGAAGTTGGCAAGGACAGGAAGGAGAGGGAGGCAGAGCAGCCTGAGGGACCTGCCCATTCAAGAAACCCAGAGGCCAGTGCAGCCTCAAAATGTGGGCTGACAGGGCACAGTGGTTCACAACTGTAATCCCAGCACTCCGGGAAGCTGAGGCAGGAGGATTGCTTGAGGTCAGGAGTTTGAGACCAGATTGGCCAACATAATGAGACCCTATCTCTACAAAAAGTAAAAAATAAAAATTAGCAGCTGGGTTCAGTGGCTCATGCCTGTAATCCTAGCACTTTGGGAGGCCAAGGCAGGCAGATCACCTGAGGTCTGGAGTTCAAGACCAGCCTGACCTACATGGAGAAACCCCATCTCTACTAAAAATACAAATTAGCCGGGTGTGGTGGTGCCTGCCTGTAATCTCAGCTACTTAGGAGGCTGAGGCAGAAGAATAGCTTGAACCTGAGAGGTGGAGGTTACAATGAACCGAGATTGCGCCACTGCACTCCAGGCTGGGGAACAAGGATGAAACTCTGTCTCAAAAAAAAAAAAAAAAAAAATTAAGTGGTTTACTTGAGAGGCTGAGGCAGGAAGACTGCTTGACCCTGGAGTTTGAGGCTATAGTAAACTCTGATTGCACTACTGCACTCCAGCTTGGGCAATAGAGCAAGATCCTGTCTCTAAAAAAGCAAATAACAATAATAATTTTTCAAAAGGTGGGGAAAGGACAGCAAGACCTGACAGTGTCTACAGCAGGGCGGGCAAAGGCAGAGCAGGTGGACCCAAGTCAGCCAGGATTAGTTTAGATTTTGTTCTAAGTACTATAGCTAGCTGAGAAAGGGTTTTAAGACAGAGAGGATGTGGTGTAATGTATTTATTAATCAGGGCAGTTTTTGCACTGCTATAAGGAAATATCTGAGACTGGGTAATTTACAAAGAAAAAAGGTTTAATTGGCTCATAGTTCTATAGGGTGTATAGGAAGCATGGCGACATCAGCTTCTGGGGAGGCCTCAGGGAACTTAACAACTATGGCAGAAGGCAAAGAGGAGCAGTGAAGTTTTCTCCTCACAAAGGCTGGAGCAGAAGGAAAAGAGAGAGAGGGGAGGTGCCATATTGTTACACAACCAGATCTCATGAGAACTTACTCCCTACACAGTACCAAGGGGAGACTGTGCTAAACCATTCATAAGAACTCTGCCTCCACGATCCGGTCACCTCCCATCAGGCCCTACCTCCAACACTGAGGTTACAATTTGACATGAGATTTGGATGGGGACACAGATACAAACCATGTCATGTGGTTTACATTCATGCGGGAATACCCAGGCTGCTGGAGGAGACAAGACTGAAAAGGAGTTTGGGAAGAAAAGAGAGCTGCTGGGGTGGCTAGGGCTAGGACTAAGGTGTTTAACTTTTCTCTTTGGGAAAGATTATTCTTTACCCCATTTTATAGCTGAAGAAAGTGAGCTTCTGAGTTGGGATGGAGCCACAATTCCATTCTGTCCCTGAATTCCTCTTTTCTTTTCCTTTTTTTGAGACAGGATCTCACTCTGTTGCTCAGGCTGGAGTGCAGAGGTGCAATCATGTCTCAATGCAGCCTCAGCCTCCTGGGCTCAAGTGATCCTCCCACTAAGCCTCCCAAGTTAGCGGGGACCGCAGGAATGCATCAACATGTCGCTAATTTGGTGTACGTTGGGGGGATTTTTTTGATAGAAATAGGATTTCATCATGTTGTCCAGGGTGGTTTCAAACTCCTGGCCTCAAGTGATCCACCCGCCTCAGCCTCCCAAAGTGTTGGGATTACAGGCGTGAGCCACCAAGCTTGGCCTCTTCTGTAATTCTCGTGTTCAGTTACACAAAACTTCCATATTGGTAAAGATAAAAAGGAATGATAATATCCATTTTTGTCAAGGAAGTCGGGGAAAGGGGACTTCTCAGCCAATGCAGGTGGGAATGTGAATTCATTCTGTCTTTCCAGGGGAAACCCAAGGACTTGAAGATGTACATCCTCCTAGAGCCACCGCTTCCAGTTTGAGGAATCCTAAAAATAAATAAATAAATAAACTGTCTACTGAGCAGAGATGTTTGGAAAAGTCTTGTTTGTCAGTATTTGCAAGAGTGAAATAGGATCCAGTGAGAAGATAGGGTTACCCAAAGACGGACAGTATGATCCCATTTTGTAAAATGTACATATAGAAAAAATTCTGGATCTATGCCAAATATTAAGAGTGGTTCTTTCCAGATATGGGCATATCCGGAGATTTTGTTGTTGCTGTTTTTTTAAAATATGTGGTGTCTAATGTTTCTAAGTAAAAAAAGTTAGCATTTTTAAAATTGATAAATAATAATTGTACATATTCGTGAGGTATATAGTGATTTTGTTTTGGCTTGGTTTTTTTGAGATGGAGTCTCCCTCTGTCACCCAGGCTGGAGTGCAGTGGCACAATCTTGGCTCACTGCAACCTCTGCCTCCTGGGTTCAAGCAATTCTCCTGCCTCAGCCTCCCAAGTAGCTGGGACTACAGGTGCGCACCACCACACCCAGCTAATTTTCATATTTGTGGTAGACATGGGGTTTCACCATATTGGTCAAGTTGGTCTTGAACTCCTGACCTCATGATCCCCCCTGCTTCAGCCTCCCAAAGTGCTGGGATTCCAGGCATGAGCCACTGCACCCGGCCTAGGGTGATGTTTATATATATAACATATAATGATCAGATCACAGTATCAACCTAGCCATCATCTCAAATACAAAAATGTTAACTTTTTATTGAAGTATGACATATGTACTTACAAAACAGCCCAGATCTTACGTCCACAATCTGATGATCACCAACTGAACACACTCATGACCAACACATTGATCAAGAAACAGAGCATTACCAGACTCCTGGAAGCTCTCTTTGAAAAATCAGATAGAAACTACTTTGCTGTGTCTTACTTCTTTCGCTCCAGATTATGTTTATGTACATTGAGTGCACATGGACACAAAGAAGGGAGCGACAAACACAGGCCTACTTGAGGGTGGAAGATGTGAGAGGTATGAGGATCAAAAACTGCCTATCCAATATGATGTTTATTACCTGAGTGATGAGATCATCTGTACACCAAACCTCCCTCTCGCAATTTACCTGTATAGCAGATCGGCACATGCACCCGGAACCTAAAGTTAAAATACAGGCCAGGCAAAGTGGGTCACACCTGTAATCCCAGCACTTTGGGAGGCCAGGGCAGGCGGATCACCTGAGGTCAGGAGTTCAGACTAGCCTGACCAACATGGAGAAACCCTGTCTCTACTACAAAATTAGCCGGGCATGGAGGCACATGCCTGTAATCCCAGCTACTCAGGAGACTGAGGCAGGAGAATCACTTGAACCCAGGAAGCAGAGGTTGTGGTGAGCAGAGATCGCGCCATTGCACTCCAGCCTGAACAGTAAGAGCAAAACTCCATCTCAAAAAACAAACAAACAAAAAGATTATGTTTATGTGATTGATCCTTCCATGTAGCTGCATTTAATTGTAGTAAGTTAATCAATTGATTAAAATCTTAGAATGGTCACACGTTGTCTTTTATAAATATGATACTGCAGAATCTGTGATAATTATAAGCATTTTGTCACCTTATGAAGCACTTTTCCTGTAGACTAGCTCTAAGCATTATTATTATCCTCATTTAATAGAAAAGGGCCTGGGATCGAAAGGGTAATTTGCCTTGCACAAAGCTAGTAGGTGGCCAAGCCAGGACTGGTTCTTATCTAAATCCATGCCCTTTCTGCCCCACCCCATTAGATTCAGAGCAAAGGTAGCAGTGGCTTAAATGAAACGAATGTTTTGCTCACCATTAGGCCCTTTAGACATTGAGACAAATTACCAAGGAAAGCTATCTAAACTTTTTTCCTGAAAGTCATTGTGCAAAATTGGCAAGGCAGAGGTCCCATAAATATTCATCCAGTTTCAATATTAATTATCTCCAGAGAGAATTTCTTCTGCTAATACTATATGAACATTTCTCAATTGATGCTATTAATCATAATGCCTTCATGATTACATTGCCTGGGTAGTATATGTTTACAAATCGTGTGGGTTTCATATTTGCATATGCCCCCTTTCCTCTCCAGCTTAATGAATATCAATGATTGCAGCCTCTTAGCAATCATATAAAGGAGTGTCACTTCTCTTTCACAGATGAGGAAATTGAGATCCACTGTCAAACAGATGGTTACAGCAGAACCGGGGCAAAATTCAGGTATTCAGGCTCCCAGTCCACAACTCGTCGGAGCACACATTACTACATAAAATGAGAAACTTGTTTCTACTTGGAAACATAAACAATGATAATCCTAATTGTTATTAAAACTGAGAAGGTTTTTTTTAAGACAGAACGCATGGCTTAGCTTTATGTTATTATCAAATCATGATATTGTACCCTGAGATAATGGTCCTTCTTTGAAACATGATTCGGTTGTCTCTATGAAGATACTAATTTCACAATCCAGTACACTTTACAGGAATTTCAGAAGAAATTACGCATATTAGCAGAGAAAACATGAACTTATCACCTCAAATATTGACTTAAGCACTAACTCAAGTAACCTTACCTTACGGAGCTGTGGGACTTCAAAAGCAGAAGTGAGGTAACAAAAGAGCTTAGTCTAAACTCATCCTCTCCTTCCGCATTCCTCCTTCTGCTTTTGTGGACATTGCTCTTTTTTTTTGGTAATTTTACAAAAGAAACACGAAGTAGTTCACATCCAGAGTCTTCCTACCTCTGAATGTAGCATTCACTGTGCTGAGACCATTTCCCCAGGAAGTCAGGCTCTGCTTTCACCTGGTCACCTTTCAGGAATCAAAAATGGAGGATCTGTTTTCCCAGCAAAAGAACAGTATGTGCAGGTCAAAGGACAACAGATAAGCCTATTTATTTTCCCAGAGACCTTGGCCAGGCCCTACCGTCTTCTCTTACCTTGTCCTCAGGTTGCGGGTCAGCCTCAGGTCATGGGTCAGGTCGGGCTTGCACAGCCTTGATCAGGTCCCAGGGTTTCCCTCCCCATGCTCCCTGGCGGGCTTACTCGGTGTCTTCTTTGAGAGCCTCTGTGAACCTCTATCCTCCCAGTTACCTTTATGAATAGACAATGGGGTGGCCAGGCACCCTGGCTCACACCTGGAATCCCAGCACTTTGGAAGGCTGAGATGGGCGGATCATGAGGTCAGGAGTTCGAGACCAGCCTGGTCAGCATGGTGAAATCCCGTCTCTACTAAAAATACAAAAATTAGCCGGGCGTGGTGGTGCCTACCTGTAGTCCCAACTACTGCAGAGGCTGAGGTAGGAGAATCACTTGAACCTGGGAGGCGGAGGTTGCAATGAGCCTAGATCTTGCCACTGCACTCCAGCCTGTCTAACAGAGCAAGACTCCATCTCAAAAAACAAAAAACAAAAATGGTTATGTTATCTTTAAAGAAAGATGGGGTGGGTCCCCTCCAGTGGCTCACACCTGTAATCCCAGCACTTTGGGAAGCTGAGGTAGGCAGAATTCTTGAGCCCAGGAGTTTGATGCCAGCCTGGGCAACTTGGTGAAACCGTGTCTTTACAAAAAAATTACAAAAATTAGCCGGGCATGGTAGCCCATGCCTGCAGTTTCAGCTACTTGGGAGGCTGAGGTGGGAGGATCAAAGCTACAGTGAGACATGATGGCACACCACTGCACTCCAACCTGGGCAACAGAGTGAGACCTTATCTCAAAAAAATAAAGAAAAGGTCGGGCATGGTGGCTCAGGCCTGTGATCCCAGCACTTTAGGAGGCCAAGGCAGGTGGGTCACTTGGTATCCAGAGTTTGAGACCAGCCTGGGCAGCATCGTGAAACCCCATCTCTACTAAAGATACAAAAATTAGCTGGGCATGGTGGTGTGCACCTGAAATCCCAGCTACTCGGGAGGCTGAGGCAGGAGAATCACTTGAAGTGATCTTGCAGTGAGCCAAGATCACACTACTGTGCTCCAGCCTGGGTGACAGAGTGAGACTCCATCTCAGTAAATGAATGAATGAATGAATGAATGATAAAAGGTGAAGTGTGGGAGGGGTTGCTTGGTACTCAGCATCTAGGATGAAACCTGACTGCAGCCATTGGTCCCAGTTGAGTTCAGTGGAATGTTCAGTTCAGCCCAGGGAAGAAAATTCTTCCAGGCTCCTGTACCATGCACTCTCTTAAGGACAGAAAGGGTTTTCTTTGCATCTAGACCCACTCACCCTCTGCCCCTCTGCTCAGTGTTTGCAGCTCTCTACACTGTTATTTCATCTTCTCATCTCTGTTAAATCTTTGTGCTGAAAAATGCAGCTCCCTTAATCTCAGCAAATGCAGTGTCCTACTCTAGCCCTGATCCCCCCATTAGAGCATCTAGATGAGCTACCTACCCACTCTCCATGTTTTCCTTTCTTCTTTCATACTGAACACGCTTTCCTCCTGTATGTGCCTTGCCGTGCAAAGTGGAGACAGACACAGAAACAAATAGTTACAATACAATGTACCAAGTTTTTTTTTCTTTTTTTTTTTGAGACAGAGTTTTGCTCTTGTTGCCCAAGCTGGAGTGCAATGGCGCGATCTTGGCTCACTGCAACCTCTGCCTTCCAGGTTCTCCTGCCTCAGCCTCTGTAGTAGCTGGGATTACAGGCATGCACTGCATGCCTGGCTAATTTTGTATGTTTAGTAGATACGAGACGGGGTTTCTCCATGTTGGTCAGGCTGGTCTCGAACTCTTGACCTCAGGTGATCTGCCTGCATCGGCCTCCCAAAGTGTTAGGATTACAGGTGTGAGCCACCGTGCCTGGCTGTAGCAAGTTTTATAATGGGGAATAGCTATGCAATGAAGACTGTGGTGTCTTATTAAGATGGGCTCCAGAGACTCTCAAAGAGCTATTTTTATTTAAAAAGTTCTATTGTGAATTACATATGTAATTAACAGTAACAACTAACGTTTCTTGAGCACTATTCTAGTTGCTTTGTGCGTCTTAATCTGTGTAAACCTCTGAGTAAGCCGAAGAGATGCATACTATTATCATCCCTATTTTTGAGTTGAGGAAATTTAGGCTTAGGGAGATTAAGCAGGCAGCTAGATAATGCTTGAGCCGGAATTTGAAGCTGGATTGCTTGTTTTGTCTCCAGAGCCTCCCTCATAAGCACTACAAGTTCTTTCCAACAATGACCAGAAAGCAACATAATCAAGTTTCTGTTCTTGCCAGAAAGTTTCATCATATCTTAATATTTTGCCATCATTTCTTCAGACTTTTGTGACATATACAACAATATGGCTGTGCTAAATGTAATGTGGGGTTCTGGATTGGATCCTGAAATGAAAAAAGGGCATTTGTGGAAAAACTGGTGAAATCTGAATAAAATCTAATGTTTAGTTGTACCAGTGTTAATTTCTGAGTTATGTTCATTTCTGTAGTTTTGTAAGATGTCAACACTGGGGAAATGGACAAAGGGGTATCTGGGAACTCTTTGGACATTTGCAATTTTTCTGTAAATTCAAAATTATCCCAAATAAGACTTTTATTAAAAATGACAATATTATAGATGGAGATGAACCTTCATTGACATGTTTCTCTCATGGCCTCTTCCCACAGATCATCCTCATCCAGAATGTGGTGTTTATCATTCAAAGGGCCTAACACAACTATTAGCATACTGAATGTTAGCCATGAGCAATGCAGAGGATTTCTCAAGGCGTTTAGGTTTCAGTGATTATGGGCCTTCAGAGAGACCTTGCCCCCTTTTATACAGGGGCACTGCTATGAATCACACCTATAATGTTCATCTTATTTTTCTTTTTTTTAGATGGAGTCTCACTCTTTCGCCCAGGCTGGGGTGCACTGGCACAATCTTGGCTCAGTATAATCTCCATCTACCAGGTTCAAGCAATTCTTCTGCCTCAGCCTCCCAAGTAGCTGGGACTACAGGCACATGCCACCACACCTGGCTAATTTTTGTATTTTTAGTAGAGACAGGGTTTCACCATGTTGGCCAGGCTGGTCTCGAACTCCTGACCTCACGTGATCTGCTACCTTGGCTTCCCAAAGGGCTGGGATTACAGGTGTGAGCCACTGCACCCGGCCCCACCTTATTTTTCTTTCTGCCTTGATTCCCAGTAATCTAGGCCAAATTCAGGGCCCACATAATCAGCTCATCTCAGGCAGCTGGTTATATTCACCCCCTTTACAGACCCCCTACTGTATTTTTAATCTTAAGTGATCCTGTTTTTGGAATCTGTATCCACTTTCTCAAGCCAGTTTGTAACACCCTGCACATCAGAAGAATGTTGAAGTAAACAGTAGCCACCAGAAAGGATTTCTGTCTCCCAAACGAGTCATTTGCATCTTGTTCATTAACAAGAGCCTCTAAGTTCATAATAAGGCCAAGATATACTTTTTTCCAAAACATCTTCAAGAGGAAAATGTTAATTTAGTCATCAAGTTATGATCGGTGATCTAACAGTAGTAGAATTAAATGAGGCAGGAAGTGCTATGAGAAATGCAAGTAACACTTAGAGAGGTGAAGGCTTCACAGCTCTTTAAAATACTTCAGGGACTTTTTAATAAGAAGTGTTACAGCATGAAACAGAGCTAACCAACATTTCAAAGGAAAGAAGACTTTTTTCCCCTAGAGGCACACATTCACAGTGACTTTATTATCCACAGCATTCAGCCAGTTTTCATGTTGGCTAGATAAAGAACTTTCTCTCAGTACCTTTGACCCTTAACATCTCTGTTGGGTGTGAGTTAAACTCGAGCTGACACGAGAGCAGTAAATACAGTCAAACCCACACTCATTTCAATGAGTGCAGCTGGAAGAATTCACAGACATGGCCTAAACAGTGATAAAAAGGGATTGCAATAACGATTTATTAAAGAAATATTTATCGAGGGCCTAATACCTACATGATACATAATATGGTAGAATACATTTGTAAATATTTGTTGAGGAACTAATTATAAAGACTATGTCAGGTGCTTTAGGGTTCAGCCATAACCTATATTCGGTAATATCTGTTATAAGTGGGTGCTTGTTATACACAGTACCGTATTACCTTTAATAGTCTCACTTCAATAGTCATTGTTCTAGGCTGCACCTGATGTTATGATATGAATCTTTTTAGCTATACTCTGCATCCAGAAGATTACATGATTAGCATCAATTTCTAAAAACAGTAATAACCCCGATAGTTCTGAGCAAACACATGCACTACAGAACAGTCATTCAACAAATGTGTATTGCATGCCTACTATGTAGCATATGCATACACATATGTAACACACATGCAAAGAGCAGTCTAGTCAGTCGTTTAGGAGGATGGAATTGGATGTTAAGCAGGCCTAGGTTCAAGCACCAGTGCCACCATTTAAAAGCAGTGAAACATTGAACAAGTCTTAGGTTCCTTATCAGTAAAATGGGAATACAAGTACCTATCTGGAATAATTGTTGTGAGGATTAAATACAATAACATTGATGAAATACTAGCCCAGGACCTGGCATAATTGCTAATTTTAAAAGAGCAACTTGGCAAAATGCTGGTTGGGAGGCCAAGATGGGAGGATTGCTTGAATCTGGGAGTTCAAGACCCAGCCTGGGCAAAATAGCATGACCCTGCCTCTGAAAAATAAAAATAATTAGCCAGGCATGGGTGTGCACCTGTAGTCCCAGCTACTTGGGAGGCTGAGGTGGGAGGATCACCTGAGTCCAGGTATTTGAGGCTGATTTGAGCTAATCTCCCACAGCTGCACTCTGGCCTGGGCTTCAGAGCAAGACCCTATCTCAAAGGAAACAAAACAGTGACATTGTTTTTATCCATATATATGTATGAAAGTTTCTAAATAAAAATATTAACTCAGAAATCCATAACAGGCATGGTGTTAAAAAGATGACAGTAGATTTTAATGAAAATATTTTAAAGGTAACGACAGCAGGAGGAAAAAAAAAAAGGAGAAAGGCATATTTTAGCCCAAAGGAAGGGCCAAAAAAAAAGAAGACACTAGGAGTTTGGCGAAAGTTTGCTGCCGAAAGGCTACTGGTAGTATCTATGCTTCAAACTCACATTCCGGGCCAGGATTCATGTCTGGAATCCCATGGCTTTGGGAGGCTGAGGCAAGAGGATTGCTTGAGGCTAGGAGTTCAAGACCAGCCTGGTCAACATTAAAAAATTAGCCAGGCATGGTGGCTCATGCCTATAGTCTCAGCTACTCGGGAAGCTGATGCAGAAGGATCTCTTGAGCCCAGGAGGTCTAGACTGCTGTGGGCCATGACTGTGCCACTGCACTCTAGCCTGGGTGACAGAGCAAAACCTGTCTCTGAGAAAAGAACTCAAATTTTGGGGTTTAGTTCTATGTCCTCCAAGGACTGCAGACTTCTCAAACCAAGAGTAATGATGGTCTTCACAAGGACAAACTTAGGTCCACCCCCTCTGCAGAAGAATCAGAGAATTATGACTCATAGGAGCCACCACAAAAAGCACCAACTGGAAATCCTTGCTGCAGCTACACTGCAAAAGAATCAGATTGATTTGCCAAATTCCCCATGTGATACAAGCGTGGCCACCTGCCAAAGAGCCAGTGGGAGAGAGGGTCACTTGCCTTCCTGTGACACAGAGATTTCCTAGCCCCGTTACCAAATGAAAAAGCAATGCAAGGGCTTCTAAGAAGCCATCCCAATGACCTTTTGGCTTTGAGAAGACCAGAGTGTTTGGAGTGTTGCCCTCTTTCAGGAGTTTATTCATTCTTACATGGGAAAGTTGTATTCTGAGGTTTCTGTGGTGCAAGAAGCTTTTGCCTTCACCATCTGTTCCTGTGTCTTCCTCGGGTGACACCATCTAATGGAGTTTCGGGCTGTTTGACTCAACCGTGCATGTTCCTCAATGTCAGGAAAATAATCCTACCCTAAATCAGCCAAACAGAAGCCAGGATCTAACTGCAAACAAGGGACCCAATTTGCTTCACAGCATGGAAGAGACCAGTTTCATTGCAGCTAACTGGGAAGACAGTTGCTAATTAGACGGCAACAGGGTTCCTTGCTCATCTGAAGAAGATAAACACTGTGCAGGTAGGTTAAAGTGTTTCTGAGACTTTTCAGTGCAAGCTGAGAACATGGGCAGCTTAGGAGGGCAGGCTGGGTGCAGACTGAGAGCTTTAAGTACCACTGAGAAAGGTGACTGGTGGGTGAATTCCTGGCAGTCCTGTTGCCTTCAGGTGCTGGCCCCTGCAGACTGCTTGCTCAGAGAGTGGCCAAGGACTGTGGAGAAACCTTAGGGGAGAGTGTTTGACGAAGAAGAATGCAGCTGCTTTTATGGAACAGGGTGAGCCAAAGACCTTCATTGGAGAGATTCCAATCCGATTCTCGGTTGCCAGTAAAATTGAGATTATTTGTCTGGGTCATGACGTAGTTATAAGGACTCACTCAATAAACGTGTGCAGATGGGTTCATGTAGGATGTTATTAGACAAGGCACATGAAACCAAACATACCCACCATGCACTTATTCTTTCTCTCCTTCGCACTCTTCACTGCCAGCCCTCCCTAATCCTTCAGCCTCTGTTATATTTCTGATCTATGCTAAGGCTGTTTCACATCCTTCATAGCTTCCACTCACCCGCCTCTCACAGGTTCCTATATCCTCCTAACACCTCTCCCCGTTTCCACATACCCTCAGCTTGGGCCCTCGTCATCTTTCTCTTGGATTGTTGCAAGAGTCTCCACACCATTGTCTCTGCCTCTAGTCCCTTTTACCTCCAATCCTTTATTCGTGCAACTGCCCACATTCTCTTTCTGAAATGCAAGCTTGGCCATATCTTCAGCGTAATGGACTCCAGTAGCTGCCCAGTACCCATGGAATAAAGCTCAAACCTTCTGCATGGCACCCAGGAGCTTTCATGATCTGCTCCCTCTGCTGTTGCAGCTTCATCTCCTGCAAGTGTCTAGGGCTGTTGTCACCTGGAATACCTGCTGTTCTCCTAATATGACCTTGGAATCGCCTCCTTACTTCCTGTCTATTCCCTCAGCCTGGAATATCTTTCTCTTGTCTTGCCTGTCAAACCCCCTCTCTTCTTTCAAAACAAAGCCATCTCCTTTGTGAAGCCTTCCCCATCCTCCCTCCTCCAGATCTGGGTTAACTACTCTGCCTCCTATTCATGTGTGTGTGTGTATGAGAGAGAGAGAGAGAGAGAGGAAGAGAGAGAGAGAGAGAGAGTGTGTGTGTGTGTGTGTGTGTGTGTGTGTTTAAATATACATAACATAAAGTTTATCATTTTAACCATTTTTAAATGTACAGTTCAGTGACATTAAGTACATTCATATTTTTGTGTAACCATCACCACTATCACTATGTGATAATATATCACATTTTCTTTTTTTTGTTTTTTGTTTTTGAGATGGAGTCTGGCTCTGCTGCTCAGTCTGGAGTGCAATGGCACAATCTTGGCTCACTGCAGCCTCCACCTCCCAGGTTCAAGCAATTCTTCTGCCTCAGTCTCTTGAGTATCTAAGATTACAGGTGCACACCACCATGCCAGGCTAATTTTTGTATTTCTAGTAACGAAAGGGTTTCACCAGGTTGGCCAGGCTGGTCTCAAACTCCTGACCTTGTGATCCACCCACCTCGACCTCCCAAAGTGCTGGGATTACAGGCATGAGCCACCGCGCCCGGCCCACATTTTCCTTATCTATTCATCCATCAGTGGACGCTTGCATTGCTTCCCCTTTGGCTTTTATGAATAATGCTGCTATGAACATGGGTCTACCAGCATCTCTTTGAGATCCTGCTTTCACTCTCTGATATGTACCAGAAGTGGAATTGTTGGATGGCATGGTAATTGAAATCCCTATTTTTCCTCAAGGCGTATTGTGCATGTTAAATATGCATCTTCAATGTGGTAATGTAGCTATATGCAAATTCCCAAGGAGTAATTAAAGCACAGCAAAGACTCTGCAAAGAACATCTGAAAAAGTGTGTTTTCCACACAGAAGAACTTGCAAACCTGTTGAAACGTAACAGTGTGAATAACACTTGAAATCTAAAATTAGACTCTGCCAAATGCTTCTAAGGAGAAAATCCTTTTAAGAAAACCAGTAAGTTTTGTAGTTACCACTTTGTTATGACCTACTTGGGAATTTGGAGTTAGGAACCCCAGTTCCAGCTCTGCCCTGCTCATCACGTATAGCAAGTCACTTAATTTTCTAGGCTGACTTTACCCTCAGGAAAATAACAAGCATCCCTTTACATTTACGATAATGAGGCAACCCAAGTGAAGGCATTCTGGTAACCTCAAGAAAGATCATCTGAATTATCATAATGACCAGCACCCCATGTAATGCTGGGGATCCTTTTACAGCAGACTCAGATGACAGTAAATTGGACTCCTGATCCTCTCTCCAAGGAAGCTGAATGGAATTTTTTTTATCTTTTTGAGATAGAGTCTCCCTCTGTCACCCAGGTTGGAGAACAATGGTGCAGTCTGAGCTCACTGCATCTCCGCCTCCCAGGTTGAAGCGATTCTCCTGCCTCAGCCTCCTGAGTAGCTGGGATTACAGGCACGCACCACCACGGCTAGCTAATTTTTGTATTTTTAGTAGAGATGGGGTTTCACCATGTTGGCCAAGCTGGTCTTGAACTCCTGACCTCAGGCTATCCACCCGCCATGGCCTCCCAAAGTGCTGGGATTACAGGCGTGAGCCACTATGCCCAGCCACTAAATAGAATTCTTTAAAGAACAAACTGCAGCAATACTTGATCATTCCCATTTTCGTAAGAAAAACCTTTGAAGATGAAGTAGAATCCTAGGGACATTTAAGGGTGATAAGACAGGTGCTGGTGGGATTTTAAAACATGGCAATTGAGGAGACGGTTTTCTACAAATAAGAAATAGGCACAGAGAAGGAAAGCCCTGAGCCAAGAATAGAAAAAATACTCTTGGTAAAAGCAGACAGTATGTCCTACATGATATGTGTACATTCCATCTAGGCAGTATCAATTACAGCATTAGAATAAATACCCTAACCCACTTCCCACGGTTCTTTCTGACTTGCTGTACATATTAGGTGTGGCAAAGTTGTGTTTATAGTCACTGTTATGATGTTGGTGTCAAATGATGATACTTTTACTGAGAAATAAATCAACACAGGATCCTTGACTTAGAGTAACTGACTAATCAACTTACTTACAGAACTTACAATTTTCTTTCCTACCACCCATGTTTTCAGAATGCCTATGCTATTGATTATCAGCAAGGGAAGGCAGTATAAGGCAAGCCTACTGAGTTTTTTTCACATAAACTGCTAAACTAATATTGAGTGAGATATCGTCTCCCTTCCTCTCTGAATTTGAGGAAGTGGTCAATACAAAAAAAACATGTTTGAGATGATTATAGAATTCAGACGACATAAACGATTACTTGTAAACACAAGATATAGAAGGTATAGTGCTGTGTATGTAGTTGCAGATAACTCTAAGAAAAGATGAGACAGCAGTTTGCTTTTCTGAGAAAGTTAGATCCATTCTCAGGCCAGGCATAGTGGCTCACGCCTGTAATCTCAGCACTTTGGGAGGCTGAAGAGGGCAGATCACCTGAGGTCAGGAGTTTGAGACCAGCCTGGCCAACATGGTGAAACCCCATCTCTATTAAAAATACAAAAATTAGCCAGGTGCAGTGGCATGTGCCCCTAATCCCAGCTACTCAGGAAGCTGAGGCAGGAGAATTGCTTGAACCCAGGAGGCAAAGGTTGCAGTGAGCTGAGATTGTGCCTCTACACTCCAGCCTGGGCAACAGTGAGGCAGGGAAGGGTGAGGGAGGGGGAAGGGGAAGGGAGGGGAGGGGAAGGGAGGAGAGAGAGGAAGGAAGAAAGGAAAGAAGGAAGGAAGGAAGGAGAGAGGGAGGGAAGAAAGGAAGGAGAAAGGGAGGGAGGGGAGGAGGGAGGGAGGGAAGAAAAGGAGGGAAGAAAAGGAAGGAAGGAAGGAAGGAAGGAAGGAAGGAAGGAAGGAAGGAAGGAAGGAAGGAAGGAAGGAAGGAAGGAAGGATTCATTCTCAGAGCTTTCTGTTTATGGTTCCATATTTCTCTATTTTAGAATGCTCAGAAACAGCCTGGAATGCAGAAAGGCAGTTCGTATGTAATAATGGTAATATCTCTAATTAGAGGGAAAAAGATGAGTATAATGAACAGTGAGTATAATGTATAAAGGAACAGACTATGCATCTGGAGGAAAATATTTTCCCTGTTTTCTTTCCCTTCAAACAGTGTCCTCCACACATGTTGGTCAGGGAGCCAGTTAGCACAGGTAGCACCTGGGGGGCCACTCAGCAGGGCTTGAGGTGCATATTGTTGGCATGCAACCATTCCTACCATGCTTTGCAAAAAAAGCTCCTTGCTTTTGCAAAACCAGGCCTCAGTGGCCAAAGATCTGTCTTGCTTTCAGACATCTTGAATTGACTTGCCTTGAATTGACTGGAATTCAACCCTCTACCTGCAAATGCATTCTCCCTAGTGATAAACGCTCTAATATAATTTCTGTATATTAAGAGTCAGCCACAAGTGGGTAGGATACTCACCTCATAGTTGCCTTCAATGTGTGAAGAATGGCTGATAGCGGTGACTCACACCTATAATCTCAGTGCTTTGGGAGGCTGAGGTGTGAAGATTGCTTGAGCCCAGGAGTTTGAGGTTACAGTGAGCTATGAGTGCACACAGCACTCCAGACAGGGCTATAGAGCAAGAGATTCCACTCTCTTTAGAAAATGTGTTACCTATTGGGTACACTGTTCATTATTCAGATGATGGGTACGCTAACAGCCCAGACCTCACCACTACTCAATATATCCATGGAATACAATAGCACTTGCACCCCTAAATCTGTTAAAAAATTAAATATTAATGTGTGACAAACTCAGTTCATTGGATTGCCTGAGCCCAGCACGGAGGGTGGCAAGCACAGGGTTAAAAGTCAGGTTCCCAACAATTAGCAAAGGCACAGCTGCCAGTAAATATGGTGTTGTCTGTATCTCATCAGGAAACCCTTGCTCTCCTATTAAACCTAATTATCAGTTAGTAGCCAAGTTCCAGAAACAGTGCTATGGGTTTGGCAGGAAACAAGTCAGGAGAGGTTATCCTGCTGGGTAAGAGGTCCTGTGATGGTGCTTCACAATACATTTCCTGGTCAGCTATTACCGAGATCTGCTGACCTCAATATCTTGGATGGTGCTTTCATGGCTGGAGGAGGACTTGGGCAGCAGGAGCCACGGTGATGGAAACAGGGCTGCCATCATTATTTTTACTTCTGGGTTGCTAGTATTATTATCTGACTATTAGGGAACATGTGTCCAAGGGGGTGGCATCCGGGAGAGTGGGAAAGAAGGGACAGTATCTTCTTTAAGTCAGGTAGAATTCAGGAGAAGCTGAGTTCAATGGCAGCTTGCACACCGGCCGCAGAGTCCACCCGCAGAGCCAAAGTCGCTCTGCCACAAGCCACTCTCATCGCTCAGGGTGGGAATGCAATTTGCCAACACTGCCTCCTGGCCAGAAGTCCCCCTCCAGCTGAAGGCTGAGCTCACCTGCTCCCAGAATGTTGCCTTAGGCTTTGCTGACTAAGCTCCCTACCTCGCCAACACGTGTGAAGTGACATGATTTTTAAAACTATAAAGATCCAGAAGTTACATTATTTAGTGGGCCCAAACATCTTTAAATGCCTTGCATATTTGAGGCCCTTTCCAATTCACAGAGGTGCTTCGATACATCTTATCTGAGTTAACTGTCTTCCTCAGATTTCTAGAATCTAGTAACACCCTGTTGCTCTGTCTTCTTGATATTGCATTTCAGTGATTGGTTTCCAACCTAATGTCTGCATTTGTTCCAATATCAATGTGTGTTTTAGATCTATTTTTGCTGTGACAAATATTGTCAGATTCTTCAGAATAAACCACACATTTTATTTTCCATAAGATGGCCCACCTGGGCTGCATGTGCACTGCTAAGTGACACAACTGTCTCAGAACTGCCCTTGTGGAACCAAAATGTTAAAAAAAAAAAGTTGACCATAAGTCAACTGTTTACAAAATTAATTCTGTGTTCCCATGATTCCTGTATTTCCTCCTCTGATGTCAGCGCAATCTGGGCAGGCAGAAGGGTTTTTCTTTCATCAGAAGCTTCAGCAAACACCTGATAGAATGAGTGACCTCTCCCTGTCATGGCTGGTGTGCGGTGCTGACCCCTCTGGATCGCAGAGCAGGGCTATTCTCTTTCCTCTCGTACAACACATTTCAGATGACGGGTACACTAACAGCCCAGACCTCACCACTACTCAATATATCCATGGAATACAATAGCACTTGCACCCTTAAATCTGTAAAAAAAAAATTAAATATTAATGTGTAACAAACTCAGTTCATTGGATTCCACCCGTTATATGGATAGCACATCAGTGCTGACTTCGACCAGGGGTCCCACAGACATTTAGGTAAACAAGCCTCTCTGTTTTAAACCTCAGATACTTTTGTCCAGGACTGGACGTAGAAATATCTAGGTAAGGAGCCAATCTGGATGCCAGACCCTCTGCTGTACTGACAATCACCTGTTCCCTTCTGCAACCCAACTTTTATTATCAGATAGTCTTTTGTATCAGGGAAGGTCTGAATGAGACCTTCAGTCACTCATCTGAACCTATGCCTGGGGCTGCCCCACCGGGACCCCTATAACTTGCACCATCTAAATTCTAGTCGTAAACATAGCTTAGGCTTAAAGTGGACCATGCTACATTAATGTTCAGTTCCGATTCCAAACCTATGACAGGCCTGCGCCTCTCAAATAAGCTTACGTAGTGAGCTAGGTAAATGATTATGTCTCTTTTACAAGTTTAGTTTACCTTTGCAGAAAACAGCACTTGACTAACAAACAGGATGTCACATCACAGTGCACACAGATGTCAAATATTCTGATCTGCCAGGAACAAAAATAGAGAATTTAAACAAAATCTCCCCAAGTATGAGAATAAGCTCTAGCAACTGTTGGCCATGTAGCTATTGATCATAGAGAATGCATTCAACCATTTGTATTCCTCTGTGTCATCACTTCTTCATTTACCTAAAACATTAATTGAGCAACTACTATCTTGGGCACTTAGAAACACAAAATGCAGTTCCCACAACTTTATAAATTCAGAGTATATTTGAGAAGACAATTTTTTTTTTTTTTTTTTTTTTAGAAAATATCAATAGAAATACTGTGGGAAGCAGGAGAGGGAGGGAAAACTATATTGGATTGTGTTTTGGCTTGTTGGCCACGTGGGATGTTCTTTCCCTTTCAGCAGATAAAAGAGAAAATGCATTTTCTTTTTTTCTTGAGACAGAGTCTCATTCTGTCATCTAGGATGGAGTGCATTGACGTGATCTTGGCTCACGGCAACCTTCACCTCCCAGGTTTAAGTGATCCTGTTACCTCAGCCTCCTGAATAGCTGGGACCACAGGTGCTACCACCATGCCTGGCTAATTTTTGTACTTTTAGTAGAGACAGGGTTTCACCGTGTTGGTCAGGCTGGTCTCAAACTACTAGCTTTGAGTGAATCACCTGCCTCAGCCCCCACAAAGTGCTGGGATTACAAGCGTGAGCCACCACACCCAGCCTAGAAAAAGCATATTTTAATTTAAATCCTAACTCATAAATAAAAAAAGACCATGCTTTTAGAACCTTCAATGCAGATTGTGTGTGTGTGTGTGTGTGTGTGTGTGTGTGTGAAACAGTCTCACTCTCTCACCCAGGCTTGAGTACCATACCTCACAGCAAGCCTCAAACTCCTGGGCTCAAGCCATCCTCCTGCCTCAGCCTTCCAAGTAGCTGGGACCACAGGCGTGTGCCACCATGCCTGGCTTATTTTCTACTTTTGTAGAGATAGGGTCTCACCATGTTGCCCAGGCTGCAGCACAGTTTTACGCAGGTGTAGGATGAAGACTAATTTAGACAGCCAAGCAATTGTGTGGGGCAGGACTCCTTCCATCAGCATGATGTAGCCGCCGCCTGGTTTACGGTAAATTTTTATCCTTTGGTGTCTGGTCCTTATTAAAACAGACTCTCCACTAGCCATTCTGGAGAGTCAGAATAACGTGTTATTATAGTTACAAAATGCTTAATCAGCATCCCACTAATTGCCACACTATAGGCCCAAGACATTTGTCTCACATGTGCTTTGAAGTTTTTCTTTTCTTTCCCTTTTTTTTTTTTTGAGATGGAGTTTTGCTTTTGTTGCTCAGGCTGGAATGCAATGGCACCATCTCAGCTCACCGCAACCTCTGCCTTCTGGGTTCAGGCAATTCTCCTGCCTCAGCCTCCCAAGTAGCTGGGATTACATGTGCCAACACACCTGGCTAATTGTGCACTTTTAGTAGAGATGGGGTTTCTCCATGTTGGTCAGGCTGGTCTCAAACTCCTGACCTCAGGTGATCTGCCCGCCTCGGCCTCCCAAAGTGCTGGGATTACAGGCATGAGCCACAGTGCCTGGCTGCTTTGAGGTTTTTCAATAAGTGATTGGACATTGTAAGCAACATGGAACATACCTTAGTTAAAAATGACAGGAGAAAATATGGAACAGTGATCTATGCAGCTACCGTGGGAGCAGAGGGAAAACACAAATCATCTTCCTCCACCCTCCTGCCTGCCTTCCCAGCATCACTCTCAGCCTCCCTGAACTGTGGCCTTGACTCTTTCACTTTGGAAAAGATCTTCAAACCACCATGATCTTTTGCGCCAGTCTTTATATCCGCTGTTCCCTCTCCTAGAATAGTGCTTCTTAAACTTTAATGTGCATAAATCACCCAGGGATTGTGTTAAAATGCCAAGCCTGACTCAGTAAGTCTGGGGCATGGCCTGAGATTCTGTATTTCTCAGGCTCCCAGGTAGTACTGACGCTGCTGGTCAGAGGAGGACCCTGGGCCTGGAATACCCATGCTGGCTGTCCTAGCCCAGCTGTCAGTTGTTTCTGGACACATGGATTTTATGCACACATATTTGTGCACACACACATATACAAATAACAACCATATCGACAACACCAACAAAACCACAGACCCTTTCAGGGACCAATCAAATTTCCACCTCTTTATTGGCAACAGATTGGTCCAAAAAGGCTATTAGAGACATCCAAACTGTTATTTCTGTATCATAAAGGGAAGATTATTTAAATTCTCCAAAAGTAGGAAGGGCCTAGTTTCAGAATAAAGGACAGTCCTTTGGATAAAATTAGTCTTATGAAAAACCCACTACATTGATCTTACTTTTTTTATTTTTATTTTTTGAGATGGAGTCTTGCTCTATCGCCCAGGCTGGAGTGCAGCAGCCTCAGCTCACTGCAACCTCTGCCTCAAGCAATTCTCCTGCCTCAGCCTCCTGAGTAGCTGGGATTATAGGTGTGTGCCACCATGCCCAGCTAATTTTTGTATTTTTAGTAGAGACAGGGGTTTCACCATGTTGGTTAGGGTGGTCTCGAACTCATGACTTCTTAATCTGCCTGCCTCGGCCTTCCAAAGCACTAGAATAACAGACATGAGCCACTGCGCTCAGCCTGTTGATCTTATTTTTAAAAATTTATCCTACACTGAAACTGCTTAACACATTAGGTAAACTGGCCTGCCCAAAGCCTTAAAGACTCTGCCCTACTGAGTCTTTAAATTTAGAGGCTCCCTTTCTAAGAAGCTTTTTATGATCCTGGGATGGAGTTGGGTGTCCCTTCAAGCTGCTCCAGAGAATCCTACGCACGATGTTGCTATAACCTTCATCTTCCTCCACTATAATTGCTTGTTTACTTGTCTGGAGTCCAAGCAGACTCAGAATGTCTTTCAAGTACCTTTTGATTCCAGAGCCTTGAACATTGCAAATATACAGAAAATACCCAATAGCTGAATGAAGGCCTGAAATAACGTATCAGTCTTTCAATCTACTACTGTAGTGGATTCTGTGTGTGGGACTAGGTAGAGTTGGAAATATTTTTTTGAAATGGTCCAAAACTGTAGTGTTTATAGAATGGTAAAGCGTACATATTCAGACTCTTTTTATGTAGTACTATTTTTCAAGGAGGCAGTGAAACATCCATATATATCTTTACCTGTTCCTTGCCTTGACCCTGACTCATCCTTTTCAACTGTTGCTTTGAAGTGGTCAAGTGATATTCTGTTCTCTGCATCTGCTGAGAACTTATCTGTGGTTTTCTGTTTCCTTCTGAATGAGTGACCATGAGTTTTGGTGAGTCCTTGTAATTTTTAATCTGCTCAGATAACCTGGGCTCTTGGCTTTATAAACAGGAATGAATAGGAAACCTGTATTTCAAACGATAAAGTTTCTTGATTTCCTTGTACTTCTTAGCCTGTCTATTGTGTAGGACAGACTTAGTTTGCTCTTCCAAAATAAACAGGTAGTGTGGTTTCAAATGAAAGTTAATCAGAAATTTGTTGACCACAGGAATATACTGGGACTTAAGTTAGACAAATATTGGCTATTAAAATAAGTAATGCCAAGTAAATCACTTGGCTAAGAATTACACTCGACAATGGACCCACATTCCTCTTTTTTCAGTGATGGTGGCGGTGACAGTAACAATAACACAGTAATAATCAGGACTCTGCTTCTGTGTGTGTGACTATTAAAACACCTGTGGGCGTGTACATCAGTTAGTAATGATTATCTCTAGGATGAGATCATGGAATACTTCCATTTTCTACATTGTATTTGTATATTTGTCTAGTATGTGAGTTTATTACTATGGCATATATTTCCTGTTGTAAGCAGAAAAACAGGTCAGTTTTTTTTTTTTTTTTTTTTCTAGACGAAGTTTTGCTCTTGTTACCCAGGCTGGAGTGCAATGGCACGATCTCGGCTCACGGCAACTTCTGTCTCCGGGGTTCAGGCAATTCTCCTGCCTCAGCCTCCTGAGTAGCTGAGATTGCAGTCACGCGCCACCGTGCCCAGCTAATTTTTTGTATTTTTAGTAGAGACGGGATTTCACCGTGTTGACCAGGATGGTCTCAATCTCTTGACCTCATGATCCACCCGCCTCGGGTGCTGGCCTCCCAAAGTGCTGGGATTACAGGCTTGAGCCACCGCACCCAGCCCCAGGTCAGAATTTTTAAATGGAAAAAAACAAACCTTGTATGAGAATTAATGACACTGTTGCTCACAAGTACAGTCTTTTCTATATAAGAAAGTAAACAGGTTTCCGCAGGAAAGAAGGGAAACTTCCATTGTTTTAACACTTTTAGTTGGTTGGAAAGGTCATCTCATGAAATAGTTTTTGATGTTTATGTTGGGACTCAACTTTGGGGATACCTCCCCAAAGTTTGGTGCCTTGTTATGCTGAGTACCTTGAACGAATTGCTGGAAACCGAGAGGGCCTCAGAAGCAAGATCTGTCTCACCTTCTCTTCTCCTCCTTTCTCCTGCTCCTCTCTCCTTCAAGACAGGCCATGGAAACTCTAAGGAAAGCCATAGAAAGCAGAACTCCTTCCTTACAAAGCAAGCCATAAGCCAGAAATTTTATTCTCTTTCTTCCCAACTTTCCTTTAGCTTTGTGAGACAGAGTCTTGCTCTGTCACCCAGGCTGGAGTGCAGTGGTGGGATCTCAGTTCACTGCAACCTCTGCCTCCCAGTTTCAAGCAATTCTCCTGCCTCAGCCTCCCAAGTAGCTGGGAGTATGGGTGCGCGCCACCATGCCTGGCTAATTTTTGTATTTTTAGTAGAGACTGGGTTTCGCCACATTGGCCAGGCTGGTTTCGATCTCCTGACTTCAAGTGATCCGCCTGCCTTGGCTTCCCAAATTGCTGGGATTACAGGCGAGAGCCCCTGTGCTTGGCCCATGTTACATACAACTTTGATTAAATAAATGTGTATGTTTTCTCCTGTTAATCTCTCTTTGTTAGTTTTATTTCAGAGCCAGCCAGGAGCTTTAGGAGGGTTAAGGAAACTTTTCCTCCCCTACATTTATAAATCTCCAAGGACATGAGAGTTTTTGAGTAAAGTATATATACTGTCACTGGAAAAGGGGTCTTGTCCCAGACCCTAAGAGCAGATTCTTGGATCTTGCACAGGAAAGAATTTAGGGCAAGCTGCAGAGTATAGTGAAGTTAAGATAGTTTATTAGAGACTACTCAATTACAGAGTAGGGTGTCCTCAGAAAGCAAAAGGAGGAACTCACTACCTTAAATATAGTGCTTGCTTATATAGGTTAAGAATAGTGTACATTATTACAAAGGCTTGTGATCAGCTTGTGATATGCTATTAGTACTCTTATTTTCCCATGTTACTATTGATTTCAGCAAGAATTTATAAGTGTATTATATTATCTTTAAAGCAAAACCTAGTCTTAAACTAAGAATGCTTTTTGTTCTTAATGTACTAGGACATTGTGATAAATTCTGGGTCTTTAGTTAGTTATTAGCATCATTAACTCATTCCCTCAACCATAAACATCTCGTCACCAAGAGTGCCCAACCCTTTGGGAATATGACACAGTAGGTTTGGCTTTATCCAGCCTTTATTCAGGATGGAGTTGCTCTAGTTAGGATGCCTCTGGCAATACTTTTGGGATTTCATATGCTATCAGTGATTTAATAGAGAAAATTACATGAAAGAATTATACTAAAACCAAATCTGACAACTTTTACAAAATGAAGTGGACGTTGCTAACAACTTGATGAAGACATTAATTATAAATTGACCTCTTCAATAAAGTTTCAAGGTGGCTACTAAGAAGCACAATTTTGTGTGTGTGTGTGTGTGTGTGTGTGTGTGTGTGAGATGAAGTCTTGCTCTGTTGCCCAAGCTGGAGTGCAATGGCATGATCTCGGCTCACTGCAGCTGCTGCCTCCTGGGCTCAAGAGATTCTCCTGTTCTCTTGCCTCAGCCTCCCTAGCACCTGAGATTACAGGGGGCCCACCACCATGCCCTGCTAATTTTTGTATTTTTAGTAGAGATGGGATTTCAACATGTTGGCCATACTGGTCTTGAACTCCTGACCTCATGATCCGCCCACCTCTGCCTCCCAAAGTGCTGGGACTCGAGGTGTGAGCCACCATGCCTGGCCTAAGAAGCACAATTTTAAAAGATGCTGCATATGCATCCTAATAAAGTAAAGCATTTCAAAATAAGATTTGTATATCTATAATCTTTTGATGCAGGTCTTTAGACAAATGCATAATTTTAGTCATCTGTATAATTTTGACCATCTTGCTATTGCTGAAAACACAGTCTTATATTTCTCTCCCACTTCACAAATCCATTTCCATTCCTGTGCATTGTAGTAATCTTTAAAATTGTCCAGGTCCAGAATTATGGTCAACTTACTGTTTGGATTTTTATTTGAATTTTCAACAAAATTTTCTTAATTTATTCATCCAAATATTTACTAAGTGCCTACTAAGTGCCAGGCACTGTCCTGGTCCTTGGGATACATCAGAAATAGGACAAACATTGATGCCCTTGTGGAGCCCATAGTCTAAACGGGAGTGACAATAAAAATAAGCACAAGAAATAGACAAATTATGTAGTATGTTAGAAGCTGATGGGTGCTATGAAACACATGATGTTTAGAGCAACAGGTTACACTGTGATAAAAGAAAAATTTCAGCCAAATTAAATTTAAAGGGGTTTAATTGAGCAATGAATGGTTCATGAATTGGACAGCCTTTTGAGCCAAGGTAGGCTCAGAGATTCCAGCACAGCCACATGGTGGAAGTAGATTTATGGACAGAAAAAGGAAAGTGACATACAGAAAACAGAAGTGAGGTACAGAAACAACTAATTGTTTGCAGCTTGACATTTGCCTTATTAGAACACAGTTTGAACAGTTGGCTGCATTTTATTGGCCAAAACTCAGGGACTGGTACAGGTGTGGGCTACAGCTTATTGACACATTCATTTGTTGTAGCTCAGGCTGCACAGAAAAACCTTTAAAATATGCAAAGAGGCAGCTTTAGGCTAAACTTATCTAACAACTGTGTCAACTCTCATCAACACCCTTCTCCCAGAAGGGACAGAGAACATACATGTTTTTTAATAAAATTATTTTAGGGAACATTGTGATATGAGGTTCATTTATGTGTAGGGTTTAGGGCAGAGGCCCCTTTTGCCTAATTTAAGGGCAGTATTGAGGGCAGACCTCATTGAGAAGTGAAATTGTTGAGCAAAGACATGGAGGAGATAAGGGAGTTACGACCACAGCTATCTGGAGAAAACAAATTTTAAGCAGAGGGGCCAGCCAGTGCAAAGCCCTTAAAGCAGGACTGTGTCTGGCATGTTTGCTAGACAGTAAAGAAGCAGAGAGAGCAGAAAGAGATGAAGTTATGAGGAGCCAGATGGTGTGAAGTAGTAGGCCATTGTAAGGACTTTGGTTTTTGTCTGAGAGAAGTGGAGAGCCAATGCAGATTTTTGAGCAGACATGTGATATGGTTTGATTTATATATCCATTTAGTCAAGAACACTTTTTAAAGGTATTTTGGGGAATAATTAATGTGAAATTATGCACATTTACATTGACTGTGAGGTTATAATCTCATTTAAGAGTATAATTTGGAGTTAAATTAAGCTGGAGACCTTCCTGCTTACAAAGTTTTCCAGCGTGTGATATAGGGATAAGTGGAGCTTTCTTCTGTATTCTTATTACTTTTTCTTTTTTTTCTTCTTTTGCATGTTCTTCACTACAGTTTGGGCGTGTTCCTTTGAAATCTTTAAGTTTTATTTGATATGTATAGTTAGTATTTACGTTCTAAGATACTATTGAATAAAATACATACTGCAGTAGCTTAGTTAAAATGCTGGTACTGGTGGCTCACGCCTGTAATCTCAGCACTTTGGGAGGCCGAGGTGGGTGGATCACCTGAGGTCAGGAATTCGACACCAGCCCGACCAACATGATGAAACTCTGGCTCTACTAAAAATTACAAAATTAGCCAGGCGTGGTGGCACATTTCTGCAATCCCAGCTACTCAGGAGGCTGAGGCAGGAGAATCACTTGAACCCAGGAGGCAGAGGTTGCAGTGAATCCAGATCACACCACTGCACTCCAGTTAGAGAGAAAAGAGTAAAGCTCCGTCTCAAAAATAAAATAATAAAATAAAAAATACTGGTATGGGACAAATAATTGTCACAAATGACATTACTTTGTGCCTTTTACAAACAAATAATACTTTGAGGGCCAATTGTATACCATTGTCATTTAAAGTTTGTCTCATTTTCTTTGTTTTAATGAAATCATGATAATCTATTATCTTCTACTCAAGGTTAACAGAAACTGGCTTGTTAATTATTTCTTTGACTTATTTTGTCCATTAAAAAAAGGAGGTGTTTTTAAGATTAGTGGGTGAAAGTTGATGTATAAATAAGAGTAGACACAGCTTTAGGTAAAATTATGAAGCAGGTCAAGTTTGGCTTCCTCTTTTTGTTTCAGTTCAGGCACATGCACCTAGCACAATACTTAGCACACTGTAGGTGCTCATTATATACTAGTTAAATGAGTGATGATTTCCCTGAAGCATCTACTTCCCGCACTTGTTAGGGTTCAGTGAGCCGAGATCCTGCCGCTGCACTCAAGCCTGGGCGACAGAGTGAGAATCCGTTTCAAAAATTAAAAAAATAAAGTTAAATTAAATAAAAAAAGACTGCCTGCCAGAGGAAGTGGGCAATCTTCGCCTAAATATATGAATTTTAAAGCACGGAATTTTCCCCGAGAGCCCCTCGAAACCACATCAGTGGGCAACTTGAAGCACTTTGTCATTAGGGTCAGAAGGGAGTTTGAGGAATTGAGAGTAACATTTGGTATATAGGCTTGGGATATAATATTCTGAATTATTTCTATTTCATAATTCCTGTGCAAAAAATTATGGGAGTTGTTGATTCTACAGCAATTCCTGTCAATTTGTAGATGATCTGCTTATTAAGAGTGTGTATTGTTTGACAGAACTTGAGAACTACCGAACGATACAAACTGTGTACAGTTCAGCCTTTTTCCCAGTACCTCTGGCGTTGCTGTCTTAGTGACTACGAGGTGAGGAGGGCGGTCCTTGAAATGCCAAACTGCCTACTGCAGCAGTCTGCCAGCCACGTGCAGGGCCGGGAACCGGGGATGCAGCCAAAACATCCCTGGATTTAACCTACAGCTCCCACCCTCTGGACGGACTGGTCTATTAGGGCATATGACTCTGACAGTGCGCAGTGTATACAAACCGTTTGTCTGAACAGGAGTCAACTGGAAAATACACCACTGCACTGAATTAATTCCACAGTGGCTTTGCAAAGCCTTTTGTTTCTTAAAAGAAGCCGACGATAACCATCACAATATGGGTTTTTCCAGGTCCCAGAGAAAGGCTAAGGGTTCCTTGTCGGTAACATTTTCTCCCTCTTCTGAGTCCTTCCCGTTATTTCTTCTATCCTCATCCTCTAGAACTACACAACGGGACAGGTTGATAGTCTGTGACGAATGGAAGAAGCAGACGCTGCGCTTGTGCTTGGTGCTTCTCAAACGGTGCTCGCTCTCCCCAGGGCCTGACTCAGCCCACTACGCAGAGCCCTAGGACGAGGTGCGGACACCTCGAGGGTTCAACCCCAGCAGATGAGAAACCCAGACCCCGCCCCGGCCGCGGCCCCGCGGGTAGGCCAGCCCTCCTGCCTTCCCTATTGGCTCGACGGCTCCACGCGTCACGCCTGCGACGCCGGCGCTGTCCTCCTAGAGGAGGCGGGGCTTGCACGCGCGAGGCGGAGCCAAGCGCGCAGGCGCAGACGAGTTGGTTTGGGTCCGGACGAGGGGAAGGAGGGGTTGGTGTTCTCGGTTTCCTGGGTTACCTGAGCGGGCGGGGGTGGGGAGTGCGCGGCGGCCGAGACAGCAGCAGCTGCAGCGGCGTCGACTAGGGATTCTCCTGGGCACGGGGAGTGAGCGGCGGAGGCAGCTGCCACAGAACAGGTAAAGGCGGCCGCCGTGCGCCGACGCTGCCAGCAGAGGGTTCCGGGTCCCGGCCCCTCTGTGTGGCCCAGAGGGGAGGCGGTTTGGGGCTGGTGGCAGTCAGCCTGGGCTGAGCGCCGGGGTGAGGGCGCGAGGGCACTCGGTCTGAGGCGCTAGCTCGGGGCGTCCTCTCTGGCTTCTGGGCTCTGGGACTTCTCCTCGCGGCGCCGGGCCGCTTTTGACAGACGCAGAGCGGAGGGCAGAGCTTGGCTGGGCCCCTCTGGCCATTGCAGCGGCCACTGGGAACTAACTTTATTTCCCAGAGCGCGGGGGGCGAGGTCGTGCAGGCTGACGGCGGTGTGTGGCTACCTTTATTTTATTTTTTTTAATCCCGTGCCGCTACACTCCGCAGCCCAGCTGGGCCCAGGCTGGCAGGTTGACGACGGGAGTTGACGGTTTCCGTGCCAGCACCCAGCCGGTGACTCTCCGCGCTACTGCCCTGCGGTGCTCGCCCACCTGTCACCTACACCGTGCGCCTCGGCCCGCTCTTTCCTCCTGTCTGTGACACCATTTGACTGGGCGAGAGCCTCTCCTTCCAGGGGATCCCTTGAGACATCTGCTGTCTGTCTCAGGCATCACTGGAGCCTGACCGAGATGCCCCTTCGCCTCTGATGGGTTAAACTATGTGGGAAATTGCCCAGGAAGACCTTAGTACCACAGTGTAAAGACCAACGAAGGGCTAAGTTAATGGTCCAGGGGATACAGAGGCTTTAAGAAACGTTTCCTTAACCCTGATTCTTATCTGGTTTAACAAAACGTAACAAAACATCCCTGATATGCTCAGCAGACCATACACACCCAGCGACAGCAGTTGATAGTTAATGGGGTTTGTTTTAAGCAGATGGAACATTTTAAGGGAGTCGAATCTTGTGTTGAATGCGTTCTTATTGAATTTGGGCCAGTGTTTCCTTGAAGATCAAATGCAGGTTGCATTTTCCCTATTGTTTGTTTAACAGATTGATAGGACAAACTGAATTAGACTTTTCTTCCTGATGATTCTTGGCTCTTCTATGATACTGCTTTTAAATTCAACACCTAGAAACCCTATGCTAAAAGACGTTGACTTTAAGCTTTCAATTTATAGATGTAGTTGATTAGTACGGGGTATCTGTTTTAAAGAGCTTTGTAAGTAGCCAACAGCTCTTTTTCTGATAGCTCTTTGCTGTCATCCGTATTGTTACTACAAAGATTGGAGAATTTGGAGAAGAAAGGGCATTGGGAAAAATGAATTGTAATTTAGTTTACATGAAAGTACTTCATAATTATAAAATTATATATTTAATAAATATTTATTGAGCATCTACTGCATGTGAGATACTTTTCTAAGAAAACGTAAATATCCCCTCCTTCATGGAGCTTATATTCTAGTGGGGACCTCAGATAATAAACAAAATATGTGCTGTGTCAGATGGTATTAAGTACTACAGAGAAAAAGCAGGGAAGAGGGAGGACAGGGAATGGGGAGAGGTCTGCAATTTGAACTAGAGGCAGCCAGGGAAAGCTTCCTAGAGAAGATGACATTTGAGCCAAGACCAGAAGTAAGTGAGGGGTAATCCATGCACTTCTCTGAGGGAAGGATGTGCTAGCAGAGGGGAAGGCAGAAGGGCTTGCAGAAACCCTTTGTGCTGGGCATGTTTGAGGACAGCAGAGAGGCTGATTTGGCTGTGGTGGAGAAAGCAAAGAGGAGTAGAAATAAAGTCAAAGAGGTTAGTGTGGTGGGAGATTAGAGTGTGTAAAGCCTTGTAGGCCTTTTTAAGGATTGAGTTTCTACTCTCAGTGAAAAGTCCTCTCTTTGAGTAAAGAACCTTACCTTTTATTTTATTTTTGAGACAGGATCTTACTTTGTCTCCCAGTCTGGAGTGCACAATCACAACCTACTGCAGCCTCGACCACCCTGGCTCAGGTGATCATCTCACCTCAGCCTCTAGATTAGCTGGGACTTCAGGCACACACCACCCACCACTCCCGGCTAATTTTTTGTATTTTTTGTAAAGATGGGGTTTTGTCATGTTGCCCAGGCTGGTCTCAAACTCAAGCCATCCATTCACCTTGGCACATCAACATTCTGGAATTACAGGTGTGAGCCACTGCACTCAGCCCCAGCTTGCCTTTTAAGAATGATCATTCTGGTGGCTGGATGGAGAATAGACTTTGTTGTAGGGGAAGTGTTGAGCAGGAGCAGAAGCTGGGATACCAGTCCAGAACTGTTGCCATATTTCAGGCCAGAGATAATGTAGCTGGACCAGAGTGGAATTGGTGGAGGTGATAAGAGTTCATCGATTTCAGGGTAAATTGAGGGTAGGGACGTAAAAGACACCAAACTTTAGTTCTGAACAAGTAGAAAGATGGGGTACTTGTATACTGAGATTAGGTTTATGAGAGGAGTAGGCTTGGTGGGGAGAAGGTGGGAGTTGGTCAGAAGACAATAAAATTCGAATCCAAGTTTTTAAAGAAAAATAATTATTCAATGATACTTGTTTAAGAATGGTAAGTAAGACTTTCCATCTCAATAGGTACAGGAACCTCTGCAGCGGGGCCCTGCAGTAGGGGAGGGAGACTGGGTTCAACTTCGAACATAGAATGGGAAAATGGGAATTTATAACCAAGGAGCAGTGTGGGGATCCATGGATGGAAAATTACTAAAAGGACACATCAGGGATAAGGGGGATTTTGGCTAAGCCAACCTAACAGGATTCTTGCTGAAGACAGGCCAGGTTGATCATACATTATCTGGGGAATGGTGGAGGATGAGGAACCTGATGAGATATCTAGCATGATGAGATATTTAGGATGTTATGCTAAACAGACTTAGCAGGGTTCTTTGTTAATACTGGATTTTAAAAGGAAGTGCACAGATGAGCCTCACAGAAAATAAATAATTTTTGTCAAAGTAGAGATTATTAGTAGTAAATGCAAGTGACTTTATTTTGAAGAAACTGTTTGCATCACCTTGACTATACCAGGGAGTTAAAAATTTCACCCGTAAACTGCCAACTTTGATTTCATGCTAATTTTCTTGTTAGTTCTTTTGGACCAACTTAGTCATTTTTTCTCAAATGTAGTTTTGTTTTTGTTTGATTGCACTCACATAATATGTTTGTTAGTTTCAGTTGTAGAGAAAGCCATATAGTCCAGAATTTCAGAGTACCTGTTTGATCTGCTGCTGTATTTCACTTAAACACCTTCATCTGATTAATCTTTTTCTGAATTATCTTTAGTTGCTGGCTTAGGTTCAAGATGTTTATTTAAGCCCCAAAATGTTGTCATCAAGTGTGGCTTTACTTGGCCATTTGTGAAATTACAGTGGAAATGATTCATATGTTTAATACTTTGTAATGTCAAAAGACAAACTTACAACAGATTTAGCTTAAAGATATTACATCACCTTTATTTGCCATTCTAGAATCAGGCAACACCTCATTCTAATAAAATAGAACAGTTCTGATGAGCCAAGAAATGGTTCGTTTTATGGTAGCCTCACCTTATCTTGAGGGGATTTTGTTGTTGTTGTTGTTGTTGTTGTTTTTGAAACAGAGTCTTGCTCTGTTTTCCAGGCTAGAGTGCAGTGGTGTGATCTCAGCTTACTGCATACTCTGCCTCCCAGGTTCAAGCGATTTTCCTGCCTCAGCCTCCTGAGTAGCTGGGACTGCAGGTGCCGACCACCATGCCTGGCTAATTTTTGTAATTTTAGTAGAGATGGGCTTTCACCATGTTTCCCAGGCTGGTCTCGAACTCCTGATCTCAAGTGATGCACCCACCTTGGCCTACCAAAGTGCTGGGATTGCCGGCGTGAGCCACCATACCCAGCCTTGGGGGGGATATGTTCCAAGATCCCCAGTGGAAGCCTGAAATAGTGGGTAGTACCAAATCCTGTATACACTATAGAGCAGGATGGTGTGAGATTTCATCATGCTACTCAGAACAGGGTGCAATTTGAAACTTGAATTATTTCTGGAATTTTCCTTTTAATATTTTCAGACCACAGTTGACCTCAGATAACTGAAACCTTGGAAAATGAATCTGTGGATAAGGGGGTACTACTGTATAGACTGTAAAGGGCCGAGGAAAGCAGAAACAGAAAAGAAAAAGCAAACTGGTCATTTAAAGTTACTTTTCTTATTAAGGTTAAAGCAGATGGGACTTCCTTATGTCGTCTTATCAAATCATCATATTACATCAACTGGCATGTTAGGGATTTGACTACTAACTCTGTCTCTCCTGATTGCTTGAAAGGTCAGATAAACAGCAGCTTAGTTTTTGCTTGGTGAAGTGGAACTTCAGCATGAGTGACTCCATTTTGATTTGATCTGTTGGCCCTAGTTCAGGAGCTCAGTCCAAACCAGTAACCTCCTATAAATTTCATTTAACACTATTAAGTTAGTATTATGCAGGGATTAGCCTAATTCTTTTGTTTCAGTAAAGATGGCTTGAAATAAATGGGCCATCACATGTTAAATGGAGCTCTTTTATATCAAATTATACAGTATTTGTAGCAATAGAATTTGCCCTGTAAAACTCAGATAAAAAGTCTGTCAGTTTCCTAAGCCAGGTGCCAAGGCTTGTGCCTATAGGCCCAGTTACTTGGGAGACTGAGGTGGGAGGATCGCTTGAGCCTGGTTCCGAGTCCAGCCAAGGCAACACAGCAACACATCATCTCTACACAGAACAAACAAACGCAACATATATGTGTGTGTGTGTGTGTGTGTGTGTGTGTGTATATATATATGTGTGTGTGTATGTATATATATATGTATGTATGTGTATATATATATATGTATGTATGTATATATATATCAGTCTTCTGGAATTTAAGGTCTACACTTTAAGAACCAGGAAATAAGCTAATTTTTAAAAATGGATTTTCAACCTAAATATATCTTGAAAATGTATAAAAATCTGTCATATTAATAACTAGTTATAAACTGATCTTGGAGTCTTTGAGGACATGGTATTGTCTTTGATACTACTTTGCTTCTGTGTCACCAGTGTTTGGCTTTGTACCTCTTGATCCCCTGGCTTTGTTTACAGTAATTGAGAGAGGTCTGATACGTTTGGAAATGAAGGTTTTCCAGATCTAACTGCTGAAAAACAAAAATCTTACCTAATAACATGAAGGATTAATGCTTAAAGTTGATCATCTTAAGAAAGGAATCAAATAATTTTTCAAAAGGCTAGTCATTGTTTCATTCAAATATGATTCTTTGAAATTAAAACACAAAATGGATGAGGACATAAGAGAACCTTTCACTATTTTACCTGAATGGAAGAAAGAAATGAACAATAGGGTAGAGTACTACACATATTAGAAATGTTTATAAAACTACTGCCACTCATCTTTAAAAAGAAATGTTTATAAAACAGATTACTACTTAGCAATAACAAGGAATGAACTTTAGATTACACAACATGGATAAATCTCAACATAATTACACAGCATGAAAAAAGCCAGACCAAAAAGAAAAAAAAGACTACATACTGCATTGTTCCATCTATAAAATTCTAGAAAATGCATATTAATCTAGAATGGCAGAAAGCAGATCAGTGTTGGCCTGGAGATAAAGTACAGAGAGGAGGGGCAGGAAAGAGGGAGAACAGTGGGTGTACTAGGAAACTTTAGGGGGTACCAGATATGTTTACTGTCTTGATTTGATGTACACATGTTGAAATGTATCAAATTATGCACTTTAAATATGTATGTCAACTATACTTTAGTAAAGTGTTTAAAAGGAAGGGGCTTGACCACGAGAAGACATGGAGAAATCTTCAGAGCCTATCATTAAGTGAAAAAAGGCAACCTGAAAAGTCTGCATACTGTATGATTACAAGTATATGGCATTCTGGGAAAGGCAAAACTATGGAGACAGTAAAAAGATTAGTGGTGAAGAGAAGGAGGGAAGAACAGACAGAGCACAGAAGATCTTTAGGGCAGTGAAACTATTCTGTAGATACATAGTGGTGGCTACATGTCATTATACATTTGTCAAAACCCATAAAATATACAACATCAAGAGTGAATCCTAATCTAAACTGTGGACTTTGGGTGATAATGACCTGTCAGTGTAGGTTCATTGATTATAACAAATGTTCCAGTCTGGGGTTGGCGGGAGGTGTCCATGGTTGGGGAGGCTGTGCATGTGTGAGAGCAGGGTATACCTGGGAACTCCGTACTCCCCATTCAGTTTTGTTGTGAACCTAAAACTCTTCTAAAAAATAAAGTCTTTTTTAAAAAAGGGGATAGAAGATTTTTGCCAGAAACCTGAAGAATTGCATATTTTACATTTTAAAGTTGGGGGAGAGGAAGGTTAAGTCCGGAAACTATGTATTGAAAATCTTGACACTGACTGATTCCTAGAAAAACTATAGACCAGATTGACAAGTGCTTAGTGACTTGTAATTAGAAAAGCACTGGCCAGGCGCAATGGCTCATGCCTGTAATCCCAGCACTTTGAGAAGCTAAGGTGGGTGGATCACAAGGTCATGAGATCGAGACCATCCTGGCCAACTTGGTGAAACCCCATCTCTACTAAAACAAAACAAAACAAAACAAAAAATACCAAAAATTAGCTGGGCATGGTTGTGCGTGCCTGTAATCCCAGTAACTTGGGAGCCTGAGGCAGGAGAATTGCTTAATCCAGAGATTCGGAGGTTGCAGTGAGCCGAGATCGCGCCACTGCATTCCAGCCTGGGCAACACAGCAAGACTCCTATCTCAAATAAATGAATGAATGAATGCACTTATTACTAAGACCCAGGATTTGTTTAAAAACAAGTCATATTTAGCTAACTTCACACTTACTTTGCCAAAGATATAATAGTATTTGTATGAGAACCTTTGTATAGTACTTTATAACTTACAGAGTACCTTCCCATTTATTTAACTGTCACAACATCCCTTTCAATTAGTGTTAGATGAGAAAGACCTCAGCAGTAGTAACCCCAGGAAGGCACAAAGGGGACAGATGTGAGAGAGTTTTAGAAAGGCCTTGCGTAGTTATGGATAAAGGAAAGGAAAGAATCAAAGCACGCTTTAAGGAATCTAGATTGTCTGATTGGGTGAATGATGGTGCAGATAATTATTCATAATTTAAAAAATACAGATGGAGGTGTGGATTTGGAGATGTAAAATTCATCAGTTTTCTTCAGTGTAGCAGAATTAGCTGTTTTATTTCCTTTGTTGAAACTGAGTCAGATGTAAATAGTTTTTTTAAAGGCCTGGAGCTCAGGAGAGAAATCTAAACCCAATAAAACAATTTTTATTTATTCAGTAAATATATTCTTTCAAATACTTTTGCTAATGAAGAGAGGATAGTGGGTAGAAGCTTGAGGAAGTAGACGTGGTCAGTGAAGGTTTGTTTGTTTTAAGGATGGAGAAGTCAAGAACACTTTAGTGGATTGAGGGAAAGGGACCATTGAAGAGGAAGAAAATAAGTCACAAGAGAAAGAAGGTAATTGATCAAATGTAAGGAGAGGAAATGAAAGAGTCAGGTTCAGGAAGACAAATGAAAGGGTTACCCTGAAGAAGAGCAACAATATATCTTCCTGTTTAAAAACAAAAAGGAAATACAGGGTAGATAACAGATATAAGTTAGGATCCAGGATGGCTTCTCTTTTCTCTCTGAAGCAAGATTATCTGCTGAGATTGAGAAGGAAGAACATGGATTGGAGTATGCTTAAGGGCAAAAGAAAAGTTACTATTGAAATTGGAAAAGGGACTTAACTAGGGACACATGACCTCTTTGCTAAATATTGATGAATACCCTTCTAACGCTTGAAATCACAAACATACAGAGGCCAGTAGGATAGTTAAGCTGTGTTCTCCAGCAGCCTGCCTGTTCCCACTCCCCTTGCCCATCCCCCATAAGAATGCAGAAAACAGAGAGACTGAACCTGGATTGAGATTGGAAGGGAGGGTGTGATGGAAAACTTGAGTAAGGGGTAGTGGGAAGTCAAGGAGTGGTAATGAGGTTGCTAATTGAACGGTTGCCAAAGGAATCCTACTTATTAAGGAAGAAAGCCAAGCCAAGATGAGGCTGATAAATGTGGAGAATGAAGAGGATGAAGAATCTAAATGAGTAAAGGGCAAGATTAATGAAAATAAAAGAGTACTAGAGATGGAAAAAATGGCACATAGGATGTGAGAATTCTCAATGTAAGATTCTGGAGTTAGAGCAGTTTCAGGTCATGATAAGGGCCAAAGAATGACCAATGTTGGGGGGATAGCCAAGATTAATAGTGCTAATTTTAACAGTATTAATATTAATAAAAGCTACTATTCATTGAACACTGTGTAGTAGTCACTAAGCTAAATATTTTCCATAGGTTATCATGCTTATGTTTCATATATTAGTGTCAACATTTTATAGATGAGGAAACTGGGACTCAGTGAGATTAAGTAACTTTTCCCAAGGCACACAGCTAGGAGGTACCTGAGTCTTTCTAGCTTTGAAGTGCTTATGCCTAACTACTAAACTGTGCTAGCCTTCTGCAAGCTTTCTTTGAAGAAAAAGAAGGCAAAGAGCTTTAAGTTTTATGTGTTGGAATTAATTGTTCTTATGGATAATGAAGTCCCCAGAATATATAGCTCCTGTGTGGAAAGGAAGATAGTCATATGACAAAATTCTCAGTAAATGGAGATGGCTGACTCAAAGGTCTGTAGGCAACTATATAAATATATGAATATAGCTATAACATAATCTTAAAAGTGGATAAAATTGAATAACAATGACTCACAAGTCATCTTGGAAAACTAGGAAAATACTGACTTTTCTTCCTGGCCTGGGATATGAGGCATATGAAAATATTAACCATTTATTTGTTAACCCTCTCTTCTCTCTTGACTTGTGAAATTTTATATATATACACCCGTATATATATACATATATCTGTGTATATATATTTACATGCTTATGTATGTGTGTGTATGTGTATATATACACACACTCTTGTGTACGTGCACATACACACATACCCCCCCTCTTTAATGGTGTTTTCCTTCTACCCCTCTAACCACTCCCTCTCAGTCTCCTTGGCTGGATTCTTCTTTGCCAGCTCCTTCATGTTGGTGAGCCTCTAGATTCTCTCCTCCTCCTCACTTTCTTTGTGCTGTTCTTTGATGATTTCATCTATTTCTGAGGTTTCATATGCCACCTATTTGTCAATGACTTCTGAATGTTCATCGAGAGATGAATCTAGAACTTTCTTCAAATCTCAAGATCCTTATATTAGAAGATGTACCCAGAACGTTTCAGAGCAATATCATGGGACTAGAGAAAATCATGTTAGGCTAGTAAGCACCACTCTCATGCCTATCTAGTTGAGGGCTCAATTCTCTTATTCTCAACATCCACAACCTATTTCTAAGGTGATAGCTTCTCTGGTTACTTATCACTGGTATGATCAAACATCTTGATTTGCTTATAATGGCTCTGGTTATGCCTATTGTTTGAGACCAGCCTGGCCAACATGGTGAAAACCTGTCTCTACTAAAAATACAAAAAATTAGCTGGGTATGGTGACACATGCCTGAAATCCCAGCTACTGAGGAGGCTGAGGCACGAGAATTGCTTGAACTCAGAAGGTGAAGGCTGCAGTGAGCCGAGATCACACCACTGCACTCCAGCCTGGGCAACAAGAGTCAGACTCTATCACTGAAAAAAAAAAAAAAAATCAGTGTATCCTGTGTAACTTGTAAGAGCTGCTTGTATCCATCAGATCACTCTTATCCTACTTTTTGTATTTGAGTATCTAGATTTTGTTGCACCTTTACTGCATTATGACTTAGAATTTGTTCAGGATTAAAATCCTTTACCATTTCTCGAATTTCTGCTTAATGATGCTTCCAAAGACAGTAATACCGATAATTATTCTTGAAATATTTCTCTATTAGCCTTACTTAAGCATTTTGGAGAATGTTTCTAAAGTCATTTACTCCACATTACTGAAATATATATAGCCTCTTCTTATTTTTTAAAAATAGAACCCAGTAAGGCAGTTTTGATAAAACCTGATTATGCACAGTTTAAGGAAACATTCAAGATATGTAATTTTAATCTTAAATTAATCTCAATACTTACATTTTCTGAATGTTGTACTCTCATAAAAGTTTACAAGCCAAAGAGGCATTTAAAGATAAGCTAGTGTTTGTTTTTTAAATCTCTGTAAGAATAATGGGCATCAGAAAGGTTAAGTACCTTGCCTGAGGTCCTAAAGAGAACAAGGCAAAACAGTAAATTGAGAATGTCTTGACTTTTAGTCTAGTATTCTTTCTATTATACTACCAACCTTTTGAAAACTTTAATATATTTTAAGAATGTGATCTCATAATCAACGGATGCCTGTGCTTCATAGAAACCCATAGTGTTTGGTTTTCAATGTGTAATTTCCTTATTTTAACCCTTTAGCTTTAACAACCGTTTTACTTTACACAAGTCTACACTTAGACCACAGTGGTAGAAACTACCCAGTATGATGGAAACTACCCAGTGTAGTAGGAAAAAGAATTGTGTGGGTTGAATTTGAAATGCCTTTGCTCAGAAAATATTTATATATACTCCTTTCTTATTTTTGTTCTGTGCCCTGCTCCCCTAACTATCCATCTCCACACATGGTTGTAGAGCAATTGATTCAGCCACCAGATCTCATTTTGAACTTGCAGTTATCTTCCTTGGTGTGAAATGTTTTATAACAGTAAACACATTTTTCTGTAATTGACTGCCTCAAGTATTATTGTTTCTTTCTTTTGAAGGGAAGCTACTTTTTGTGTGTCTTAGGAATTATGAAATAAGAGGAAACATGCTATCTATACTGCAAGGTGTGTTTAAAGCTTGTAAATATCTGTGTTCCGTATGTCTAAAACTTACTTTGCAGAACCTTTAACCTATGCAAAAATATATGAAAAACAGTTTATTATTATAGTGCAGCTACATAAATTATTTTTATTATTTTCATTTTACATTTAGGATAAGGCTCCAAGCTGTGTTTTTAGCATTCCTTTAGGAGGTATGGAAAGCTATCATGTTTATAATGGATTTTCAAGAAATTTTAAACTGTCTGCTCTGAATTATAATCCTTAACATAGTATGAATAAGCATCCAAAAATTATTGCTGAAGGTTTTTGGTTTTAATATGAAAAATGTTTGGTAAGGTTTTTAGGTATTTCAGTAGTGCCTTAAATGCTTGTTGTGGAATAGAGAAAGGCTTTTTTAAATGTGTCTATTTATTTCTCAGAGCCTTAGCTGTGGGAAGATATCCTAAAGGTATTTGAATATTGTAATGTTTTCTATCAAAGTTGGGTATTAAATGAATTGTTGTTTATTTATTGAACTCTTATATCTGTGATACTGTGTTAGATGCTAATATTTTTCTGACCAAATGAGACCTAGTTTCCTTTCTTAAGAAAAGTATAATCTAGTTTTAAAAGAAACAGCACAATACAGTGTGATAAGTGCTAAGATAGAGGCAGGTGGAAAAGTAATTAATTGGGAATTAATAGGAATTTCCATAGCAACATGATAAAAATTAGTTGAGAAAATGTATACTCTTTGAAGGAACTGCACATGTTGTGTGTTGGGAGTTTGGAAAGGCTAAATTGTGGCAGGTATGGTATACCTTGATAATAAGCAGTTGGGCTCTTCTCCCCTATGAATTGGAGTGACATTTGTCATTCCAGGGGATATGAGTGACATTTTTAGCAGTTGTAGTATTTGGATTAGACAAAAAAAACAATAGACTAGAGACAGGGTGAACAAGTAGGAGGTTGTTAGTATTGCAAGTAAGAAAGGAAATGAAGGTCTAAGGATGCTTAGGCATAAGATTGGAAGGGAAAGACCAGATTCAAGGTGCTGATGATAATACCTAATAATTATTGATCTTCCTGCAATCTGCCAGTCACTGTCTATGCATTTTACATGAGTTATCTCATTTAATGTTGATATTTACAACAACTGCAGATACTCTTATGAACTCAGTTGTATAGATGAGAAGCTGAGACTTAGAAAGAGGAAGTTGGGTACCCAAGGTCATAGAGTAGCAGATGCAGAGGTGAACCAGTCAGCTGTCAAGAGGGAGAACTGACTAGGCCCTAGATGAAGCGCTATTCTGGTTTCTCACCTCAGCGGCTGGGTAGAGGCCACTAACTGAAGGAGGAATGAAGAAGGAAGAGCTGGCTTATTGGAGAGAGAAGTCAGTTTGCTTTGGAGAACAGAAATTTGTGTGTAGAATACAAAGGGATTGCATAAGTTTGAATCCTGGCCCTGACACTTAGTTGCTCTGTGACCTTAAGCAATGACCTAACCTTACTGTGCTTCAGTTTCCAGTATGTGTCAACTAGGGATAATAATGTTATTTAGGAGATCGTTAGGAGGATTAAAGTAGTCTACTTACACAGGGTGCTTACAGTAGTGCCTGATGTGTAGTAATCAGTCACTGTAGATGTTAGCTAGATTGTCATCATCCACGTTTTTTAGTTTCTTTACACAATTTTATCTCTACATTGGAAATATTTCATTAAACACATTTTTCTACATTGACTTAGCCTAAATGCATAATATAGAATAAATATAGGAACAGCACAATCATTTATTTCCATATTCACTAGTTAAGAATTATTATATTCCCACATTTTAAGTATAGAACATCTAGTTCAGAGCCAACTCTTACCCCTGTGATTCTGAAATTTCTGCTGCTCTTTAGAGCTGAAGGTGTTACTTCTTGTTAAAATGTAATTATTTATTTTCAAGAGCAGCAACTTTTTTTTCCAGGTCATTTACTTTTTGGTATAAATGTACAATGTAGAAACATATGGAAAAAGATAACAAAGCTGTAAAACACCTTGAGAAGTTTGTGGGGGCAAAGTTTGTGGTGCTTGGAAGGGGTGCTTAGGAGTTGGCACTAAGTACAGCTGTAATTAGGTAGTTTTCGGTCCTGTCCACACAGAAAACTGCCTAATTACAGTTATAAGTAGTGCCAGATCTAATCACTAAAATGCTCTGACAGGTACAATTCTGAAAGACACAGTTTGGTTGAGTAGTCTGTCAAAAATTTCATGCAGTATTAGGAAAAACATTGGATAGGAATCTGCAGACCTAGTTGTTAAGTCCTCTGACTTCTGGGAAATCTCTTAATCTCTGTATGCCTTAGTTCATCTGTAAAATTTTGAGGGAGGTGATACGGTTGTTAACCCAGAGGTCATTTAACTCTCTGAATGTGGACTGTAGAATAGATTCTCATTTTAAAGTAATTTATTAAATGTGAACTCTGGCAGTTTTCCTTTATTTTCAACTTGTTACTTACCTCAGTGTTGGTTGAAAAAATTTGTTTTGAGTATAACAGTTATTTCTTACATATGACTGTGTTCCAGAGGCTCGTTTCTAAGATACCTGTTTATAATGTTTAGAATGCATAAGATTTGCCCTTAGGCAAAATAAATACACACACACACACACAGAGAGAGAGAGAGAGAGAGAGAGAGAGAGAGAGAATGAGAGAGAATGGGGCAAAATATATCACTAGCAATTCAAGTTGGAACTCAGAATTTATTTTCACATTCAGGCATGAGTTGTTATTAAGATTCTGTAGGGTCTGTAATTCGAAGCCTTAGCAGCATTTCCTTCCTAAATCTGTCCCAATGTTAGTATTTAAGGAACTGGAGACCACAATCCTAACTTCCTAAGAATGTATGACAACTTGACCTCTAGTCAGATTCTCCTTAATGCACTATTCAGAGAAGCAAGTTCAGTATTTGTCAGGAAGGGCATGGGTTCTAAACAACTGCTATCATTTCTTTTAAATGTAATAGATTCAGTGAAAGTTGAACCTACCCCCAAGTATGGTGAGTAGTTAGTAAATATGGGATTATGATTTGCCTTACGGAAGATTTCAGTTTGTGAAGCCATTCATATTATTGTTAAAGTGGTTTTTGTGAATTTTCTTACTCAATTATCTAATTTAGAACTTTAAGTGCCATATCTTTTCCTGATCTGCATTTTAAATTCCAAGAGGAATTCGATCACAGAAAGCCCTTAAAATATCTTCATTTCCCCTATTCAGTGACTACCAGATTTTGCTTCAGTTTTTTTGATAGTGTATTTTTTATTTACTATAAAATAGATTATAAAGGTTCTTATGTTAATAAAAGTAAATATATACAATAATATTCCTAATGAACTTTCTGTTTTGTCTTTGGTTAGGAATTATTCTTTTTTTGTCTAACAAACATTTTATTTTTTCCATAAGTTATTGGGGTATGGTGGTATTTAGTTACATGAATAAGTTACTTAGTGGTGATTTGTGAGATTTTGTTGCACCCATCACCCAAGCACTACACACCATACCATATTTGTAGTGTTTTAATCCCTTATCCACCTTCCACTCTTCCCCGCAAGTCCCCAAAGTTCATTGTATCATTCTTTGGCTTTGTATCCTCATAGCTTAGCTCCTACATATCAGTAAGAACGTATGATGTTTGGTTTTCCATTCCTGAATTATTTTACTTAGTCTTCATTCTCATCCAGTTCACTGCACGTGCTGTTAATTCATTCCTTTTTATGGCTGTGTAGTATTCCATTGTGTGTGTGTGTGTGTGTGTGTATCACAGTTTTATATATATATATATACAGTTATATATATCACAGCTATATATATAACTGTGTTATATATAAAAGATTATATATAATATTTAATATATATTTTATATATAACACAGTTATATATATAGAATTGTGTTATATATATGAAAAAATATATAAACTTATATATATAAAATATTTATATATAATTATGTATTAATATATATATCATAATTATACATATGAATTATATATATCACACTTTGTGATATATATATTCCATTGTGTGTGTGTGTGTGTGTGTGTGCATATATATACATCACAGTTTATCCACTTATTGATTGATGGGGATTTGGGTTGGTTCTACAGTTTTATAATTGTGAATTGTGCTGCTATAAACGTGTGTGCAAGTAACTTTTTTGAATAATGACTTCTTTTCCTCTGGGTAGATACCAGTAGTGGGATTGCTGGATCCAATGATAGTTCTACTTTTAGTTCTTTAAGGAATCTCCATGCTGTTTTACATAGAGGCCGTACTAGTTTACATTCCCACCAGCAGTGTAGAAGTATTCCCTGTTCACCACATCCATGCCTTCATTTACTGTTTTTTGATTTTTTTTTATTATGGCCATTCTTACAGGAGTGAGGTGATCACATTGTGGTTTTGATTTGCATTTTCCTGATCATTAGTGATGTTTAGCATTTTTTCATGTATTTATTGGCAATTTGTATATCTTCATTGAGAATTGTCTATTCATGTCCTTAGCCCACTTGTTGATGGGATTTTTTTCTTACTGATTTGTTTGAGTTTGTTGTAGATTCTAAATATTAGTCCTTTGTCAGATGTATAGATTGTGAAGACTTTCTCCCACTCTGTGGGTTGTCTGTTTACTCTGCTGACTGTTCCTTTTGCCATGCAAAAGCACGTTAGTTTAATTAAGTCCCAGCTTAATTAAACTAAATGTTTAATTAATCTATATGTTTTTATTGCATTTACTTTTGGGTTCTTAGTTTTGAAATTCTTGCCTAAGCCAGTGTCTGCAAGGGTTTTTCCAATGTTATCTTCTAGAATTTTTATAGTTTCAGGTCTTAGGTTTAAGTCCTTAATTCATGTTTAGTTGATTTTTGTATAAGGTGAGAGATGAGGATCCATTTTCATTCTTCTAGAGGTGACTAGCCAATTATTCCAGCACCATTTGTTGAAAAGGATGTCCTTTCCCCACTTTATGTTATTGTTTGCTTTGTTGAAGATCAGTTGGCTGTAAGTATTTGGGTTTATTTCTGGGTTCTCTATTGTTCCATTGGTCTGTGTGCCTGTGTTTATAGTAGTACCATGCTGTTTTGGTGACTATGGCCTTATAGGATAGTTTGAAATCAGGTAATATGATACCTCTAGATTTGTTCTTTTTGCTTAGTCTAGCTTTGGCTATGCAGGCTCTTTTTTGGTTCTGTATGAATCTTATAATTTTTTTTTTTTTTGCTAATTCTGTAAGAATGATAGTGGTATCTTGATGGGAATTGCATTGAATTTGTAGATTGCTTTTGGCAGTATAGTCATTTCCCCAATATTAATTCTACCCATCTATGAGCATGGTGTGTGTTTCCATTTGTTTGTGTTGTCTGTGATTTCTTTCAGCAGTGGTTTGTAGTTTTCCTTGTAGAGGTATTTCAACTCCTTTGTTAAGTGTATTCCTAAGTTTGTTTGTTTGTTTTTTTAGAGCTATTGTAAAAGGGGTTAGTTCTTTATTTGATTCTCCACTTGGTCGCTGTTAGTGTATAGAAGAGCTACTGATTTGTGTACATTAATCTTGTATCCAGAAACTTTGTTGAATTCTTTTGTCAGTTCATGAGCTTTGTGGAGGAGTCCTTAGGGTTTTCAAGGTAAACGATCATATCGTCAGCAAACAGTGAATATTTGACTTGCTCTTTACCTATTTCCATGTTCTTTTTTTTTTGAGACAGCGTTTCGCATTTGTTACCCAGGCTGGAGTGCAATGGCATGATCTTGGCTCACCGCAACCTCCGCCTCCTGGGTTCAGGCAATTCTCCTGCCTCAGCCTCCTGAATAGCTGGGATTACAGGCATGCGCCACCATGCCCAGCTACTTTTTTGTATTTTTAGTAGAGACGGGGTTTCACCATGTTGACCAGGATGGTCTCGATCTCTTGACCTCATGATCCACCCACCTCAGCCTCCCAAAGTGCTGGGATTACAGGCTTGAGCCACCATGCTGGGCCCTCCATGTTGTTTCTTTCTTTCTCTCGTCTGATTGCTCTGGCTAGGCCTTCCAGTACTATGTTGAAGAGGAGTGGTAAGAGTGGGCATCCTTGTCTTGTTCTAATTCTCAAAGGGAATGCTTTTACTTTTCCCCATTTAGTATTATGTTGACTAAGGGTTTGTTATAGATGGCTTTTATTACATTAAGGTATGTCTTTTGTATGCCGATTTTGCTGAGAATTTTAATCATAAAGGATTCTGGATTTTGTCGAATGCTTTTTCTGTATCTATTGAGATGATCATATGATTTTTGTTTTCAATTCTGTTTATGTGGTGTATCACATTTATTGACTTGCATGTATTAAAGCATCCCTGCAATCCCTGGTATGAAACCCAGTTGATCATGGTGGATTATCTTTTTGATATGTTGTTGGATTCTGTTAGCTAGTATTTTGTTAAGGATTTTAGCATCTGTGTTCATCAAGGATATTGGTCTGTAGTTTTCTTTTGTGGTTATGTCCTTTCTTGATTTTGGTAGTAGGGTGATGCTGGCTTCATAGGATGAATTAGCGATGGTTCCTTCCTTCTCTATCTTGTGGAATAGTGCCAAAATGATTGGTACCAATTCTTCTCTGAATGTCTGGTAGAATTCTGCTGTGAATCTGTCTGGTCCTGGACTTCTTTTTAGTCGTAATTATTAAATTACCATTTCAATCTTCCTGCTTGTTATTGGTCTGTTCAGGGTATCCAGTTCTTCCTGATGTAAGCTAGGAGGGTTGTATTTTTCCAGGACTGTATTCATCTCTTCTAGACTTTCTAGTTTATGTCTGTAAATGTGTTCATAGTAGCCTTGAATGATCTCTTGTATTTCAGTGGTGTCAGTTGTAATTCTCCTGTTTTGTGTCTTAAGGAGGCTATTTGGATTTTCTTTCTTATTTTCTTGGTTAATCTTGCTAATGGTCTATCAATTTTATTTATCTTTTCAAAGAACCAGCTTTTTGTTTCATTTATCTTTTGTATTTTTTTAAACTTCAGTTTTATTTAGTTCTGCTCTGATCTTGGTTATTTCCTTTCTTCTGCTGGGTTTGAGTTTGGTTTGTTCTAGTTTCTCTAGTTCCTTGAGGTGTGACCTTAGATTGCGCTCTTTTTTTTTTTTATTGCATTTTAGGTTTGGGGGTACATGTGCAGAACATGCAAGACAGTTGCATAGGTACACACATGGCAGTGTGTTTTGCTTCCTTTCTCCCCTTCACCCAGATTGTGCTCTTTTAGACTTTTTGATGTAGGCGTTTAGGGCTGTGAGCTTTCCTCTTAGCACCACCTTTGCTTTATTGCAGAGGTTTGATAGGTTGTGTCATTATTGTCATTCAGTTTGAAGAATTTTTAAATTTCCGTCTTGATTTTGTTTTTGACCCAGTGCTCATTCAGGAGCAGGTTATTTAATTTCCTTGTATTTGCATGGTTTTGAAGTTCCTTTTGGGGTCTCCTGGGTCCTGCAGGAGCAATCCACTTCCTTCAGAGGGTCTGTGGGTCCTCTTGGAATTGCTGGTTTGTTCTTGCAGTTGATCTGGAGCTAAAATTCAGAGTGTGAGCCCCTGCCTACTGCTCTGTCCGGAGCTGCAATCTAGTCCTGCCTCCCATCCGCCATGATCCCAGGCGCTCCTCTCTTCAGTTGGGAATAATTCTGATGGTTATTGCTTAACACATCTAGTAATGATCAAAATGTTTCACAGTAAAACTTAGATTAACAGTTATTTTCTTTTTTAAATATTGTACAGTTCAAATGATATGGTTTAACTGACTTAATTCTTTAAAGAGAATTCTATTAATCTGAACAAGGGCAGCTTCCTCCTCCCCTCTTTGGTCCCCTTCCCCCCACCAGTGTCCTGCATTTCCAACATATAGTTCTGTATTGTAGTTTAAAAAGTTTGTACAGAGAGATTTAAAAATCTTGTTTCCAGGTGTAGGTATTACAATCCAGTGGATTTGAGTAAAGGCTCTGAGTACCATTTAGAAATAATATTTAGTGTTAAGGAAATGTCTTTGTCCATTGTCTAATTTCTAATTGACCTGACAGAAGAGGAAAGGTCATATATCTTCTAGACTTGGTTATTTTAGAGTTAATAAGCTCCAAAAAATGTCGTATAATTCCAAGACAACTGGGTTGGGGGACTCCAGTGACCTAATCATTTCTGTGACCTTGGACCTTTAGGCCTCAGTTTTTGTCACCTGTAGAATATGTGGTTAGAGAATATGATATCTAAAATTTCTGCCATTATGACAATATATGATTTTAAGTTATTCATGTTTATTCCTTTATTCATGTCATTTATGAAATGGTATAAATGGTATTATCTTTTTTCTTCTAAAGTTTTTTAATTTTTACTGATGTAAAGACTATATGAGATCTTTGAGAAAGTTGCTAATCAATCTGTCATCAATATATATTTAAGTCTGGAGAGATGGGATGTAGAATAGTTAAATCCATATAAACTAATCTTTATTTTCAAGAAGGCTGCTTCACCCAACTCATGGCAGATTTTGATTTAACAGAATTTATCGGGCAATATTATTCTATACATTATTTTGTTTAATTCTTACAATAACTCTGATTTATCACAGTTGCCTCTTTGGCACATAATAACATTTTTGAAAAAAAAAAAAGTCTTTCCACTGGCAATTTCTCTAATCCTACTGAATTAAGAAAGTTAGGCAAGCACATAGTGTTACTTTAAAAGGGAATTACCAGGATTTTTGGCATTTGGTGAAAGACTAGCGATTGAGTCTTTTGGATGTTACTGTTTGATAAGGAAAAAGTATGCTTTCTAATCAAGCTGTAAGAATAAATATTATAATTTTTTCTTGTCTTTTCCTTTTACTTCTTCTTCTTCTATTTTTTTTTTTTTTTTTGTGGAAGCCACAAGACAAGTAAAAAGCAGAAAATACAGGGATTCCCTATTTTTATTTTCAGTGCTTCCTTGGAAACAGTGATATGAAGCAGAACATCGCTTTCCTCATACTGATCTGAGGAAAGCTTGCAGTGATCTTTTTCTTCCTTCAGATGGCACTGTCTGTCATAAGGTGTGCAGCTAGCACTGAGCATTTACAGAGAGCTTTAATACTTGTCAACAATGTTTACTGAGGTTATATAATCTCTTATGATCCACATAGCAACTCTGTGGGGTAGACAGTTTAGGGAAGAGGAAGCCAAACTTCACACAGCTCTGTGTGACTAGCTAGTAATTGCTAGATTCCTCATCTGCTGCTTCTAGGTCCTATTTCACTACTGTCATGATGCCTACTGTATGTATATTCCACTATTCAGAACAGATTCAGAAATAGTGGAAATAGAATGAGCTGGAGCATATTTATAAATAAATATTTGTTAAAATATTTAATAAATAACTATTTTTAAAAATATTTATTTAATAAATAAATATTGGAATTAATCTGTAAAAAGGGGAACTGTAGCACAGTGGACCCCTTTCCCTTCTTATCACTGTGGCCACTGGCTATTTGATATTTATTGAAAAGGAAACTCAGCTGCCTAGGGATCACTTGCTGCCCTGTTGTTAAGCTTGAGATTTTATGTTCAGTGGTACATGTAATGTCCTCGATAGCACTGCCTAGAACACAGACATGACAAGGCATCTAAAAATGACATTACATGAGGAGCAGCCCTAAAAGTGAAGAATATATGTGATCATGACTTAGTGTGAGGGGCGGGTATAGTAGTTCTTTACTTTTCTATTTTATGTTGTCAAGAAGATAAATGCGTGAAAATCCGCAAGACTGAGAGTGATGGCTTAATTCTGTAATCTTTCGGGTGGATAATAAGTTGTGGAAATTAATCACAGAACCAGAACAGAGCTAAGATATCGAAGTTAACTATCCAAATGTCTTCAGGAAGTCTCACTCAATAAAAGCAGAGCCATTGTTGCCTTACTTTAGAGACCATCTCAGTTCCAGAAGGTAAAGGAAATAATCAGGGCCCCGGGAGGCCAGTCTGCTCAGCCAATTCATCCTCTCCCTGAGGCAGGCTGGGCAGGGCCGGCAGCCAGAGGCATACACTCTGAGGATTTGCCAGATGGAGGTTTTCTCCACTTGTGTCTGCAATCTGCTTCATCCTGTCTGTAGGAGCCAGTAGCTGCCCATGCCAGTAGCTGCCCATGGAGCCAGAGGCTATACCAGGCGTTCACTCACGGAACGCCGATCCTGGCCAGGCCGGTTGTCGCAGCTGTTAAGTGAGTTCAGGCCACTGCCATCGCTTCTCAGGCGCACTATCCGCGCCCAGCCCCGCACCACACGCAGCCCGCAGCCCCACACACCACACGTAACCGCCCAGTGATGCACCTTTTTTTTTTCTTTTTTTCATACACACACTTAGCATATGCAGTTTTAATCAACCAAAAGAAAATCCCAAATGTACAAGTGAAAAAAATCCAAACTGTTGACACAGGCTTAACTAATATCAGCTACTTTTAGGTACAGCTGTATAAGTTCAAAAAAGCTATATGTATATACAAAAGTTGTTTATACACAGGTCTGTACATAAGGGTCTATACATTTATTTCCTCAGAACCCTTAGGTGCCACCTCTTGGTGAGGACACCAGCACGTCATTCACATATCTTACAAAAAAGAAAGACCATTTCCAGGATTGACAACATTGTGAATCCTCTGGATGTTATCATCTGGGACTGTTTATTTCAGAAATCTAAAAATTCTAATATCTTGATTCCCACATTGTATACTCTTCAGTCTTGTAGAGATCCACAGTTCCTTGATTGCCTGTATTTTCTCCCTGTCTATCAACATTTATTTTCCTGGTCTCTTTCTTTTTCCTACCAAGTCTGTGTCTCATTTTTGACCATAAGGACTGTTCTTCTACCTGTGCCCTTGGGTCTCTTTCACTTATGCTTCTGCTGCCTCCACCCACTAAAAATCCCATTTCCAGATCAGTGATACAGTCTGCGTTGTCTTCTATTAGACCTAAGCAGTTAAATCCTGCTGATGAATCTGAAATATCTGATATAATCCATACCACCAGAAATTCATGGTTTTTCATCTCTGCTAAGCTATTATGCAGACAGTAAATCCTTTTGTCTGTCATCACTACTTTCCCCCATTTGATTATTCTTCCAATAATTATTCTAAATTACTTAGCCTTTAGCCCCCAATCTCTAGACCTCCTTCTTTAAGTAGACAACTACTTTGCCTGCTACTTGAATGAAAAAAATGAGACTCATTCTTGAACTTCCTCAGTTTCTGGCCTTCCACCTGTTAAGTTTTCTTATCTACAGCTATCCTTATCTCCTTTCCCTCAGCCTCACAGAATGATGTGTCCCCTCCTGGTTCCCCTGACCCAGCCTAACCTCTTCACCTATGCCCTTGATCTAAGCCGCGTTTATTTCCTCTATGAAATTTGTCCGTCCGCCCCTCCTTCCTTCCTTCCTTCCTTCCTTCCTTCCTTCCTTCCTTCCTTCCTTCCTTCCTTCTCTTACTCCTGTCTTCAGTATCTTCCCTTGTGGTGGCTACAGTGGTATGCTACTAAATTGACTCTCCTGGAGAAAGAAACAGAAAAGAGACCCTAATGTGTAGCCTTTGCCCATTTCCATGATATAAATACTGTCACCATGATGATTTTAAGCTACCAACATGGTGCCACTGATGCTGGGAAGAAGAATACACAATTAAAGCTGATAGTAGATGGCTGGCCATCTTATTTCTTATAGCCTAAAAATATGATTCTCTCAATTCTTAAAAAAAAATCAAAAACAAATACTTGAAAGAAAAAAATACCTTCCTTGACCTATGCCTCTTTCTCCAGCTCCTCTCTATTTTCTCTTTTTCTTTTCTAATCTTGCCTTCTCAGGACAGTCTATACCTGCCTATTTCCTTATTCGGTCTGGCATTGGAAACCATGAGATGGAGTTGAGGATGGTTATTGAGAAGGTATATGTTTTGAACATTTCTCAAATTGGAATGAAAGGCATGGTAGATTTAGTCTCAGTAGTCACTGTAAAGAAGTTAGTTACTGGCCTGATATACATAGGACTCAGCTCACCTGATATGGAGTGGTTTTGCCCTGACAGCAGACTGCACACATGATTTAGTTCTTCTTGTATGTGCTTCGCAGGTGGCTGTACCATTTATCCAGTTAACCAAGCCAGTATTCAGAGTGTTGTCCTGATCCCTCCCTTACTGCTCACTTCTCCATCCAATTCATCACCAAAATTGTTCTCATTTTAACTCCTGGATATTTAATAAAATTTTATTATTCTACTGTTGCTTTAGAAAAAGATCCTCTTACCATTTGCTTGGAGTATTATACCAGTCTCCAAATTTGTTTCCATACAGCTGGAGTTTTCTCCATAAAACGTGTCTTCCATATTGCCACTGGTATGACCTATGTGTTCAAGATTGACCATGCCACTCACATGTTCAAAATAATTCATGAGCTTTCTGTCACATGTAGCAGTGGTTCTTAGCCCTGACTATTCATTAGAATCACCTATGAACCTTGTTAAGAATACCGATGTTTAAGGTCTTGCTGTGGCTTTAGTGGATTAGGGTCTCTGATGAAAGGGCCTAGACAAACTCTATAGGTGACTCTGATGAGACTCAGTAGTCAATAGATTAAAGCCCAAGGTTCTCAGCATATTGTACAAAGCCTTTCACCATCTGGTCTTTGTCAGCCACTTCCTCCATCCTCAGTTTTCCTGTTTTTCATTTTGTAGTTGTGATATCAAACATATTATAATTTCCTTAGTGACTTAATTTGAGCTGCTCTTTTCATCTGTCTATAATGCTTTTCTTCCCTTCTTTTCTCATTTTATCTGTAAAACTTCTGTTTGTCTTTCATGAAGCTTCCCTGGTCACTCATATTGGGTTAAGTGCCTCTTAGCAGTACATAGTACCCTATATATTGATTTGCCTTTGCTGCCGTAATGTAATCTTCTTGAGGCCAGAGACTGGAATTACTTAATGTTCTTAGTGTCTGATACAAAGTGGTTGTTTTGTAAATAATAGCTAAAATAATAAATAATAAGCAGGAAGAGGAATATGGAACAAAGCTGGAATATAGAGAATTGGAATGCAGAGTTCCTAAAACTCAAAGAAAAGGTAGAGAGAGTCTCTTGAAGGGAAAGTGGTTATAAGGTGATTATAGGCAGTATCTCTACTAAACAATTGGAAATAATATGTGAAGGAAAGGGACAGGGAAAGTGGCCAAACGAACCAATAATTTTGTTTTTTTATGAGATGGAGTCTCCATCTGTGACCTAGGCTGGCGTGCAGTGGTACGATTTCAACTCACTGCAACCTCCTCTTCTAGGTTCAAGCGATTCTCCTGCCTCATCCTCCTGAGTTTCTGGGACTATGGGCATGTGCCACCACACACAGCTGATTTTTGTATTTTTAGTAGAGACAGGGATTCTACATGTTGGCTAGGCTGTTCTCGAACTCCTAACCTCAGGTGATCCACCCACCTCAACCTCCCAAACTGCTAGGATTACAGGCATGAGCCAACGCACACAGCATGAACTGATTTTTAAATAATGTGCACAAGAAAGAAGGACTTGAAACCAAATGGCCGGGTGTGGTGGCTCATGCCTGTAATCCTAGCACTTTGGGAGGCTACGGTGGGCACATCACCTGAGGTCAGGAGTTTGACATCAGCCTGGCCAACATGGAGAAATCCCAGCTACTGGGGAGGCTGAGGCAGGAGAATCACTTGAATCTGGGAGGCAGAGGTTGCAGTGAGCCGAGTTCATGCCACTGCACTCCAGTCTGGGTGACAGAGTGAGACTCTATCTCAAAAAAAAAAAAAAAAAAATACATATAAAACCTATAGAATAGGAACACCATCCTGGTAGAATAATGAGCTAGGATTTTGAAAAAGGTTGAGCTGACGGTTTACATTTTACATGTAGAGAAAGAAAATGAGGCCAGGTGCAATGGCTCACACCTGTAATCTCAACACTTTGGGAAACCAAGGCGGGAGGTTCACTTGAGCCCAGGAGTTCGAGACCAGCCTGGACAACACGGTAGACCCTGTCTCTACAAAAAGAAAGACAGAAAGGGTGTAGGGGTCGGGAGGTGGCAGGGGGAGAGAGAGAGAGAGAATGAATATAACAAATAAATAGAATCTTACCAACAAATGGACCCAATAATCAGATACAGAGAACAAATGAAACTTCTTAGCTTTCTTATTGTCTTCTCTGACATGGAGAATGATCTACACACAGACTAATAAGGGCAGTAGTGAGAAAAGTAAGAGGAGAAAATTAAAGCCCGAGATTGGGGAGGAGATTGTACCAGACCTTCTGGATGCTCTAAAATGAATTCACATCTCAGGTTCAGATTCTGAGAACATTTGTTAATGTCATTGCTGAACTAATAATCTTTGAGTAATTATGATGAAATGTGAAAACTTGTGGATGCCTGTGGAGGAATAATCTAAAATTAAAGAATGTAGATTCCGTAGATCTTTGTGAACTTGATGTTACTTCCACAAAAGACTCTAGAGATTATTTTAAAAGATTTGCAAATATTATACTTACTGAAAGAAAAAATGAGCAATAAAGGTTACGTGGGCTCTCTAAAAATTCATTCCAGATAACCCAGTTTCTACTTACAGATTAGGAGAATGCTGCAGCTACGATATATCTAGATTCCCATCGGATACTTGACAGCCTCCGAGTCTATACTTGGGAACTTAAAGGAGAATTGGATTATAGTATAGGTATAGTTATTGAACAATGGAACTCAGTCTTAATTTAGTTACTCATTGGCAGCCTGCCAGGAAGTCTCTTGTGGGCTGCTGTTTTCTGACCCTGTTACGTTCATTGGTTTAACACCTCCTCCCCACTTCTCACTCTCAGCTGGCAGTCTTGCTGTTTATTGCACCAAGGAAGTAGAAGCACCTGAAAAAAACTTCTTGGTCCTCCTGTTGCCAAATATACTAATCCTCCTACAGCTATACTCATATTCTCTGACATTCTTCTTATTCAGTTAGATGAACTGCCACTGTTCCTTCCACTTGTGCATTGGTCCTCTTCGTTTTGCCTACTCATTGTTCCTAGAATTATCTCTTCTCATTCTAGTTTTTCATCTATTTTCCTTTCTCTGTTAGAGAAACGTGCTATATTTCAGCTTGGAAACAAGCTATAATAATCAGGTTTTTTTTTTTAACCTCACTTATCTCATGTACCCCTCAAGCCACCACCCATTTCCTTGCATGCTTTGTAGCAGAAGTTCTCGAAAGAGCTGTCTAAATTGCTTGCATTTATTTCCTCCCCATTCTTTCCCACTCCACTGAGACCATTCTTTGAAAACGTTGTCAGTAACCTTCATGTTGCTAAATCCAGTGGTCAATTCCCAGTCTTCGTCTTACTTCTCAGAAGTATCTTTTTTTTTTTTTTGAAACAGGGTCTCACTCTGTCACCCCTACTGGAGTGCAGTGGTACAATCTTGGCCCACTGCAATCTCCGCCTTTCAGGTTCAAGCAATTCTCATACCTCAGCCCCTCAAGTAGCTAGGATTACAGGTGTGCACCACCATGCCTGGCTAATTTTTGCATTTTTAATAGAGATGGCATTTTACCATGTTGCCCAGGCTGGTCTTGAACTCCTGGCCTCAAGTGATTAGCCTGCCTCAGTCTCCCAAAGTGCTCAGATTACAGGCTTGAGCCACTGCACCTGCCAGCTTTCTCAGAATTTTTGATACCATTGGTTATTCTTTTGTGTTTCAAGCTTTCTTCTCCTGGTTTCTGGAAGATACCACTCACCTGATTTTTCTCCCACCTCGCTTGCTGTTCCTTCTCAGTCTCCTGTGTTGGATGCTTATCCTCTCTCTTAACTCAGCCATGCTAAGCCTAGGGTTCAGTCATGAAACCTCTTCTCTGCTCCCTTTACACTCATTCTCTAGGTCCCCTCTGTTCATTATAGTAGCCTAGCCACATGTGGCTTTTGTCTGCTATATTGTGTGGCAGAAATTATAGAACAGGCTCATCATCTCAGAAAGCTCTGTTGAACAGCACTGCTCTGGGTTATTTCATCTGTCTAGTCCTATGGCTTTAAAAATATATTGATGACATCCTAATGATTCCCAAATTGATTCACTAGGTCCAGCTTCCCCACCTGTTTTGATCTTCAGCTGCCTACCTGATACACTTTACTTCTAAGAAACCTGTCACACCTAACATAGCTAAAACTGAATGTTATTTTCCCTTCCAACCTGCTCCTATGTCAGGAGTCTTACCTATCAGTAAACATTACTATTCTTCACACAGGCTAAAAAAACCTTACAGTCTTTTTTGGGTGGAGATGGGGAGGGACTTCCATTCTTGGGGAGAAGTGGTTTCAGGGGAACACTTCTATTTCCTCTTTCCATACCTTTAATTCCTGAGAAAAAAGAATGGGTTGACTTTTCTTTTAAAAAAACTTTGCAGTTTTTTTTCAATATTCTCCTATCCAATCTTTGCAGCAGTTATTTTTTTACCTCTTTTCCTCTTGCACTCAGTATCCAGTGCATCCAGCATGCATCTGTCTCAGTGGCTTGGAACACACATTTCCCTGACACCCACATGGTCCATTTACTTATTCCATTCAAGTTTTTGCCCCACTGTTACCGCTTTAGATCTTCCTTATCCATCCTATCTGAAGTAGCATTCCTATCACTCTATACCCTTGCTTTGTTTTACTTTTTCATCGAATTAACATGACCTACATTATAGCATATGTTTGTTTTTCATTTGTCTCTACCCCACTATAATCCATGGTGGTAGGGATTTTGATTCTGCTCTAAACTCAGTGCCTAAATTAGTAGCTTACATATACTAAATGTTCAATAACATTTGTTGAATTAAATGACATATTGATGAAATTTCTGATGACATAAAACCAGGAGATGTAGCTAATACATTAAATAAGTGTTTGTGTATGTGTCTTTTGTTTTTGCATGTTCATATTTTACATTTTAACAGACTTTATATGAGAAAAAGTGAAGCATACTATTTTTCTGAGAAGGTCATTTATATGATTATAGGCATTTGTTACTATGTTTTTCATTTATGGTAAATGTTAAGAATATAAAAATTCTAAGAATATCACTGGGGCAAGTTTTCTTTATTATGATATAACAATTGTTGTATTAGAAATTGATATTATAGTAATAAAGTTAGATTTAAAATGGGACATTATAGCTATAAAAGGCAAAAGTATTAAGACAGGGTCCCTGGCCTTAAGAAACTTGTGACCTAGAGAGTAAAACAGTTACAGATAAGTAACTACAGAGTGTGTCTGTGTAGTTTGGAAACAGAGGCAAACATATAATGGCCTAAGGACATTGTTATTAAAAATGTATCTATATTTCCAGACGTTCTGGACGCCTAGAGTGATACAGGATGATAAAAATTAGAATACAGCTATGTATAAAGAGTGATGGTAAACTCAAGGAAGACACATATGCTGTGCTGGTGGTTAGAATGATGATCTTGGATAAAATGAAACTCCATGGATATCCAAGTGAGGCTTTGTAAAATACAGAGATAAAGAAGCCATGCTGGTTTAAGAGCATTAAAGAAATCCCTCAGCTTGGCCTAGAAAATGTCCCTTGATAAGAGAAACAGACAGATTTAGCTGAATAGCTGGCAGCTTTCACTTCTTATGGCCATGCTGAGTTAGTTGGAATCATTTTAGCATTGCAAGATAGATTGCTCTACCTTGTGGTAGTACAAGCTGGAGGGTGGTAGTAGTCAAAGCAACTCATATTAATACCATCTTTAGGCTCACAATCTGACTCATAATTTCCCTTCCATAATTTTATTTTATTTTTTTCCTTTCCATAATTTTAGAGTTAAAAATATCTGCATGGGCCAGGTGCAGTGGCTCACATCTGTAATTCTAGCACTTTTGGGAGGCTGAGGCAGGTGGATCACCTGAGGTCAGGAGTTTGAGATCAGCCTGGCCAATGTGGTGAAACTCTGTCTCTATTAAAAATACAGAATTGCCAGGCGTGGTTGTGGGCATCTGTAATCCTAGCTACTTGGGAGGCTGAGGCAGGGGAATTGCTTGAACCTGTTGGTGAGGGGGTTGTGTAGGTTGCAGTGAGCCAAGATCGTGTCACTTCACTCCAGCCTGGGCGAAAAAGCGAAGCACCATCTCATATATCTGCACAATATTGATTAGCTCAGGAAGCAGCAGGAGCAGGTATGGAAGGTGTGTTAAGACTCCATTCCAGGGCTGTTCCACTTGATTGAGCAGTTAAGATGCTGCTTTCTGGTGCTCTGCCAGAGGAATGAGGGGGTGAGACTGAAATATACCCTGTGCTTTAATAGCTGTGTGCCCTGCTGTGGAGCTGCACCCATCAGGAAGGGATGTTTTTTTCTAATTCACACAAAGCCCTGTGTAGTCTAAGGACAGGTGTTTTCTTGCTGGTTTATCTTCAAATGCCTAGAATAATGTATGGTACAAGAACTGGTTGGCAAACTGAAAGAAACTTAAGACAGTTTTCCAGATTTGAGCATTTTAAAGTAAAAAAAAAAAAAAAAAAATCACTCTGGGGCTGGTACAGTGGCTCATGCCTGTAATCCCAGCACTTTGAGTGGCCAAAGCAGGCAGATCACTTGAGCTCATGATTCAAGACTAGTCTAGGGAACACAGTGAGACCCTGTCTCATTTTTTTTTTTTTTTTGGAAATAAAAAAAATAAAAAATGCCCAGTCTGATTTAAAACCTTGTAATTCAAAATATCTTCATGTTTGCCTCATAACTATAGAGAAACATTTTTCATGCTTCTTCCTGATAAAAACTATAGAGAAGGGGAGAGCAGGTAACTAAAGAGAAACATCTTGTTGCTATCCCAGAAATAGAAATTTATCCTTTAGTCTTCTAGAAATCACCTTTATTATGTTGTACACAAACGATTAATTCATTTAAAAACTTCAATAAAGATAAGAAGTTATATGAGGTTTGGTGATGGTTAATAAATTGATGTTTGGTTTTAGTATTGTCTAAGCTCCTATCTATCCTCAAATACCTTTCATCCTAACAGGACAGTAATAGCTGTACCTAGGAACTTTGAGTTGAAGACCTTTTTTCTTGATAGTATTTAGATACTCCACTGCCTCCTACATTCTAGTATTAAGAAGACTAGTCTAGTTATTTTTTGCAGTTAATTCGTGATTTACCTGGAGGTTTTAAGTTAAGAACTGGAAGAGGAAAAGTAGAGAGCTATTACTGAGTTGCTTTTTCAGATCACTGTGTTCCAAGATTCCCTCTCAAGAGGAATTCTTGAAGTAGGCATTTTTTTAATGTGCTCTTAAAATTTAAAAATCTCATTGGTTGTTTCATACATCATGTATGAAGACTGGCCACTGATTATGTCACAACTTTATTTGTTCAACTTATTTGTGGTTTACTATTGTAATTAATACGTTTGTCTTTTTTTTTTTTGTAGGTGAAGCTTTATTCTAAGAGTATTTGTTTCATCTAGTTTATGAGCCCAAATGATATAGACTCTAAATGTTACAGTAGTGGTGAAAGACTGGTAAGTATATAATGTAATAAATATTAACCATCAGCATACTTGATTTGAAGGCTTGAAACTACAGAATTATGTGACATTCATTAAACCTCAAAGTTAAAACCACTAAACTTTTCTTACTAGAGATGGATGTATAGTTTGTGGTTTATTCCTACAATGGTATATTGCATGATAGTTTAATGGAATGAACATATAACATTCAGAGGAAAAAGCAAAGTTACAAAAAGATGCATACAGTATACTATTTATATCTGGTTGTTGGCTATAACCTCATGTTATATATTCTTTGTTTCTGAGAACTTTAAATATTAGAAAAAATTTAAGGAAAATACCACTCAATCATCTTTTCAGTTGACACTCGAAATGGCTGAAAGTCATTCAGTTGAATTCAATATTTCTGTTAGGAAAAGGTGAATACTTCCTAATGTACAAAGCAAAAATGTTCCCATCACCACAACTGATGTTCTGTTAGTGCAAACTAATACAATTAGATAGAATAATGGAAATTGCATGAATATTGGATAAAATAATTCAGAATTTTTGTTTTTTATAGATTATAGAGTATTATATCTGGGAAATTCAAAATAATAAGCTCAGAAAGAAGTTTAGACATATGATTACTGTATCAAAATAAATCCACTTCCTATGTACCTATTATATACCAGTTTTAAATCCTAGAATATAGAATGGAAAAAAAAATCCCATTCATCATAATGGCAAAAATATAAAGCACCTTGGAGTAAACCTAATGAGAAATGTGTAAAACCTACCCTGTGAAATTAACAGCAATTTCTACTTTAAGGAAATAAGATAAATGTGCAAGTAGTGTAAGAGTGTACATTGTAGCTTTGTTTATGATAATAAGCTAGAAATAATCTATTCAAAAATAAGAGATTGGCTACATGGTAAACTATAATATAATGCAATGTATGTAACATTTACATGTAGCTATTAAAGAGTGAGAGAATAGATCATGTATATAATCTAGCCTATTCACATAAACATGTATATAATGTACATTTTTAAATCAGGAAAAAATGTACATTTCTGCTTAGATTATAATCCTTTTTACTTATATGGCATTTTGTGTTTTTAGAAAGATAGATTAAAATATTTCTTCATTAACTGTCATATCTAAAAATTTTTACTGATTTCCATTATTTTAATTTCTAAAAGATAGACTTAATTATTCCCATCATTTTTTAGTTTTTCACATTTTTAATATTTCTAAAGTTGCAGTGTGTTTTGCAGTGGAAGGTGTCTTGTAAGCACTTGTGAAGTAGTTGGCCTGGCCTGCACATGAGTGCACTTGGTCATAGACTTTCACATTGTCAGTGCTTCAGGAGACTTCTATGCATTGCTGGTACTATATCTGTTGAGTTTTAAATGTTTTCCTGATTTTCTGAAACTTTCTGCTGATACCATCTGGTAAGATCAAGAAAGTATCAGCATATAAATTTAAAGAATGACATAGGCCGGGCGCAGTGGCTCAAGCCTGTAATCCCAGCACTTTGGGAGGCTGAGGCAGGTGGATCACGAGGTCAAGACATCGAGACCATCCTGGTCAACATGGTGAAACCCTGTCTCTACTAAAAATACAAAAAATTAGCTGGGCATGGTGGCGCGTGCCTGTAATCCCAGCTACTCGGGAGGCTGAGGCAGGAGAATTGCCTGAACCCAGGAGGCAGAGGTTGCGGTGAGCCAAGATCACGCCATTGCACTCCAGCCTGGGTAACGAGCAAAACTCCGTCTCAAAAAAAAAAAAAAAAAGAATGACAAGTAGCTTTGAAGGAAAATCTTGAAAACAGTAGTGCAGTACTCTTAAATGCTGTGTCATGAATGTTTCTGATGGCCCAGAAGGTGATATTGTAGGGAAATTTTATGTGATAAGAAACATTGTGTCATAGTTTAATTCCTTTTTAGTGGTGTGCTAAATAATTGGTTATCCTAAAATTATTAACAGATTTAGTGAAATATATTAAAGTTGGATTAATATGAACTGAATATAAATTAGGTTATTGGATTTATTGAATAATTTTACTTCATGAAAGCATATAACGAACCAATATTAATGCATAATAGAAGTTATTGCTGCATTTTAGAATGAGATATATATTTATACTTTTTGTCTTCTTTCTGACGTTCAAAAATATTAAACGTAATGATGTTTGTTATTCTAAGAGAGAGTTACTGTAATACTTAGAATTCTAATGAAATCAGAGGGTTAAAACCATGAGGTCCCAGAATGAACAGGAACTAAGGTAGTATTAGGAATTTCTCTGGTATTTCCCTTTCATGTTTATCTACTTCTCTTTGTATCCCGTTGGTTTATTTTTACCTAGTTGGCTTCTTCTGACCCTCAGCTACCTCATAATGACTACCACAGCCCCATCTCTATGTGATCTTTCAGCACATCAACTATATCCCTTTAGTTTAAATAGCCAAGAGAGAGAAAGAAAACCTGATTAGTCCAGTTCCTCCTTGCAAGCCACACTACGCAAGTCAAATCTTGTGACGAGCATGGATTGTAGCTGAATTGGGACCCAGAGCCTAACTGCCTCTTGGCAAGAGGCATAGTCATATGCCCACTGCCCTCTCAGCAGGTACTGTGGGGAGCGCTTCCCACTGAAGCAGGTGAAGGGAGGTGAGGCAATACATGTCTTACTTAACTTAATATCTCTAAGTTAAACATTTTTTGTAGGTTACTGGATACCTCAAAATTACTTTTAGCCCAAAGATCAAACTATTTTGAAACTCTTTGGGGATTTTGTTGTTTATGGTTTTTCCCTTCTGAAAATTTGTTCTTTTATCTCTGTATTTATGTTCCCCCATTCTGTTTGCTGTACCTTATTCTCCTTAATCTTAAAATGTCATGTTACCCTTTATTTGATTCAAATATGTCATAAGAAGTGAAGTGGCATAACTTTAGCTGTTAGAATTATTCAGTTTTTATTCACCTGATTGGAATTCCTTTTTGTTAACTGAACTTTGGTGTTTGGGGAGGATAGGTCAGTAATTGTGGGTTCTATCAACTGAAAAATGGTTTATATTTTTAAAGTACCCATTTATCCATTATAAAACATGTAAAGCAAGAACATTTTTTAAGTAATGCGTTTATTTTTATTCTATTTAAGAAAGTCTTCTCTCTTAAAAAGAGAAAATGTCTTCTGTCCAGGTGCTGTTGCTTACCCATTCTCAACTATGCTCAGGTATTTCAAACCTGGTACTCATTTCTGCCGTGGCAGGAATTGTTTAAGAAGCACCTGACCAGGTCAGAACAAAGCCTGAAAATATTGTAGGGTTAAGTACCAATTCCCAGTAATTTTTTTTTTTTTTTTTTTTGAGACGGTGTTTCGCTCTTGTTTCCCGGGCTGGAGTGCAATGGCGCGATCTCGGCTCACCGCAACCTCTGCCTCCTGGGTTCAGGCAATTCTCCTGCCTCAGCCTCCCGAGTAGCTGGGATTACAGGCACGCGCCACCATGCCCAGCTACGTTTTTGTATTTTTAGTAGAGACAGGGTTTCACCATGTTGACCAGGATGGTCTCGATGTCTTGACCTCGTGATCCACCTGCCTCGGCCTCCCAAAGTGCTGGGATTACAGGCTTGAGCCAGCGCGCCTAGCCAATTCCCAGTAATTTTCAGCCAATCTTCAGTTAGAAACAAACAACAAAAACACATAGTTTTAAAAGTAAATTTGTATTTGTTTTCCTAATCTTTTTTTTGGTAATATTTATTTTATAGCTCTGTCATGAGCACCGACAGTAACTCATTGGCACGTGAATTTCTGACCGATGTCAACCGGCTTTGCAATGCAGTGGTCCAGAGGGTGGAGACCAGGGAGGAAGAAGAAGAGGAGACGCACATGGCAACCCTTGGACAGTACCTTGTCCATGGTCGAGGATTTCTGTTACTTACCAAACTAAATTCTATCATTGATCAGGTAACATTTTTGTATCAAAATCTTATTTTCATTAGTATGTGATAGTTAACTATAGCTACGTGGTTTTGGATTACATAGTTTCCGAAGTCTCCTTGAGATAAATCCAATCTTTCACATTATTCCACCAAAAAAAAGCAGACCTATTGATAACAATATTGTTTATTTGGATACTTTCAAAATGTCTGACGTATCTTAGAATTATGAATGGCCATAAGAACTAAATGGTTTCATATATACTATGCTTTTGATCCTAATATCAGTGAGATAACTGTGGTTGTTAGTAGAGATATAAGATATAATCTTATATCCTTGTATCTTGTGTCAGAAACATGATGAATTTGCATTTTCAATAAGTATCAAATATGTTTTTGAAAAATTTTTGGAGGTTGCTAATTCTGGAGTGAAAACAGAGTCCTTTTATGTGAACTAATAATTACTGGGTCATTTAGCTTGTATACATCTAGTGTTTCAAACATTGTTGTTTTTTTGTTTAAAGTATGGTATGACCATATGGTTTTGCTGTTTTCCTGCTATAGAATTAACAGAGTTTTAAAACTAGTTGCGACAGATGTTTTCATCTAATCTTCTGTTACAGATGAGAAAACAGATCCAGAAACATTAGGTACTCACATAAATTAATTTTAAGGCCAAATGTGATTTATTTCTTTATTTCATTTTAGTAAAAAATGAGTAATTATTTTGTGAATGAAAAACTCTACAATCTGCTTTCAGGGAACTAATTAATATAGTTAGTTGAAAAAATAATAAATTGTTTATAACACAAATATGATGGATATTTTTAACACTTTGAATGTTATCAGCTTTAGATGTAAAATTGGCCATCATTAAATAACATTTCTTTGCTATGAAAGCATTTTGCTAAGAAATACACATATTGAGTAAATATGGAGACTAAAACAGTACCTCTGTTTTCACTGTAGGTGAAGAAATCTAGCAAATACAAATTAGGAAGCATTTGTTCTCTGTGGTATCCACTTGTCATGGAATTTTTCAGGACATTTGTAGGTTTATGGTTTTTTCTGAGACAAGAGTCTCAGTCACCCAGGCTGGAGTGCAGTGGTGTGATCTCAGCTTACTACATCCTCCGCCACCAGGTTCAAGTGATTCTCCTGTCTCAGCCACCTAAGTAGCTGGGACTACAATTTATCCCCAATCAAAATAATAATAACAGCATTATTGAGATATAATTTCCATATAATAAAATTCACCCATTTTATGTGTACAGTTCAGTGGCTTTTGGTGTAATCACAGATATGTGCATTTATTACCACAGTTAATTTTAGAATATTTTCATCACCTCCAAAAGAAATTCCTTACCCTTTTGCTATCATTTCCCTATCCCTTCCATCTCCTTATCTCTAAGCAACCACTGCTCTTCTTTCTCTCTCGATTTTATGCTTTCTCATTTATGTCATAAAATATCTTTTAATGTATTATTAAATGACTGAAATCATTCTTTTCAGAACAGCAGCAATAATTTTTCTTATAGGAATGTTTTGCCGGTCTGTACTGTTAGTCATTCTAAGAGAATATGAAGTAGTATCTCATTGCAGTTTTAATTCGCATTCCTCAACAACTAGTGATGTTGAGCATTTTTTCGTGTGCTTATTGGCCATTTGTATATCTTTTTTTGTGAATGTCTGTTTAAAAGTTTTGCACCATTTTTAAGGTCAGATTATTTATTTCTCCTCAGTTGTAGCAGTTCTTTTTGTGTTCTGGCTGCAAGTCTGTTGGATTACAAATACAGTATTTTATTTGTATATATGGTGAAGAGAATACTTTCTCTTTTAAGTCACAAAATATATCTTAAGGTATTCAATGACAAATTATTTAGGTCATAAATTAAATAATATTTTTCCTCTGGTAATATTTTTTAATCCCTTCCTTCCACCTAGTCACTTTTTGGAATATCTGTAGCAATAATAGTAGGAACAGTACTGTTGGAATGAAAATAAATAGCCATTTAAAACATAGGACTTTATCAAGGTTTAATTCTTTCAATTAGGAAATGGAGAATGAATGTTTGAGTTTTTAAGGGGAATTAATTGAATGAGATTTTATCATTTAAGATGAAATCATAACACTAGACACACAGTTGTGTGTTTTAGGAGGAAATTTAGTTTTGTTTTTCAATCTCTGCTTCTCATGAATAGGAGCACTTCTTGAGTACTCTGGGGTGATTTAAGCCTTTGACCATCCACTGTAGTCCTTTTGCTTTATTAATATTTATTTATTTTGAGACAGAGTCTCACTCTTTCACCCTGGCTGGAGTGCAGTGGCACAATCTTGGCTCACTGGAACCTCAGTCTTCAGGGTTCAAGAGATTGTCATGTCTCAGCCACCTAAGTAGCTGGGATTAGAGGCATGCGCTACCATGCCCGGGCTAATTTCTTCTAATATTTTTAGTAGAGACAGGGTTTTGCCATGTTGGCTATGCTAATCTCAAAGTCCTGGCCCCAAGTGATCCGCCTATCTCAGCCTTCCAAAGTGCTAGGATTACAGGTGTGAGCCACTGTGCCCAGCCTATTAATAGACATTTAATATAAAGAACTAAATAGACTTTTTATTGAGGTATAACTTACATACAGTAAATGCACAGATATTATGTATATAGTTAGGCGAATATTGACAAATACACCTCACGTCGGTAGTCCCAGTCCTTTGGGAGACGGAAGTAGGTGGATCACTTGAGGCCAGGAGTTTGAGACCAGGCTGAGCAATATGGCAAAATCCCATCTCTACAAAAAATACAAAAATTAGCCAGGTGTGGTAGTGTGTCCTATAGTCCCAGCTACTTGGGAGGCTGTGGTGAGAGGATTGCTTGAGCCTGGGGGGACTGAGCCTGCAGTTGGCTATGATTGTGCCACTGCACTCCAGCCTGGGTGACAGAGTGAAACCCTGTCTTAAAAAACAAAGCAAAACAAAACAAAACCCAAATATATACACCTGTATTATTACCACCCAGATCATTGTTTAAAATATACCACCACCTTAGAAAGTCCCTTCCCTTCACTTACTGCAAAACCACCCCTGTTGTGACTTATAGCATCTAAGTGTAGTTTTGGAATCATGTAGTATGTACTCTCATGTCTCTGAAATTCATCGATGTTGCGTGATTCAGTAGTTCACTACTTTTTAATTTCTGAGTAGTATTTCATTGTAAGGGTGTACTGTAATTTGTTTAGTCATTCACTTGCTGTTCAATCATTTGAGTTGTATGCATTTGGCTATTATGAATAAAGTTGCTTTGAACATTCCTATAAAAGTATTTGGGTATGTTTTCATTTCTCCTGGGTAAATATTTAGGCATACAATTTGTGGGCAGAGGGTAGTGTTTGTTTAATTTTGTAAGAAACTGCCAAATTCTTCTGAAAAGTAGTTGTATCATTTTTCATTCTTACCAGCAGTGTATGAGAATTCCAGTTCTATATCCTCTCTAATATTGGATATTGCCAGTATTTTTAGTGTTAGTCATTCTAAGTGAATATGAAGTAGTATCTCATTGTAGGTTTAATTTTCATTTCTCTGGCAATTAATGATGTTGAGCACTTTTTCATGTGCTTATTAGTCATTTGTTTATCTTCCTTTGTGAAGATCTGTTTAAGGTTTTGTGCCATTTTTGAGGTCAGATGACTTGCTTATTATCCAACTGTAGTAGTTCTTTATGTATTCCAGATACAATTCCTTGTTGGCTTGCTTTTCATTTCTTAACAGCATCTTTAGAAAATCAGATTTTTTTCTTTTGTGAATAGTACTTTTTTGTGTCCTAAAGAAACTTTGTCTTATAATTTCCTAAAAGCTTTCTAGTTACTACTTTTCTTTTTAGGTCTGTGATCCATTTTGAGTTAATATTTGTGTATGGTGTGAGGTAGGTGTTACAGTTCCTTTCCACCTCCACCCAATATAGTTATCCAGTTGTTCAAGCAACATTTCTTCTTAAAAGTCTGCTTCTTTCCCCATTGAATAACCTTGGCACCTTTGTTGAAAATCAATTGACCATGTATTTATGGATCTCTTTCTAGACTGTATTGTGTTCCACTGATCTTTCATGTAGTTTTTTACCAGTACCCTGTCTAGATTACTGTAGCTTTTATAAAAATAAGTTTGGAAATTAGGTGTTGTAAGTTCTCTAATTTTGTTCTTGTTTTTAAAGGAAGTTGTTCATTCTAGATCCTTCAATATTCCATATAAATTTTAGAATCAATTTGTTATTTCTACAAAAAATACATACTACGATTTCAGTTGGTATGGTATTAAATCTATAAATCAATTTAGAGAAAATTGACACTTAACAATGTTGATTTTCTAATCCATGAACATGGTATAAAACTCTATGTCTTCTTTAGTTTCTCTGCACTATTAAGTGGTTTTCATTATAGAAGTCTTGCATATTATTTGGCTAAATGTATTCTAAATATTTTATTCTTTTTTGATGCTATTATAAATGGTATTTAAAATTTTTTATTTTCCTGTTGTTTGTTGCTCATAGAAATACAATTGCTTTTTGTATGTTGACCTTGTATCTGTGGCCTCTGCTAAATTCATTTATTAGATTTTGAAACTTTTCTGTAGATTCCTTAGGATTTTGTATGTCATCTGTGAGTAATGACAGTTTTACTTTTTTCCCAGTTTATATGCCTTTTATTTTCCTTTCTTGACTTTTGCACTGGCATCTAGTACAAAGGCATATGGAAGTAGTGAAAGTGGACATCCTGGTTTAGTGTCTGACCTAAGGAAAAGCTTGAGGTATTTTACCATTAAATGTGATATGAACTCTCAGTTTTTCTTAGATGGCTTTTATCAGAATGAGGGAATTTTCTTCCATTCCCAATTCATTGAGAGTTTTTATACTGAATGGGTATTGAACTTTGTCAAGTGTCTTTTCTGCATCTGTTGAGACTATCATATGATTTTTCTTTTTGTTCTGTAATGTAGGTGAATTATCTTGATAGTTTTTAAATGTTTGCATTCCTGGGATAAACTCCATTTTGTTCATAATTTGTTATACACAGAAATTTTAATCTATTTATTCTTAGGGGAAAATACTCTGTTTAAATATCAAAAACATTCTTTTTAATGGTTAAAGATGACAACTTGAAGTTTATACAAGTTTTTTTTTTTTTTTTTTTTGAGATGGAGTTTTGTTTGCTCTTGTTACCCAGGCTGGAGTGCAATGGCGTGATCTCCGCTCACCGCAACCTCCGCCTCCTGGGTTCAGGCAATTCTCCTGCCTCAGCCTCCTGAGTAGCTGGGATTACAGGCACACGCCACCATGCCCAGCTAATTTTTTGTATTTTTAGTAGAGACGGGGTTTCACCATATTAACCAGGTTGGTCTCGATCTCTTGACTTCGTGATCCACCCGCCTCGGCCTCCCAAAGTGCTGGGTTTACAGGCTTGAGCCACCGCGCCCAGCCTATACAAGTTTTTTAAAAGAAACTTTGCTTGGTGTAAAAAGCAACAATTATATTTGAGTTTTTTGTTTCTTTTTCTTTTTTGAGACAGAGTCTCACTCTGTCACCCAGTCTGGAGTGTAACAGCACAATCTCAGCTCACCGCAACCTCTGCCTCATGTGTTCAAGAGATTCTCCTGCCTCACTCTCCCAAGTAGCTGGTGTTATAGTTGCACACCACTATGCCTGGCTAATTTTTGTATTTTTAGTAGAGATGGGATTTCACCATGTTGGCCAGGCTGGTCTCGAACTCTTGACCTCTGGTGATCCACCCACCTCAGCCTCCCAAAGTGCTAGGATTACAGATGCGAGCCACCACACCCGCCCAGCAATTATTATCTTTGCTTTTAATCTCAGCATCCATGTCAACTAGATGAGTGTCTTTAGTTGGTCACTTAATTGCTCCAGAGCACAGTATCCTCGTCAGTAAGGACATAAGGACATTCAGCTGGATGGAGAAGCTGTAAGAAGTCACATAACAACGTGCTGATCACATTCTATTGGTCAAAGCTAGTCACAAGGCCAGCTAAGATTTAAGGGATGGGGAAATAGACTCTTATCACTTGATAGGAGGAACTGCAATTAATCTGTGGCTGTGTTTAACCTACCATAGTCTCTGCTCTGGCCAAAATTATTATTCCTCCTACACTCACTCCCCTCTAGGCCTCTTAAAGTATTATTCCATCATGACATCAAGCTTGAAGTTGATGATCTCAGGGTATGCATCAGTTTTGGATACACACGAGGCTTTCACATGTAGTAATTTTGTTGAAGCTCTTCTTGATTGAGAAACTTGTGAATTAGACAAATTGTCTGCTCCCCATATACCCTAAATACAATGAGATAGGAACAAGTTTATTGCAGTAAGGAGAGGGACAGGAGAGGAACATAGGGATCTCTTGGCCACAGCAGTCCTGGAATCCAGTCAGCACATGTTGCCATGGCCCTGTTCTAGGGGCTGTGAATATGTTTTTCTTCGGTGGTTCCCCAATCCATGTTTCTCTAGGACTCTTGGTTCCACCCCATGAGATGTCTTCTTTCTATAAGAGATAGCCCATAATATACAGCTTTCTCCCTGCTTCCTGCCTATTGAAGAGTGGGGGCCTAAAGGCCTCTTTTCATTTTGAACTGTATCCTATCTCTTTTGGGCCAAGCTATTAGTATTTTTAATAATACAACTTTCTGAGGCTGGGCGCGGTGGCTCACGCCTGTAATCCCAGCACTTTGGGAGGCCAAGGCGGGTGGATCACGAGGTCAAGACATCGAGACCATCCTGGTCAACATGGTGAAACCCCATCTCTACTAAAGATACAAAAAATTAGCTCGGCATGGTGGCGCGTGCCTGTAATTCCAGCTACTCAGGAGGCTGAGGCAGGAGAATTGCCTGAACCCAGGAGACGGAGGTTGCAGTGAGCCGAGATTGCGGCATTCCACTCCAGCCTGGGTAACAAGAGCGAAACTTCGTCTCAAAAAAAAGAAAAAAAAAAAAAAGGGTGGGGGAGGACTCAAGATGGTGCTGTGAGAACAACCCAGGATTGGAGCTCTCCTTGAATCCACGGAGAGGTGAGTCGGTGCTGCATTTCCAGACTGCTCTTTGTTGCCCACAGAACGGGGAAATTCCCAAGTATAAACGAGACGCGGGACGCCAGGCAGTACCTCTGCTTGGCAAAGCCGGCAGCCGGGGTGGCAGCGGCCGGCCCTACCCAGCGCTTCCCACAGGGCACGCTTGTCCGGGTGCCCTGTTGAACCGGCAACCTGAGACTTGAGAGGGCTGGACTTGAGACTGAACGAGACTTGGACAGTGGGCCAGCCCAGGGGATTGCAGGGACAGAGGGTCTGGGGTAGCCCAGTGGGACGAACAAAACCGCGATTTCAAACGATCCCCGTGCAGGCGGTCCGAGACGCTCTGTGGGGGAGGGGTGTCCACCATTACCGAGGCAACCCACCCCAACTGAGATACACGCCCACTGCTGACACAGCCAGCCGTTGCCGAGGCAACCCGTCCCTACTGAGATACACGCCTACTGCTGATGCAGCCTGCCATTGCCGAGGCAACCCGCTACAACAGAGAGACTCCGCCACAGGGCATGGCGGATACCACAGCAGAACAGCAGAGCCTGCAGTAACAGGGCGAACCACACAACAGCAGGGCGGAGCCTCAGCAGGCAAACAGTGGCTAGTCTGCCTCCTAGCTGGGCAGGACACCTCAACCGACATCCAAAAATAAAGCCCGAACCCCCCACCACAGAGCATTTGAGAAAAAAAGGGTTTTTTTAATGAGCTCTGTTGCAGCAGAATCAAACATAGCAGCCTAACAGCCCTGAATGAACAACAGAGCTCACAGCACAGCAGTTGAGCTCCTATAAAGTACAGACTGTCTCCTCAAGCAGCTCCCTCACCCCTCTATATCCAAAAGACTGACATTTGGCAGGCATCATCCTGGGACAAAGATAGCAGAAAAAGAAACTGGTAGCATCCCTCGCTGTGCCACAGCTGCTAGAGGTGCACCCCAGACAAGCAGGGCCTGGAGTGGACCTCAGCAGTCGTACAGCGAAGGGGCTAGACTGGTAGAAGGAAAACCAAGTAACAGAAATAATTCATCATCAACAATCTGGGTGTCCACTCAGAGACCCAATCGAAAAGTCAGCAACTACGCAGACGACAAGTGGATAAATCCACAAAGATGGGAAGAAACCAGCGAAAAAAGGAGGAAAACACCCGAAACTAGAACACCTCGCCTCCTAGAAAGGACCAAAACTCCTCACCAGCAAGGGAACAAAGCTGGATGGAGAATGACTGTGACGAAATGATGGAATTAGACTTCAGAAGGTGGATAATGAGAAACTTTTGTGAGCTAAAAGAACATGTATTAAATCAATGCAAAGAAACTAAGGAACTTGAAAAAAGATATGAGGAAATGATAACAAGAATGGATAACTTAGAGAGGAATATGAATGAATTAAAGGAGCTGAAAAACACAATACGAGAACTTCACGAAGCATGCACAAGTTTCAATAGCCGAATTGACCAAGCAGAAGATAGAATATCTGAAGTCGAAGACCAACTCAATGAAATAAAACGAGAAACCAAGATTAGAGAAAAAAGCGCAAAAAGGAATGAACAAAGTCTCCAAGAAATGTGGGACTATGTGGAAAGACCTAACCTACGTTTGATAGGTGTACCAGAAGGGAACGAAGAGAATGAATCCAAGCTGGAAAATACTCTTCAGGACATCATCCAGGAAAATTTCCCCCACCTAGCAAGACAGGCCAACACTCAAATGCAGGAAATACAGAGAACACCACAAAGATAATCTGCAAGAAGAGCAATCCCAAGGCACATAATCGTCAGATTCAACAAGCTTGAAATAAAGGAGAAAATACTAAAGGCAGCCAGAGAGAAAGGTCAGGTAACCCACAAAGGGAAGCCCATCAGACTCACAGCAGATCTCTCGGCAGAAACACTACAAGCCAGAAGAGAGTGGGGGCCAATATTCAACATTCTTAAAGAAAAGAACTTTCAACCCAGAATTTCATATCCAGCCAAACTGAGCTTCAGAAGTGAAGGAAAAATAAAATCCTTTGCGAACAAGCAAGTACTCAGAGATTTCGTCACCACCAGGCCTGCTTTACAAGAGCTCCTGAAAGAGGCACTACACATAGAAAGGAACAACCAGTACCAGCCATTCCAAAATCACACTAAATGCTAAAGAGCTTCAACATAATGAAGAATCTACAACAACTAACAGGCAAAACAGCCACTTAGCATCAAAATGGCAGTATCAAATTCACACATAACAATATTAACCCTAAATGTAAATGGACTAAATGCACCAATCAAAAGACACAGACTGGCAAATTGGATAAAAATCCAAAACCCATCAGTGTGCTGTATCCAGGAAACCCATCTCACATGCAAGGATACACAAAGGCTCAAAATAAAGGGATGGAGGAAGATTTACCAAACAAATGGAGAGCAAAAAAAAGCAGGAGTTGCAATTCTCATCTCTGATAAAATAGACTTTAAAGCAACAAAGATCAAAAGAGACAAAGAAGGCCATTACATAATGGTAAAAGGATCGATACAACAAGAAGAGCTAACGTTAGATCCTGAACATATATGGACCCAGTGCAGGAGCACCCAGATACATAAGACAAGTTCTTAATGACTTACAAAGAGACTTAGACTCCCACACAATAATAGTGGGAGACTTTAACACTCCACTATCAATATTAGACAGATCAACCAGACAGAAAATCAACAAGGATATCCAGGGCTTGAACTCAGACATGGAGCCAGCAAACCTGATAGACATTTACAGAACTCTCCACCTCAAATCCACAGAATACACATTCTTCTCAGCACCACACCACACCTACTCTAAAATTGACCACATAATTGGAAGTAAAGCACTGCTCAGCAAATGCAAAACAACTGAAATCATAACAAACAGCCTCTCAGACCATAGTGCAATCAAGTTAGAACTCAGAATACAGAAACCAACCCAGAACCGCACAGCTTCATGGAAACTGAACAACTGGCTCTTTAATGTTGACTGGGTAAACAATGAAATGAAGACAGAAATAAAGAAGTTCTTTGAAACCAATGAGAACGAAGACACAGCATGCCAGAACCTCTGGGACACATTCAAAGCAGTCTCTAGAGGAAAATATATAGCAATAAGTGCCCATATGAGGAGAATGGAGAGATCCAAAATTGACACCCTATCATCAAAATTGAAAGAGCTAGAGGAGCAAGATCAAAAAAACTCAAAACCCAGCAGAAGACAAGAAATAACTAAGATCAGAGCTGAACTGAACGAGATTGAGACACGAAAAACCCTTCAAAAAATTAATAAATCCAAGAGCTGGTTTTTTGAAAAGATCAACAAAATAGACAGACCACTAGCCAGATTGATTAAAAATAAAAGAGAGAACAACCAAATAGATGCAATAAAAAATGATAAAGGGGAAATCACCACATACTCCACAGAAATTCAAACCATCATCAGAGAATATTACAAACAACTCTATGCACATAAACTAGTAAACCTGGAAGAAATGGATAAATTCCTGGACTCCTGTGTCCTCCGAAGCCTAAACCAGGAGGAAGCTGAAACTATGAATAGACCAATAAAAAGGTCAGAAGTCGAGGCAGCAATTAAGAGCCTACCACACAAAAAAAGCCCAGGTCCAGACGGGTTCACAGCCGAATTCTACCAGACACACAAAGAGGAGCTGGTACCATTCCTTCTAAAACTATTCCAAATAATCCAAAAAGAGGGAATCCTTCCCAAATCATTTTATGAGACCAACATCATTCTGATACCAAAACCCGGCAGAGACCCAACAAGAAAAGAAAACTTCCGGCCAATATCCATGATGAACATAGATGAAAAATCTTCAATAAAATATTGGCAAGCCGATTGCAACAGCAAATCAAAAAACTTATTCATCACGATCAAGTAGGATTCATCCCGGGGATGCAAGGCTGGTTCAACATACGCAAGTCTATAAATGTAATTCACCACATAAACAGAACCAAAACCAAAAACCACATGATTGTCTCAATTGAGGCAGAGAAGGCATTTGACAAAATACAACAGCCCTTTATGCTAAAAACCCTCAATAAACTCGGTATCGATGGAACGTATCTCAAAGTAATAAAAGCTATTTATGACAAACCAACAGCCAATATCATACTGAATGGGCAAAAACTGGAAGCATTCCCTTTGAAATGTGGCACTAGACAAGGATGCCCTCTCTCACCACTCCTATTCAATATAGTACTGGAAGTTCTAGCCAGAGCAATCAGGCAAGAAAAAGAAATAAAGGGTATTCAAATAGGAAAGGTGGAAGCCAAATTGTCTCTATTTGCAGACAACATGATAGTATACCTAGAAGACCCCATCGCCTCAGCCCAAGAACTCCTGAAACTGATAAGCAACTTCAGCAAAGTCTCAGGATATAAAATCAATGTGCAAAAATCACAAGCATTTGTCTACAACAATAACAGACTTAAAGAAAGCCAAATCAAGAATGAACTGCCATTCACAATTGCTACAAAAAGAATAAAATACCTTGGAATACAACTCACAAGGAACGTAAGGGGTCCTGTTCAAGGAGAACTACAAGCCACTGCTCAACGAAATCAGAGAGGACACAAACAGATGGAGAAACATTCCATGTTCATGGTTAGGAAGAATTAATATTGTGAAAATGGCTATACTGCCCAAAGTAATTTACAGAATCAATGCTATCCCCATCAAGCTACCATTGACTTTCTTCACAGAACTGGAAAAAACCACCATGAACTTCATATGGAACCAAAAGAGAGCCCGCATAGCCAAATCAATTCTAAGCAAAAAGAACACAGCGGGGGGCATCACACTACCGGATTTCAAACTATACTACAAGGCTACAGTAATCAAAACAGCATGGTACTGATACCAAAACAGAGATATAGACCAATGGAACAAAACAGAGGCACCGGAGGCAACACAACATATCTACAACTATACAATCTTTGATAAACCTGACAAAAACAAGCAATGGGGAAAGTATTCCCTATTTAACAAATGGTGTTGGGAAAACTGGCTAGCCATGTGCAGAAAGCAGAAACTGGACCCCTTCCTGACCCCTTACACTAAAATTAACTCCAGATGGATTAAAGACTTAAACATAAGACCTGGCACAATAAAAACTCTAGAAGGAAATCTAGGCAAAACTATGCAGGACATAGGAGTAGGCAAGGACTTCATGAACAAAACACCAAAAGCATTGGCAACAAAAGCCAAAATAGACAAATGGGACCTAATGAAACTCCACAGCTTCTGCATGGCAAAAGAAACAGTCACTAGAGTGAATCGGCAACCAACAGAATGGGAAAAAATTTTTGCAGTTTACCCATCTGACAAAGGGCTGATATCCAGAATTTACAAAGAACTCAAACAGATTTACAAGAAAAAAACAAACAAGCCCATTCAAAAGTGGGCAAAGGATATGAACCAACACTTTACGAAAGAAGACATATATGAGGCCAACAATCATATGAAAAAATGCTCATCGTCACTGGTCATCAGAGAGATGCAAATCAAAACCACATTGAGATACCATCTCACGCCAGTTAGAATGGCGATCATTAAAAAATCTGGAGACAACAGATGCTGGAGAGGATGTGGAGAAAAAGGAACACTTTTACACTGTTGGTGGGAGTGTAAATTAGTCCAACCATTGTGGAGGACAGTGTGGCGATTCCTCAAGGCCTTAGAAATAGAAATTCCATTTGACCCAGCAATCCCATTACTGGGTATATATCCAAAAGACTATAAATCATTCTACTATAAGGACACATGCACACGAATGTTCATTGCAGCACTGTTTACAATAGCAAAGACCTGGGATCAACCCAAGTGCCCATTGATGATAGACTGGATTGGAAAAATGTGGCACATATACACCATGGAATATTATGCAGCAATCAGAAATGATGAGTTCGTGTCGTTTGTAGGGACATGGATGAATCTGGAGAACATCATTCTCAGCAAACTGACACAAGAACAGAAAATGAAACACCGCATATTCTCACTCATAGGCGGGTGATGAAAAATGAGAACACATGGACACAGGGAGGGGAGTACTAAACACTGGGGTCTATTGGGGGAAAAGGGAAGGGCCAGTGGGAGGGGGAGGTGGGGAGGGATAGCCTGGGGAGAAATGCCAAATGTGGGTGAAGGGGTGAAAGCAAACAGAACACACTGCCATGTGTGTACCTATGCAACTGTATTGCATGCTCTGCACATGTACCCCAACACCTAAAATGCAATAAAAAAAGGAAAAATAATAATAATAATAATAATACAACTTTCTTTAGAATGTTGTGAGTTTCTTGTGACTCTTAATGGGGTTCAGTCTATGCCTCAAAAGCCACATCTGTAATAGTGTTTGAGACAGCCCTCTGCTTTGCGTAGAACAATCCCCTGAAGATTCCTAGTAGTACTTTTATCTAGGCAATGGGGCCTACTAGGTAACACCTAAGTCTTTCTGGAGTCTTAACAAAGAGTATTGTAGCCATTTAATAACCACTCTTTGCTTTCAGGGGAGGTGGGGCAGAATGGGGGCTGGCTGAGCAAATTACAGTCTGCAGGCCAATCCTGTTGCCATTGACTTGTTTTTGTACAGTATACAAGCTAAGAATAGTTTTTTATTTTCAAAGGGTTGTTAAACAGAAGAATATGCAACAGAAACCGTATATGGCTCACCAAGTCCAAAATACTTACTATCTGGCCCTTTACATATAAAGGTTGCAATTCCTGGTCTAATTCAAGAAAAACTGTTAGCATAATGTTTATCATTGGGAAAAACAGTACATATGACATAATTATCCAGACTCATCAAAAACATTTGACGGGCTGGGCGCAGTGGCTCATGCCTGTAATCCCAGCACTTTAGGAGGCTGAGACGGGCAGATGATGAGGTCAGGGGTTCAAGACCATCCTGGCCAATATGGTGAAACCCTGTCTCTACTAAAAATACAAAAATTAGCTGGAATGGTGGCGTGCGCCTGTAGTCCCAGCTACTTGGGAGGCTGAGGCCAAAGAATTGCTTGAATTCAGGAGGCAGAGGTTGCAGTGAGCTGAGATTGTGCAACTGCACTCCAGCCTGGGCAATAGAGCGAGACTCCATCTCACACACACACACACACACACACACACACACACACACACAAATCATTTGATAAAAGGTCTAAAAACAAGCATAGAATAGAGGATTTTTTTCATGTACAATAGAATACGAAAAGAAGAATAGAAGACAGAGTCTAAAAAAAAAAAAAAAAAAGATTCTCACCCAGGCTAGAGTGCATTGGCATGATCTCAGCTTTCTGCAACCTCTGCCTCCCAGGCTCAAGCAATCCTCCCACGTAGCTGGTACTACAGGCATGTACCACTATGCTCAACTTATTTTTGTATTTTTTGTACAGATGGGGTTTTACCCTGTTGCCCATACTGGTTTCAATCTCAAGCAATCCACCTTCCTTGGCCTCCCAAAGTGCTGGAATTATAGGCATTAGCCACCATGCCCAGCCACCAATAATATTTTTAATAAGTTCTACATCAGACCAATACAAGCATAATCCTTTATTGCTATTTCCATTTGATATTATGTTTTAAATACATGTAATGGTAAAGTGGAATATGAAGGTAATGATAGCTAAATGTGGGAAAAGATGGAGAAATAAAAATACTGTTTTTAAAGTAATGTGTACAGAAAAATCTAAAAACTCATCCAGAAAACTATTCAACAGTTATAGAGTATAAGGCAGATTTTTTTAAAGCTGTAGCTATATAGCTAGAAACGAAAAGGAAGGAAAAAGATCATATTTGTAGTACTAACGTAGAAACTTTCATATATGTGTATATATACATATATTAGAAATAATTATATAAAATTCTGATAGAAGAAATAAAGGACTTAAATAATCCATACACATATATTCCTGCTTATGCATGGAAGATCAAATTTAATTAGATTTAATATAATAGAAAAATACCTATTAGGTATTAGGCTGGGTGTGGTGGCTCACCCCTGTAATCCTAGCACTTTGGGAGGCCAAGGCAGACAGATTGCTTGAGCCCAGGAGTTCAAGACCAGCTTAGGCAACATGGCATAACACCATCTCTACAAAAAAATACAAAAATTAGCCAGGTGTGGTGGCACATGCCTGTAGTCCCAGCTACTTGGGAGGCTGGGGCAGGAGCCTGGGTGGTGGAGGTTGCAGTGAGCCATGATTGTGCCACTGAACTGCAGCCTGGGTAACAGAGTGAAACCCTGTCAGAAAGAGAGAAAGAGAAGAGAGAAGGAGAGGGAGAGGAGGAAAGGAAGGAAGGAAATGGGGGAGGAGGTAAGGAGGGAAAGGAATTGAAGGGAGAGGGAAGGGAGAGGGAAAGGAGAGGGAGGAGAAAAAGGAAAAAAGGAACAAGAAAAGAAAAACCTATTAGCTTTCTATCACACTCCAGATAGAGTCCAAGTTCCTTATGTCATCCAGAAGTCCTTGAACCCTAGCAATCTGGTGCCCATCTACCTTTGCAGCTTCTTAGACAGTCCGGTTTGTGATATAAGCCCTTTGGCTCACCTGTCCATTCTCTCCCATCCTGCCACTTCTCCTTCTGAATGGCTAGGATAGGCAATTAGTTTAAAACCCAGTCTAAACAATAGTTAAGAAAAGGACCAGTGCCTGGCACCTTGTTGGTACTTGAAATATATTTCTTGAATGGAAAAATTACCTCAATGAAAGTTATTTTACTGTTTGTTGTTTCTATGGGGAGTTTTAAAAAGGTGTAACCGTTATTTTACCTGTAGAAAGGAAGACATAAAAGTGTAAGTATTAAATATGAATGGTATGTTATTGGCTGATTTCTCTTGATTGGGTGGTCTAGAAATAGCCAGGGAATGGATCAGTTCATGGCATGTATTGCCTAATATGGCACATTGGGAACTTTCCACTTGGACGGCATCAGGGAACACCTCATTTCCCTGGATTCTGTGACTGTTGCATGCACATAGGACCTTCGGAGTTAAGATCTTGGTTTGAAATAGAGGGCTGCAAGTTCTAATTTGCCAGAGTACCCACAAATTAAGAGTAACGGATTTTATCACTTCTAAAAGGACAGAATTACAAATGTGGTTTTTTGGGGGACCAGAAAGGAAAAATTCAGTAATAAGTGATACCCAGATACTAATAAAAAAGTAATACATCCAGGTAATTGAAGAGAACTTTCCCAATAATGAAATATGTTTGAAATTATGGTAATCAAATGTGAAGCAAAGACTGGTTTCCCCCGGTGCTATATTGGGCAGCAGGGTAGTACAGGATGCTCTCTTTAGGACTACAATTCCAGCATAGGGTCCAAAAAACAAAAATCTGCCCTTGCCTCAGTCTCATTCTTTCAAGACTCATCATTTACAAGGACTAACTCACTTGGTGAAATGGGGGCAACAGTCATGTTCTTCTTCTCTCTTGAGAGGGAAAACAGCAATCTTGGGTTGGTGTGGGAGGAGAAGCTCCACAGAAGAGGTATTGCCGGATCTGAGCCTTGAAGGTACTTGAGAAGCCCTCAGCTAAGTGGGAAGGACCTTGCGTCATGCAGAGCTCTGCCAGGAGTCTGGAATGTCTATTCACGAAGCAGTGATGATTTGCCAGTGTACTCTCGTGGAGCAAGGGCTAAGTTATCAATACATCATGTCTGTAGCACTTGCTCCAAACCTTGAGGTTTCCACAAGCTCCATTAGAATGAAGCTATTAGTTCACCTGCTAAATATAATGACTCAGATTTAGGAGAGCTTACAGAAAAGATGTGCCAAAAATTGGTTTATCTTTTTAAAAAATATATATATTTTTATTGGCATCTTTAAAAATGTTGATGTATACTGAGTATGAGCTATACACGGAAATGTTATCTATACATCTTTAAAAGTCTTATTCGGAAGTAAAGCACATGGAAATGGAGCCCTTTTATATGTTTTAGTTTGCATCTAAAATTTAAAGTTATTCATGCAGTGAATGATTATTGAATACCCAGCTCCATGTTAGGCATTAGGTGGCAGAAAATGGGGTGATTGCTGAAGGCTAGGGCCTGAGGGAGTCCATGCTCTGAGAGAAGACTGAGAAGTATGTTTGGGAAAGTTTCCCATCATATTTAGAGATATATCTAAACTCCTTTGTGTAATCCACAAAGGCCCATTAGATCTGACACTGCCTACCCATCTGACCTACACCCTCCAGCCTTGTTTCCTAGCCCTCTCCCCCTTGCTATATGTGTTTCAGTCATACTTTCCTTCTTGCTTTCTTTTTTGTTAAAAGAGGATGTAATATATAATTTGGAAGTTTAAATAATCATGAAAACAATCATGAAATGATTAAAATTGATTATAATCAAGAAGTGACAAATTAGAAATAACTGTGAAATGACAAATTTTTGGAAAAATGTACATCGCAGAACTGACATGTGTTTAAATCTCAAAAAAGCCTCACAGAAAATATTGTAAAACTTAACGTATTTTTTCCTTCAAGGGCTTAAGCGACAAATCCTATTGCCAGTGGATTCTTTCAAAGTCTTAATGAATAGATCATTTTTGTGGTAACAAATATTTTTTTTAACTTTTATTTTAGGTTCAGCAGTGCATGTGCAGGTTTGTTATATAGGTAGAGTGCATGTCATGGGGTTTGGTATCCAGACTATTTCATCACCCAGGTCATAAGCATGGTGTCCAATTAGTTTTGTGGTCCTCACCCTTCTCACACCCTCAATCCTGACAGAGGCCCCAGTGTCTGTTCCCTTCTTTGTGACCATGTGTACCCAAGGTTTAGCTCCCACTTACAAAGTGAGAACATGCAGTATTTGGTTTTCTGTTTCTGTGTTAGTTCACCTAGGATAATGACCTCAGCCTCCATCTGTGTTGCTATAAAGGACATGAATCTCATTCTTTTTCATGGCTTCACAGTATTCCATGATGTATATGTGCACATTTTCTTTATCCAGTCTACCATTGATGGGTATTTAGGTTGATTTGCTACCATGAATAGTGCTTTGATGAGCATAAACATGCATTTGTCTTTATGGTAGAATGATTTATATTCCTTTGGGTATATGCCCAATAATGAGATTGCTGGGTTGAATGATAGTTCTGTTTTAAGTTCTTTGAGAAATTGCCAAATTGCTTTCCACAATGGCTGAACTAACTTATGTTCCCACCAGCATTGTATAAGTGTTCCCTTTTCTCCACAACCTTACCAGCATGTTAATTTTTTTTTAATTTTTAATAGCCATTCTGACTGGTGCGAGATGATATCTCATTGTGGTTTTGATGTGCATTTTTCTAATGGTTAGTGATGTTGAGCATTTTTTCATATGCTTGTTGGTGTGTGTATGTCTTCTTTCGAAAAGTGTCTGTTTGTGTCCTTTCACCACTTTTTAATGGGGTCGTTTGTCTTTTACTTATGACGTTGTTGAAGTTCATTATAGATTCTGTATATTAGACCTTTGTCAGATACATGGTTTGCAAATATTTTCTCCCGTTCTGTAGATTGTCTGTTTACTCTGTTGATAGTTTCCTTTGCTGTGCGGAAACTCTTTAGTTTAATTAGGTCCCATTTGTCAATTTTTGTTTTCATTGCAATTGCTTTTGGCATTCTTTGTCATGAAACCTTTGCCAGGACCTATGTCCAGGATGGTATTTCCTAGGTTATTTTCCAGATGGTTGTAGGTGTGCAGCTTTATCTCTGGGCTCTCTATTCTGTTCCATTGGTTTCCATGTCTGTTTTGTACCAGTACCATGCTGTTTTAGTTACTATAGCCTTGTAAAGTAGTTTGAAGTCAAGTAATGTGATGTCTCTAGCTTTGCACTTTTTAAGATTGCTTTGGCTATTCGGGGTCTTTTTTCATTCCATATGAATTTAAAAATAACTCTTTGTAATTATTTGAAGAATGTCATTGGTAGTTTGATTGGAATAGCATTGAATCTGTAAATTGCTTTGGGCAATATGGCCATTTTAACAATATTGTTTCTATTCATGAACGTAGAATGTTTTTCCATTTGTTTGTATCATCTCTGATTTCTTTAAGCAATGTTTTATAATTCTCATTTTAGAAATCTTTCACCTTCCTAGTTAGCTGTATTCCTAGGTATTTTATTTTTTTTGTGACTGTCGTGATTGCGATTGTGTTCTTGGTTTGGCCCTCAGCTTGGGTATTGTTGATATATAGAAATGCCACTGATTTGTGTACATTGATTTTGTATCCTAAGACTTTGCTAAAGTTATTTATCAGATCTAGGAGCTTTTGGGCTTTCTTGCTTTCTATGAAAAAGACAGACCCATTCCCAATACTTCATATACTTGCTAGGAGCCCTTTTCTTCCAAATCTTTACATGGATGCCTTCTTCTCATCAATTAACTATGCTCAAATAGCCTATCCTAAATAGCCTGTCTAAAATGTTACCCTTTTCATCACTCTGTGATCTCTTTCCCAGATAATTTCCTTTATAGCTCAGCATTATATCTGAAATTTTCTTGTTTTTACTCATTATTTTCTGTCTCCTCTGCTAGAAAGTTGGCTTCATGAAGATATGGATGTTGTGTTCACCACAGCATTTGAAGTACCTGACACAGTGCCTGGCCTGTTTAGTAGGGGGATCAATAAGTATTTGTTTAATTAATAAAAGAGGAAAATGGGCATTCAGACATTAACAGTTCAGTAGGGTGTTTGCTGGAATGGAAGCAAATAGGGAACATGAAAGCTAAGTTTACTAAGGGAAGCAGGTAGGGTATTAGAGAAGTCTCCCCACAGAGGAACTAAAAACCTAGATAATGAGTTGCAGTTTGGCAGATGGGAGGATGGGGATGGAGAACTGCAGAAACAGTGTATGTGAGGAAGACCTGTTGGGAGCACCAGCGACCAGTAGTGTTCAGGGAAAAACCCTTACCAGCTAGATGTATGGGGAGGACTCATGTGTGGTGGAGGGAGCTGAAACTGGACAGGTCAACAGGAATCATTGCCATGAAGGGTTCCTATGCCTAAAAAGGGGTTTAGATTTTACTAGACCCCTTTTTTGAGGAATTCTGAGCCTTTTCACAACCAGGATGCCAGAAAGAATATTCTGAATGTCCTGTCTGCTTTCTCACTTCCTTTGACTCTTCAGCCTATTGTAATTGGACTTGCACCCAAATCACTCCGTTAAAACTGTTAGTTAAGGAGCAGTCCTGTTGCTAAATGCTTTTCGGCCATCATGTCACACAGTGAAAGGGCAACAGCTTTGGCCCTGCTGACTCCTTTCTTTCCTGAACTGCTCTCTACCTTGATTTCTCTGGTCATACTTCTTTTTCTGGGGCAACTTTTCAGGCTTCTCTTTTGCATTGCCCATCTTTAAGTCTTTAAATATTCTCCAGAGTCCCATTCTTGGTGGTCTCCTATTGTCATTCTATATTCTTGCCCTGGGAAAACTCACATATGTCCTTGCCTTTCATGCCAATGACTCCCAAATCTTGTTATTCATATTTTTTAAGTTCCAGATCTATATATTTACTGTCTGCTAAAAAGCTGTCTTCATTAGGATAGCTCATAGACATCTCAAACTCAATATGTCTAAAAAGTGAATCTATCATCTTTATCCCAACCTAATACTATGCCTAAATTTCCTGTCTAGTAAATACATTATTGCTACCTAGTTGCTGAAACCAGAAACTTGTGCCTTTTTAGATCTTTTTTTCCCTCCCTTATGTGCCATAGATAATCAACTACACATTATTTTAGTTCTACCTTACAGTTTCTCAAATACATCTCCTTTCCCTTCTGCTGTTGGAGTACTTCAGAAAGTCATCATCTCTCATCTGGATTACTGTTTCCTTACCTGTAACACTGACTGCTTCCCCTTCCACCTAATTCTGTGCCGCAAATCTGATTGCGTCATGCTGACCCCCTTTCCCACTGAATGGTGTAAGAACTCAAGCTTGATTTGTCATTGAATCCTTTACCACCCATGTCCCAAGTGTCCCAAGTCTAGCTCTCTAGCTTTAATTCTACTTCCATACTTCTGATAATAACTGCTCCTTTTTCTGAACACCTAAACTGAATGCTTGTACCACCCCTGGGTGCTTACTCACACTACATGCCTTCTGCTGTTCTTTAACTGTTGTGTGTATGTATTTTATGGACCAAATGAGGAGACCTTCTCCAGGGCTTGGACCATATCGTCCAGAAAGGGTAAGACAGTAATTTTTATGGACATAGTGTGCAGTCAATAAATACTTATTGGATTTTCACTAATAAATCTTTCTCTCCTTATATATTATTTATTAATCATGTCAATTTCTCCTTTTAAAATTGTTGTGTCTGAGTTTTACATTTAACTGCATGAAAGCTTCACATTTTTCTAGTAACTTTGTGGTATTGGTTTGCTAATTAATAGGGCTTAACTTTTCATTTTCACCTAGCGAATCTGTTTCTTCATAGGTGAGGAATTCTTGCAATGTGCATGGTGGTAACAGCAGCTATTTTTGGAAATATCAGCAAGAGTGTGCTAAATACTGTCAAATACTCCTAGATTCTTCCATCATTAGAAAGGCTTATAAACGTAAAAGTATCACAGCTTTAATTGGATTGAAGATAGGTTAATTTGATTCTTAGCTTTTCAAATGCAGTCTTTCAAGAAAAAGGATTTTTGGTTCAGTTTAAGACAAGATATTAGGAATTGATGTGTCTTAACGCCTTAGAACATGAAGGATTCTTTTTTTACTGACACAGGCATTGACATGTAGAGAAGAACTCCTGACTCTTCTTCTGTCTCTCCTTCCGCTGGTATGGAAGATACCTGTTCAAGAAGAAAAGGCAGCAGGTATGCTTTTTCCCTTTCTCATATCACTTGTGTCATCAAAATTTCATAGAAAAGTTACTTCTGCCTGAAAGGTTTATTCTGATTCAAATTCAGAACAGCATATGTTATGTGATTTATTATATACTAAACATGAAAAATTCTTTAGGCAACATATTTTTATTTCTTCCAATAATACAAAAACCATGGTGCTTCTTGGGGGATTACTTGAATATACTAATGATTAGAAAATGTATGAAGAAGCAGAACACTTATCAGGAGTAAATCTAGGTATGCAACATAACATCAGAAAACTGGATAGTGAAAAGTTTGAAGTGAAAAGTCTAAAGAAAGAAATTAAAGTTTCTTTGATTATTTTAAAGACTGCTTTCTATTACCAGTATTCTATAAGTGACTTGCAGTATTTGTTTTAGCTTAGTTTTTCTAGTGTTGGCTTTAAAGGATTTTTTTTTTTTTTTTTTTTTTTTTTTGAGACAGTCTTCACTCTGTCACCCAGGTTGGAGTGCTGTGGAATGATCTCGGCTCACTGCAGCCTCAGTGTCCTGAGTTCAAGTGATTTTTGTGCCACAGCCTCCCAAGTAGCTGGGATTACAGGTGTGCACCACTGTGCCAGACTAATTTTTGCATATTTAGTACACACAGGGTTTCACCATATTGTCCAGGCTGGTCTTAAACTTCTGACCTCAAGTAATCCTCCCACCTCAGCCTCCCAAAGTGCTGGGATTACAAGCATGAGCCACCGTGCTCAGACTAAAGGATAAATTTAGTATAATATTTTGTTTCAAGCTTGGATAGAATAATTGTACCTAAGGTCAACAGATATTTTTAATTTATGATTTTGAAGAAATCTTATGTCTTTAAAGAACATGAAACTTTAAATGTTTCATTGGAGAGATTAATAGTTTTCCTCTTGACCCTTTCTTGTGAAATGTGACTTGTGAGATGTTTGAAGATCTCTCAGGTTAAAAAACAAAACTATTGTATTTAATTCCTGTATTTTTAGTGAATTTCATGGAGTTTTTTTTAAGGAGGTATCTAAAGTCTTGTAACATTGTTTTCCTACTTATTTATTGATTCACTAACTCTCTGCTTTTATTTTTTTCTGAGTTTGAAGAATTCACAAATTGTTAATCACTTAACAAATCTGATTAATGCTCTTTGGAGGCAGTTGTCTTCATTGACTGCATCTTTTGCTTGGGTGGAATTTGTCAGACTCCTTTTAATTTTTCCTCTTCCCATCTGGTTTGCTTTCCCTGTGTTGGTGAGAGCAGAGATTTTTTATTTACAGATTTTAATTTATTCACTCTAAATTGCAGCTATTTCTTATATAGCTCTTATTACATACTGCAAAGAGAAAGACTGAGTTAAATACCTTTTTAGTTAAAAGGGAGAATTCATTGATTTGCTCTAAGAAGTAGTTATTGAGTGCTGACCACATGCGAGGCCCTATCTAGGAAATGGGGATGGAATAATGATGTCTGTACCTGGTGCCTAGTTAAGTGCTGAAACACTTGAGAAATAATTTGAATAAAGAACTCTTTTAACCTCAGTTTTGGAGAACATTTGGCATATAGTGTACGATTTTGAAATAATTTTAGAAAATCTTAACGTTCTTAAGTTATATCAGGTCTATGAATACTAATTTTGGGAATATAATACATCCTTATGTCTTAATTAGTGATACTATGGGAGGAGATTTGTAAAATGGTATGAACAGCAGTACTAAAATACCACATAATCTGAAGCATCTCTTACGTTGAAGTTAGAATGTAATGTATAGTTTTAAATCAGATTTACTTTCTTAACTCCGTTCTCTCTTGTTTCTTGTTGTTGCTTTGAAACCGAGTCTCACTTTCTCAACTGGGCTGGAGTGCAGTAGCAAGATCTCATCTTATTGCCACCTCCAGCTCCCAGGTTCAAGCAATTCTTCTGTCTCAGCCTCCCAAGTAGCTGAAATTGCAGGCGTGAGCCACCATATCAGGCTAATTTTTGTATTTTTACTAGAAACAGGGTTTTACCATGTTGGCCAGTCTGGTCTCAAACTCCTGACCTCAGGTGATCCACCAGCCTCGGCCTCCCAAAGTGCTGGGATTACAAGTATGAGCCATCTCACCCAGCCTCTCTTATTGTTTTAAAAGTCAGTTTGTATGCTGGGCAGGTTGGTTCACACCTGTAATCCCAGCATTTTGGGAGGTGGAGGCAGGCAGATCACCTGAGGTTGGGAGTTCAAGACCAGCCTGACAGACAACATGGAGAAACCTTGTCTCTACTAAAAATACAAAATTAGCCAGGCATGGTGGTGCATGCCTGTAATCCCAGCTACTTGGGAGGCTGAGGCAGGAAAATCACTTGAACCCAGGAGGTGGAGGTTGCGGTGAGCAGAGGTTGTGGTGAACCGAGATTGCGCCATTGTGCTCCACCCTGGGCAGCAAGAGCAAAACCTCATCTCAAAAAAAAAAAAAATTAGTTCGTATCCTTTGAAATAATGTCAGCCAGCATTTGGAGTAAGGATAAGTGTGCCTCTCTTTTGTTTTAAAAATCACTTTGTATCCTTTGAACTAATGTCAGCTAGTGTTTGGAGTAAGGATAAGTGTCAGAGGAAGTAACCCAGAGATACACCATAAATGAAGGAAATCAACCCTGCAGCAAAATACATTGGGGATAAACTCCTTAAGTGGGTGATAAATAAGAGGGCTGTCACCTTAAAATTGAGTTTTAAAACATATTGAGGTATTCTAAGTCTTCTTTCTTCATTCCATTAGATTTTAATCTACCGCTGTCAGCTGATATAATCCTGACCAAAGAAAAGAACTCAAGTTCACAAAGATCCACTCAGGAAAAATTACATTTAGAAGGAAGTGCCCTGTCTAGTCAGGTTTCTGCAAAAGTAAATGTTTCTCGAAAAAGCAGACGACAACGTAAAATTACCCATCGCTATTCTATTAGAGATGCAAGAAAGACACAGCTCTCCACCTCAGATTCAGAAGCCAATTCAGATGAAAAAGGCATAGCAGTGAATAAGCATAGAAGGCCCCATCTGCTGCAGCATTTTGTAACATCGTTTCCTAAAGAAGACCACCCTAAAGCTAAACTTGACCACTTAGTGACCAAAGAAGAACATACTCCTCCAGATACTATGGCTTCGGAAAATTCCAGAGAGAGTATTCCAAGACAGGCATCAAGCACTGACATTTTAAGTGAGCCAGCTGCCTTGTCTGTTATCAGTAACATGAACAATTCTCCATTTGATTTATGTCATGTTTTGTTATCTTTATTAGAAAAAGTTTGTAAGTTTGACATTTCCTTGAATCATAATTCTCCTCTAGCAGCCAGTGTAGTGCCCACACTAACTGAATTCCTAGCAGGCTTTGGGGACTGCTGTAGTCTGAGCGACAACTTGGAGAGTCGAGTGGTTTCTGCAGGTTGGACTGAAGAACCAGTGGCTTTGATTCAACGGATGCTGTTTCGAACAGTGTTGCATCTTATGTCAGTAGATGTTAGTACTGCAGAGATGATGCCAGAAAATCTTAGGAAAAATTTAACCGAATTACTTAGGGCGGCTTTAAAAATTAGAACATGCCTAGAAAAGCAGCCTGACCCTTTTGCACCAAGACAAAAGAAAACACTGCAAGAGGTTCAGGAAGATTTTGTGTTTTCAAAGTATCGTCATAGAGCCCTTCTTTTACCTGAGCTTCTGGAAGGAGTTCTTCAGATTCTGATCTGTTGTCTTCAAAGTGCAGCTTCAAATCCTTTCTACTTCAGTCAAGCCATGGAGTTGGTCCAAGAATTCATTCAGCATCATGGATTTAATTTATTTGAAACAGCAGTTCTTCAAATGGAATGGCTGGTTTTAAGAGATGGAGTTCCTCCCGAGGCTTCAGAGCATTTGAAAGCCCTAATAAATGGTGTGATGAAAATAATAAGCACTGTCAAAAAAGTGAAATCAGAGCAACTTCATCATTCAATGTGTACAAGAAAAAGGCACAGACGATGTGAATATTCTCATTTTATGCATCATCACCGAGATCTCTCAGGTCTTCTGGTTTCAGCTTTTAAAAATCAGGTTTCCAAAAACCCATTTGAAGAGACTGCCGATGGAGATGTTTATTATCCTGAGCGCTGCTGTTGCATTGCCGTGTGTGCTCATCAGTGCTTGCGCTTACTACAGCAGGCTTCCTTGAGCAGCACTTGTGTCCAGATCCTATCGGGTGTTCATAACGTTGGAATATGCTGTTGTATGGATCCCAAATCTGTAATCATTCCTTTGCTCCATGCTTTTAAGTTGCCAGCACTGAAAAGTTTTCAGCAGCATATATTGAATATCCTTAACAAACTAATTTTGGATCAGTTAGGAGGAGCAGAGGTATCGCAAAAAATTAAAAAAGCAGCTTGTAATATTTGTACTGTTGACTCTGACCAACTAGCCCAATTGGAAGAGACACTTCAGGGAAACTTATGTGATGCTGAACCCGCCTCAAGTTTATCCAGTCCTTCTTACAGATTTCAAGGGATTCTGCCCAGCAGTGGATCTGAAGATCTGTTATGGAAATGGGATGCTTTGAAGTCTTATCAGAACTTTGTTTTTGAAGAAGACAGGTTACATAGTATACAGATTGCAAATCACATTTGCAGTTTAATCCAGAAAGGCAATATAGTTGTTCAGTGGAAACTATATAATTACATATTTAATCCTGTGCTCCAAAGGGGAGTCGAATTAGCACATCATTGTCAACACCTAAACATTGCTTCAGCCCAAACTCATGTATGTAGCCATCATAATCAGTGCTTGCCTCAAGACGTGCTTCAGATTTATGTAAAAACTCTGCCTATCCTGCTTAAATCCAGGTTTGTATGTGTGTGCGTGGGGGTGGGGTAGATCTTTTTCATTGGATGCTTTCAAATAAGTGATAAAGGGTTATGCATTTGAACTTCTAACACTGATATCTCCAGGGCCTTGGCAGTAGTGTAATCATATTTACTCTTTATTCTCTCCTAGGATTTAATTTCAGTTTGTCAACAAAAAATGTTCTCTTTCCGTATCAGATTTGTTTTAACCATTTGTTTATGTATGTATGTGTTTTTACTGAGCTGGTTATAGAGGATAGAGCCATTGGTTTTAATTTCTTAATGAAAAAGAAGATTTTTAAATATACTGCTGAGAAAAATGTAGATGCAACACAAGATATCCAAGAGCAGGGCAAGTTTAATTACTTTATATTTCCTTGATAGAATATAATTGGCCATTGAAATTATTTAAAAAGATCATATTAGAATATAAGGAAATGATTATGATACCTTATGGCTAAAATATACACGATTAAAAAAGTGTTCACTTATTTACAACTATGTAAAATATGCACATATATAAAATGATAATTGAGGCAGCGGCATTAATGGGATTATTAATTTTTAAATATTATATTTACATTATAACCTTTGTAATATATGCAGAAAAAGTAGAAACTATAGGTAAGCAAAAACAAGAAAATTAAAATTACTTTTAATTCTGTCAGTGAGCTTTCCAGACTTTGTGATTGCCAAATCTGGTACAATTAAAAATAATTTTATAGAGCTTGCTTCTGATAGGTAGACTGGCCTTTCAAATTAATGCATATACCATATTAGAAACTTATACAAATATAACCTATCATTAATATCTTTGTGTGTGGCATTTTTTGGTCCATTTTGGTAAAACTGCATTAAAACTATTATTGGTGTTAAATCATTGCCTTACAGTCACTTAAAAATTTTTCTGACATTTTGGCATTATTTAAATAGAACTGACTGATTGGAAAGTTTTGTAACTCTTTGGCATATTTGTGGATAACCTGAGTCTTTGTGATAAAAGGGCTGAGAATCACCTAGCTGACTTATATTAAAGTTATTACTAGGATTCCAATGATTTAAACACCTGTCTCACCTGAGATAGAGCTGAAAACCTTTTATGATATTTGTACCATTAACTCTGTCCAACTGGCCCAATTAAAAGAGACACTGAAGGGAAATTCATTTGATACTGAACCTTCTGAAGAGTTTGAGCTCTGTAGTGTGGTTCTTTCCCTTCATGAGTTATAATTTAAAATAAACAAAAATTTCTAAATGAACCATTGGGCACAAAAACTAATGAACAAACACATGCTTGCCTGCCCTCAGGGTGTTCACCTAGAATATGGTGGTGGCTGTGATGTTCAGAATTTATATAGAATTTGCCATTTGGAGAAAAATATTCTTCCCTGAATTGTTTCATTTAATGTGAGACAGGTATAATCTTTTCTTTTTAGATACTGCTGGAGTCATAAAAACAAATGTTTAAAGAAGGATATAAGAGTAATTAGAAAGTAACTTGAGGTCCTGATTGTATCTAACTAAAAACTTTAGCCCAATAATTGATGAATAAAATTAGGTAGTGGTTAGTATATCCCACCTGCAATAGCAATATAGTAAATACTATATGTACCTATTTATAAATGATGTTTCTTTATGTAAAACTTTTTACATGCTTTTTTTCCTTTCACAGGGTAATAAGAGATTTGTTTTTGAGTTGTAATGGAGTAAATCAAATAATTGAATTAAATTACTTAAATGGTATTCGAAGTCATTCTCTAAAAGCATTTGAAACTCTGATAATCAGCCTAGGGGAGCAACAGAAAGATGCTTCACTTCCAGGTATTGATGGGATAGACATTGAACAAAAGGAGTTGTCCTCTGTGAATGTAGGTACTTCTTTCCATCACCAGCAAGCTTATTCAGATTCTCCTCAGAGTCTCAGCAAATTTTATGCTGGCCTCAAAGAAGCTTATCCAAAGAGACGGAAGACTGTTAACCAGGATGTTCATATCAACACAATAAACCTATTCCTCTGTGTGGCGTTTTTATGCATAAGTAAAGAAGCAGAGTCTGACAGGGAGTCAGCCAATGATTCAGAAGATACTTCTGGCTATGACAGCACAGCCAGCGAGCCTTTAAGTCATATGCTGCCATGTTTATCTCTCGAGAGCCTTGTCTTGCCTTCTCCTGAACATATGCACCAAGCAGCAGACATTTGGTCTATGTGTCGTTGGATCTACATGTTGAGTTCAGTCTTTCAGAAACAGTTTTATAGGCTTGGTGGTTTCCAAGTATGCCATAAGTTAATATTTATGATAATACAGAAACTGTTCAAAAGTCACAAAGAGGAGCAAGGAAAAAAGGAAGAAGATACAAATGTAAATGAAAACCAGGATTTAAACAGAATTTCTGAACCTGAGATAACTATGCAGGAAGATTTATTATCTTTGACTATAAAAAGTGACCCCATACCATCAGAACTAGGTACTCTAAAAAAGAGTGCTGACAGTTTAGGTAAATTAGAGTTACAGCATATTTCTTCCATAAATGTGGAACAAATTTCAGCTACTGAAGCTGCTCCCAAGGAAGCGAAGATATTTACAGATCAAGAAAGTGAGACCTCACTTCAGAGTATACGACTTTTAGAAGCTCTTCTGGCCATTTGTCTTCACAGCGCCAGAACTAGTCAACAGAAGATGGAATTGGAGTTACCTAATCAGGTAATACTTTGTCCTTAGTCCAACTCTTATGTTATGTTTACACGCACACACACGCACCCCTCTCTCTCTCTCTCTCTCTCTCTCTCTCTCTAACTATCACATGAATAATAATAGATATTGTGCTTCAAAGTTGAAAGATCTAAATCTTTATGTGATGCTGTTGGCTGCCCTGCCCAGATCCCCTTTACCAAACTGATCACCTATTCATCATCTGCTGCATCAGCACCCATCTTCTATTGCCCTTGACTGATGGGAGACACCTCATAGGGAGATGCCTGGGAAGGAGGCTCATAGCTAATGGCTGATAGATGTGGCTCTGAGAAGTGGGGACAATCCCTGTGGTGCACTTCAGGCTCCAGAGCTTCCCAGGAAATGAGGCTGGAACCAGACTTCTCCTAAAATGACATCTTTGTCCATATTATTCCCCTAACCTCTTCTCCTTTCCCTTGCATCCTTACAGGTTTTCTCCTGAGATTATTTCTTAATTAAAAAGGAATCTAGGGACCTGGAATATGACAGACCTCGTCTATCCTTACTAACTGAGCCCTAACTTCAGTCAGCTAACAGGCTCTTCCTACTTCAGTTCTAGCCTCCATGTTGCCTTCTCTCTAAAGAATCCTGAATTTCCACATTTGAAATTCACACACTTTAACACAGTGTAAAAAACTCTTCAGTCTTGCTTTAACTTCCTTGCTTAGCTTCCTTTCCTGCCATTCTTTACCATGCTGCAATGAAAACCAAGTAAGATGAACTAAGTATTTTATCAATAAAAATGTTATTAATTTTAACAGTAGGATGTTTGTATAAGGGCTAGATATTTATTTATATAATCATTTTACTTTCATATCAACTGCAAATAAATGAATTAGCTTTATACTTAGTAAATATTAATATGTTTATTTTTTCACTATTTAGTTTTTAAAATAGTTATTAATATTCTTAGTCTCTTGTTTTACCTTAGAACTTGTCTGTGGAAAATATATTATTTGAAATGAGGGACCATCTTTCCCAGTCAAAGGTGATTGAAACACAATTAGCAAAGCCTTTATTTGATGCCCTGCTTCGAGTTGCCCTCGGGAATTATTCAGCAGATTTTGAACATAATGATGCTATGACTGAGAAGGTATGAATAACACATATGGTTGTGTTCTTTGGGTATGACCAGCAGAGGCGGAAGTGTGGGATGAGACTAGGATGTTGATGAGCATAATTAGAGCATATGGACTAGGACTTGGTCAGATGAGTTCAGTGGATCATATATCCATCACATGGACATATGATGGGATAGACAGTATTTTGTCATTGCCCCGTCTTATACGTAACAAGCAAGCAATATGATATGCTTTTCCTTATCTAATCTGGAAATTTACTGAGAATTACTTCAGTTAAGACAGAAATATATTACTTAATTTGGTACATTTTACATATATCTGATAGTTTATTAAATGCTAATTCAGGGATGGGTGATGATTTACCTATCCTATCTGTCTATTTCTTTGTTGGTGTAGCTAATATTTCCAGAACCCTCTACTCACATTGATTTTAAATCATTCAACATAAAAATGACTAGTACTTACATAGAAAATAGCAATCACAGTGTTCTGGTTGTTTAATATTTTTTCCTAAAACAACTATTTTAATTTTCTTTCCTAAAGTTATGTGGTGCATAATTAGCTCATTTCCCTATCATTTTAAGTTTCTTTTAACTTTGTCATCTGTCCTTTATTTTTTATATAACTTCTCTTTTAACTCCTTGATCTAGTCATATATGATATTGTATAAGTTTTTTAAATAATATTTTATGTTACTATTTGCCAGAACTTAAAAACATGCTGAAATAGCTATTAATACCTTCATCATATTATTGAATTGATTAACTGTAAAACGTTAAAATACCTACTTTATTCTTCCTTTTATTGTTACAAAGATGAAGTATTCTGAGCTTCTTTAAGTGAAAATATGTTTTCTAAAATCAAGGTATTAGTGGAATTTTTATAAGAAATGGAAATTTCTTCCTTTCTTACACAGGAAGTTAATACTGGAACTCTCAACTTCTGAGATGCTTGTTATGAAGACAGTTGCATTCTGAGATCTTTTAATTAATCCCTTTGGAAAAAATGTCATGTCTCCTCTAGTTAGCTAATTTATGAAGCATTTATAAAAATCCTTATGAAAAAATATTTTTCATTAACAAATATGCACAAATAATATATATTATTAGTATTAAATTGTATGAAGTATAATTTCACCACATTGTGCTTTTTAGTCATTTCTTATTGTATAAATAGAATGAAATTTCTTACAGAGATTTATTTTTTACTTTAACTGAAATGACCTATAACTTACTATGTTACAAACACCCTTTTTTGAGGTATTAAGTTGTCTGAGAGGATATGGGAAATTTTGCTGAGTGAATTTCATAATTTATAATGATTCATATTGAATACTAAGTTTTTTTCTTCAAGAAAATATTGAAACTGTCCTTAACATGACTTTTGAGTAGTAAGTATTGTATTACTAAAAACAAGCAAATGTTACAACTTTTACCTTTGAATTACACTGGTTTATAGAGTCATCAGTCTGCAGAAGAATTGTCATCCCAGCCTGGCGATTTTTCAGAAGAAGCTGAGGATTCTCAGTGTTGTAGTTTTAAACTTTTAGTTGAAGAAGAAGGTTATGAAGCAGATAGTGAAAGCAATCCTGAAGATGGTGAAACCCAGGATGATGGTAAAATATTATCGAAGTGCTTGTGATTAGATCTGCAGTCCGGATCATTAAATAGCAAAATGGTTCATAATAATACCACTTTCGAATTTTTGTATTGCCTTACAGTTTAACAAGTGCAATACATTATCATTTTATTAATAAAATGATATTTCATTGTGTGGCATTCACAACAGTCTGGCATTCATATATGCAACAGTGTGATATAGTTTGTTATCACAAACATCGTCTGAGTGCCTCAGGACGTGAGGTGAAGGACAAAGTCCCCAATTTCATATATTCAAGTATGAAAGACAATAAATACTAGAAATAGATAATAAAATAGAGGTAGATAAACTGGGTGATGTCATAATCGTGACTGGGTGGTGAGGGAAGTCCTTTCTGAAGAGGCAATGTTTACATTGAGGACTAAATGAAAACAAGCTAAGCAGACAAACTCTGGCAGGAAGAGCATTCAGGCAGTTTGTTATAAAGAATACATAATACAAGGAATTCAGACACCTGTCTGTGACAGCCAAGCATAGATTTTTTTCTTAGTTTACCACAGCTCAATTTGTCTTTAGGATGGAACTCTATTGCCTATGATTCTTTCCCCCTTTGTCTTTGGATTTTAAATGGGTAAAATGGAAAAGATGGGTTGATTAGAGCCATGAGATTTCTGGGAAGACTCCATCTTTCTATATACTGGCCTTGTGAGTGTCCCCAGTACTGCTAGTCTTTACTGAGTTCACAGTACTGTATCTTCCTCATAGTCACTTTTTCTCTCTTATCTAGTGAATGGGAATATCACGGATATCTTTAAAGGACTTGATGGACCCATGACTGGTGCTTTTTGAAAAACTATTGGTTTATTAATTTTTTGTAATAGTACAGCTTGCTATAGTACAGATTTGACTTTATAATTTTGGATTTCCTTCTTTTTTATGTTTGCTAAGTAGATCTCAATCTAAAGAATTCTGGTCTAGGTAGAAATTTATAAATTTCTTAACTATATCAACATTTTATTAAGAGCACAGGAGTCTTAAAAGATCATAAATGTCAAATTTTCCAAAATGCAATATTCAATGAGATAGGGTCTGTTTCTCACTTATGAAGAAGGCAAAATTGATAATTCACCCAACCAATAGCCAAGCCTACGATTTTCACAAAGATTTGGGTAGCCAAATTGAATTGCTCTGTGATTTAGTTATTTGGGGTGGGAGGTCAGGACGTTTGAATGGGTTTTTTTGTATATTGCTGTGTCAGTGGAATATGTTAAATCTGTATCATATGTTTGTAAAAACTTCTGTTTATTTGTAAAATTTGTAGTTCTATTGAAGATGAAAATTGCTTTTAAGGCAACTTGTCTTCAAAATATCTGTATCATAGTCAAAAGCTGTGTTGTAGGAAAAGATTGGAAAAGGTTTTGTGAGCATCCTCTGAATAGTACTTTTGCCACTAGATCTTCTAAAGGATTAATAATGTTTGAAATATTTCGTGTTTAGGGAATAAAAATAATCTTTTGTTTTTCTCTTTGTAGGGGTGGACTTAAAGTCTGAAACAGAAGGTTTTAGTACATCAAGCAGTCCAAATGACTTACTCGAAAACCTCACTCAAGGGGAAATAATATATCCTGAGATTTGTATGCTGGAATTAAATTTGCTTTCTGCTTGTAAAGCCAAACTTGATGTGCTTGCCCATGTATTTGAGAGTTTTTTGAAAATTATCAGGCAGAAAGAAAAGAATGTTTTTCTACTCATGCAACAGGTAAAAAATTCATTTAGTTATATGTGATCAATATTTATCAGACTTATGCTCCAATAACAGCTCCTTATGTATAACCCAACTTTTCTGAAAATTATTTGAGGTGATTACTTATCTTTTCTGGTACCTCAGGTGTGTTTTTACCTAAAAGTAGAATTCCAAAATCTTCTAATTTCATAGTTTCCTAAAGTAGCATAAAAAAAATCAATGTCCTTTGCTAGCCAGTAGTAAATCCTCATCTATTTCTGAGAATGGGTAATATTTTTAAAAATGCATTTAATTTTAAAATATGCTCATTGTTTTGAAAAATCAGAAAATTTAAAAACAATGTAAAAAGAAAATTCCTACACATAGTATTTTTAGTCACTTTTAAATACTTATATACATACATAGTAGATACCCTCTCATATAATTTATTATGACATTACAGTTGTTTCATGTTTCTGTGAGGTAAGTAATTTAATTTTGTATGTTTTTTTAAATCTTCAGGGAACTGTGAAAAATCTTTTAGGAGGATTCTTGAGTATTTTAACACAGGCTGATTCTGATTTTCAAGGTGAGTTGAAACTGTTGGTTTTAAACTATAGCTCTGAAATTATTTTATGAGAAAAGTTGATAATAATGGCTTCTGGCTGGGTGTGGTGGCTCATGCCTGTAATCTTAGCACTTTGAGAGGCTGAGGTGGTAGGCAGATCACTTGAGCCTAGGAGTTTAAGACCAGCTTGGGCAACATAGAGAGACCCTATCTTTATAAAAATTAGGTGTGGTGAGACATACCTGTAGTCTCAGCTACTCAGGAGGCTGAGGTGGGAGGATTGCTTGGGCCCCGGAGGCCAAGGCTGCAGTGAGCTGTGATCGTGCCACTGCACTCCAGCCTGGGTGACAGAGAAAGACCCTGTCTCAAAAAAAAAAAGCTTTCCACTGGCATAGTGCTCTGTGGTTTCAAAAAAGTGTCTTTTTATGCATCATCTCATTTGTTCCTCAGACCCACACAATGAAATAGACAAGAGTACAAGTATGTTTATAGATAGGAAAATCTTGATTCCAAGGAATTGAGTTGTTTAGGGTCAGGCATAGAAGTGCATTGTGGGGACTATAACCCAGTCTAACGCTATGTTATTGCCATATCTCATATTGATTATCTACTCTGTACTTGGTACTTCCTCAGACATTCAAGAAATTCGTAATGAAAGTATACTAATTTTATAAGATTGCTGATCACAAGAAATCTAAATTGTAGTTGGAGAATTGAGGCTAGCATAGGAACGCGAGACATTAATTTGGATTTGTATCATGTTTTCTCTTGATTAAATTTAGGTTATACATTTTTGGCAGGAATACTCAGAAATGATATTGGGTCCTTCTGAGTGCATCATATCAAAAGGATTTATGATATCCTGATCTTATTACTGGTGATAGTAACTTTGATCCTGTGGTTAAGGAGGTGTTTGCCAAGTTTCTCTATTGTAAAGTTACTATTTTCCCTTTATAATTAAGATCTTCTGGAGAGATAACTTGAGACTGTGTAAATGTACTTTTTCTCATCATTCTTTAATCTACTAATTTTAGTATTATGGAAAAAATATGAAAGTATGATGATTCTTGACAGAAACAGTTAATCCTGTGATATTTGCCAAATAGTGATTTTCTATTTCCATCATTCCTTCTACATTTATTACCTGGGTTTGTACTGTAAGGAAAAGCCTTCTTTTCTTATTCATTTACTTATTTAGTATGTGGATGTGTTTTTATTTATTTTGCTAGGCACTTAGAACCCTTGTGATCTGAATTTGTGTTTCCATCTTAACTCTGAGAAATTATGTTCCATTATTTAATAACAGCTTTACTGGGATATAATTACCATACCATAACATTCACCCATTTAACGTGTATAGTTCAGTGTTTTGTAGTATGTAGTATATTTACAGAGTTATGCAACCATCACCACAATTAATTTTAGAACAATTTCATCACCCCCGAAAGAAACCCTGTACTCTTTAGCAGTTACTGCCTATTGCCCCTTGACCCTTCCCTGCATGGATTTTTCTGTCCCTGGCAATCACTCATCTACTAACTGCCTCTATAGATTTGCTTCTTCTGGATGTTTTCCCATATAAATGGAATATGTGGTCTTCTGTGACTGGTTTCTTTCACATAGCATAATGCTTTCAACCTTCATATTGTAGCATGTTTCAGCACTTTAATTCTCTTTCTAATCATTTTTTAATTTTTTTTTTGTTTGTATGGATTCCTTTTTTCAGTTGTTTTGTGTTGTTGTTTTTTGGAGATAGAGTTTTGCTGTCACCCAGGCTGGAGTGCAGTGGCACGATCTCGGCTCACTGCAACCTCCGTCTCCCAGGTCAAGCTATTCTCCTTCAGTTTTTATTAATAGACTTTATTTTTTAGAACAGCTTTAGATTTACAGAGAAATTGAACAGCTATTATAGAGTCCCCTCATTACACCCCTCCCTGCCAGCTTCTCCTTTTAACATCTAACTTTTTATGATGTGTGTATTATAATTAATGAACTTATATTGATGTGTTATTATTAACTGAAGTCCATAATTCAGATTTCTTACGTTTTTACCTAATGTCTTTTTTCTGTTCAAGGATTCTATCCAGGATAATACTACATAATAGTTAGTTATCATGTCTTCTTGGGCACCTCTTGACTGTAACCGTTTCTCAGACTTTCCTTGTTGTTGATGGCCTTGACAGTTTTGAGGGGTACTGATCAGGTATTTTGAGGACTATCCCTGTAATAGAATTTGTTTGACATTTTTCTCATTGTGCTATCTTATTGTGATTTTGATTTGTATTTTCCTAATGATTAGTGATGTTGAACCTCTTTTCATGTACTTATTGGCCATTTGTATATCTGGTTTGAAGAAATGTCTATTCTTTTCATGTACTTATTGGCCGTTTGTATATCTGGTTTGAAGAAATGTCTATTCAAGTCCTCTGCTTAAGTTTGACTTGGATTGTTTTTTTTTTTTATTGTTGAGATTTAGGAGTTCTCTATATATTCTAAATATTGATTCCTTATCAGAACATGATTTGTTAATATTCCCTCCCATTCTGTAGGTTGTCTTTTTACTCTATTGATAGTATCTTTTGATACACAAAAGTTTTTCATTTTGAAGTCCAGTTTATCTATTTTTTTATTTAGTTGGCAGTACCTTTGGTGTCATATCTAAGAAATCATTGACAAATTAAGTATTATGGAGTTGCTCCCCCTAAGGTTTCTTCTTAGAGGTATATAGTTTTATCTCTTACATATAGGTCCTGAATTAGTTTTGAGTTAAATTTTGTATATGCTGTAGGATAAGGACCCAACTTTATTTATTTTGCACGTGGATATCCAGTTTTCTCAGCACCATTTGTTGAAGAGACTGTCCCTTCCCCATTGAATGGTGTTGGCACCTTTGTCAAAAGTCACGATTACACTAGGAGTATACGCTTTTGGGAGAAAGATCACAGAGGCAAAATGCCATTGTCATTAAATGATATCAAGGGTACATATTGTCAACATGATTTATAATTGTTGATGTTGACCTTGACCACTTGCATTAAGTAGTGTTTATCAGGTTTCTCCACTATAAAGTTACTTTTCCCCTTCCCTGCTTCTTTTCCTTTGTGGCTGAAATAACATTCCATTGTCTGGATATACTACATTTTATTTATCCATTCATTCGTTGATGGACATTTGGGTTGTTCTCCTTTTTTGCTATTATGAATAATGCTGCTATGAACACTCGTGTACAGTTTTTTGTGTGAACATATGTTTTCATTTCTCTTCAGTCATTTCTTTTGAATCATATAGTAACTCTGTGTTTAATCATTTGAGAAACTGACAGACTGTTCTCCAAAATGATTATACCATTTTATATTCTTACCATCAGTGTATAAGGGTTCTAATTTCTTTACATCTTTGCCAACACTTGTTATTATATGCCTTTTTAATTATATCTATCCTAGTAGATATGAAGTGGTATCTCATTGTGGTTTTGATTTGTATTTTCCTAAAGGCTTGTATTATATATACCTTCATGTGTGCCTTGGTCTTTTTGGTACTACTATAACAGAATACCACAGATTGAGTGATTGATAATGAACGGAAATTTATTTTTCTCACAATTCTGGAGACTGAAAGTCTAAGATCAAAGTGCCAGCATCTGGCTAGGGCCTTCTTGCTGCATCCTCACATGGCAAAAGGCAGAAAGGAAGAGAGGCAAAAGGGGCTGAACTCTCCCTTTTATAAGGGCATGAATCCCACCCATGAGGGCAGACTCCTCATGACCCAGTCACCTCCCAGAGATCTTATCTGTTAACACTACGACAATGACAACCAAATTTCAACAGATATTCACACTATAGCAGTGTGCTTATTAGCTATTTGCTAATAGTTTTGGAGGGGAGATCTATCCAAGATGGCCGACCACTAACAGCTCAGGATTGTAGCTCCCAGTGAAAGCTCAGAGAACGAGACGACGCCACATCATTAGACGAATTTTCGTCACTCACCGATTAGCCGACTCCCAGTGGAGGAGCCCCACGGGTCGCCAGCGTGACTCTTGTGGCCGCTGCAGCGGTTTTGCCGGCGTCTCGGCGCAGCAGCTCTTCACGCAGAGCCAACGGGACCGCTTCCCCTACTGACCAGAGTTTGGAGCTCCGGGAAGTCAGAGCCGCTTGTTGCGGACTCAAGAGGGAAGCCAGACCAGAGATTCCCGGGCAGAAGAGCACCATCAGTCTCACCGCTGCTATTTAGGCTGCCACAGTGGGTGGCTCGGATCCCAGCACTGGGAATCAGTAAGTCGGACGTCGACTCAGAAAACTAATTAGAAAGGCAGTTCATCTAAAATGAAGGGAAAAAAACAGCCTAAGAAGGCCGAGTATACTCAAAATCAGAACCCATCAGCAACGGAACAAGCCCTGATGGAAAAGGACTCATCAGCAACCGAACAAGCCCTGATGGAAAAGGACTCATCAGTAATGGAACAGGCCCTGATGGAAAAGGACTGTGTTCCATTATCTGAAGTAGGCTTTAAAAGGTGGATGATAAGAAACTTCTGGGAGTTAAAGGAACTTGTTCTAACCCAATGTAAAGAAGCTAAGAACTTGGAAAAAAGGTTCGATGAAATGTTGAAAAGAATAGACAATATAGAGAGGAATACAAATGAACTTATGGAGTTGAAAAATACAACACGAGAACTGAGTGAAATATGTACAAGCTTAAACAGCCGAATGGATCAAGCAGAAGAAAGGGTATTAGAGGTCGAAGACCAACTTAATGAAACAAAACGACAAGACAAGAATAGAGAAAAAAGGATAAAAAGGAATGAGCAAAGTCTCCAAGAAATATGGGACTATGTGAAAAGACCTAATATACGCTTGATTGGTGTACCTGAATGTGACGGAGAGAATGAAGTCAAGCTGGAAAATACTCTCCAGGACATTATCCAGGAAAATTTTCCTAATTTAGCAAAGCAGGACACTATTCAACCCCAGGCAATACAGAGAACACCACAAAGATATTCCTCAAGAAGACCAACCCCAAGGCACATAATCGTTAGATTCACCAAGATCGAAACGAAGGAGAAAATATTAAGGGCAGCCAGAGAGAAAGATCAAGTTACCCATAAAGGTAAGCCTATTAGGCTTACAGCAGATCTCTCAGCGGAAACCCTACAAGCTAGAAGAGAGTGGGGGCCAATATTCAATATACTTAAAGAACAAAACTTTCAGCCCAGAATTTCATATCCTGCCAATTTAAGCTTTACATTTGAAGGAAAAATAAAATCTTTTAGGAACAAGCAAGTACTCAGAGATTTTATTACCACCAGGCCTGCTTTACAAGAACTTCTAAAAGAAGCATTATACACAGAAAGGAACAACCAGTATGATCCTTTCTAAAAATACACCAAAAAGTAAAGAGCGTTAACATAAAGAAGAATTTTTATCAACAAAAGGACAAAATAGCCAGTTAATATCAAATGGCAGCAACCCTAAAGTTAAATCAACCAAATCTCCCAATCAAAAGATACAGACAAAATCCAACGGTATATCCAAAGATATACATAGACTCAAAATAAAGGGTTGGAAAAAAAAAAGTACCAACCAAATGGAGAGCAAAAATAAATAAATAAAAAGCAGGAGTTGCAATTTTCACATTTGACAAAATAGATTTCAAAGCTATAAGGATACAAGGGTAAAAGGATTAATGTAACAATAAGAGATCTTAACACCCAGATACATAAGACACATAGATTTAGATTCAACGAGACAACAAATTGATAACAATATCCAGGATTTGAACTCAGAGCCAGAACAAATAAACACAATAGAGGTCTCCATTTTAAACACATAAAATATGCATTAACCACTTTAAACACTCAAAATATTGATCGGCCATTATTGAAACCCATTTTAGGAATGAAGTAATATTCCTTTTTCCCTCTTTTTCTTTTTTTCCCCTTCTTTTTCTCTTTTTCCCTAAAAAAAAAAAAAAAAAAATGGGGTTTCACCATGATGGCCAGGCTGATCTTGAACTCCTGACTTCAGGTGACCCACCCACCTCAGCCTCCCAAAGTGCTAGGATTACAGGTGTGAGCCACCTTGCCCAGCCAAGGACGCATAAAAAAAAAAAAAAAAAAAAAAAAGAGAAAGAGCGAGAGAGAGAGAGAAAGAGAGGGAAGGAGGATGAACGAACCTAGCAAGTGCCTGATTAATGGAAAACATATAAATAAAGAGGGAAAATTATTTCCACCCTAGAATTTGATATCTAGCCAACACTATCAATCAAAGGGAAGGTAGAATTTTCAGATGTATACAGTCTCAAAAATTTAACTACCCCACACCCTTTAAAAAGGTAATAAAAGACATACTTCACTAATATGAGAGTGTAAACCATGGCAGAGGAAAATGCAAGACCCACAAAACCAAAAACTAGCATAGGGGAGACAAAGGGAAAAAAAAAGAAAAAAAAATAAATAAATAAATAAATAAAAAATAAAAAGATAGTTTTTGAGGGGACAGATATTTACACCATAGCAGTGTGCTTATTAGCTATTTGCATATTTTCTTTGGATTTCTTCAGAGAAATGTCTATTCAAATCCTTTACCCATTTTATATTGGTGATTTGTGTTTTGATTATTGAATAGTAAGAGTTTTTTATGTATTCTGCATGCAAGTTCCTTTTCAGATATGTGGTTTGCAAATATTTTCTCCCATTCTTTTGTGCTGTCTCTTCACTTTCTTAATGGTTTACTTTGAAGCACATTTTAAAGGATTTTTATGAAATCCTACTTGTCTATTTTGACTTTCTTTGCTTTGCTTTTAGTGTCATATCTTAGAAGGTCTAATACAGAATCATGAAGATTTATTATTTTAAAAAATAATTTTCTTCTCTCCATATTCTCTCCTCCTTTTTTCTTCCATTCTAATTGTAATCTTGAGCCTTGCCAGTTGATCTTGCATGTATTTTATCTTTCCTGTCATACTGACTGTGTCTCTGTTTTTATGCTACATTCTGAGACATCTTTTCAATTCCATCCCAACCTTTTATTTAATTTTTGATTTTGGTAATTTTCATATTTAAGAGCTCTTTTTTTGTTTGATTGTTTTCTGGTTATTTCTTTTTCATATAAGATTATAATATATCCTTGTATATATTTGGTTATAGTAATAAATACCTTAAAGTTTCTTCTGTCCCCAAATTATCTTTTTCCTCTGGGGTCAGTTTGTCTGTTTTTTGTTTTTTAAATATAGTTTTTACTGCTTTAGGTTGCTAATTCCCTAATATTTTATGAACTTTTTAGCCCATTTATATTTAATGAAGCTGGTGGAGATTTCCTCTAATATTGTGAAAGTTAATGTGTTTTCATTTTTGGCCTCTTTCATGGGTGGGTAGGATGTTGAAGAGCTCTGTGTGAATGTGCCAGTGGGTAATTAGGGGCTTCCCAAATACCCTAATGAAGAGAGCTTTAGTTTGGGGGAATGTTAGGGATACTATTACCCTACATGGCAGTTTGCATACATTAGAAAAATGCATCTTCCACATATGGAACTTGGCTAGCATATAGTGTTTTTGAGCTGGGAAAAAAAGGCATCACTTTCTTGATCCAGGCAACACAGCCCAAAGCCAGAATGTATGGCTTGGCGCACAGCATTCAGGCTTTATTTTAGTCTCCACTTTCCCGTTGGTTAGGCAGTTTGTTCAGGCTGCAGACTGTACAGCTACGCTCAGTAGCCATGATGCTAAAAGCCTGTATATGCCTGAGCTTTTGCCTGGTAATCCATTTCGTTTCTTTAGAGAAGAGTTATCAGGTTTGGACCTAAAAGTGAAAACTGAACTATCTGTGCTCTGTACTGAGGACTAGGAGAGAAGTGGATATTCACAGAGAGACCTTTCATTAAGGTCATTTCATTATTTTTAAATCTCTTACTAGATGTGCCCCAACATATTTTTGCTGTTACTGGTTTTTTTTATAATTCTGTACTCTAATGTCATGAGTTTTCAGTAATACACAAAAGCACGTATATATTCATTCCCCCATTTTTAACTGGAACCTGTCAGTTTTGAACTGGAAAAAAAATATCTAAGCACACACACTTCGATCATATTACTTTCCTACTTAAAAACTTTTAATAGATTCATGTTACATGCAGGATAAAGTCCACACTATTTTATAGTCTCATTGCAAGTAGTCTCTCCAGATACATGTATTACTTTGCTACTGTGTCAGCTCATTGCTTCTACAAAATGTGTTGCTTAAATATGGCTTCTATTCTCTAACCTCCCAGTCTTCCAAAACTACCAATCTTTTAAAACTTATCTCAAGGTTTTAAATCAAGATTATTTCTTTCAGGTAAAAGTAGAAATAACATTTACTTTGTAAGGTTTTTCATTTTGGGTGAGGATCAGCTGAAATAAAGCGTGTAAAAATACTTCGAACACTATAATGTGCTCTCCAAATATTAGTTATTATTTTGCTCTAAAGAACTCTATGAATTAGTGTACCACCATTTATGTTTTATGCTAAACCTATGATGGAATAAAGAAAATGTTCAAACCAGTTTGTGATATTTACGTACGTAAATCATCTTTAATATTTCCACTTCTTGTCATCTAATTTTGTACCTAAAGAGTGATAGTTATAATTTAAACATTTTCAAGATGAGAAGATAGCAGACTATGTTATGGTGTAGGGGTATCAGCTTAACAAATATTGTATTTTAAAGAATGTCCTTAGTTTACTTTTAGCTAACCAATCTTTAAGAAAAGTGGGCCGGGTGCGGTAGCTCACTCCTATAATCCTAGCACTTTGGGAGCTCGAGGTGGGTGGATCACCTGAGGTTAGGAGTTCGAGACCAGCGTGGCCAACATGGGAAAACTCTGTCTCTACTAAAAATAGCAAAATTAGCTGGACATGGTGGCACGCACCTGTAGTCTCAGCTACTCAGGAGGCCGAGGCAGGTGAATTGCTTAAACCAGGGAGACGGAGGTTTGCAGTGAGCTGAGATAGCGCCACTGCACTCCAGCCTGGGTGACAGAGCCAGACTCTGTCTCAAAATAATAATAATATTAAAAAAGTATTTTTTGTTTTTTTTTTATGTTGATTTACATTTAGTTATATTGCTATTTCTTCAGCAAATGTTGTGATTGCTATACTAGATTTTTTATAATCCATTCAAAAAGTGACAGTAGCATTCTACCTCTTATGGTGAAATTGCTTATTCTGTTCCTTTAATTGTGCACGAGCTTTAATTTTTTTCCTGTTTCTTTAATTTAGCATGCCAGAGAGCATTGGTGGATCTTCTGGTATCTTTGATGAGTTCAAGAACATGTTCAGACGAGCTAACCCTTCTTTTGAGAATATTTCTGGAGAAATCTCCTTGTACAGTAAATATGCTATAATTTTTACATTTTTCACTGATATTCTTTTACTTATTAATAGAATGTATTTTTTAAAGTATTCAAAAATGTTACTAAGCTCTTTCTTTTGATGCGACAGTTGTTATAGCCAATTTCATACTATTATGTGTGAAGTACTTAATTATTTGCATATATTTTAACCGTTTCACTTCAATTTTGATTAACCAGATATATCACTGGGATTAAATTCCCCTTACCCACCCCATCCCCAATTTTTGTGCTTCAGAAAAGTTGAGTAGTTTTAATTACTGAAGAGAACTTAATAATGAATGGCTAAACCATCTTGGGGATTATCCTTTTAAAAAAATATATTATCCACTGTACTCTTCAATTATTGTCTATACTTCCTCTTCCCGTTGGTGTGACTTAGTGGCTTTTAAACTATTCTTTGCTAGGAAACCTATTTTTAGAATGAAATCTTGAGTAGTAGCATATGCAAATAAAACAGAAAACTTTGAAGCTGCATTGTAGTGGGACTGGATGTTCCAGAGTCCTGCCCGCTTAATCACCCTGCTCCAGTCCCAAGGTTCCTGAGGGAGCTCTGTGGAACATGGGTTAAAAACCACTAATGTAGATCGTTGAAAACTGACTGCTATGTTTGTGGAATGCTTTTTTATTACTTCTTCTGAGTATATTTGTCCTTATCATAATCAACATTAGATATTATTTTAAGCATGAGTAGGACATTTCTTTTTTACTTTTTTCCTTCTCTCTCCTTAATCATTGTTTTTGTCTTTAATTACATGCTGATTTCATTTTCTGTAAATTCTACATTTCAGTTTAACCAAAAACTTGTAACATAAATAGAAGCTTAAAACCTTATTTCAGTTTGCCAAACACAGATGAAAGAAAATTTACTTGATATGGAAAAATCTTGTGAAATAAGTTGGAAAGTAATTGAACACTCAATCTTATGAAGCCAGTCATGCTCTAAAGTCAGAAATCTGGAGAATTGGTAAAGTCTCCAGTTATATCCCTGATTTAAAAATAATTGAGAGAAGAACCACAGTTTACTTAGAAATAATCCTTTTTCTTTGGTAGAAATGATTCCTGATATAATTATTATATTTAATTTAAAATTTAAAACCAAATCACAACTATTAAATCTAAATATGTATCAAAAATCTAGGTACCCCATAAATGTATATACCTCCCATATATCCACAAAAATTAAAAATAAAAAAATTAAAGAAAAAAAATCTAAGGCCAGGTGTGGTGGCTCATGCCTGTAATCCCAGCACTTTGGAAGGTCAAGGCAGGTGTATCACGGGTCAGGAGTTCAAGACCAGCCTGACCAACATGGTGAAACCCTGTCTCTACTAAAAATACAAAAATTAGCCAGGCGTGGTGGCACACACCTGTAATCCCAGCTACTCAGGAGGCCAAGACTAGAGAATCGCTTGAACCCAGGAGGTGGAAGTTGCAGTGAGCTGAGATCCTGCTACCACTGCATACCAGCCTGGATGACAAAGCAAGACTCTGTCTCCAAAACAAACAAACAAAAAGAATGAAGGCTGGGTGCGGTGGCTTATGCCTTTAATCCCAGCACTTTGGGAGGCCAAGGCGGGTAGATCACCTGAGGGCAGGAGTTCGAGACAAGCCTGGATAACATGGTGAAACCTCATCTCTACTAAAAGTACAAAAATTAGCCAGCATGGTGGCAGGCACCTGTAATCCCAGCTACTCAGGAGGCTGAGGCAGGAGAATTGCTTAAACCTGTGAGGCAGATGTTGCAGTGAGCGGAGATTATGCCACTGCATTCCAGCCTGGGTGACAGAGTGAGACTCCATCTCAAAATTAAAAAAAAAAAGAAATCTGTTTCATATTTTGTCTCAGCAACAAAAAAAGAGAAAATTTTAAAGATATTATAGATAGGAAGGTATTTAAATAGGAATGCTCACATGTATGGGTATGTTTATATTTTCATTTATAACCTAAATTTCAAGATTGTTATGTACTTTATTACATGATTAGAAAGTTTGATTTCTTTCTCTTTTTCTCTAGGAAATTCTTCTTCTGGGTATTCTGAAAATTATTGAAAGTGATACTACTATGAGCCCTTCACAGTATCTAACCTTCCCTTTACTGCACACCCCAAATTTAAGCAGTGGTGCTTCATCACAAAAGTATCCTGGGATTTTAAACAGTAAGGCCATGGGTTTATTGAGAAGAGCACGAATTTCACGGAGCAAGAAAGAGGCTGACAGAGAGAGTTTTCCCCAACGGCTGCTTTCGTCTTGGCACATAGCCCCAATCCACCTGCCATTGCTGGGGCAAAACTGCTGGCCACACTTATCAGAAGGTTTCAGTGTTTCACTGTGGTTTAATGTGGAGTGTATCCATGAAGCTGAGAGTACCACAGAAAAAGGAAGGAGGATAAAGAAAAGAAACAAATCATTAATTTTACAAGATAGCAGTTTTGATGGTACAGGTATGATGACAGGATTACTGATTTGTACACAAAGATTTTTCACACTGTAATTTTGCTTGAGTGGTAAGAACGTAGGGCTATTCTTAACACTCTTAACACGTTCTTCACATTAAATGCCTTAGTTAGTGGCAGTAAGTTCTGACTTTCTGTCATATAGCCTTGAATCTCCATTACAGATACTTTAGTCTTTTATAGAGGTCAAGGGGACACCACATATACAACTTTTTCTGGGGTCATCAGCCCATAGAGTTCCTTATGGAACCTCTTTCCTAGTCCTATTCCTGGATTAGGGTGGCTTCTGATATTAGAAAAGGATAAAACCCTACAGCCATTTTTCTCTCTGCTGTTTCCCAGCCCCTGTTAGATGGTTCCCATTTCCTTTTTTCTTTTTTTTTTTTTTTGAGACAGAGTTTCACTCTTTGTTGCCCAGGCTGGAGTGCAATGGCATGATCTTGGCTCACTATAATCTTCACCTCTCAGGTTCAAGCGATTCTCCTGCCTCAGCCTCCCAAGTAGCTGGGATTACAGGCATGTGCCACCATGCCCAGCTAATTTTGTGTTTTTAATAGAGACAGGGTTTTACCATATTGGTCAGGCTGGTTGCGAACTTCTTTCTCTCTTTTATTTCAAGTTCTCCTTCTCATGCCATGTCTCACCTCGTGGCCCTCCTGTACTTCCTGTCACAGAATGTTTAAATGCATCGGCCATTCTCCAATGTTAGAATACATTTCATTCCAGTTCCTTCTTTAACTGGAGAATTGCTCTTATACTAGACCTTGTTTCTCATATGATGAGGGCAGAAAAAAACTGTTCATTGAAAAGCAGTTTATGGTGATGGGAAGTAAAGTAGGTAGGGTGATTCTTAGGACCTATGTAATGAATGAAATGACTGAATGAGCCAGATGTTTAGGGTTTTATAGGTACATGGAGATGCAGGCCTCAATAGCTCTTCATGCCATAAATCTTTCTCACCCAATGGAATCTCTGTTTTTGGACACTATGCCTTCACTAGAATTTTCTGTTGTGGACTGAATTTTGCCACAGACCTGATAGTTCTACATGTGATAATATTTATTATGATGCTATCTAACAAGCATTGAGTGCTTTCTGTATATGTGTCACTTTGCTCAGCTGTTTCTATATACATTTTTAATCTTAACAAGTCGGTAAGTGTTCATACTATCTGTATTTTTAGAGGAAGTTAAGTAGCATGATCAAGTGATATAGCTGGTAAATGATGGAAAGGAATTGAAACACACCTTCTTTTAACTCCAGAGCTTAAACATTGCTACTATACTATAAGCTATTCAAATTGCTTTCTCATGTTTTAATGGAGGTAATCTCAATGTAAACAATCTCTTCTAAAATGAATAAATGTACACGGTGACCTGAGAAAAGTAAATATTGGAAAGTTTTTTTCTTAATTTTTTATTTTAAAGACATATGAGAAAACATATTTTAGAAAGGCGATTTTGTGTAAGTGCTTAAAAATAGTGGACATATATAAACATTTTTGAAGAGAGATAAAGAATATTTTGCTGTGATATCACATCTTTTACCTCTAAACTAACTGGTGCCTTTGAGCAAATTTTTTAACCTCTCAGTGCCTCAGTTCTATCACCCTATATATATTTACCTTGTAAAATGGTTGTGAGCATTAAGTTAAATATTTGTAATATTCCTACTCTGTAATTCTTAAGTACACACTGGTTTTGTCCTACTCTTTTTATTTGTACAAGTTCATATTTGGTATAGAACATTTTTTAAATTTCACATCAGATATGAGTTCTCTATATATCTTGGTCAGTAGCTTCAAAATAATCCCTGACCTTAATTCTTCTTTTTTAAAACTATTGTCATTGCTACAGGGAGTATTTATTAATATTGGTCATGGTTTTATCTGTTGAAAAATAGCAACTAATCTGTATACAGTCTCATAAGCAGTAGTGTTCCTTAAAAGTCTGAGCCTTTGGACATGCATTTTATATTATGGTATAACATATCTTTACATAAAGTCACATGTATTATAATGACAAGCAGATCATCATACATCTTCAGGGTGAGTTTTAAAAGATGAGGAAGAGGAGTCAAGATGAATAACCGAACAGCCCAAACCTATAAGCATTTACCCTAGCTTGCCTTGAAGAAACATTAGAGTTTCAAAATAACTTAGCAATTATATTCAAAGGCCACTAAACAGGGAATATAAATTATGAATATACTTAAACATTGTAGTTTTTCCTTAAAATTTATGATATGAAAATTTTTTTAATCATGCCATTGTGATAATTATAGAATGATTTTTGGTAGTGTGAGTCATTGACAATGACATGTGCTCTCTGGACGAGGGTCAGTGAAGTCATAGTGGCCCAATTCAGTTGAGAAAAGAAGCTTGGTACACATTGTAATAGGTTGTCACATAGCAGTCTGGTTATGCCCAAAATTGTCTTCAGTTATGCATTTTTAAACATTTAATACCTTCAATACTTCTAAAGTACTGAATTACTATTTTTTTTATCCCTCACGCTTTTTTGGAATTAACATCTGTACTTTGGAAATATAGTTGTTTCGAACAGGTCAGGCACAGACATTTTGGATAGATAGCCTTCTACAAATGAACAGACTTGCTTTGTATTCTTCTAAATTCACTTTTCTACTCAATTGTTATGAACCATTTTACTGATCATTCTAACATCTTTTTCTTATAGAGAGCGACAGACCAGAAGGTGCAGAGTACATAAATCCTGGTGAAAGACTCATAGAAGAAGGATGTATTCATATAATTTCACTGGGATCCAAAGCGTTGATGATCCAAGTGTGGGCTGATCCCCACAGTGCCACTTTTATCTTTCGGTATTGATTATCCTCATCCTCCCATGAATAGATAATGTATTTAAATAGTTTATTTAAGAGACATTAATGTGAAATCTGCTAATAAAATTTCATTACAGCAAAACAAATGTCTCATTAAAAAAATACGCTTTCTAACAGTTAATACCACTTTTGTAACAGTGTGATTCTGTCCAAAAATCCGTAAAGTCTAAAACATATTAATTCTCGGCTATGTATGGTGGCTAACACCTGTAATCCCAGAACTTTGGGAGACCAAGCCAAGGCAGATCATCTGAGGTCAGAAGTTCAAGACCAGCCTGGCCAACATAATGAAGCCTCATCTCTACCAAGAAAACCCCACAAAAATTAGTCAGGCGTGGTGGCACATGGCTGTAGTCATGGCTACTTGGGAGGCTGAAGCAAGAGTAGTGCTTGAACCTGGGAGGCAGAGGTTGCAGTGATTCCAGATCGTACGCCACTGCACTCCAGTCTGGATGACAGAGTGAGACTCTGCCTTAAAAATAAAAATAAAAATAAATAAATAAATAAATAAAATACATTAACTCTGTTAGATTTTAGATCAAATACATACTGAAATCTTATTCATCAGATTGTAATGGTCTTAAGATGTTATTAACAGACAGATGTATTCCATGTGCATTATATATTTAATAGCCATTAGCTAATAAGCTTGAGTTCTCCTTGTTATCTTGTCCTTTTATCCTCTCTCCTTTATTAAGTAGTGTAGATACAGGTCTTTTATTTGTATTGAGTAAGTATGAATAGTATGAGACTGTTTGTATAAAACTCAAATCTAAACAAACCAGTACATTATTTAAGAATATATACTTTGTAAACGTTATAAACATTTCTAGGTGCTTTATGTACATTATCTCCTCATTCTTTTAGTAATCCCTAAAAGTAGATTAGACCTCCAATACAGTCTGGTATTTAGACATTTATGTACGATATGTATTAATTTTTCTCTGAACCAAATAATATATTGTAATTTCTAAATGGGCAATGACTATATAAATAGTAATAATGCATATTTTTTTAAAAACTGAATTCTGAAAATTATTGCCTGAATTATCCCTACCAGCCAATGAGCCTAATTTACTAATTACATGAACTAAAGTTCATGAATTGAGGTAATAATAGAATAATTAGATTATGGTATAAAACAAAGACCTACTGACTTTTCAAGCGCTTTAAAAAAATAGAACTGGTTTTTAATCTTACTTAAATGTTTAGAATTATAGTTACTATTCATGTGTTAAATACTGAGGTCAGAATTTTCATGTTTTCAGCCTACGCCTTTTCTCTTTTTCTGTAGTGTGTGCATGGATTCAAATGATGACATGAAAGCTGTTTTACTAGCACAGGTTGAATCACAGGAGAATATTTTCCTCCCAAGCAAATGGCAACATTTAGTACTTACCTACTTACAGCAGCCCCAAGGGAAAAAGAAGATTCACGGGAAAATCTCCATATGGGTCTCTGGACAGAGGTAAAAAGCATTTTGAGAAAATGCATATTAATTTCAGCTACAGAAAATTCTAGGTAATATTTACTATACTTTAACTTAGGAATCTGCCAGAGTTGGACTCTTTTTTTCCTGTTGGTCATTTTCATACAAAATAGACTTCCTGTAGAAGTAACTTGAAAATTAATATTTGAGTTTAGGGAGCATGCAGATAGCTAGACATGTAGACATTTATGTATAATTATATATCAAAGGACAGAATCTATAATTTCATCCCTCAAGCCCATATATTATAAAACTGAATCCATGATAATTATTTAAATTAAGTGGCTAATAAGGCTAATATCTAAATTAAATTGGGCTTTCAAAAGCAATTAAACTGACTAGCCTATGTATCAGGTGACAGATGCAGATAGAGTCCTAGAAATATACCAAGTGAAAGATTCAGGGAGAGTACTGTTGGATTTTTACCACATAGGAGAATTGTGGGCCCAGTCAGCTTTCTTGTTAGATGTTTCTTGTTAGATGTTTCTTCATCTTGTGGAATATATTAATGTAAAATTTTAGCCTGAATGAACTCTGAGGTGTCTTTGATTTGTAAGCATTGGGAAGTATTGTATTGAATGAAGTAGCAGGAAAGAAGATAGAAAATTCGAAACTGTAATGTAGTGTGGGAGAGGACTAAGCTGGTTGAATGAGTTTAAGTTGGATCGTGAGAAATAAAAATGAATAGACATGGTGAAACTACGTAGGCTTTGAATGCAGGCTGAGAAGTCTAGATTTAATCAAAGGGAACATAATGTATTGCATACTTACTATGTCGCAGACCTTTTGCTAGGTGCTTTATGTACATCATCTAATTCTCTCAAAAATCCCTCAACGTAGATTAGACTATGGAAATAACATATACCCTTAACACAGATCAACCTATTTTTATTTATTCATTTGTTCATTCATCACATTTATCGATGTGATGATGCGCTCAAGTGTTTTGAGCACTTGACATATTAATTAGACCTGGGGGACAGTGGTAAAAAAGATAGACACATTCCCTGCCTTCTTGGAATTCACAGTCTGATGAGGAATCAGACAACAAGCAAACATAATTAGATGAATTTTTACAAAAGATGACAAAACTGTGAAGCCCATGCTTTAAAACCCCGAGACAGAAAATGCCAAGTTTCACACTTATGATGGGTGGATCAGGGAAGGCCTATGTAAGAACAGGGTATTAAAGCTGAGACCTGAAGGAGGAGATGGAGTTTGCCCTTTGAAGGTGGGAGGAGGAAGATTCGAGTGGAGGACAGGGAATTGCTGCAAGAGACTGCAGCAATTGATTGCTTATAGCTGTCCAGCCTCAATAATAGAGTGAGACAGGGAGCAGGGGCTTATGGATTGTTTTACAGTCTGTGGTGTCTGCCACAGGCAAGAACAAACTTTGGAAGTAAAATCAAGAGTTCAGTTTTGCTGTATTCATTTTAAAAAAAAAGTAAAAATACACAATTGAAGCCTAATTTCTCTATTCCAAATAGAATACTGTCTGTGATGTTCTCTATCAAGAACATCACTCTGTTTTCATACCTGCCTAAGCCTGAATGGCAGCGAAGCCAATCAGCAAATTTGTTTCCAGAACCTATAGTTAAATCAGAGGGAGCTGGGCCTGGAGATATAAGTCAAGAGGGCCTTTCCCCTCCTAAACACTCTTAATTTCTCGAGCTTTCAGTGTGTGCCAGGCACTGTATTAGGCACTTGATACAGATTACCTAATTTAATCCTCCCAACAATACTATGAAGTAGGTATATTATTATCCCAATTTTACATTTGAGGCAACTGAAACCTGGAGTAACTTGACCAAACTCATGCCACAAGCGAGGGGTAGAGCTGAAAGTTTAACCTAGACTCTGACCCTAGAGAGGGCCCATGCTTAAAACCCCTGTGCTTTACTGCCCCTTCAGCCTTTTTCTGAATCATGTCAACTGACAGGTACAGGAACCATAAACTAATTATTAGATATGTTCAGAATGATAGATTAGATTTTTATTGTAGACAGTGTGAAATTAGTAAGCATGGTCACTTGATTCACACATCACTCTGTTGTTTTACCCAACCATTTACGTCTACATTCCTTTGAGAGAATTGTTTGCCATTTGGCACAAGTTAATTTCATCGGTTAACAGAGCAAGTGACCAATGACACATATTTTATTCTGTTGATTTAAACTTTGTGCTATAATATCTTCATCACCTTATGAGCTATAGAATAACATCTAGGTCAGGCACAATGCTTCATGCCTGTAATCCCAGCACTTTGAGAGTCCAACACAGGAGGATTGCTTGAGCCTGGGAATTCAAGACCAGCCTGGGCAACATGGCAAAACCCTGTCTCTACTAAAAATAAAAAAACAATTAGCTAGGTGTGGTGGTGCATAACTGTAGTCTCAGCTACTTGGGAGGCTGAGGCAGGAGGATCACCTGAGCCCCGTAAGTCAAGGTTACAGTGAGCCATGTTTGCACCTGTGTGCTTCAGCCTGGGCGACACAGTGAGACCCTGTCTCAATTTAAAACAAAAGAATAATTTCCAAAATAATACATTTGAAGAGGCCTTTTAAAATAAGATAATGATACTGAAAATGACTTAATACTTTCTATTAGTTGTTATTAACAGCTTACAAATATGGCAGAGATATATGGCACACAGTAGATACTTAATATTTGTTTAATTCATTTTGCATTTATCCTGCAATAGGTTTTCTTTCACCCTTAAAAACGCTATTTTATTTTTAGTTTTATGTTTTATTTTACTTTAGTTCTGGGATACATGTGCAGCACATGCAGGTTTGTTGCATAGGTATACGTGTACCATGGTGGTTTGCTGCACCTATCAGCCCGTCATCTAGGTTTTAAGCCCACATGCATTAGGTATTTGTCCTAATGTTCTCCCTCCCTTTGCCCCCCACCCCGCACAGGCCCCAGTGTATGATGTTCTCCTCCCTGTGTCCATATGTTCTTGTTGAAAAGCTTTGTTTTTTAAAATGAAAATTTTAAAACTATTTTAAGTCATAATGCCACTAGGTGGCGATAGAGTTTTAGTCACAGCCATTTATTTGGTCAAGGAGAAGTATGTCATTGAAGGTATCTCCCATCTTTCCTTTATTTAAAAAAAAATCATTAAAATAGTTAGGTTTATCTGTTCTGTGTGAAACAGAGAGGCTTAGATAAAACTTTTAAAATAAATATATACAAAGTTGTGTTTCTCATTAAAAGCTGCCCATGTTAGCTTATCCTGTCTTCATCTTACACATTTTGTTGAGATTTTGCCTTTTTAGATTACCCTTATTATCTTAAAATGGAGTTTAAAATATTCCTAACCTAGGGGTAGAGCTCTCTGGTTTCACTAGTTGATGAAGTTCTCCCTGCTTTGTGTGTCTTTCTGTGAGAAGGCCTTGCCTTGCCAGCACTCTGTCTTTTGTAAGCATTCCTGTCACCTTTATCCATGAAGCAAAAGAGACTAATCAAAAGCCGCATAATCACTTAGCATTAAGAAAACAGAAAATGCAAAAAGCAATGGTATTTTAGTAGCCAGACAGAGGAAATTTTGAAGAAGTTATATTCTTTTTGTGATTAGTTGCCAAAGGCCTCATAGATGACATAACATTTTTGAATGTCATGGATTCCAATTTTTGGAATTGTTTGTCAAGATGGGAGACTTCTTGGCAAAATTAAGAGGAGGTGGTTGGTTTGTATCTGTAAACCAGGAAGATGCATATGCAGAAGTCTAATGGCAAACAAAACTTGCAGCAAATGTCTCATTTCCCATGGCCTGTTGTGGGATCATTAGGTATCTCCATTCAACTCCCGTCTTTCTGCAGAACCTTTGACCAAGAGACAAACAGAATTAGCCCTCCTCTCTTTCCCCACTGCCAGTCGATAAGGAGCCAAGAAAATTGTTCAAGAATTTCCCAATTTTAAATATTCATACTTTAAAAATACTTAGTACTAGTACTTCGTAAAGTCACTGCTTTAACTTTGTTTTTAATGTAGGAAGCCTGATGTTACTTTGGATTTTATGCTTCCAAGAAAAACAAGTTTGTCATCTGATAGCAATAAAACATTTTGCATGATTGGCCATTGTTTGTCATCCCAAGAAGAGTTTTTGCAGTTGGCTGGAAAATGGGACCTGGGAAATTTGCTTCTCTTCAATGGTGAGTGAGCCGTGATTGCAACACTGCACTTCAGCCTGGGCGACACAGTGAGATTTTTTTCCTTTGAAATAGTTCTAGTATTTTTTCTCAGTTAACAAGTATTAAACTGAGTAACCTGGCTAAAATATCCATCTCTGTTCCTTTACTTGTGTTTAATAAGTACTGTATTTCTAAGATTCTAAGATACACTTTTAAAATATTTTAACATTTTTGTAATCTAGTTGTGTCTTACAATTGATAATTTAATATAAAAATGTATTTCCTCCACCCTCAAAAAAAAGAAGCCTATATTAAATTAGCGGGATTTTTTAACACTGGATAATGTAGTATCATGACTAGTAAACTTATCTCCGTTGTCTCTTTTATTTATAATTTTATTATATCTTATACAAATATAAAATTTTAGGGAAAATGAAATATATAATTTTTAAAAGCGTGTCCTTAAACCTGACACATAATAGCATTCAGACAGTGTTTATTGACTAAATAGGAAGGAATGAAGATGTTGATTCAAATTTTAGTTAGAAATGGAATTTACCAACATATAGTTTCCATTATTTTTTTTTTTTAAAGTAAATAAAACAGAAAACCTGTTTTCTGGCCCAGGAGCAAATGGAAATTTTATGATTTAATCAAGAACTTAGCAATTAACTTTATACATAATCCATCTTCCATCATAGTTGGCATAGGTTATTTTCTCATTTCACAGATTTGGAAATTGAGGCTTTATCAGTTTTATAAAATATAGTGAACAACTGAAAGAACCTGGCTAAAAATATGACTCCTGGTTTCTTGCTTTTTATGAAAAATTCTGGTTAGAGTGTTTTAAATAACTAACTTTATTTTTCTGTTATTCAGGAGCTAAGGTTGGTTCACAAGAGGCCTTTTATCTGTATGCTTGTGGACCCAACCATACATCCATAATGCCATGTAAGTATGGCAAGCCAGTGAATGACTACTCCAAATATATTAATAAAGAAATTTTGCAATGTGAACAAATCAGAGAACTTTTTATGACCAAGAAAGATGTGGATGTTGGTCTCTTGATTGTAAGTTCTAACTTTCTAAGTTTTAACTTTATAGTAACTATATTTAGGTATATTTATTGAATAGTATAATTATAAATTAGATTTCTAAAGTTTTTCACGTGGTTCCTTACATTCTCTTTTCTTAGAATTATGTTTTTTTCCTGAAAAAAATTGAAATACTTTGACTTCCTTTCAAAACTTGTTTCAGGTTTTATATTTATATCTTTTTGAAATTATATTTCTATAAAAACTTTGTCAGTTTACTTTATATTTACTAATTATTCAGGAAAAATGTTTATGATACAGTGAAAATAACACTTGTTAGTTTGACATACTCCTAAAAAATGTTGCTCATTATATTTTCTTTCCATACTTATAAATAAATAATATCCATTTATAATGTTAGTTTTAGATACATATATTCAGGTTTTAGAAAACTTATTCTTTTTTCTTTTATTTTTTTAAGAGAAAGGGTTTCACTCTGTCACCCAGGCTTGTGTACATTGGTGTGATCATAGCTCACTGCAGCCTTGAACTCCAAGGCTCAAGCGATCCTCCCACACTAGTCTCCCAAGTGGCCGGGTCTACAGGCATGCACCACCACCACACCTGGCTAATTTTAAATTTGTGTAGAGATGGAATCTCACTATGTCGTCCAGATCTTTTGGTCTCAAACTCCTAGCCTCAAAAGATCCTCCCATCTCAGCCTCCCAAATGCTGAGATTATAGGCATGAGCCACCATATCCAGCCTAAAGAACTTAGTCTTTAATATCAGTACAAATAGAAATTTTGCTTTCAAAGTATTGCTAATTCTGCTTCTATGAGACTCTCTATTGCTTTTTAATGTATATATATATATATATATATATATATATATATATATATTCTAATATTTTGTTCTACCAGTATACAGTTTAGGAGCTAGTGGTGAGGATTTTTCATTATAGCAACTAGAAAACTGAGCCTTCATAGTCTTAGAAAATCTGCTAAAATATTTTAGATCTGACCATGAAACTGGGTTCCTCCTCTTGCTTCTTATGAGAAGTACAGATATTCCTGAAAGAGACTACTGTTTTGAAATGTGGTGTTGGTGTTGTTGTCGAGCTGTGGGGAGGGAGATTTGGTTGTTAATAATTATTGGGCAGTAGGGGCCAGGGATGCTAAATGTCCTACAGTACATGAACACCATTTACAACAAAGAATGATCCCATCCTAGATGTCACATGATTAAGAAAACATCCTTTAGGGAAACGGTTCTTCGCACCTGAGTGTGCACAGAATTATCCAGAGGGCTTATAAAAATAGCAGGTTGCTGGGCCAGAGCTTCTGATTCAGTAGGTCTGAAGTGTGACCCTGAAATTTACATTTTTAATAAGTTCCTAGGTGAAGCTGAGGCTGGTAGGGGATAATAACACTTTGAGAACCTCTGCTTTAGGGAAGCTGAGGAGCTCACACAAATGTTTGTTCAAGTAATAACTTTAACTCTCTAGTTTTTGGTTAATCCATCTGTTTTCATAGAAAAATTTCTCTAATCCTTTTATTTTTCCTGAACAGTATATAGGTCATGTAAGTTACAAAACTCAACAAATTATCATGAACAAAAATTCTGAAGGTTTTATATAAAAGCTATTTTTAGAGAGTAAGTAAATTCTTTAAGCCTGATTTAGTAATTTGGGAGTTATAAGTTCATGAAAGAATGGTCAGGCAGAAGTGGTACCCTCAGCTGGGCACAGTGGCTCATATTTGTAATCCCAGCACTTTGGAAGACTGAGACAGGTGGATCTACTAAAAATACAAAAATTAGTTGGATGTGGTGGCTGGTGCCCGTAATCCCAGCTACTTGGGAGGCTGAAGCAGGAGAATTGCTTGAACCTGGGAGACGGAGGTTGCAGTGCACCAAGAACACACCATTGCACTCCAGTCTGGGCGACAAGAGTGAAACTCCATCTCAAACAATAATAATAATAATAATTGGTACCATCATGTCAGGGTGTGGTGTCAGATTTCTGATTGAAACTATTGCAGGTTTGAAATTTTGCTTTTCTAGCATAATCATACACAACAGACAGTATAATTGGTTTAGCTGGTGTGCAAATATGCTGGGTGGTATGTCTGATTGTTCTGGGTCATAAATAAAGCACAGGCCAGGCATGGTGGCTCACACTTAGAACTCCAGCACTTTGAGAGGCCAAGGAGGTCAGAAGTTCAAGACTAGCCAGTTCGAGACCAGCCTGGCCAACATGGTGAAACCCCAGCTCTATTAAAAATATGAAAATTAGCAAGGTGTGGTGGTGTACACCTGTAATCCCAGCTACTCAGGAGGCTGAAGCAGGAGAATTGCTTGAACCTGGGAGGTTGAGGTTGCAGTGAGCTGAAATTGTGTCACTACACTCCAGCCTGGGTGACAGGGCGAGACTCCTTCTCAGGAAAAAAAAAGTCATCGTCATCATCATCATCATCATTAAAGCACAAGGCCCCATCCAGTTCCGAGAGAAGACACTGAATCTATAATTTCTCTGAGCCTGGGCTTGGCAGCTGCTACCACTACACCACCTTAAAGTACATTATGGGCTGGACACCCAGGTTCATGCTTATAATCCCAGCTTTCCAGGAGGCACAGGCAGGAGGATCACTTGAAGCCAGGGGTTTGAGACTAGCCTGGGCAACATAACAAGACCAAGTCTCTACCAAAAAAAAAAAAAAAAAAATTAATTGGGTGTAGTGGCACCTGCCTGTAGTCCTAGCTGCTTGGGAGGATGAGGTGGGAGGATCCCTTGAGCCTAGGAGTTCAAGGCTACAGTGAGCTATGGTCATGCACTGCACTCCAGCCTGGGTGCCTGAGTGAGACCCTGTCTCTAAAAAAAAAGGACATTCTGCATTTAAAATTAACCTTAATTTTAAAAATAGTTTAGAGAATCTTGACAGGGAGCCACACACTGATGCCTTGGAGACATATTTGCAATTCTATTTTATTTTAGTTAGGTGTGCTGACAGTTGACAGTCTAGAATTGTGGTCTACTGGTAAGAAAGATCTAGTTTTAATCTGACTTTAAATGAGTAGTCAGCCCATGAGCAAATGCAGAGCAAAAATTTCAAATAAATTGACCTGACCCAGGGTTCCCGATATTTTTAAGTGCTTAGATCAGTGCCTGGTATGTAATAATACAATTTAATATTAAGTAGTAATAGTATAATTTATTATTTATTCTAAACTGAACAAAGTTGGAATCCTCGACCTTGATGTGATTTATACAACTAATCACTGCTAAATAAATCACTGATCATTTGCTTTGTAGGAAACAGCCTTGCTTCTAATGTTTATCTTTGTTTAGTATAGTAGCTGTTGTTTTTTAAACAAAGAAAAGAATCAGTTGGATGTGTTTTCACTTTGAAATACTTACTTGCTAGCTGATAGCTTACATTCAAACTTTGTGTCATTACTGAATGGAAATATTTGTGTTTTCAGGAAAGTCTTTCAGTTGTTTATACAACTTACTGTCCTGCTCAGTACACTATCTATGAGCCAGTGATTAGACTTAAAGGTCAAATGAAAACTCAACTCTCTCAAAGACCCTTCAGCTCAAAAGAAGTTCAAAGCATCTTATTAGAACCTCATCATCTAAAGAATCTTCAGCCTACTGAATATAAAACTATTCAAGGCATTCTGCATGAAATTGGTGGAATTGGTATATTTGTTTTTCTCTTTGCTAGGGTAAGAATCACTGATTATAGTTCTGTCTAAAGAGAAATGACTTATTATTGATAAAGGATTTCTTTTGGACCATACAAAAAAGCTATACTCAACTATATTAAACTTTTAAGATAAAAAAATTACATATTAAAGATGTTATTAAACTTTCTGCCATAGATGGTTAAGGTTTCTTCTAATTTATGAATATTTTAGAAGTTTTCTAATAACCAAAAATGTAATTAGAACAATTAAATGTTAAATACACAAGATTTTAAACTGCCTTTGGGAAGAAAAGTGTATGCCATAGTAGTAATATTAAATAAGTATACTTTTAGAATTTTTATGGGCCTGGCATGGTGGCTCACGCCTGTAGTCCCAGCACTTTGGGAGGCTGAGGCGGGCAGATCGTAAGGTCAGGAGATCAAGACCATTCTGGCTAACATGGTGAAACCCCATCTCTACTAAAAATATAAAACATTAGCCAGACGTGGTGGCATGCACCTGCAGGCCCAGCTACTTGGGAGGCTGAGGCAGGAGAATTGCTTGAACCCAGGAGGCGGAGGTTGCAGTGAGCCAATATCACGCCACTGCACTCCAGCCTGGGCAACAAGAGCGAGACTCCATCTCAAAATAAAATTTATTAAGCTTTTATTCCTTAAATGTTTCCAATGCATAGGAAAAAACTAAGGGTCAACAAATAAGTTTTTTTAAACTTTAATTTGTTTGGATTTGGAGTTGTTTCAAAAAGGAAAAATATAAAGAGTTTGACTCGGGCTGTAAGTACCATTTTAGAATAAATCATTTAGTTATCTGTCCTGGTGCAGAGTAGGCAGTCAGTAATTATAGACTATTTCAGGGATTGCTGAACCCTATATTAGGGAGTACAAATAGTCTCACTTTGGTAAAAATTGTTTCTACTTCCTCTGGGTCCATATTCCTGTTTAATTAAAGCAGCTTTGATCTTTCTTCATCCTCACAATGCCATCTTCATTTTATCCCTATATATAACTTCTACAACATTACCGTTTTCATTGTCTCCCTATCCAGCTTTCTTTAATGGAAGCGTCTTTGATTAATTTTGCAATAAGAAGCATATCAGCATTTGTTGTTATTCTTATAAATATCTTGTTAGCATTTGATCCACTATAATCTGTCTTTTCTTCTCCACCTCTTCCTTTTTTGTATTTTTTTGCATCTAGTGTCTAGTTGAATAGATTATCTCCTAGTGTTTTAAAATTAAAAGCCCTTTAATTCCTCCCCAATGTTTTGTGATATTTTCTGCTATTGTATAGTTTCAAAATGTGTATCCTTTTTTTCTTCTCTTTCATCAAGGTATTGAATATAATTTTGTTATTGTTACATAGAGATTGGATCTTAGAGGAAATAGTTACATTTTTATCTTCAGATGTTTAATATCTTACCAATAAGGCTTTTAAAGTATGTTTCTAAGTCAAAAACTTAGAAACTTTGTTCAGTATCCTTCATCCTCCCATACAAAAATAAAATTCAGTGTCCTTAAAATCCTTACATGCATAGCCTGCCTTGTGAGCCTGGTCTCTACCAAAAAGGCAAGCTGCAGCTTCCTAGATGTACTATGAACTTTCAGTTTAGGCCTTTACCCTTCCCCTGGCTGTGCCTTGCCCCCAGCCACCCCTTTATCCCTGCTTTCCAGGATTTGGCTCTCTTCCTAGGCCATCTTCTGTCTATGTAGCCTTCCCCTAAACCAAGCAGAGAGGGGTCAGAATGGTTTCTGTGCTCTCCTGGCATACCTGTTGTCTCATACTTCTTTGCCCTTTTGCGTGATAATAAGTGCATGTTTCTTATGTATATAGTAGTTGTCAGAAAGTGTTGGTTGAAGTAAATTGAAGTACAAGGCACAACGTGCTTTTATTTATTTTTTTAATTGCACTTTAAGTTTTGGGGTACATGTGCAGATATTGCAGGATTGTTGCATAGGTACACACCTGCTATGGTGGTTTGCTGTCTCCATCCCTCCTGTTACCTACATCAGGCATTTCTCCCAATGTTATCCCTCCCCAACCTCCCCTCCCCCCACTGTCGGTCCCCTAGCCTCCCAGACTCCAACAGACCCTAGTGTGTGACGTTCCCCTCCCTGTGCCCATGTGTTCTCATTGTTCCACACCCTCCTACGAGTGAGAATATGTGGTGTTTGGTTTTCTGTTCTTGTATCAGTTTGCTGAGAATGATGGTTTCCAGATTCATCCATGTCCCTACAAAGGTCATGAACTTGTCCTTTTTTATGGCTGCATGTTATTCCATGGTGTGTATGTGCCACATTTTCTTTGCCCAGTCTATCATTGATGGGCATTTGGGTTTGTTCCAGGTCTTTGCTATTGTAAACAGTGCCACAGTGAACATATGTGTGCGTGTGTCTTTATAATATAACTATTTATAATCCTTTGGGTATATACCCAGTAATGGGATTGCTGGGTCAAATGGAATTTCTATTTCTAGATCCTTGAGGAATCGACACACTGTCTTCGACAATGGTTGAACTAATTTACACTCCCACCAGCGGTGTAAAAGTGTTCCAGTTTTTCTACATCCTCTCCAGCATCTGTTGTTTCCAGATTTTTTAATGATCGCCATTCTAACTGGCATGGAATGGTATCTCAATGTGGTTTTGATTTGCATTTCTCTAATGACCAGTGACGATGAGCATTTTTTTCATGTTTGTTGGCCTCATAAATGTCTTCTTTTGAAAAATATCTGTTCATACATTTTTTCGCCAGTATGAATGGGTTTGTTTTATTCTTACAAATCTGCTTTAGTTCTCCGTAGATTCTAGATATTAGCCCTTTGTCAGATGGGTAGATTGCAGAAATTTTTCCCATTCTGTTGGTTGCTGGTTCATGCTGATGATTGTTTCTTTTGCTGTGCAGAAACTCAAGTTTAATTAGATCCCATTTGTCTATTTTGGCTTTTGTTGCCATTGCTTTTGATATTTTAGTTATGAAGTCTTTGCCTATGCCTGTGTCCTGAACGTTTTTGCCTAGGTTTTCTTCTAGGGTTTTTATGGTGTTAGGTCTTACGTTTAAGTCTTTAATCCATCTGGAGTTAGTTTTAGTGTAAAGTGTCAGGAAGGGGTCCCGTTTCAGCTTTCTGCACATGGCTAGCCAGTTTTCCCAACGCCATTTATTAAACAGGGAGTCCTTTCCTCGTTGCTTGTTTTTGTCAGGTTTGTCAAAGATCATATGGTTGTAGATGTGTGGTATGACTTCTGAGGTCTCTGTTCTGTTCCATTGTTCTATATCTCTGTTTTGGTATCAGCACCATGCTGTTTTGATTACTGCTGCCTTCTAGTATAGTTTGAAGTCAGGTAGTGTGACGCCTCCAGCTTTGTTCTTTTTGCTTAGAATTGACTTGGCTATGCGGGCTCTCTTTTGGTTCTATATGAAGTTTAAAGTGTTTTTTTTTTTTCCCAGTTCTGTGAAAAAGTCAATGGTAGCTTGATGGGGATAGCATTGAATCTATAAATTACTTTGGGCAGTATGGCCATTTTCACAATATTGATTCTTCCTGACTAGGAGCATAGAATATTTTTCCATCTGTTTGTGTCCTCTCTTATTTCCGTAACAGTGGTTTGTAGTTCTCCCTGAAGAGGTCCTTCACATCCTTTGTTAGTTGTATTCCTAGGTATTTTACTCTCTTCTGTAGTAATTGTGAATGGGAGTTTGCTCTTGGTTTGGCTCCCTGTCTGTTATTGGTGTATAGGAATGCTTGTGATTTCTGCACATTGATTTTGTATCCTGAGACTTTGCTGAAGTTGCTTATCAGCTTAAGAAGATTTTGGGCTGAGACAATGGGGTCTTCTAACTATACAATCATGTCATCTGCAAATAGAGACAATTTGACTTCCTCTTTTCCTAATTGAATACCCTTTATTTCTTTTTCTTGCCTGATTGCTCTGGCTAGAAATTCCAGTACTATATTGAATAGGAGTGGTGAGAGAGGGCATCCTTGTCTCGTGCCAGTTTTCAAAGGAATACTTCCAGTTCTTGCCCGTTCAGTATGATATTGGCTGTGGGTTTGTCATAAATAGCTTTTATTATTTTGAAATACGTTCCATCAATACCTAGTTTATTGAACATGTGCTTTTATAGATACATCTTATCTCTCTGACAGGGCAGTAGACCCCATTGGGAACAAGTATCATGTCCTTTAGTTCTTTTTGTCTCCTTTACCACATAATGTAGAGCCTGTTTATCTACTAATTTATAAAAAACTTAAAGCATTTTGCTGATACTTCAGATTACTAGTTATAAAATGCTACTGACCTCTAAGGTTGTTAATATTATTATATACTACAGTATATATGAGACTATAGAACATGGAATTTATGCCTTACTCTCAGTTTTGTGTATTCACAATCCTTAAATAGGTACAGTATGAGCATTAAAAAATACTTTGTAGAAACTAATGGATTGATGTTATATAATGGAAGATTATACATGTTAAATTTTTACTCTCAGCAAATTAGGAGAAAACTATTATCCAACCTTGTTTTTTTAGGTTGTTGAACTCAGTAGCTGTGAAGAAACTCAAGCATTAGCACTGCAAATTATACTGTCATTAATTAAATACAACCAACAAAGAGTACATGAATTAGAAAATTGTAATGGGCTTTCAATGATTCACCAGGTGTTGATCAAACAAAAATGCATTGTTGGCTTTTACATTTTGAAGGTATGACTTCATAAAATTTATTCTTAAAGTTTCATATACAGTGATGCTCATCTCGTCAATAATAGTTTTGTGTTTCAGTTATTCGAAGAAAATGGAGGAAACTTATTAGTGTATAGTTAATCAAACTAGAGTACTCTTCTAGTTCTCTTCATCATTTAGATAATTACATTTTTCTCTAAAGCATTTTTTAAAGTAAAAAAACTCATTGAATTTTAGATCTTGGTGGATCATAGATGTCTCCCATGCTGTCCCCTCATTCCGTAGATTGGTGAGATCTTTGCTTTAGCTCCCACCTTTATGGCAGAGAACCGAGTTCTCTAGGCCCCTAGAGGCATACCATTCCATTAGGCACTGTTGCTACAGAGTTAGTTTTTAAAGTCATGGAATTTGTGTTCATTTTTATTATGATCCCACAATCATCATATATTTAAATACATTTCTAGATAAAAGCATTTGGTAACACTGTGAAAATATTTCTCTCTGAGACTTCTTGTACTAAGGCAAAAGATGATTGCTCTACCCTTGCCCCAACCCCTGCCTCTTTAAACTGCAAGATCCATGCATTTGTGACATGAATCCCTACTACTTTTTTGAAAGGTTTTAAAGCCTAATAGCAGATTAATTCAATTTAAAACATACAAATTGAATGCTGTTTGTTTTACCCCATGTTTGAACGTGAGTACTCAAAATACTTGTAAGTTTGGGATTTTCTATTTATCTGAATTGTTTTACAAAACAAGTTAAAGATACTTTGTGAAGAGTTAAATTATTTACTAGCTTTACTTTGAATTTAATGATTGCTAAAATTGAAAGCTTAATGTTTCTGTTGAACTTTTTGATTAACCAGTTACTAATGCATCTTATATTAATGCTGATTTTCCATAGACCCTTCTTGAAGGATGCTGTGGTGAAGATGTTATTTATATGAATGAGAATGGAGAGTTTAAGTTAGACGTGGAGTCTAATGCTATAATCCAAGATGTTAAGCTGTTAGAGGAATTATTGCTTGACTGGAAGATATGGAATAAAGCAGAGGCATGTAATATGTACTTTTTTCCCATTTTTTATTGTGGTAAAATACATATAACATGAAATTTACCATCTTAAGCATTTTTATATTTTGGTTCAGTGGCATTAAGTGCATTTACAGTGTTGTGCAGCCATCACCACCATTCATCTCTGTAAATCTTTTTTGTTTTGTAAGACCAAAACTCCGTACCCTTTAAACAATAACTCTTTGTTCCCCCTCTTCCTCCAGCCCCTGGCAACCACCATTCTACTTTTGAGTACTCTAAAGATCTTATATAAGTAGGATCATATAGTATTTGTCTTTTGCGATTAGCTTATTTCACTTAGCATGATGTTTTCAAGGTTCATCTATGTTGTAATATATGTCCAAATTTCCTTTTTAAGAATGAATAATATACCATTCTGTATATTTACATTTTGCTTATCCATTCATCAGTTTAGAGATACTTGGATTGTTTCCACATTTTAGCTACTGTGAATAGAAGCATATACTTGTTTTATTTTGTTTTTGAGATGGAGTTTTACTCTTTCACCCAGGCTGGAGTGCAGTGGCATAATCTCAGCTCACTGCAGCCTCCACCCCCAGGCTCATGCTATACTTGTAGCCTCAGCCTCCCAAGTAGCTGGAACCACAGATGTACACTACTGTGCTTGGCTAAGTTTTTGAATTATTGGTATAGACAGGGTTTCACCAGGTTGCTCAGGCTGGTCTTGAATTCCTGAGCTGAAGTGATCTGCCTGCCTTGGCTTCCCAAAATGCTGGGATTATAGGCATGAGCTACCACTCCCAGCCAGCATATTCTTTTAAATGTTTATCTAATCATTCTTCTGAAATCCGTTAGAAACTAATGGATTGATGTTACGTAATGGAAGATTATACAGGTTAAATTTTTTCAGCGATCCTCCTGCCTTGGCCTCCCAAAGTGCTGGGATTATAGGTGTAAGCCCCTACACCTGGCCAAAAAAAAAAAAAAAACCACACACTTTTAATAAAAATAAGTATGCTAGAGAGTTTTCTATTCTTCCTGTAGAAAATTATATTACAAAATGGTTGCCACATGAAGAGGCAATTAAAGAGTATGCAGCCACAAAACAGAGAAAAGTATTTTGAAAGGCATGTCCAACAGCCAACTATTGCCATGTTTCTGGATTTTGTGGTGTTCCTGGTACTTTTCAGTTTTTTAAACTTTGTAATTTGTTGTGATTCATTTTCTCATTTTGAATAAATATATACTTTCAGATCTAAAAAAAAAGAAAATAGATAAGATAGATTAAAATATAGATTAAATTATAAGATAGTATAATATTTCAGGGAGAAATAGCACATAATTACAGGGATCGCATATGTAAACAAATTGGATCAAAAGCAGTATAAATGTATAATAAAGAATGTGCTTTGCCATGCACGGTGGCTCACGCCTGTAATCCCAGCACGTTGGGAGTTCAAGGCAGGTAGATCACAAGGTCAAGAGTTCAAGACCAAATTTGGCCAAGATAATGAAACCCCGTCTCTACTAAAAACTACAAAAATTAGCTGGGCATGGTGGCTGGTGCCTGTAATCCCAACTACTTGGGAGGCTGAGGGAGGAGAATTGCTTGAACTGGGACGTGGGAGGTGGAGGTTGCAGTGAGCCGAGATCACACCACTGCTCTCCAGCCTGGGCTACAGAGCAAGACTCCATCTCAAAAAAAAAAAAAAATGTGTGCTCAGTTGCAGATTGGAAAATCTAACTTGGACAAAGTTGAACAAAGTTTATTTAGTACTTCAAAAGAGCAGGCAAATTTGGGGTTGTTTGATTTTAAAAGGAACATTTTTAAATTGAATTTGAAAGTGGTAAAACATACATTACTTCTATGGATTTGAAATAAGGTTTTCTCACCTAATTATTTTTAAACTAAGTCCAGTTTTTCTTTTTTTGTTGTTGTTGCTATTTGTTTTCATTGGCACTAGTTTATCTTGGTATTACTTTTCAGATTGGAATCACGTTTTCATACTTCGGCTACCTTGTCTTCCGGTTTTCATGTGGTTTTTTTCTTTTAGAACATCTTGCCTCTCTCTTATAGAGAGGCCCTGAGTAGAAGAGTATGATTAGGTCTATCAGTTTCTTGGTTTATTATTGCCAGATAATGGCAGGAGAAATAGTAGAATCTGCAACACAAGCCAGTTAATTTTGCTCTTTGTTGAAAGCTTTATTGAAAGGACAATTAGGATAATAAAATGAAGGGAAGGTTATCTTTCAGTGTTAGTTAGCAATATAAGATCTCTTTTTTTCTAGTATTGTGGACAAGTTAAAATTGATTCAATATGGGAAAAGCATTTAAGGCACTGTCAAAGGATGCTAGCTACTCTTTGAAGTGCATAGTTTGTAATCATGCAGAGAATTCTATTATTTGGACTTAAAAATAAATTAATCTAAAAATGCAGAATTTTCACATTGTCTATGACTTTTTCATTTGGTATGATTTGTTCTGAAATTATTTGGTTAAATGCTGCATATGCAGATTGGTATTGAAATTTATACATTTTTAACAACAGCCTTTGAACATAAATTATTTAATAATAATGTTGGTAAGGTGTATGCTTCTCTAATTTGAATAATCTCTCTTGATAATTCATCTTTTGAAAATACATATATATCATTTAATGTCATAGAAAGGGTAATGTAGGAAAGCACCTAATACAATATTGCATTCAACAAAGCTATTTAGAAATAGCCTATTGGCAACAAAAAATAATGGGGAATAAATTTTAACATTGACTTTTTGCAGACTAATATAATCTTTGATGCTGAATATATTCACAATGTTAAATTGTTATGTTGTGTGTCTTCCAAAAAGCATGCCTGCATATTTTTCAGTAACTATGTGCTCGTTGGTGTGTGTTTATCTCCTCAGCAAGGTGTTTGGGAAACTTTGCTAGCGGCTCTAGAAGTCCTCATCAGAGCAGATCACCACCAGCAGATGGTTAATATCAAGCAGTTACTGAAAGCTCAAGTGGTTCATCACTTTTTACTGACTTGTCAGGTTTTGCAGGTACTTTTCATGTAACTTTACTTTTGGAGATATTTTCCACAGTTGTTTAATAATACTCTGAACATCAAATTTTTGTGGCACTTTCAATGGGACTTTTTTCTTTTCTTCTTTTTTTTTTCCGTCTTCTCTTCTCTCCAGTCTCTCTTCTTTCAACAAATAATATAGGAGTTTTTCAACTCGTGCCTCTTGAAGCTTGATCGTCACACTGTGTCATAATTCTGACTCATTACAAAAGAACAGTTACTAAATTTCTTAGATGTTTCTTTATGTTAGGATAGAATAATAGTTTTGTAGTGCCTTGAACAGCAAGAATAGTTAATTAATTTTAACTTGTTCCATATTCCTTAAATAAAAATTTATAAGTATGTATTGCTTTAATAAGTATAAACTTGCTAAGAGTCTATTTTATATGATAGAATTAGTATTTTAAAGTGTATCCAAAAATTATGTTAAAAAGTGACACTGATTTTATCAGTTGCATTGTAATGTCTGTGCTGTGGCCCCTTTAATTTTTTTTCTCTGCCTTTATCAATATCATCTAATATACTAACCAAGCAGATAAAAGATATTGATAAATATCTGCTTGGTTGGTGTATTAAACAGTTTTCCAAGTTTAATGTCTGAGGCATCTATTAGAACTTTGTCAAGTTAGATAAAGACAGATATTCCGTGAGATCAGTAATATTTTCTATTTTGAGTGCCTTTGCTTCAGTGGCACTAATGTCTTTTCATTGTAGTTGGGCTAAAATTCAAAATCTGTGACAACGTCTATAAGAAATGTTAATCTGAGGATGCTTACATGATCTGGCTACCATTCTAGCTTCATCTTATGGGACTCGGCCTCCCTAGATTTCTTTCCCTTCCTTAAACAAGTAATACTTTTTTCTGTCTCAGAGTACATGGTATTCTTTTTGCTTTAACAATTAATTGATCTCATTCTTTTCATCTGGCTAACTCCTGCTTATTCTCCATGTGGCAACTTAAGACTTAATTCCTGAGAAATCCCTTCCCTTTCCGTATAAATTAGTCATTTTCCCTTTATACACTTATTCTCACTTTATGTACATACAGTTTTAGTTATTTATGAAATTATGGTTTACTTCCCTCTGTAAGCCTCCTGAAAGCAAGGATGTGGTTTGTTTTTTATCATACTGTAATGTCAGTACTTGACACACCTGAGTATCTGATAAATATTTGTTAAATGAATGAATTTCAAAAGCACAAAAATATTTTATTGCCTTTCTTGGCCCCTGTGGTAAATTAGACTATTGTTGTAGGGAATACAATATGTTGATTGATCTTTCAGGCCCCTTGTTTACTGTTTTATGTATCATTTATACATCAGTTTTCCTCTAAATTTGTTCCTTTGCATATCCATTTTGAAATGTATTGGCCAATTTTCATTAAGTTCATATGACAATGTGATATTCTTATTTAGTTTTTGTATGTCAGAAAAGTGACACATAAACTTGGAGATTTCCATATATATTTTCACTTTTGTCTTATTTACAAAAATGCTAGAAAAATCTTGGTACAATTTTTTTTCTGAAATGTGTAGTTCTCTACCCTTGTTTGTTCAACGAGCCCGCTTATCAAATTAACAGCTATTTATTAAACATAGCTTTATGTCAGGTATTGTGGGAAGTTTATAAAGAAATGAACTTAGCCTTTGCCTTTAAGGGATCTCAGAGTTTTGATGCATTTCAGGAAGATTAATGAATTGGTAGTATATTGGATATAAGGCAGTTACATTAGTTCGTGAGTTCAGTATAAAGAAACTGAGCCCTGGTGATTAAAGTAGAGGCATTTAGGTAGGGAGAAAATATGAGAGAAATTATAAAGATAGAACTCATAGGACTTGATTCTGTTTAAATGGAGCTTCAGGAGGAGTCAAATATAACATTAAATTCCAAGCTGGGAAACCGGAAAGACAATAGTTTTATCAGAAAAAAAAGAAGCAACCTTGCAAGTTCTGTAGTTTATGTAGTCTACATTTGAGATTATAGCAGGACATTCAGCAACAATAAACTGGTGGTAGTGAAGCCACGAGGATGGATAAGCATTCCAAGATAGAGAAATGTAATGAGAGAATCAGAGGGCTGAGGTTTACACCTCAGGAGATACCCATTTTCAGGACGTGAAACAAAAAAAGGGACTATTGAAAGAGATATAGAAAGAGTAATTGAAAAACCAAGAGGAAACTCAGTAAAGTGAAAGCCAGAGGTGGGCAGAAGGGGAAGAACATGTACAGAACGAGGTGATACCTTGAACCAAATGATATAGAAAGTTCAGAGAAAATGTAGACAGATAAAGGGCCATTGACTCAGAAATTCTTAGTAACTTACAAGATTTTAATAGCATGGATAAGGCAAGAGCGAGATTTCAGAGACTTTGAACAGCATGTGTGGTAGATCATTAAAGGCAGTGAGAATTAATGATTATTAAAAAGTCGAGCAGCAAATGCAAAGACAGAAACAGAATGTTCACATAAGGTGAAGTTAAAAGATTAAAAAATAATAACCAGTGACTATTGATAAAGAGTCAATGGAGATGGCAAGATAGAAGTAACCTGGGCTGGACTTAGGAATGAATCACTGATGCCGCAGCCAAGAAAGTTAAGAAGATACATGGAGTATGCTTTAAAAGAAATGCAGACGGTTGTAGCAGAAATAGTTCTGAATTGGAAGTCAGGAGATCTATGTTCCTGTCTTAGCTTGGCCACTTGACAGCTATGAGATCTTGGCAAAGGGGTTTTGTGTTTTATTCTGTAGACTCAATGTTCTCTTTTTAAATCTGAGGTAGTTAAACTAAATTGTTTCAAAATTAACATCTACATTTTAAGTATTCCAATTCAGCAATACACAAGCGTAAATGAAGAAGAGTGGATGTAGAGATATATATTTGGACATAGGAAGAGAGAAGATGAAGAAGTTTGCCTCCTTTACCCTTAGTCTGGAGGCCAGCTGCTATCCACTGGGGAGGTGGAATTGGAAGATATAAACAATTTATTTATATACAGCTTTATTTTTAGTAATTGCTTGGCATTCTGCCAAGTCTCATTATTCCAGACAGTAAATGTTGCAGTAGGAAGAGCTCAGAGGCCTGTGTTTGAGTTACAGTTGTACTCCCTACATATTTTATGTGTGGTTTACACTAGTCAGATAACCACGTTGAGCCTCATATTCTAGATATGAGGGCTAAAACCTGTCATAGAACTGTTGTGAAAAAAGGGCTTCATAAACTGGAGCATATTGTATTATTGTAAGGAGTTTTGTCTATCAGAATTTTCTGTCTTAATCCCATACTACCATTACTAATAGTAGTAGTACTAAAAGAAGAAGAAAAGGTAGTAGTAGCAGTAGTAGTAGTGATTGTAGTTTATCACTAACATTTATATGGGGCTTACCAATATGCAAGGCACTATTCTAAGAGTTTATGTTATTTAGTTCTTAGAACAACCCTAAAAAGTAGCACTAGTATTACTCACATAGACAAAGAAAGTGAAGCATGCAGATGTTAAATAATGTACCTAAGATCACATGGCTGTGAGTAGAGAAGCCAGAATGCAAACCTACGCGGTTTGGCTTTTGAGTCTATGCTTGTGAGAGTTGTAGTATAACTTTGCCTCACTTAATTAAGATAAATGGGCTATAGTTAAGTTGTCCCCCATGTTAATGAATTTTTAATAACAAGATTGCTTGAATTAGGAAATAATTTAATGAGTTATTATGGTAATGGTAAATATGGTCAGACTAGAGTAGTAAACCAACAGAATTCTATCTTAAAAACAATATTGTGCCTAAATGAAGAATCTTAGTTAAGTTGACAATTCTTTAAATCTAAAGAGAGTTTGATTTTTATTTTTTCAGGAACACAAAGAGGGGCAACTCACATCCATGCCCCGAGAGGTTTGTAGATCATTTGTGAAAATTATAGCAGAAGTCCTTGGATCTCCTCCAGATTTGGAATTATTGACAATTATCTTCAATTTCCTTTTAGCAGTTCACCCTCCTACTAATACTTATGTTTGTCACAACCCCACAAACTTCTACTTTTCTTTGCACATAGGTAGGTATAATCATTTTTGTTAGATCATGGCTATTTCCACGTTTGTTTTCTTCTTCCCACTTAATTCACATTTGTTTGATATTTGAATGTCCTCTGTGCTGTTGTAATTACATATTGGGGTTGGGATAGGGCAGAGAGTTATAGAATGAACTAGACATGGCCTCTGTCCTCAAGGAGTCTAAATGCCAAGAGGAGAAAGGAGACATAGACTCAAATAACTACAGTTTAAAAAAAAAAAGTATTTGGTAAGTATTGAAAAGACACAAAAGAACTAAGGAGATTTCAGAGGACAGAGGGTTTCATCCGACCACTGTGGAGAGAATATTTAGTAGGTTACATGATATCTGATGTGGACATTGAAGATTTTGAGTAGAATTTCATAGGCAGAGTAGAGAGTTAGCATTCCAGGTAAAGAAAATGGCTTTAAAGGGAGGAAAAACAGAAAGAGAAAATAAGGACTAATGAGTTTTACCTTTGTATAGAGGATCTGTAAAGGAATAGTGAGAAGAAATGCCATAAATATTGTTTAAAGGTTCCATTTATTTATTTTTACCCTAAAGTCATATTAAATGGGTCTTTGAATGTAAGGCCAGAGAATTTGAACTTGTATTTTAGTTATAGGTCATTGAAAGGATTTTGATTGTTTGTTTTGAGCAAAGGCTATGATGTAAGTAAATTATTGCAGTAGGATTCAGTAATAAGGAACTAGGGGCAGTAAGGCCAGTTATAGTAGTCTATGAGAGACAAGATAACAGAATCCAGGCATAGTAGCAGTGGAATTGGAAAGGAGCAATAAATGGAGAAGTGGGAAGTTTAGGATGGAATGATTCTGGGGATGTTAAGAAAAAAGGATAATGGCTTTGGTCATATAATATGTGTTGTATTTGAGGTGCCCTGCAGTTACTTACAATTTTCTAATAGGCAATTGGAAATGAGGATCACAGCATGAGGAAGAAGGGGTAGGTTATAAGGAGCTGTCTGCATAGAAGTGAGGTTGAAGCTCTGAGAACAGACAAGACCACTGAAGAAAAGTAGAGAGAAAAGGAAGAGAAAGCTAAGGAAAGAACTGCTGGCAGTTTTATTAGTTGGCGGGTAGGACAAGAACAAAGACTCTGTAAAAGAGAAATATGGAATAATCAGTTTTTTAAAGAACTAGGGAAATGCAATGTGGTAAGAAAGAAAGCAAGAATGTACCTACAAGAAAGCTGAGTCAAAATTAACAGTGGAAAACTGGTTATACAATAATCATTTTAAGAAATGTACTAAATGGGGCTGGGTGCAGTGGCTCATGCCTGTAATCTCAGCACTTTGGGAGGCCAACGTGGGCAGATCACCTGAGATCAGGAGTTTGAGACCAGCCTGACCAACATGGAGAAACCCTGTCTCCACTAAGAATACCAAAAAATTAGCCAGGCATGGTGGCACATGCCTGTAATCCCAGCTATTGGGAGGCTGAGGCAGGATAATGGCTTGAACCCAGGAGGGGGAGGTTACAGCGAGATGAGAGAGAACATGCCGTTGCATTCTAGCCAGGGTGACAAAAGCGAGACTTCATCTCCAAAAAAAAAAAAAAGAAATATAGTAAGTGAATAAAATGAGCAGCAGTAAAGCAGTAAAGTCTAGATAGCATGACTGGTAGGCTCAGCACACTTCATGGAAAAAGAGCTGTGGATAAAGATTCTGGGAGTGAGTTAGTTACAAAGATGAGTAAAATATGGTCCCCTTTCTTAAGACACCTGCCACCTAGTTGAGGGAAAGGGAAAGCAGATAAAGAAACAATTATACTGCGCCATGTGGAAAGCACGGTGATAAGGAAGTCAACATTTTTGTCTTGTGGTAACACAGAGCATGTGTTACCTGCCTGTGATGCCTGCCCTGAATCTTAAAGGCTAAGTAGGCATCAAAGAGAAAGGCCTTGCAGGCAAAGGAAACAGCTTGACAGGAAACCAGAAGGTGATGCTGAACTGCAATTTATGAAACAAGGCTGGGAAGGGACCTAGGAAGAAATAGTAGTGATGCTTGTAAGCAAGAAGCTTGGATTTTATCCAAGGTGGTAAGGAGGCATAGAAAGCCGATGGAATGTTTTAAGCAGGAGTCGACATTCAAGAGAGAGGGAATTCTGGTAGCTGTGAGGATTTGAGGGTAATGAGATGTTCCTCAAGGATACCATTTAGAAATCTGTGACAGTAATCCAGTTGAGAGATGATAAACTGCATTGTAGCACTATGGTAGGGAAGAGAAGAGTTGAAGAAAAAAAATAAAGTCATGGTCGAGCGTGGTGGCTCATGCCTGTAATTCCAGCACTTTGAGAGGCCAAGGTGGGTGGATCACTTGAGGCCAGGAGTTCAACTCCAGCTTGGCCCACTTAGCAAAACCTTATCCCTAAAAAAAAAAATTAGCTGAACATATGGTGTATGACTGTAATCCCAGCTACTTTGGAATCTGAGGCATGAGAATTACTTGAAACAGGGAGGTGGAGGTTGCAGCAAGCAAAGATCGCACCACCACACTCCAGCCTGGACGACAGAGTGAGACTCTGTCTGAAAGAAAGAGAAAGTCAGTAGAACCTGGTGACTGATTTGCTGTGGATAAAGGAAAGGTAGTGGTCAAGGGTAGCTGCAGGTTCCCAAATGGGAAATAGGCCCTTCTACCAAACTACCCAAAGACCAAACAGAAGGAGTAAATTTAGGACAGAAAGATGATTCAGATTTAGATTTGTTGCATTTCTGATTCATTTAAGAAACCAGGCAGTCGAATTTATAAGTATGAAGCTCAGAAGTGATTGATTTTTACGAATATTAGACACTGAATGGGATATATAAAAGACAGTCCTTTCCTCAAGGAATGAACAGATGAATGGTCTCCCTTGAGAGATCATAATAGCATATAAAAAGTAAATAGTTAAATGTTAAACCACAGAAATAACTATAAGAAAATAGAAATTAATGTGGCTAGAAATAATAAACAACAAAATCTGTACTAAAAAAATGTGAAGGGGATTCAAGATGGCCAAATAGGAACAGGGCTGGAGTGCAGTTCCCAGTGAGAACACAGAGGGTGAGTGATCACCACATTTCCAAACAAATTTTTACTGCCCACAGACCAGGAGATTCCTGGGCAGAAAAGCGCCACGAGTCTCCAGCACTGCCATTTCAGCCAGCAGAGTGGGTCTCTGCACAAATACTCACACAAATCTGGGCAGCCGTTTCACCTGGCATCTGGAACACCTGGGAGACAGAGTTGCCCATTCAACTTTAAAAAAGGGGGCTGAAACAGGGAGCCAGGTGATCTGGCTCAGCAGGTCCCACCCCCACAAAGACCAGCAATCTGAAATGCTCTGTATTGAGAGTTTCACAGCAAGCACAGCTGGATCCAGGACGGTCCAGCTCTGTGGGGGAAGGGCATCTGCCATTACTGAGGCAGTCCACCACTACCGAGGCAGTCCACCACTTCCGAGGCAGTCCGCCACTACCAAGGCAGTCCACCATTACCAAGGCAGTCTGCCATTACAGAGACAGTCAGCCATTGCTGAGACAGACCACCATTACCGAGGCAGTTCTAACTATACCTCTATAAACAAAACCGCAAGGAAGTTCACACAGCAGCTGGGCAGAGCCCACAGCAGCTGAGCAATGCCACTGCTGGCAGACTGTGACTAGGCTACCTTCTCACTGGGCAGGGCATCTCTGAAAAAAGGCAGCAGTATGTCAGGAACTTATAAATAAAGCCCCACTTTCACGGGACAGAAAAATGGGGGGAAAAGGCAGTTGATTTCTGCTGCAGCAGACTTAAACTTACCTGCCCAGCAGCTCTGAACAGAACAACAGAGCTCATAGCTCAAGCACTTGAGCTCCTATAAGGGACAGAGTGATCCTCAAGCAGCTCCCTGACCCCCATATACCCAAAGAGACACCTCATAAAGAAGAACTCAGGCTGACATATGGCAGGTGTCCTTCTGGGAAAAAGATAACAGAAAAAGAAACTGGCAGCAACCCTTACTGTTCTGCAGCTGCTGCAGGTGATCCCCAACTAAGCAGGATCTGGAGAGGACCTCCAACAGTCCTACAGCAGAGGGGCCTGTTAGAAGGAAAACTGAAAAACAGAGAGAAATAACTTCATCATCAGCAAAAAGGACATCCACTCAGACCCCATCCTAAAGTCACCAACCACAAAGACCACAGGTAGATAAATCCACAAAGATGAGAAGAAACCAGCACAAAAAGGATGAAAACACCCAAAACCAGACCGCCTCTCCTCCTCCAAGGGATCACAACTCCTCATCAGCAAGGGAACAAGGCTGGATGAGAATGAGTCTGATGAATTCACAGAAACAGGCTTCACTAAGTGGGTAATAACACACTTCTCTAAAAGAACGTGTTCTAACCCAAGGCAAAGAAACTAAGAACCTTGAAAAAAGGTTTGATGAAATGCTAATGAGAATAAACAGCTTAGAGAAGAATATAAATGACCTGATGGAGCTGAAAAACACAACATGAGAACTTTGCAAAGCACCCACAAGTTTCAATAGCTGAATTGATCAATCAGAAGAAAGGATATCAGAGATTGAAGATCAACTCGATGAAATAAAATGAGAAGGCAAGATTAGAGAAAAAAGAGTAAAAAGAAATGAATAAAGCCTCCAAGAAATATGGGATTATGTGAAAAGACCTAATCTGCATTTGATAGGTGTACCTGAATGTGACAGAGAGAATGAATCCAAGCTGGCAAACTCTTCAGGATATTATCCAGGAGAACTTCCCCAATCTAGCAAGGCAGGCCAATATTCAAGTCCAGGAAATACAGAGAGCACAACAAAGATATTCCTCAAGAAGAGCAACCCCAAGGCACATAATCGTTAGATTCACTAGGGTTAAAATGAAGGAAAAAATGCTAAAGGCAGCCAGAGAGAAAGATTGGGTTACCCATGAAGGGAAGCCCATCAGACTCAAAGTGGATCTCTCGGCAGAAACCCTACAAGCCAGAAGAGAGTGGGGACCGATATTCAGCATCCTTAAAGAAAAGAACTTTCAACCTAGAATTTCATATCTAGCCAAACTAAGCTTCATAAGCAAAGGAGAAATAAAATCCTTAACAAACAAGCAACTGCTCAGAGATTTCATCACCACCAGGCCTGCCTTACAAGAGCCCCTGAAAGAAGCAGTAAACAGGAAGAAACAACCAGTACCAGCCACTCCAAAAACATACCAAATGGTAAAGAGCATCAACACAATGAACAAACTGCATCAGCTAATGGGCAAAATAACCAGCTAGCATCAAAATGGCAGGATCAGATTCACACATAACAATATTAACGTTACATGTAAATGGGCTAAATGCATGAATCAAAAGACACAGACAGGTTTTGACTTTTTATCCAAATTGCCAATCAGTGTGCTGTATCCAGGAAACCCATCTCATGTGCAAGGATACACATAGGCTTAAAATAAAGGGATGGAGGAAGATGTACCAAGCAAATGGAGAGGAAAAAAAAGTAGAAGTTGCAATCCTAGTCTCTGATAAAATAGATTTTAAACCAACAAAGATCAAAGGGCATTACATAATGGTAAAAGGATCAATGCAAAAAGAAGAGCTAACAATCCTAAATATATATGCATCCAATACAGGAGCCTCCAGATACATAAAACAAGTTCTTAAAACCTACAAAGAGACGTAGACTCCCGCACAATAATAGTGGGAGACTTTAACACTTCACTTTCAATATTAGATCAACAAGACAGAAAATTAACAAGAATATCCAGGACTTAAACTCAGATCTGGACCAAGCAAACCTAATAGACATTTACAGAACTCTCCACCCCAAATCCACAGAATATACATTCTTCTCAGCACCACATCACACCTACTCTAAAATTGACCACATAGTTGGAAGTAAATCACTTCTCAGCAAATGCAAAAGAATGGAAATCATAACAAACAGTCTCTCTGACCACAGTGCAATCAAATTAGAACTCCGGATTAAGAAACTTAACTCAGAACCTCACAACTTCATGGAAACTGAACAACTGGCTCTTGAATGTTGACTGGATAAACAATGAAATGAAGGCAGAAATAAAGATGTTCTTCGAAACCAACAAGAATGAAGACACAACGTACCAGAATCTCTGGGACACATTTAAAGCAGTGTCTAGAGGAAAATTTGTAGTAATAAATGCCCAGATGAGAAGCAAGGAAAGATCTAAAATCAAAACCCTATCATCAAAATTGAAAGAGCTAGAGGAGCAAGATAAAAAAAACCTCAAAGCTAGCAGAACACAAGAAATAACTAAGATCAGAGTAGAACTGAAGAAGATAGAGACACAAAAAACCCTTCAAAAATCAATAAATCCAGGAGCTGGTTTTTTTAAAAGATCAACAAAATCGACCACTAGCCAGATTGATAAAAAAAGAAAAGAGAGAAGAATCAAATAGATGCAATAAAACACGATAAAGGGGATATCACCACCGATTCCACAGAAATACAAATTACCATCAGCGATTACTACAAACAACTCTATGCACAAAAAACAGTAAACATGGAAGAAATGGATAAATTCCTGGACACTTGCACCCTCCCATGCCTAAACCAGGAAGAAGCCGAAACCCTGAATAGACCAATAACAAGGGCTGAAGTTGAGGCAGCAATTAATAGCCTATCAACCAAAAAAAGCCCAGGTCCAAATGGGTTCACAGCTGAATTCGTACAAAGAGGAGCTGGTACCACTCCTTCTGAAACTATTCCAAATAATCCAAAAAGAGGGAATCCTTCCCAAATCATTTTATGAGACCAACATCATCCTGATACCAAAACCCAGCAGAGACTCAACAAGAAAAGAAAACTTCAGGCCAATATCCATGATGAACATAGATGCAAAATCTTCAATAAAATACTGGCAACTGATTACAACAGCACATCAAAAAGCTTATCCATCACGATCAAGTAGGCTTCATCCTGGGATGCAAGGCTGGTTCAACATACGCAAGTCTGTAAAGGTAATTCACCACATAAACGGAACCGAAGACAGAAACCACATGTTTATCTCAATAGATGCAGAGAAGGCCTTTGACAAAATTCAACAGCTCTTTATGCTAAAAAACTCTCAATAAACTTGGTATCAATGGAACATATCTCAAAATAATAAAAGCTATTTATGACAAACCCACAGCCAATATCATACTGAATGGGCAAAAACTAGAAGCATTCCCTTTGAAATCTGACACTAGCAAAGGATGCCCTCTCTTACCACTCCTATTCAACATAGTATTGAAAGTTCTAGCCAGAGCAATCAGGCAAGAAATAAAGGGTATTCAATTAGGAAAAGAGTAAGTCAAATTGTTTCTCTTTGCAGACAAAATGATTGTATAGTTAGAAGACCCCATCATCTCAGCCCAAAAATCTCCTAAACTGATAAGCAACTTCAGCAAAGTCTCAGGATACAAAATCAGTATGCAGAAATCACAAGCATTCCTATACACCAATAACAGACTTAAAGAGAGCCAAATCAAGAATGAACTGCCATTCACAATTGCTGCAAAGGGAATAAAATACCTAGGAATACAACTAACAAAGGATGTAAAGGACCTCTTCAAGAAGAACTACAAACCACTGCTCAAGGAAATAAGAGAGGATACAAACAGATGGAAAAACATTCCATGCTCATGGTTAGAAAGAATCAATATTGTGAAAATGGCCATACTGCCCAAAGTAATTTAGAGATTCAGTGCTATCCCCATCAAGCCATCATTGACCCTCTTCACAGAACTGGGAAAAAGCACCTTAAACTTCATATGGAACCAAAAGAGAGCCCGCATAGCCAAGTCAACTCTAAGCAAAAGCAAAGCTGGAGGCATCACACTATCTAACTTCAAACTATACTACAAGTCTACAGTAATCAAAATAGCATGGTACTGCTACCAAAACAGAGATATAGAACAATGGAACAGAACAGAGGCCTCAGAGGCAACGCCACACATCTACAACCATCTGATCTTTGACAAACCTGACAAAAACAAGCAATGAGGAAAGGATTCCCTGTTTAATAAATGGTGTTGGGAAAACTGGCTAGCCATGTGCAGAAAGCTGAAACTGGACCCCTTCCTGACACCTTACACTAAAATTAACTCCAGATGGATTAAAGACTTAAACATAAGACGTAACACCATAAAAACCCTAGAAGAAAACCTAGGCAAAAAAGTTCAGGACATAGACATTAGCAAGGACTTCATGACTAAAACACCAAAAGCATTGGCAACAAAAGCCAAAATAGACAAATAGACTAATTAAACTCCAGAGCTTCTGCACAGCAAAAGAAACAATCGCTATAGTGAACCAGCAACCAACAGAATGGGAAAAAATTTTTGTAATCTATGCATCTGACAAAGGGCTGACATCCAGAATCTGCAAATAACTAAGACAGATTTACAAGAAACAAAAAAAAAAAAATTCAAAAGTGTGTGAAGGATATGAACAGACACTTTTCAAAAGAAGACATATATGAGGCCAACAAACACATGAAAAAATGCTCATCATCACTGGTCATTAGAGAAATGCAAATCAAAACCACATTGAGATACCATCTCATGCCAGTTAGAATGGTGATCATTGAAAAATCTGGAGACAACATATGCTGGAGAGGATGTGGAGAAATAGGAACACTTTTACACTGTTGGTGGGAGTGTAAATTGGTTCAACCACTGTGGAAGACAGTGTGGTGATTCCTCAAGGACCTAAAAATAGGAATTCCATTTGACCCAGTAGTCCCGTTACTGAGTATATCACACACTGGGGTCTGTTGGGGGGACTAGGGGAGGGACTGCAGGGTGTAGAGAGTTGGGGAGGGATAACATGGGGAGAAATGCCGTATGTAGGTGATGAGGATGGAGGCAGCAATTACATTGCCATGTATGTACCTATGCAACAATCCTGAATGTTCCTCACATGTACCCCAGAACCTAACATGCAATAAAATGTATATTAAAAAATTGTGAAGAATAAGGATGCACCTATCAAGTATGCCTTAGTATAAAATATGCCATCTCTGTTTTTCTCTCAACATCTTTTATTCAAAATTTGAATTTAATGATCTGCTTTTAACACTGTATTTTTATTTTATCCTTTTTTAAAATTTTGCTGTCTCAAAAAAATTTGGATTCTAGATGACAAGATCTTTCAGGAGAAAGTACAGTCAATCATGTACCTGAGGCATTCCAGCAGTGGAGGAAGGTCCCTTATGAGCCCTGGATTTATGGTAATAAGCCCATCTGGTTTTACTGCTTCACCATATGAAGGTAAAAATCACAATAATGAAAGTATAACCTTCTCATTTTTGTTCTGAATATTCTTAGATAATTAAATTGTACATATTTTAGAAGTACATATAGTACAACCTCATTCAATCTAACAAGAGTTACCCAGCACAGGTCCTCAGGAGAATTGAGAAAATGGATGAGGCTCATGCTGTGTTGTTCTGGAATTCTCTGACCTCTCTATCATAGTCATTTGTCTTTGATCGAGCTTCCGACTTATTTTCCCATTTTCTTCAGAAGCTTTTTGTAAACTTGTATTCTCTTCTCTCTACCTAAAACCGTCATTCTAGACAACTTCACTTACCAGATGAATGGCCACTCAATACTCCGCCTTGACCTTTCTCGACTCAGGGTACCTTTTGTCTACTTTGTCTTACTACTCTGCCTGCGTCTGTCTTGGACTTTATCATCATCAAGAATGCTTCAAGCACCTGTGAAACTCCAGTATCCCACTCTGTTCTATCTATTTGATCTATTTTTCAATCACATGCATTACTCTGGATCATTTTCAAATACTGTACATCATGTCTCCATTTTTTCCCCCGGTCTTTTGAACGTTTTTCTGCATCATTAGCCCTCCAGCCATAGAGAGAAACAGAATCCTTTGGGGGAAGTTCTGACATGCTGAAAAAGGGCAAAAGGGATGCATTCATCTTTTCTAATCCACAACCTCCCATCTTTCTGGGGGTGTTTGTTTGTTTGTTTATCATATACTCCACAGTCCCCCTTGTTTCTCTTTCCCTACCCAGTCTAGGTCACATTAGCCAGTAAATTCAGCAGTTATTTGGTTGGAAACTCTCTCAGTTTCCTTGTACCCTTGGTCTATTGGTATTCTTGAACTGAAAAACTCTAACCTGGCCTCAGTCTAACCATCCTCATACTGAAGCAGAGCTTTAAATGCTGCCCTGTAATTTTTATGTATGTTCAGAATCAATTCCTTCTTCTATTTCCATAGTAAGTATATTCAAGTCTTTAAGCCTATAGTGCTTTTCTATCTTCCTGATTTACTCTTAACAGACTCATCACTACTTCATAGAAAAAAAGAATAGGTACAGGTTTTCTAGTTGCAAACTGACCATTCATCTTTCCCTTTCCTGACTACTATCCTCTTCCACACTGGGACATTGCTCTTATTGTCATCCAGCCTAGTGTTGTCTTTAGCTTCAGTCCTAATTATTAAACAGTGCAGGTGAGGTAGTAATAGAGGTAGGTAAGCTAGATGTATGGACATTAGTCTCTAGTTTTGTTTTCCTCCCGAAGTGTTTCACTTATCCTCTAGCACTTTTTATGGCCTTTTATAATAATATGTAAAGGCTATGTTTTCATTATTATTTTTTTTAATAAATAGAGATGGGGTTTTGCCTTGTTGCCCAGGCTGGTCTCAAACTCCTAGGCTCAAGTGATCCACTCACCTCGGCCTCCCAAAGCGCTGGGGTTATACGCTCACACCACCGTGCCTGGCCTTTTTGAATTAGTTTTATTTGGAGTTTTATAGGACATATTTGTTTTTTTAAATCATCTGTGTCACTTTGAAACATTTTCAAATACAATCATACCCCCATTTTTTCCAGATCTTTTGAATAGAATGTTTTGGTGACTTTAGCCTTCTAGGCAAAATCTGGAAATAACTAGAAAAAGTTTCTGAGCTATGGAGCTATTTTATTGCCACAAAGCCTATGCCCTAACAGCAGTTCACTTAATGCCTGTTTGCTCTGTATTTGTGGTCTCAAATTTTAACATGCAAAAGAATCATCTGGAGAGCTTGTTAAAACACTGATTCCTGGGCCCCTCCCTCATACATTCTGTATGGGTAAATCTAGGGTGGTGCCTGAGAATGTGAATTTCCAACAGTCCCACAGGCGGTGTTGATGCCCAGGCTTCCACAGACCACACCTTGAGTGGTGTGCCCTTATATCCCATGCACTACAATGAGAATCATTTTTCTGGTGTCTTTCTACATAGAGTATTAGAAGCAGTAAATTAGAGAGCTGTGACAAGAAGAGAGACTGTTCTCACTAATAGCAGCAAGAAATGACTGCAGAAGGAGGGAGAAAACTATCTAGGGCTGTTTAGGCTGGTAACAACAAGTACTACCATTTTTTGAGTACCGATTATATTTTGGGCTTCATGCTAGGTGCATCACAATTATAATCTCAATCCTTAAAGCAACCTTGCAGAGTAGATATTCTGAACCCTCATTTTACATTTCTAGAAACTGTGGTATGATTAAGTGATTCACCTTGGGCCACCTCACTATCATTTGAATTCAATTATATCTAGTTGCAAAGCCCACACTCTTCCCACTACGTCCTGGTGACTGCTAGCCTGAGGTAAATTGGGTTTCACTTAATTCACTTAATTTCACCACCATAGAACCATTAATCCTAATGACTTTGAATCATTCAGTCAATAGTGTACTTTGTTAAAAAGAAAAAGATGTATTTTGGGAAAATCTTAATTTTAAAAATGGTTAAAATAAAAATAGTTTCGGCATTTAAGAATTTTAAGCATTAAGCCTGGTGTAGGTGTTCATGCCCGTAGTTCCAGCTGCTTAGAGGTTGAGGAGGGAGGATAGCTTGGGCCCAGGAGTTAGAGGCTGCAGTAAGCTGTGATTGTGCCACCGCACTTCAGTGTAAGAGAGCAAGACCCTGTCTCTTAATAAAAAAACAGAGGAATTTTAAGCATTAGTTACTTGTAAAATTAACCTATATGGATTGTAACAGTGCTAAATGGGCTTTTGCTATGGTTGAGATTTATAATGCACTTAATAGATTTTTTTAAGTAGTATTTTTGTATCTACTCTTACCAGGAGAGAATTCCTCCAATGTTATTCCACAACAGATGGCTGCCCATATGCTGCGTTCTAGAAGCCTACCAGCATTCCCTACTTCTTCACTACTAATGCAATCACAAAAACTGACTGGAAGTTTGGGTTATAGTATCGACAGGTTACAAAATATTGCAGATACTTATGTTGCCACCCAATCAGAGAAACCAAATTCTTTGAGGAGTTCCAACACACTGAAAAAAGGCAAAGAGGATGCATTCATCAGTAGCTGTGAGTCTGCAAAAACTGTTTGTGAAATGGAAGCTGCCCTCTCAGCCCAGGTCTCCATCAGTGATGTCCCAAAAGCAATGCAGGGATTTCCAGTGGTCAAAGTAGATGATAAAGAGTTGGGAGCAGAACCCAGAGCAGAAGATGACAGTCCCGGGGATGAGTCCTGCCCACGCCGACCTGATTACCTAAAGGGATTGGCCTCCTTCCAGCGAAGCCACAGCACTATTGCAAGCCTTGGGCTAGCTTTTCCTTCACAGAATGGATCTGCAGCTATTGGCCGTTGGCCAAGTCTTGTTGACGGGAACACTGATGATTGGGAAAACTTTGCCTATTCTCTTGGTTATGAGCCAAATTACAACCGAACTGCAAGTGCTCACAGGTATTTATGTGTTTTTTGTACACTCCTCCCACCTTTATTTTACTATTCTTTAAAGACTCTCTAACCTTCTGGAAATGTCTTCATTATATCACTTCTTACAGTACAACAAACAGAAAAGTGTATTTCTTTGTATACATAATAATAACAAACAGAAAGGTATGTTTTTCCTTATTTTAATACTAGATAATATTCCATATTTAACCAAAATCTAAACCATAAGTAGCATTTAAAGAAAAAAATATCCTGTGGTTTAATTCCTTATGGTTATTAAGGAAAAATTCTTCAGGACAGAAAAATGGTAGGATTTATCTAAAGCTCTGACTCATGAGTATGAGTCTCTCTACTTGGTGCTCAGGTGAAGGTGGGAGTGATTTCTAGATTGGGTCCATACTGGGTAACATCTCACTTGATCTGAGACAAATGATTGCCCCAGAAGGGAAGAGGAACAGTTGTCATGGGGTGGCCACTCCATTCCACCTCAGCTAATTATAATCCAGGTCTTGGTGCTGCATACTGGCAATTCTGCTCTGAATGAAGTCAGAAGAGTTAAAATGGCCTTAGAAAGGAATGCCAGTGTTTCCCATGAGAGGCTCACACCAGACTGCACAGAGTCCTCCACGTTACGACAGACATTGCCTAGATGTTGTATTTCTTCAGCCATTTTCCTTCTGCAACCCCAGTTTGTTCTCTCTCCAAAAACTTAAGGTTCTTCTCTCACCTGGACACAGATGACCTTGCTTGGGTGATGAGACATTCCCTTATCTTTTCTCCTACTTCTGCTATTCTAGACCCATAACTTTATATGGAGTTCAGATGCAGCAGTGCTAGAGAGCATTCCTTTTATGAAAAAATCTCGTTTCACCAGAAGCTTCCAGAAGTTTCACTGGGCTAAACCCAGCAGCATTTGTTAGCATATTTACATGGAGGTTTTATTTTCACCCTTGGTTTTTGAGAGGATATTCTATAAGACTAGATTCTTCCCCTGTACTAATATTTGCCTCTCTTCTCTGTGACTTAACTGGGTTTTTCTGACATGCCCAGACTACTATAAAGCTATTTCTTCCTTGGTGAAAAAAAACATTTCCAATAGCATCTCAAGTAGCAGCGTCCAGTGAAACTTTCTGCAATGATAAACATGTTTTATTCATGCTGTTTAATACAGTCAGCACTAGCCATATATGCCCACTGAGCACTTGAAATGTGGCTGATGCAACTGAGGAACTGAATTTTTAGTTTAACTTTGAGTAAACAGCATACGTGACAGTGACTACTGTATTAAACATCAGAGGTATATGATAGAATAGTGTTAGTAGACTATATACCTAAAATAGTGTTAGTAGACTATATACCTAAAAAAATCAATGATAAAAGGTGATGGTAAATTTGTTAATCACAGTTAAATTAAGAAACATTTCTTAAACATTATGAACATTTGTTTCACCTGTTAAAAAATACTACTTATCACAGTTCCTGAGTTAATTATCATGTACTTTTCTCATCATGTTAGTAAGACTTTTTTGGTCTCTGTTTTAGTGTAACTGAAGATTGTTTGGTACCTATATGCTGTGGATTATATGAACTCTTAAGTGGGGTTCTTCTTATCCTGCCTGATATTATGCTTGAAGATGTGATGGACAAGCTTATTCAAGCAGATACACTTTTGGTCCTCGTTAACCACCCATCACCAGCGATACAACAAGGTGTTATTAAAGTAAGGGCAAAGACTGGATATGTTATTTTAATTCAGAAAAATAAATATGTAATTCAAGATTTTGAATATATACATTAAAGTAGATCTGAATCTTTCCTTTTTATTTTAGAATAATGAACTAATATAGTATATTGCTTCTTACTCATATTTTTTGTTTTTGTTTTTAATTTTTTTGTTTTGATAGCTTTAGGGATAGAGTGGTTTTTGGTTACATGGTCGTATTTTTCCATTATCATGCAGTTTTAAGTCCCTCTCCATATATTGGTTCATATCAATATGTTTTTTAAATCTACCAATAAATCTCCATATCTGAACTAGTAAATCTGTGTTATAAAAATTACAGGGAACACATGGTTCATTGGAAACTTCTTTAATGTGGTATCAAATTTTAGACTTTTACTTCAGGTCTCAGCTTAGAGGACACCTTTCAAAGAGTCCTTCTCTGATTATCCTGTCAAAATCACTTCCCTCTAACCCTACTCATTATTCTATCATAGCATCCTATTTATGTCTTATAATTATCTTTTTAATCTGCATACTTGTTTTTTAAATTTCTCACAAGTATAAGCTTCATGAGGGTAGGCATCTTGTGTAATAGCTACTAAGTATATTGTTGAATGAGTAAATGCTTGATATGAATAGTTTCCATTAGAAAACAACCCAATATTAAAATAGTCTTGTAAAGATTCTCATTTTCTTTAGTTTGGATGTAGGTATTGTTTAATCTCCTGTGGTACAACCTAGTATTGAGCTCCCATTTCATGTATAAGCCCCTGAGCTAGTTGCAATATAGTATATAAAGAGAAATAATGTAAGCCCCTACATTCAAGAAGTTCATAGTCTAGGAGGGAGAGTCTCATACTTAACTAAGTAAAATGTAAGGAATTCTGTGATGAGTGCTGCCATGGCAGTATTGATAAAAATTGAGCATAAAGGAAACAGAAGAATTCACGGGAAAAGTATACTTTGTATTATGCTGTAAACTTAGAAAGTTTTTAGTAAGGGGGTACATAGATGTGTGTCTGGGGGAAAGGAGTCTATCACTACTGTGAGAGATTCATTGAAGGAGAGAGAGAGGTGAAAGTATTAATTTGGTATTATATGTGTTGCATTTAAGATGCTAGGAAGGGTAGAAATTCAGGCCTGCGCTCAGGATAGATAATCTGTCAAGAAGACTAGAAGTCTAGGATAGATATAGATATAGATATATATTTGCAGAGAGAGCATAGTTTACAGATTTTTTTCCCTCAGCATCAGGTACAAATATTCTACTTATACTCACCTAAGGTTAAGAGTCTACCAAGTGTCTATTCACAGCTAAAAATGCCAGTTTCCCTATGAGAGAAGTGTTAAGATCTCCAAGATAGAGTCATCATTAGCATTCTGCAGTAGCTAAAGACAAATTCATTTTTATTTTGCAGTGGTGGTGGCATTTGTTAAAGCTTCCTATGTTCTTCTGTACATATGAACTTAATAATTTACAAATAGAATTGTGATACATTGATTTGTATATATTATATTTTAATACATTATCTAAATTGACTTAATTATCTAAGTTAACTAAATTTTTTCTTTAGCTATTAGATGCATATTTTGCTAGAGCATCTAAGGAGCAAAAAGATAAATTTCTGAAGAATCGTGGATTTTCCTTGCTGGCCAACCAGTTGTATCTTCATCGAGGAACTCAAGAATTGTTAGAATGCTTCATTGAAATGTTCTTTGGTCGACGTGTTGGCTTTGATGAAGAGTAAGTGCATTCTTCCCTCTACTATAACTGTGGATCTTTTGTGTTTTTGTTTTTGTTTTTTTAATTTTTAAGACAGCATCTCACTCTGTCACCCAGCCTGGAGTGCAGAGAGGCACAATCATGGCTCAGCTCATTACAGCCTTAAACTCCTAGATTCAAGGGATCCTCCCACCTCAGCCTCTTAAGTAGCTATGAATACAGGCATGCACCACTACCCCTGGCTAATTTTTTTTTTACTTTTAGTGGAGATGGGTCTTGCTGTTTCTCAGGCTGGTCTCAAACTCCTGACCCCAAGCCATCCTCCTACCTTGGCCTCCCAAAGTGCTGGGATTATAGCTATGGGCCACCACACCCGACAAGATCTTTTGTCTTAAATGTAAACTTAGTGAACTTGTTTTTAACAAAATCTTTTGATCACCATTAGAAAAAATCTGCTAAAAGTTATTTTCCAGGTAAATCAATGTAGTATTTGCCATATGATATTCTTTCTAATATAACTTCATCCTTCATAGTTAATTCACTAGTTAGAAAATAGAAACAAATAAAAGACTGCATCAGATGAAAGTGATAGCTAAGATTTGGCATATGGTATTGACATGAGAAGATTAACTGAAAAGACAGATGAGGCTGAGCAAGGTAGCTCATGCCTGTAATCTCAACACTTTGGGGATGAAGGTGGGTGGATCACCTGAGGTCAAGAGTTCAAGACCAGCCTGACTAACATGATGAAACTCTGTCTCAGGGACTAAAAAAACAAAATTAGCCAGGCATGGTGGTGAATTCCTGTAATCCCATTTACTTGGGAGGCTGAGGCAGGAGAATTGTTTGAACCCAGGAGGTGGAGGTTGCAGTGAGCCAAGATTGCACCATTGCACTCCAGCCTAGGTAACAAGAATGAAACTTTGTCTCAAAAAAAAATAAAGGAAAAGAAAAAAGAAAGATGGCTTATGTATTCTCAGTGCTAAATTACATAAAGGATCCATATAGGAACTCCATACTCTCCTCAGAGCCTTCAGATTATCTGGAAGAGGAGTAAATCGCTCATCTGGAATTGCTGGATACACTGATTGCCGAGTTTTGACCCCGGTAGACTGCTGATGGATTGGCAAATAAGTTCAAAAATAAAAGAATATTTTTCTCCCACACCAAAAGTTTGGCAGAAATTAAACTGTACTTTCTGCTTATGATAGAATAGAGAGAAATTTATGTCTCCTATTGTGGTAGACAGATTCAGACCTTAAAGAAATATTACGATAGTTTCAGTCCTACTTTTCATTTACATACAACTTTTGGTTTTCACAAAGCAATTCTGCATTGCCTTATTTGATTCTCACAGTAGCCTTGAGAAGAAAAGAGGGAATATATCAGCACATATTTTTGGCAGATAAGGAAAATGAGGCACAAAATACTTAGTTAATTTCATTCCATTGCAGAGGCAAATTGCATTGGGATAAGCACTCAAGAATCATTCCCTTTTGCTAGACCTCTTTTTACTAGCTCTCAAATACTAGTAAAAAAATAATAGTAATTTTCCTGTGCACTTGTAGCCCCCAAACATAGAGTTTCTTTGGATATAAGGGGCTCATGGATGAATTAAAATAAATCAGTTAAAACCATGACATTGCATGCATATTTCATTTAAATGTTTGTGTATGTATCTTGGGATGGACTTCTAGCAACAGCTTTTACCCTATTATTGGAGGGACTCTAAATCTTAAAAACAGGTTAAGAATTCTTACTCCCCCATTTTTTTTAATGACTTCAAGTTAACAAAATGACCTGTGGTTGCTGCCATATTTTCTTAGTTTGTGACTAATTGTTTCTAATGTGCTCTTAACTGTGTGTTATTTATTCTAGATTTGATCTGGAAGATGTGAAAAACTTGGGACTTTTTCAGAAGTGGTCTGTCATTCCTATTCTGGGACTAATAGAGACCTCTCTCTATGACAACATACTCTTGCACAATGCTCTTTTACTTCTTCTGCAAATTTTAAATTCTTGTTCTAAGGTAGCAGATATGTTGCTGGATAATGGTCTACTCTATGTGTTATGTAATACAGTAGCAGCCCTGAATGGATTAGAAAAGAAGTAAGTTTAAAATTATTATTTAAAATTACATCTGATAAATACTTTAGAACAGGAAAACTTTAGTATTAGTTTAGTTTAATATACAAGTTTGCCTGTGTAAGAAGCCTTCCTGTGTACCCCTGAACCTAAAATAGAAGGAAAAAAGAACAGAAAGAAAGAAAATTGTGTTTACTGAATGTCCCTGTATACTACTTTATTAACTGGCTCAAGTTAGTTTCTAATCCTTGCTTGATTTGGAAACCCCAGTCGGAGAGAAGTATTATAGGCCTAATACCAAGATTAAGATTGAAGGGCAGAAATAACTAATTCATATTTATTGTATATTTATAAATGATTAATATAAATTCAAATCTATTACCTCTTTTAGTCCTAAAAATAACTATAATTTATATAAGCAAGATTCAGAGAGGTTCAATAGTCAAATTCATCTTCTCTGAGGACCCTTCACAGAATGTTCCTGTTCGTACCCATACAATCTTCATCCTTAGTGTGGAGTAGAAACCTGCCTATGTGTTCTTATAGTATCTTGTATTAATCTCTAGTGTTACACTTACAACCACTTACAATTTATAGTGATCTGTTTACCTGTCCAGTCCTCTGAAAAACTATATATTTTTGACAGGTGTCAAAGTGTATCTTCTTTTTATTTCTAGCATACACACTACATATTCCCTACCATAGAGTAAGCATGAATAAATATTGAATGATTGCATGAATGAGTGCATGCTGGTAGAATAGGAATTTAAATGATTTAAAGCTGTTTCTTAAATTATTTGTTCTTTTTCTTATAAATGTTCTGTTTTGTTCTTTTGTTGCTATCTTTAGCATTCCTGTGAGTGAATATAAATTGCTTGCTTGTGATATACAGCAACTTCTCATAGCAGTTACAATTCATGCGTGCAGTTCCTCGGGCTCACAATATTTTAGGGTTATTGAAGACCTTATTGTAATGCTTGGATATCTTCAAAATAGCAAAAACAAGAGGACACAAAGTAAGATTTAATTTTTATGGACTTGGGGAGGGACTTGTATAATAGACAAACATGTTATTGGAGCCTAATCTCTTTCTTCTTAGAAACTCTTTTACTGAAAGTTTAACATTCATTTTGTGATAATATCTATCAGTTTCAAAAAAGAAGCCTGAAAAGGGTTGAAAAAGTGGCAAAAATAGAAAAAGCGATTCCTCCATGTAGTTAGTAGTTGGCAATACATAATTGAAAGATGTCACTGATTTTTCTTACCAAGTAGAATTTAAAAGCATATGCTGTGTAGTAATGCCCTTTAGTTTTCTTTAATGGTAATTATTAAAGTGAATACGAAACAGAAAAAATGTGATAATTGCTGGTTAAACTGTAGCCTTATATAGAAAAAAAAAGTCTCTTTGAAACAGTTTTTAAAATGAAATAAATTTGTGAGCAAGCTAATAATTTTTCATTGAAGGTTTTTAGTGACCATTTGTAAATTTGCTTTAAAATTACCTTTAACAAGAACTATAAAATGTCTACTACTGTTACCCCCATGTTAATCAAAATTTTAAAATTTATATCTAACAAAACACTATTGGCATGATACATAAAATCAGTTTAATTAAAAAATTAATAACCACATAGCTTGAAAACATTCTAGTATCTTCTGTTTTTAGATATGGCTATTGCACTACAGCTTAGAGTTCTCCAGGCTGCTATGGAATTTATAAGGACCACTGCAAATCATGACTCTGAAAACCTCACAGATTCACTCCAGTCACCTTCTGCTCCCCATCATGCCATAGTTCAAAAGCGGAAAAGCATTGCCGGCGAGTATTGAAATAATATTTTATTAACCATAAATTGGGGCTAGCTTGACTTTCCTATGCCATTCACATTTCTAAAATATTTCTTGTTTTGCATAAAATTTAAGAAAGATTTTTTTCCTGGGGCAAAGTGTTCTGCTGTTTATATTTAGTGCTTTTCTCATTCAGTTATTTCTTGAGCACCTGCCTACATGTGCTGAGCATTGTGCTAAATATTGGAGATAACAGTGATTTAAAAAACAGACACAGAAATTGTAAAATAGTAGGGAAGCATAGATGGTAGGATTAGAGATATAATAGGGCAGCCTGATCTACATCAGAAATTAGGGAAGTCTCTGAGAAAGTGAGATTTCAATATAGATGGAAAGGATGAGAAAGGAGTTAGCAAGGTAGAGGGTCAGAGAAAGAGGGTTACAGGCAGAATGGATGGCTTATGTGGAGATTCCAAGACAGGGAAAAGCTAAGCTTGTTCAGAGAACTAAAAGCCATTTAGCTAGAATGTGTCACTTAATGAGAGTGGGACCCCAGAAGAAGCTATACAGTATGGCATGGGCCAGAGTCCATTTTTTATCACATGAGTCTTGTTAAGGAGTTTAGATTTTATCCTAATGGGAAGTCATCAAAGGTTTTAAGTAGGTGGCATGCTATAAACAGCTTTCTGTTTTGTAAAGATCTCTCTGTCTTTTGTGTAGAGAGTGTGTTAGAGGAGAGGAAGAGAAGGTAGTAAGGAGTTCAGGGAGGAGGCTATTACAGTAGTCAGGGAAGATGATGGTAGCTTGCACATGGTTAAAATGTACATGGTATCAGGGCTTGCTATAAATTAATACGTGTCATCAAATAATAAGCATTAATATGGTTAGGCTTCCTTATTTTTTTTTCCACAAAATCCACTATGATCTTTATATGAACACAACCCAGAAAGATAACATGAACACCACATACGCAGGATATACACACACATGTATGTATACATAATGGATAAATATGCATGTACACATGCTCACATGCACGCCATCTCCAAACAGAGTATTTGGTAAATTGTTTGAAGTTTAATCACTCACTGTCTTAAATGCACTTAAGTTCAGGTCTTTTTTTGACCTGTGTTAAGCTACTTCTGTGTTCAATGCTATGCAAAAATTTTAAACCATGTGAAAAACTCACTTGTAAAGAAAAGCTACCAAGTACACATTACTTTGCATTAGTATGTTTAAATTATGCTAAATAAAACTTATGTAAGTAAAACTTCTAAAACATCTACGTAACTAAACTTACTGCCCCTCTACATTCTTCCTTATTTAATATCTGAACGCAGTCTCTCCTCCTGAGCTGCCCTACCGGTTGTACGTCTCTTTTGTCCTGAATAGAAATAGATTATTTACCAATTCTGGCATTAATGCTCAGCTTCCTGCATGCCAAAAGATGATTGTTGGACACCTTTCCTTTGCAGGACTCCTTGTATTGTAAGTGATTGCTTAGATGGAATTCACCCTCTATTGATAACAGAAAGTATACTTTTACTACCCCTGCATTTCTTTTGTGTTGATACTTCTCATTCTCATATCTGATCCTCCCCTGCTTAGATCCCTGGTTTTAGTTAATGATCACTTTGGTCAATGATTTCTCTAGCAGGCTTTAATCTCTTTAGATACTAGCATTTTTGTCACCTTGAGCCTTAGAGCCCGGCATAGCTTCAAGTTTGTTATTTGTTTTTGGTTTGAGTCATTTCAAAACAGATAATGGACTTTTAATATTTTCACTAGACTGCTCTCCTTTTTTGTGACTCTAAGTAAATGTGATTGCTGTAAGCTGTAGGAGACTTATAGAATCCTACAAATTTTTGGCTTAATAAAAGACCTTAAAAGTCATCCAGTCCAGCTTCCTCTTAAGACCTACTGCATCCTAGAATTAGGGACTGCTGGCGTGTGCACCCTTATACTCACCCCTTTGTGCCCTATGCCACGTGTACTCATCCTAAGTCTATCATATCTCTTAGGACCCATATCTCTCTCTCTGAAGTCTCGCTCAAGAATCCTTCCTGTTTTAAATACTATCCTTATTTAAATTCTATCTTCGTGAATCTGGTTTGCAAAATGTCACTTTATATGTGTTCAGTTGTTGCTTTGTAATTGCTTCTAAGTTGGTTTTTTACACCTATACTTGAGGATGATTGTGCTTTTAATTTTTTTTGCTATTAGTTAAAAATATCATAAAAAATACGTTGGCTTTATATGATACAGGTACAAAAACTGCAGAATACTGAGGCTCTTCTGTGTGATTACAAGACCTCATTCAAGTCCATTTGTCCATGGTACTAAAGTGACATAGAGGGATTTCTATTTCTGTCATGTCTATCAATTAAGTAATGAATTGTTCCTCTAAAGACTTAAGCTGTTCTCTTTACTAATAAATATTTAGGTGTAGTGGGGGGATTTCTAAATAGACTCATTTAGCATTTGTTGAAAACTACTGAGATGAGTGACAGCTCCAACTCCAGTGCCACTACCCTCGTGGGGACGGCCAGCAGCTGCAGCTTCCATTATGGCCACACACCAGACTCTAAGAATAGACAAATATACTCAAACCTTGAACCCCAGGATATCCATGACTTGGGACCAAAGTTTCTTCAGCAGTACTCTCGTTACATCTAGATCTTAAGTTCTTGCATAGCTAGAGTAGTTAGATACTATTTTGTCAGATTAATCTTACAACCTCACTTAGGTTTACTATTCTAATGCTCAGCAGCTCCAAGTTGCCTGCTGCTAAATGAACAAAGCTCTGATTCATTATCCTCTATATCTGTTTTTGGTCTAGATATTTATATTGATATATATCTTTATATGTAATTTTACCTAAATGTTATCATGCTCTATCTACTAGTTTGTAAATTGATTTCTATTTTTAGTCATTATATTGTAGATATTTTCCATATTAGGAAACATAAATATACTTTTATTTTTAATGATTGCAAAATAATCTATTCTTTTTATATGTATAATCTTCTGTAATTTTTATAGATAAAGGGATTTTTTGCTTGTTGGTTTTTGCTATTATAAATAAGGTAGCAATATACACTTTTAAATGTATTTTTTTAGTTGTCTGCTTATTAATATGAAAAACTTTACACATCACCCTTAATGTATGAAGGTAGAAGGAGTCAGCATTAGGATATTATTTAGAATGCTGGACATATATTTTAATTGTCCTACACTCACACACACACATAGTTATATTAGTAATTCACATACATATGGATTTTCTTTATGTTTCAACCAATAATAATACTAACCATTAAAGTATTCTTTGTGAGGATGAGACAGGCATTACATTTTACATCCATTTTTTTTAATCCACAAAATGACTCTTTATCCATTTATTCAACCATCAAATATCAAATATTTCTTGAGTACCAACCATGTACCAGTTACTTTTTATCTGTCTTCAGGGAACTTGTACTGGAAGAAGTTATCAATAAGTATATAAACAAATATATTTAATACAATGTCAGATAGTGATAAATATCTACCTGTGAAGTAAGCTCTGTTTTTTTTTTTTCTAATCCACATCTTATGTATGAGAAAACTGAGGTTTAGAAAGAAGTGTGCTTATGGCCACACCAGCTCTGTGTGGCTTCATAGGAGGAGTGCTGAAATACCCTCCCACTTTTTCAAGTATTAATACACATAGTACTAAGAAAGTCTTACCTAACATTTCCTTATTCATTGCGTTGTCCTGCCTCTGAATTACAATCATCAGCTGCACATACAGTATGAAAGCTGTCAGATGTAGACATTAAGAAGAATCTGCTTAAACTAAGTATATTGTTTGACAGTATTACTCTTGAATATATACAGGATACAAAGATTTGTATTTTCTTATTTTTTGCCTCAAAACTATCTACCAAAATGTATTAACTGATTATGAATACTAATTACCCAAAGTATTGAGCGGTCTAAAATAGTATTAAAATATTCAAATATCTTACAGGATAAGTCATTAAAACCTGTTAAAATTTAGTCATATTTAAGCAATTTTTACAGAGGTTATTTATAGAAATTGATATATGTTTTCATAATTTAAAACAAAGGTTCAATTCCAATGAAGGGTTCCATTATTCCTCACCTACCAAGACGTCATTTTGGTTCCTATGGTCAACTTCCGATGCCCTTCTCCTTCGGTTCATTAAATCAAGACTCATCCCCCCAGTTTTCTCCTGGATGCTCTACCTGTGTTATACCTCCTGGAGCAGGTGCAGTAATGGTGCAGGAATGCCACTCCTCTCTGCTCAGTCTCAGGAAACATTTCTCAGGAAATGCTTTTGTAGCATTGAATTCCAAATGATGCATATGTTCTAAATAATTTTAATAACAAATCACTGGAATTATATTCTGATCTCTTCACTTTCATTGACTGATTTCTACTTGCCCCTGTATCCAATTTTTAATACTACTTTATGAAATTTAGTAACAGTAATTATCCAGAAATAGTAATATTCTTACTAAAAATAATGTGCATTAAAACTGTTGATTTTGGGAAACAAAGAAGTGAAACAGTATTTGAAACTATTTTACCAAAATGTTCTGATCTACTTAAGGCCATTTAATCGTTTTTAACTCGAACTTTGCCAAATGACATCTGTTTTACTAAGCGATGTCACTAGCTTTGACATTGTTATTTAGGACTTTGAAATCAAAAGTACTGTTGCACTTCTTCAAAGAAGGAGAAACGTCACTTTCTCTTAATTACTCTTTCCTTTGTATAAATGGACTTTGTAGTAAATAAGGTTGCTTTCATGTTCCGGTAATCAAAAAGTTTCAGCAAAAATAGTTTCCTTGATCCTTATTAACACTAGCATTTGATGTTTTAATTTATATACTTTTGAAGGTCCTCGAAAATTTCCCCTTGCTCAAACGGAATCGCTTCTGATGAAAATGCGTTCAGTGGCAAATGATGAGCTTCACGTGATGATGCAACGGAGAATGAGCCAAGAGAACCCGAGCCAAGCGACTGAAACGGAACTTGCGCAGAGGCTACAGAGGCTCACCGTTTTAGCAGTCAACAGGATTATTTATCAAGGTAAGACTGTAGGATTCGTTTGTTTTTCCTCAGATTTTAAAATGAAAGAGAATTAATCTAAGAAGAAACTGATTAGTTTTCAGATATTTAAGCAGCATTATTTTTTAGTTCTTAATATCCATATTATTAAGAGTTTTTTTATTTGAAATTGATAGTCTTGAATAAAAAGTCCACTTTTTAATGCATTCAGTGCTAGCCCAGATTGACCATTTTAAAACCATATGGCACTTCCAGTATGATCTTTTGAGATCTTTGTAGATTCACATGCAGTTAAGAAATAATACAGAGAGATTCTGTATACCCTTTACCCAGCTTCCCCCAATGAATCTTGCAGAACTGTAGTATAATATCACTACCACATGAGTGACATCGATACAGTCAGCAGCATTTCCAGCACCAGGAGGATCCTTCACATTGCCCTTTTCTTAGCCACACCCGCTTTCCTCTCATCCCCTCCAGCCCCTCCTTAGCCCCATAACCTCTCATCTGTCCTCCATTTGTATATTTTTGTCTCATCAGTAATGTTACATAAATGGAATCATACAGTATGTAGCCTTTTGGAATGAGTTTTTTCACTCAGTATAATACTCTGGAGAGTCATTCTGGTTGTTGCATGTATCAATAGTTTGTTCTTTTTCTTTTTGCTGAGTAATATTTGTGGTATGGATGTGCCACCGTTTGTTTAACCTCTCACCTCTTGAAAGGCTTCTGGGTTGTTTCTAGTTGTTGGCTGTTAGAAATAAAGCCTCTGTCTGTAAGCATTTATGTGCAGGTTTTGTGTGAATATAAGTCTGTTTTTCTGGGATAAGTGCCCAGGAGAGCAATTACTGTGTCATGGTAATTGCATATTTAGGTTTTGTTTTGTTTTGTTTTGTTTTTTGAGTCAGAGTTTTGCTTTTGTTGTCCAGGCTGGAGTGCAATGGCATGATATTGGCTCATCATGGCACAATGTTGGCTCATCACAGCCTCCGCCTCCTGGGTTCAAGTTATTCTCCTGCCTCAGCCTCCCAAGTAGTTGGGATTATAGGCATGCACCACCACACCTGGCTAATTTTGTATCTTTAGTAGAGACAGAGTTTCTCCTTGTTGGTCAGGCTGGTCTTGAACTCCCTACCTCAGGTGATCCTCTAACTTTTGCCTTCCAAAGTGCTGAGATTACAGGAATGAGCCACCGTGCCTGACCTACATATTTAGTTTTTTGAGAAACTGCCACACTTTTCCAGAGTGACTGTACAGTTTTACATTCCCATCAGCAATATATGAGAGGTCCTAGTTTCTTCACATCCTTACCTACTATTTGTTGTTGTCACTATTTTTTAGCCATTCTGACAGATGTATAGTGATATCTTATTGTGGTTTTAATTTACATTTCCATATTTGCTAATGAATATATATGTACATACTAAAATTGTGATACTTAGAGCAATCACTTAAAAAAGCTATTCAAAGAAATATACTCCAAACACTATGAATAATGTTCTCACCACACACACAAAAATGGTAACTATGTGAGGTGATAGATATGTTAACTAGCTTGATTATGGTGATTATTTGACAATGTATTTATATATCAAAACACCTTAATTATATACAATTTCTGTTTGTCAATTATATGCCAAGAAAGCTGAAAATTGTTTTTTAAAAAACCCTGTAGAAGTGGCCGGGCACGGTGGCTCATGCCTGTAATCCCAGCACTTTGGGAGGCCGAGACGGGTGGATCACGAGGTCAACAGATTGAGACCATCCTGGTCAACATGGTGAAACCCTGTCTCTACTAAAAATACAAAAAAAAATTAGCTGGGCATGGTGGCGCATGCCTGTATTCCCAGCTACTCAGGAGGCTGAGGCAGGAGAATTGCCTAAACACAGGAGGCGGAGGTTGCGGTGAGCCGAGATCGCGCCATTGCACTCCAACCTGGGTAACAAGAGCGAAACTCCATCTCAAATAAATAAATAAATAAATAAAATAAAAAACACTGTAGATAAGACAAAATGTAATGTAAAAAAATGTTCAGGTAACCCCAGGAAGTCAGGACAAAGAAAACAGTAATTGTTAATCACTAGAAAAGCATGATAAACTCAAGGGATTTTTTTTTTTTTTTTAGCTTTTTTACTTTTCTTTCTTTCTTTTTTTTTTTTCTTTTTTTGAGACGGATTCTCTGTCACCAAGGCTGGATTGCAGTGGTGTGATCTCAGCTCACTGCAACCTCTACCTCCTGGACTCAAGCAGTCCTCCCATCTCAGCCTCCTGAGTAACTGGGACTACAGGTATACACCTCATGCCTGACTAATTTTTGTATTTTTTTGTAGCGAATGGGGTTCCACCACATTGCCCAGGCTGACCTCGAACTCCTAGACTCAGGTGATCTGTCTGCCTTCACCTCCCACAGTGCTGGGATTACAGGCGTGAGCCACCATGCCCACCTTTTTTTCCTTTGACTTTTCTAATGTACATTCTGTACAACAGACTCCCAGATTAAACTCCGAAATTGAGCCATGATAATCACATATACAGCATGTAAATGGATAGCACATGCAGAGAAACAGCTCTTTAGATCCACTCATGTAAATATGACATGGTCTTTATGTTTGATTTGTATAACAAGCTCATGGTTTAAACCATTTTGCAGTTTAACTTACCTTCATTACTCAATTAAATGTTAATGTAAAATTGCATGACATGCATTTTTAAATTTCTACATTATTTTATGTGAATTCACTTTCTACTACGTTGTATCTACTACATCTAATATACCTGATACACATTTAAATTGTGATAACTGAATTAGTAATTAAATACCATATTTTTACCAGCATTATTACTATTTATAATGGGTAGATAGCAGTGATATGACTAATTTTGTATTCTTTTTTTCAATTCAAAGAGTTTAATTCAGACATTATTGACATTTTGAGAACTCCAGAAAATGTAACTCAAAGCAAGACCTCAGTTTTCCAGACCGAAATTTCTGAGGAATATATTCATCATGAACAGTCTTCTGTTTTCAATCCATTTCAGAAAGAAATTTTTGCATATCTGGTAGAAGGATTCAAAGTATCTATTGTAAGTAAACTTATTATATGGGAAATGTTCATTCACACAAAGGGAATAGAGGTTTTTTTGTTGACTGTATTGTATGTTTTCAAAATCGTATTTCTTTGTGCTCTTACTTTTTAAAACTCAGACTTGAATTTTAATTATAGAGTAATATATATTGCTAATTCACCCTTTCCAAAATGATTCATCTCATGCAGCATTGCTTTTTAAGCCTGTAACCCTAAAGGCTATTTTCTAGTGTTGTAGTTTAGTAATGTCTACATCAGAAAAGAGTAGATAGATCATCATCATTGATGACTGCTGTACGAGTTTACATTAATCGTTTGTTTTTAAAGGGCTATATTTACGGCTACTTGTTCTCAAATTTCTAAATTATTATGAATTTTAGATCTTGACCTAAGTGTATCTGACACCTTCAAAATTACATAGAGAATACTGATAAGTGTCAGGGTTCATTTATCATCATCTCACTTGGGTTTCTGTGGGTCACTTACAGTTGACACAACGGAACAATTCGGTCAGTTTACTCCATAGATAGCAAAGGCCAATCTAATTGTAGTGATCTTATACATCATGACATGCCAGTCTCTAAATCTAAACTAGATTTTGTTGGTTAGTTCTGAACAGCAAAATCAAGTGCGGATTCACTTAGAACTCAGTCACTCACACAGGTCCCTTAGGACTAGATGTAATTAGAGAGGAGCAGTTCCCAAAACTCAGAATGAATTTTGAATGTACTGCTTCCAGTTTTAAACCAGATACAGGTGATTTGATCAGCATTTGGCTAGGCTTAGTGGGACCATAGTTAAAACAATTGGTTAATTGTTAGGGAATACTCTATGGTAAACCCATAAAGTAGTTTCCCCTTATCTTGGGGGAATACATTTCAGGACCCCTGGTGAATGCCTGAAACCACAGATGCTACTGAAACCTATATATATGTTTTTCCATATACATATATACCTATGATATAGTTTAATTTATGAATTAGGCATAGTAAGAGATTAACTGTAATAACAAAACAACAATTATAACAATATGCTTTACTAAAAGTTATATGAATGTAGTCTCTCTCTTTTTACAATGAGTAAATATCTTATTGTATAGTATTTAACTATTTGCGGACCATGATTGACTATGGAAAGCAAAACCACAGGTAAGGGGTGTTGCTATCTGCAGTGCTTAATTTGTAACTATTGTACTCAGTAGTATAGCACAATTCAAGTCTTTATTATGAATCTTTTCTCTTTTTATTGCAAAATTAGTGTAAGCTTATTTATCATTGTTCTTTGATAGTTTTTTTTTTTTATTTATAATTTGTGAGCCCTTGGTAATTTTTTAATGGCTTAGGACATAAAATTTACCATTTTGACCATTTTTAAGGATACAATTCAGTGGCATTAATTATATTCATATTGCTGTGCAGCCATTGCCACCATCATCCATCTCTTGGAACTTTTTTTTCCCCCAGAGATGGAGTCTCATTCTGTCTCCCAGGCTGGAGAGCAGTGGCCCAATCTCAGCTCATTGCAACCTCCACCTCCCAGATTCAAGGGATTCTCCTACCTCAGCCTGCCAAAGTGCTGAGTTTCATACTCCTGACCTCAGGTGATCCATCTGCCTCGGCCTCCCAAAGTGCTGGGATTACAGGCGTGAACCACCGCACCCAGCAAGAACTTTTTAATTATCCCACAATGAAACTCTGGACCCAATAAATAATAACTTTTACCACCCTCTCCCCCATTACCCTATAAGCACTATTCTACTTTCTGTCTCTGTGAGTTTCACTGTTCAAGGTACCTATTGTAAATAGAAGCATACAATATTTTCCTTTAGATTCTAGGATACATGTGCAGATCATGCAAGATTGTTGCATAGGTACATTCATAGCAAGGTGGTTTGCTACCTCCATCCTTCCGTCACCTATATCTGGCATTTCTCCCCATGTTATCCCTCCCGAACTCCCTACACCCCGCTGTCCCTCCCCTTGCCACCTCTAACGGACCCCACTGTGTGATGCTCCCCTCTCTGTGTCCACATGTTCTCATTTTTCAACAACTACCTACGAGTGAGAACATGCGGTGTTTGATTTTCTGTTCTTGTGTCAGTTTGCTGAGAATGATGGTTTCTGGGTTCATCCATGTCCCTATAAAGTACACAAACTCATTGATTTTTATGGCTGCGTACTATTCCATGGTGTATATGTGCCACATTTTCTTTGTCCAGTCTATCATTGATAGGCATTTGGGTTGGTTCCAGGTCTTTGCCATTGTAAGCAGTGCCGCAATGAACATACATGTGCCTGTGTCTTTATAATAGAACAATTTATAGTCCTTGGGGTATATACCCAGTAATGGGATTGCTGGGTCAAATGGAATTTCTATTTCTAGATCCTTGAGGAATCACCATACTGTCTTCCACAATGGTTGAACTAATTTACATTCCCACCAACAGTATAAAAGTGTTCCTATTTTTCCACATCCTCTCCAGCATCTGTTGTCTCCAGATTTTTTAATGATTGCCATTCTAACTGGCATGAGATGGTCTCTCAATGTGGTTTTGATTTGCATTTCTCTAATGACCAGTGATGATGAGCATTTTTTCATATTGTTGGCTTCATATATGCCTTCTTTTGAAAAGCATCTGTTCATATCCTTTGCATACTTTTGGATGGGTTTGTTTGTTTTTTTCTTATATATCTGCTTTAGTTCTTTGTAGATTCTGGATATTAGCCCTTTGTCAGATGGGTTGATTGCAAAAATTTTTTTCCCATTCTGTTGGTTGCCAGTTCACTCTAATGATTGTTTCTTTTGTTGTACAGAAGCTCTGAAGTTTAATTAGATCCCATTTGTCTATTTTGGCTTTTGTTGCCATTGTTTTTGGTGTTTTAGTCATGAAGTCCTTGCCTATGCCTATGTCCTGAATGGTTTTGCCTAGGTTTTCTTCTAGAGTTTTTGTGGTGTTATGTTTAAGTCCTTAATCCATCTGGAGTTAATTTTAGTTTAAGGTGTCAGGAAGGGGTCATCCAGTTTCTGCTTTCTGTACATTGCTAGTGAATTTTCCCAACACCATTTATTAAACAGGGGATCCTTTCCCCATTGCTTGTTTTTATCAGGTTTGTCAAAGATTAGATGGTTGTAGATGTGTGGTGTTGCTTCCGAGGCCTCTGTTCTGTTCCATTGGTCTATAGCTCTGTTTTGGTATCAGTACCATGCTGTTTTGATCACTGTTGCCTTGTAGTGGCTTATTTTATTTAGCATAGTGTCCTCAAGGATCATCCATATTATAGCATGTGTCAGAATTTCCTTCCTTTTTAAGGGTGAATAATATTGCATTGTAAGTATATAGCACATTTTGTTTATCTGTTTATCCACTGATGGGTGTTCAGATTGTTTCCACCTTTTGGCTATTTTGATGCTACTATGAACATTGTATGCGATCTCTTTTAAACTCCTATTTCGGTGGATATGTGTATCTCTTTCTAATTTTGACTATTAAAAACAATCTGGAATAAAACATACTCTGTAATCTTCTTTAGAGCTGTGTTGAGTCTAGCATAGTATTATTAAGCAATCTGATCCTAATTCATTCCTATCTTGATTTTAGGGTTCAAGTAAAACCAGTGGTTCCAAGCAGCAGTGGACTAAAATTCTATGGTCTTGTAAGGAGACCTTCCGAATGCAGCTTGGGAGACTATTAGTGCATATTTTGTCACCAGCCCACACTGCACAAGAGAGAAAGCAAATTTTTGAAATAGTTCATGAACCAAATCATCAGGAAATACTACGAGACTGTCTCAGCCCATCCCTACAAGTAAGTATCTCAGCTTTGATAAGTAAAACTTTTGGTGAAATATAAAGTCTGAATAAAACAAGAACTGAAATTAAACTGAATTTTCATGCCTAATTTATAAATATAATTTTCTTTTTTTTTTTTTTTTTTTTTGAGATGGAGTTTCGCTCTTGTTACCCAGGCTGGAGTGCAATGGCGCGATCTCAGCTCACTGCAACCTCTGCCTCCTGGGTTCAGGCAATTCTCCTGCCTCAGCCTCCTGAGTAGCTGGAATTACAGGCATGCGCCACCGTGCCCAGATAATTTTTTGTATTTTTTTTTTTTTAGTAGAGACAGGGTTTCACCACGTTGACCAGGATGGTCTCAATCTGTTGACCTCATGATCCACCTGCCTCGGCCTCCCAAAGTGCTGGGATTACAGGCTTGAGCCACTGCACCCGGCCCATAAATATAATTTTCTTACCAAACAAATTTAACCTAAGGTCTTTCCTCAGGTGCTTTACACAGGCTCAATTTAACGTCTGTGTTTATTTCCCAACCTTATTTCTAGTGTTTAAATTGCAAGTTCTGTATCAGAGTTTCTATCAGATACTTTGTAATGTGTTAACATATCTTAAAATGCTTTCTTTAAGAATTGTTTGGAGGCTTTTTTAAAAGGCGTATATTACCTGTGAAACATCTATATTGAATAGCTCAAACAACAGTACATATAATGTATATCAAAAATACATCTAGTAAGTTAAAATAGAAAAAAAATTAATCATTTGGAATAATCAAACCCAAAATACCTAAAAGAATTTCAGAGTCCATAAAGTCTATCACTTCAACAGTGGTAGATGGAAAATTTAAAGAGCACATTAAACCATAATGTAGGGCTGTTTAACAGTTCCTTATAAAATTAAACATATATTTAACTTGTGACCATGTTATTCCATTTCTAGATATTTACTTAAAAGAGAAATTAAAACATAATGTTTTTTAAAAGACTTGTTTAAGAATATCCATGGCAGCCTTTTTTCATAATGGCCAAAAACTAGAAATATTCAAATGCTTATCAACAGAAGAATATACAAAGTGTGATTTCTTTATACCTGTAGAGAGAAATCTGTGTAGACTATTCTACAGCTCTAAAAAGGAACAGACTACTGATACACCTGTCATTATGGATGAATCTCAGAAACATTGAGTGGGGAAAGGGACAGCCAAACACAAAGGAGCGCAATCTGATTCTATTCATCTGAAGTCCAAGAACAAGCAAAACCAAAATATGATGATAGAATTCAGGACAGTAGTTGTCTCTGTGGAAGGGGGATGGTGAGAAGGGGAATTGACTGGAAAGAAGTTTAAGAGAACTTTTTGGGGTGATAAAAATAAGATCTTATTTTGAGTAGTAGTTAAGTGGATGTATGCAATTGTCAACATCATAGAAACACTTAATGTATGTATACTTATTACATGTAAGTTTTACCTCAATAAAGAAGGTGAGAGGGGATATATTTAAAAAGATAGTATCCCCTTTAATATGTAGAAAACTCATATTAATATGAGTCAAAACTATCTTGAAGGGATACTTGTAGGTGCTCTTTCCAGTATTAAGACACTTTTAAGTACACTAAAGGCACTGTCTTCTATTTCACAAGACAGAGGTATATTTAGCCTGTACTTTCCTTCTGTGGAGAACTTGAAGTGGTGCTTTTTTCTTTCCTTTATACTCAGCAAAGTTGCTCTCCATCAAAATTCAACTGTGGTGTTAACAGTCCCCTTTTCCTCATACCAGTTTCCCTTCTCCACCACTTTGTGTCTGTCAGTGGTATCATTATTGAATTTCAGCCTGAAATATTGAACTGTTGTTGTCATTGACTTTTTCTTCTCCCTCTCAATATATTTCATCACCAAGGCCAGTCATTTATTCACCCACAAAGACTGAGGATATAATCTTTAACCTAATAATTTTAGTAACTACTGATGATAATTGCCAAGATATACTTTTTCATTAAGGAGTTACAAAATAGTGATTTATCTAAGTCTCTCATTCCATCAACATCTTTAAGCTCTGACTCTTCTATAGGGAGGAACTTTCCCTTGTCAACTATTTGGCTACCTTTCTTTTTTTCTCTTTTTTTTTTTCCACTGTTCAAGGTTTATTGGGAGTTTTAGTTGGTATGACACTTGGATAGTTGGTTACGTTGTTTATATGTAGATCTCTTGACATTATATGGTAATGAACACTGCTGATATAGTTCACAAAATAAGATCCTTTGGAATAATTATGCACAAGACATGCAATATTAGATTTATACACTGGATCCCAGGATGTTACTGATTGGGGAAAACAAGTTGAACTAGGCATGTTCAGTGAAGGAGCCAGGAAGTTATATAACACATGGTAAACATCTGTCTGGTTCAAGGGGCAACCGCAACATGTGCAGCATCGGCAGTGGTGCCTCAGAGGTGGCAGAACTATTTCACACTAACCATTTTAGGACTACTCAACAGTAGCACCATCCAGCATCAGGATATAGCTGTAGGATTTTACAGACCATTTCTATTTCTGACTTTAGGAATTGATGTTTTTTCCAGTCCATCTTAACATTACTGCTTTAATCACAGATCAGATAAAAAGGACAACATGCACAACCTCCAGCTAACATTCTGTTGTAGCCTAGTCAGTAAAATGGTATGCCATCAGAAGACTTTAAAATTGCAGCTCTTTTTGGATCCCCTAAGCATATCTGTACTCTTCTTCAAACGGGCCTCCTCCTTGGGAGTCAGAGTCACCTTCACAAGGTCTGAGATTCCATTCTGTCCCAAGATACAAGGAACCCTAAAGAAGGCATCAGCCTTTGTATCATGGAGACCCTTATGGTGGAATTGGATGCACCCGCCTAAGATTCTTCATTATACTCTCTGGCAAATCTGCCACAGAGAGTCCAGTGGCCCAGGATATATAGCCTTTGAGTTTGATCACCTCCTAAGCACTCTTAACCACCTGCTTATGAACGTCTTTCCACTGTTCCTTATCTGTATCAGTCCCTAAATCTGGGTGCAGAGTCTTCAGGGAGACACCAGCAACTTTCACTCCACTCCATACAGGCACACTGGAATCTCCATGATCCCCAAGGACCCACCCATGACAGCTTAATGGGTGATCTCCAGCCCTTACCCCATCAGGTAACGGAATCGGGCTGAATACAGATTGCAGCCACTTCCAGTGACACGGTTTTTGGGAAAGCCGTTTATCTTCCAAGTCATATAGGTCAAGATACCAACTGGATTTGAAACAATAAGCAACGTGCAGTTCAGGCTGTATTTTACAACATTAGGAATGATGAATTTAAAGATGTTCACGTTATGCTAGATCAAATTAAGATGGCTTTCTCCCTCTTGCTGACGTGCCCCAGCAAGATGGTATGACCAGCTTGGAGTTTGCAGTTACATTATAGTCTTTGCCAGAGATAATCTTTGGTGTTCTAAGGAAAAGGCTGCCATGTTAGAGATTCATCATCTCACCCTTCCGTTTGTCTTCCATGACATCAACAAGAGCAAGTTTACCTGCCAAGTCCTTCATTAAGATACTGATGGCACAGGCCATGCCAACAGCACCAACCCCAACAACTGTAATCTTATTCTGGGGGGTCTGTTCATCCTTTAGAAGATTATGAATTGGCTGATCCTTGAGAGTTTCCATATTGGACTTGGAACCAGAAGGAATCAGGAACTCACATTGGGTGGGCATCACAGGGCACGGCAATGAGATCTGGACCCGGAGGCAGGCTCCAGCCCCTTGGCTACCTTTAAATACAGTCAGTCAAGTAAAGGCAGGAAAAATTCTGTTTCCTTCCTTCTTTATTAATTTTTAGAATGATGAGTTCATGCCCCTAGTGGCCTCTAATTTTTGTATTTGTTTTTATTTTTGGAATGTCATTAGGAGCTCAGGTGTTGTAAAAGAAGTGGCATGTGTTTTAGTCTATTGCAGTCATTATTCAGTTTAATATTCAAATTAACACTTCTGTAGATTCAAGTTGTTGTATCAACATGGCCTGTTTCATTTTAACAAGTCAATACAATTAAACTTCCTTGTTTTCTGGCACAGAGGAATGTCCCAGGCCCACCTTACACATTTCCTTCCCAAAACCTAGAACCTAACTTCCCACCCAAGAAGCCTTTATTTCCTTTTAAGGTGATGATGGTATTTAGAGACTACAAATCTGGGGACTAGGTATGTTTATTTCTACTGGGTTGTCACTTCTTCTCAGCCTTTTTTAGTGGACAAAAGTAGGAAGTACGTATTTTTTTTTAGAAAGAAAAATCATGAGTTTATACTAATACTTTCACTTTTTCTTTGATTTTTTAAATTTGTATTTCTTATTAATGTTGATATTTTGGTTCCTAACATTAACATAATCATTTATTTACTTTGTCTTTCTACATATATAACATTTTCAAAATAAGATGACCAACATGATCACTAATAACAGTCCTGCTGAGTGTAATTTAAGATGTCTTTGTGGTTCTTTTTGTCCTTAGCATATTATTATGATTATGCAGTGAAAATACTGTATTGTAAAAGCACTTAAAATAGTTTTCTTTATTTGGTCATGCCACCAGCTTCAACCAATTAGGTAGGTAGGTGGGCTTTTTTTTTTCAGTTTGTTTTACATTTTTAGGGATTCCTTTGGGTTTTTGTTTGCTTGCTTGATTTTGTTTTGATTAAACAAACGTGAAATGTCTACGTGGTTCTAAGACCAATGTTGTGAAATAGCAAATTCAGACAGGTCCTAGCTTTTATTCTTTTAGCCTCCTCTTATTTTTTCCCTCCCTCTGTAGGTAACTATTTTTTTCTGTTGTAGATAAGCAAATTTGTGTATACATATATTTATACATGTAAATATTCTCTCCCCTACTTCCCAACACAAAGAAAGATAGCAAAGTATACACACTCTTCTGCATCCTACTTTCTTCACTTAATATATCCTAGAGATCATTATTACACAGTAGTATAGAGTGATCTTTATGCCTTTTACAGCTGTATACATTTAATTTGTATTTCATTTGTAATCTTCCTGGGTTTTTAAGCCCCAGGCTTCTTTTCTGCCATCACAACTTGATTCTGATTAACTCTCCAGCCTACAGACCCTCTTCTCTTCAAGATAATCACATCTTCTGTGTCTTGCAACCTCTTCACATCTTGTTTATTTTTACTGTCAAGCAATTCTGTTCATACTGTCCACCAGCACAGAACACCTCTCTCTCCTTTGTCTGTCTATATCCCCATTCTTTTTTTTTTTGGGGGGGGGGCAGAGTCTCGGTCTGTCACCAGACTGGAGTGCAGTGGCATGATCTCAGCTCACTGCAACCTCTGCCTCCCAGGTTCAAGCGATTCTCCTGCCTCAGCCTCCCAAGTAGTTGGGACTACAGGTGTCCACCAACACGACTGGCTAATTTTTGTGTTTTTAGTAGAGACGGGGTTTCACCATGTTGGCCAGGATGGTCTCAATCTCTTGACCTTGTAATCTGCCCACCTCAGCCTCCCAAAGTGCTGGGATTACAGGCGTGAGCCACCGTGCCTGGCCTCTATATCCCCATTCTAACCATCCATTTAGCCATGACCCAGATTACTCTATACCTTCTTCAAAACCTTTCTACCTTTCTGTAGTCCACTTAGAACTCTTCCTTCTTAGAACCTTCATTGAAAAGTAATATTTTATATATTTTAGCATTTTATTATTTTTTAAGGATTTATGTTTAACAGACTCAATTCCTTAAATCAGTTTTTGAGGGCTGAAAATAAGATATTTTTTGTATCTATTCCCAGTGACACCTTTTATAGTCCCCGAAATGATAATCAGTAAGTGATCAGAAGGTATTAAAATAAGATATTAGAAACAACTTCAGTGTTTAAGAAAATCATGTGTTTCTTTGGATATTCACAATGAATAAAAACATTTTTGATAGTTTTTCAAGATAATTTTAGAATGTCATTGAATACTAAACTGAAGTACTTTTAAAGTTATATCAAGAACATTCCCTTTAAGATACACTTAGGAAAATCTTCTAGTCATTTACCATTTTTCTTTATTTGCCAACTCTTTGGGCCTTTTACTCACAGAACTTCTGCTCATCTTTCTCTTTTGGTCAGGTAGCAGCTGTCTCTAACTGATTTAAAATGTTGCATTAAAATGAGCTTTCCTATTTTCATCATGGCATATGTTCATCTTTTGCTTTTGGGAAATGACATGATGTGATTCAGCATGTTAATTTAAATATCACCCAAAATGTAATCATTTCCAGATCCATTTGCTGACATTTCATACTGTTCACAGTTTAAAATGTCATAAAACTAAATGCAGTGATATTTGTTTCAATGCAGATTTCAAAGTAAAATATATGTGTTTAATTTATTGGCAAAATTATTGTCTAAATAATGCACACTGTACACATTAGAATCAGGTGTAATATCTATAGCATGTAAGGGCCACTTAAAAAATCATGAATGAACATTTGGTGTAGGTTTGTGCTGCAAAGGACAATTGTCATTACCGTAAGTAACACTGTAAATTTTGGTTTTAGGGTCTGTTCTTAAAAGATTGGCTAAAACAACTCTTCCCTGGATATGCACATACAGCTGTCTCTGTAGGTCTCACCAGTTTGAGAGTTTTTCACGTTTTGTTCTCCCTAGGGAGTAGTGAATACTTACAAGCTAAAAATAGGTTTTAGTTCTAGAAATTTTATCAGTTTCTCTTGTACTAAGCAGAAATCGAAGGAGGAAGAGTAAATAAACTTTAAGGTCTAAAGGAAGCTTTCCCTTCTACTTCAGTTTTTCTGTGAGAAAAACTAAAATTATCTTCCTTTATCCCAGTTTATTTCCTGCATTCCTTTAGCAACTTCTCTCCAAAATTCTTATACCAAAAGCTAGCTGGCTAGCTTGCTTGCTTTTTAAAGTACATTTTATAAGAAAAAATGTCAAAGATACTGAGAGTAGAAAGAATAGTATAATAAATACCATATAACCATCACCTAGATTTAACAGTTGTTACTATTTTTATCATATTGACATAATCTCTTCTTTTTCTGAATGATTTTAACATATATATAGAAATCATGATATTTTACCTCTAAATTCTTTCTTAAAAACATTTTCCTATGTAACCATCACAACATTATTACATCCAACAAAATTAGCATTAATCCTCTGTTGTCAGCTACTCAGTGCATAATCAGATTTCTGTAATTACCCCAGAATGTCTTTTGTAGGTGCTTTATTCAAATCAGATGCAACCAAATAAATCTAGCAATATAATGTAATTACTATTAAGTAATTTAAATGTAAGAATTAAAATTCTAAATGGTTTAAAAATTCTTACTTTTTTTTTAAGCATGGAGCCAAGTTAGTTTTATATTTGTCAGAGTTGATACATAATCACCAAGATGAATTGACTGAAGAAGAGCTAGACACAGCAGAACTGCTTATGAATGCTTTGAAGTTATGTGGTCACAAGTGCATCCCTCCCAGTGCATCAACAAAAGCAGACCTTATTAAAATAATCAAAGAGGTGAGTCAATGGAACCATAGTTCTTTCTTAGGAGATTCCATCATAGGTAATTAAAGAATGACTGACATTACTTTTTTAAGAACAGAGTATCAAAAAAAAAAAAAAAAGAACAGAGTATCATTGATGATGAACTTTAAATGATTATTTTATTTTTTCCTATATACTATATTGCTTTTTTCTACAAGAGGAAAAATACGCTTATTTTAAGGAGCATTTTGTTCTCTGTGGTCGTCGTTATTCATTATCAGTGTCCTTCGGTGAAGGAAAGCATTTTAAAGTGACAACCAAGCTGAAGCGTACCTTGTGTTAGGGGTTCTTTAATGAAAAAGCAAAATAAGGAGGCAAGCAACTATGTGTAAACTCATCAGGTTCAGCAACCCTGGTTAACCATTCTACTCTAACTTATGTGACCTAAATTGTATAGAAGCAGAATTATAACATTGTTTAGATGGTTTATTATATTATTCTGGTCTCCTAGGGACAATATTTTCTCCTTTGTTAACTGGGTTTTGAAATTGGTTTGTTGGGCTCTGTGGCCAAAATTTTATGTAGTATATTATTATCTAAATATTTTAGGAACAAAAGAAATATGAAACTGAAGAAGGAGTGAATAAAGCTGCTTGGCAGAAAACCGTTAATAATAACCAACAAAGGTAATATTTTATATGTTCCAAAGGCATGTCTTTTAGATGTGAAATCTATTAGATTTCACATATGCTTTTAGTTTTAAAGTATTGTGTTTTGATAAATACATTCCATGTATGCTTAACTATGAACAATCTTACTTGTTTAGTCTCTTTCAGCGTCTGGATTCAAAATCAAAGGATATATCTAAAATAGCAGCAGATATCACCCAGGCAGTGTCTCTTTCCCAAGGAATTGAGAGAAAAAAGGTGATCCAGCATATCAGAGGAATGTATAAAGTAGATTTGAGCGCTAGCAGACATTGGCAGGAACTTATTCAGCAACTGACACATGATAGGTAAGCAACGGGAGGATGGTTAAAGTTGTCTTCCATGAAGATTTTAGATATTGATGTTAAACTGAATTTGTATTCCAGAATTCAGACTCATAAAATCATGTCATTAGTTTAAACAATTTTTTGTTTAATCATTTGTGATTTTTTACATCTTAAAGAATAATCATATGAGATTTTTTTTTAATTCTTGGGGAAGAAAAGTAATGAGGGGGCATTAGCTTGATAGTAAAATTAGTTTGATTTAAAAACATGGGCTTTGTAAAAGAATAGAGAAGTTACTGAAACAGGACAGCTGAGAAGAGTATTTTTTTTTTCTTTTTTTGAGATAGAGTCTCACTCTGTCACCCAAGCTGTAGTACAATGGCACCATCTTGGCTCACTGCAATCTCCGCCTCCCAGATTCAAGCGTTTCTCCTGCCTCAGCCTGCCAAATAGCTGGGATTACAGGCGCCCACCACTGTACCTGACTAATTTTTGTGTTTTTAGTAGAGACGGGGTTTCGCCATGTTGGCCAGGCTGGTTTGGAACTCCTGACTTCAGGTGATCCACCCACTTCGGCCTGCCAAAGTGCTGGGATTACAGGAGTGAGCCACCACTACTGGCCTTTAAAAGTATCTTTTTTTAACTAAGACAATTATTTAAAATATGTATTACAAATAATGAAAATAGGGAAATTAAGGTATTATTCTCTAAATTTGATTAAGATAACTGATTCATGGGCCGGTGCAGTGGCTCACGCCTGTAATCCCAGCACTTTGGGAGGCCGAGGCGGGTGGATCACGAGGTCAAGAGATCGAGACTGTCCTGGTCAACATGGTGAAACCCCGTCTCTACTAAAAATACAAAAACAAAATTAGCTGGGCATGGTGGCTTGTGCCTGTAATCCCAGCTACTCAAGAGGCTGAGGCAGGAGAATTGCCTGAACCCAGGAGGCGGAGGTTGCAGAGCCGAGATCGCGCCATTGCACTCCAGCCTGGGTAACAAGAGCGAAACTCCGACTCACCAAAAAAGAAAAAGGTAACTGATTCATATGACTTTGGTATACTAAAATACACTAAACATTAGACACTAAAGTAGATTCCAGATAGATGAAAGAGTTAGACTCAAGAAGTTTATAAAGTAGAATATAATAGGATATTTGTTAACTTTTAGAAGGATAGATGACTTTCAAAGCTCAAATGCCATAGAAGAAATGCAAATAAATCAGTGGCTTTTAACTTTAATTTTTTCCAGTGTATTTAGCAACTGTAACAACAACAAAAAAGCCTGGAAATTTATTTTCAGCAAATAAAAAGTTATTTTTATTGTTTGAAAAACTTACACAGATTCTAAAGTAAAATATTATGATACTAGAAGTTTTAATGACCAAAAGGCATGAACACATTTCTCACATAAGACAAATTGAATTACCAAACACATGGGAAAATATTCAATATCGCTAGAGGCGAATTTTGTTTTCTAGAACCTTTAGATACCACATTGTACTTTTTATATTAAAAAAAAATTTTGGCTGCTAATATTCACAGCAGGATATTAGCTGTCCTTACTCAGAACTTTGGTGACATTGTACATTTTGACAATATATATTAGTGATCCTAACAACATTTTATTTCTAGCTTCAGTTATCCAATTTTAGTGATTGTATCCTAAGGAAAATATTCAAAATATGGAAGGCAGGCCAGTTACAGTGCCTCACATCTGTAGTCTAGTACTTTGGGAGGTTGAGGTGGGAGGATCACTTAAGCCTAAGAGTTCAAGGCTACAGTGAGCTATGAACATGCTACTGCATTTGGCCTGGACAATAGTTGAGACCCTGGCACAAAAAAAAAAAGGAAAAGAAACATAAAATGTTTTATCTCTGCATTATTTATGCTAGTGAATGAATTAGGAACAAGTTATGTATTAACAGTAATACGGTTAAATACAGTATAATGCATATACTTCCATTTTGGGTAGACATTCAGAATGATGAAATAAAGATAATACTGTTTCAGTAAAATAAGGCAGATTATAGAAAAATGGTTATAATGATCATAACTATAGTTAAAAACAGATGCATGTTTTTTTTTAGAAAAGGCAGTAACCACTACCAGTATTTTGGTATGTTTAGGATACAAATAAGTTCTATCTAGGATACATTTAGTTCTAAAAATGTATTTAATATGGTTTTCCTGTCTTCTTTCATCTGAGATATAAACTTATTTTAAAATCTTTTTAAAAACATGATTCATACCGCAAAAAAGAACTGATTTTGTTTCATTAGTGAGTAGGCAAAATGAGGCCGGGCGAGGTGGCTTACACCTATAATCCCCACACTTTGGGAGGCCCAGGTGGGTGGATCAGTTGAGGCTAGGAGTTCAAGACAAGCCTGCCAACATAATGAAACTGTTTCTACTAAAAAAAAAAAAAATAGAAAAATTAGCCAGGCGCGGTGGTGGGCACCTGCAATCCCAGCTACTTGGAAGGCTGAGGCAGGAGAATCGCTTGAGCCCAGGAGGCAGAGGTTACAGTGAGCCAAGATCACATCACAGCACTCCAGCCTGGGTGACAGAGCAAGACTCGGTCTCAAACTCAAAAAAAAAAAAAAAAAAAAAAGCGTAGGCGAAATGGGAAATGTAAAAAATTAATGAAAAAAAAATTTCTAACCATATTAAATCCAGCTTACTATTTATCTTGCTCAAGCGTTCATAGTAATCATGATATATCTTTTTAAAAATTTAACAGTTGAAAGAAACTGGAAGTAGAGCTTGCCTTAAGGTGAGGAACTGGGAGACTGGGATTCAGTAACAAAAAGACACTTAGATTTTATTATTTGTACTTGTTATGCATTCCCTGATCAAATATATGAATATTTGGAGTTTTAAATTAACAGATCAATTGTGACTTACTTATTCAATCTCTATAATGATTTTTTTTAAGCTACAAGTCCTGGATGGACTTAAAACACCCTTTAATCTTTTTACTTGCAGAGCAGTATGGTATGACCCCATCTACTACCCAACCTCATGGCAGTTGGATCCAACAGAAGGGCCAAATCGAGAGAGGAGACGTTTACAGAGGTGTTATTTAACTATTCCAAATAAGTACCTCCTTAGGGATAGACAAAAATCAGAAGGTAATAGTGGCTTCTTGACTCAGCATACAAATATAGCAGATAACTGTGAACATTAGCTAAAGATAATATGTACTTTTTTCCTCAACAGATGTTGTCAAAGCACCACTCTCTTACCTATTTGAAGATAAAACTCATTCTTCTTTCTCTTCTACTGTCAAAGACAAAGCTGCAAGTGAATCTATAAGGTGATTTTGAATCCATAGATCTTCAAATCTATCATGAATATACAACAATTTATTATAGTGTTTATGTAATATTTCTTTTAGGTAATGCTATCGTTTTCAGAAAAATCCTAAACAGGAAAGGCTCAAGGGAGGAGGACAAGGTTATATGGCCAAAATCCAAAAGCAAATGACATTTCTGATAGCAAGGGTTCATGGAACTTCAGTCATCATGTTCTGGCTCTTGTTATTATATATATATATATATATACATACATATATATACACACACACATATACACACACACACACGCACACACATATACACACACACACGTTTTGTAATTGACTGTTTAACAGCTCTGTAAAGTGGATAGAGCTGCCAGTGCTATCAAGAGATGATACAATATAGTGATTAAAGGTTCAGATTCCAGTTCTTCCTCTTACTAACTCTTTAATCTTAACTTCCCTGTCTCAGTTTCCTCGTCTATTAAGTGAAGAAATAATAATAGGTATCATAACATTGTTGACTATTAAGTATGTCATTATATATTAAATATTGATAGTATTGTCACTGAGGTTATTGTGGTTGTTATTATACCCATTTCATAGATGAAAAATTGAGACTCAAAGAAGATAATTGGCTAAGAACACAAAGGAACTTTCTGATTCCAAATCCTCTGTTTTTCCTGGAATACTGGGCTTTTTTTTAATGTGTTTGAAGTACCAGAGGCGTGAAATAATGTTTGCTTACTTACTAGAATATATAAAATATTGATATCTCTTTTAAATAACTTAATTTCTGTATTCTCCCTCCAGTTATAGGGATTACTAGCCTTTTCTAGGCATTTCAGTCATTTCTCTTCACTAGGATGTTAAAAAAAGGAGATAATATTTTCATGTGTGTTTCAACAAGATACCTCATGCTGTTGGAACTCTAGTCTGCTTTGCGGAAATCTTTTACTCAGTAAAATAAAGCATATGCTCTCTGAAATTGGTCAAAACATTTAGTCATAGTAATTTTAAATATGTTTTGACAGAGTAAATCGAAGATGTATCAGTGTTGCACCATCTAGAGAAACAGCTGGTGAGTTGTTACTAGGTAAGTCAAATTTTGAGATAATTTGTTTTTTGACACAGTGTCATTAAATTGGATAAACTTTCTATAATATCATGTAGGCTAGTTTGCCTTAACATTATATGTAATTGCATATGACTCATGAATGTAAAGAAATGATATATCTTATGTTCTGAAAAGCACATGAATAGCATTTTAATTTTTATAAAATTAAGTTTCTTCATGAATATGCAATTTTATATTTAATCATTTATTATATGCCAATTTAGAATTTTTTAAGTGAAAAATTATTGGTATACTTACATACCTACTATTTTAGCAGATATACCTGTGCATAAGAAATATGTCTACTTTAAGATTGTTCATAATTTATATTCTCTATTGTGCTTCTGAGAAAAAGCCCAAGATTGTTAGTCCATAGATACCTATGCCATTACATTTGGTTGGAAATTTTATTCTCAAAATATGAAGGAAAACAGTTATATCCATTGGTCTCTGTTCACTTAAAGAACCAATTTGTATGCTGTAGGCTAGGTTCTCAAAGTGTGAGAACCCTGAATTTGTAGCATCAGCATCTCATGGAAGCTTGTTAGAATTGCACATCCTCAGGCCTCAGTCCAGACTTGATGAATCTGAAATTCTGAGAATGGGGCCCAGCAGTCTATGTTCTGATGAGCCCTCCAGTGATTTCATGTACCTTCAGATTTGAGAATGAATGTTGTAAGCTACAGCACCCAAGGTCCGAGATGTGGAGCTTCAAGCCTACTGGGACTGAGCCCCACCATCACAAGGATGGAGGTAGTACCCTTCCCTAAGCTAGCCATGCCACTACTTCACGGTCCACTCAGTGCTCAAGGGTGACCAGCATCTAGATGGCAGAACCTCAGAGAAGTTCCCAACGTTTTAAAACACGATGTAGGGACGTGTTAGCAACAGCCAGCCTATGAAACAGGAAAAAATTGGGGGCTATGTTTAGGGCCTACTCTACTCTATGGAGTGTCTCAGTCTATAAAATAATTAAGGATTTCCCTTTTGCTAGATAATTTGGTTTACCACTTGACTTCAATTAGTGTGTAACAAAATAAAGCAAATTAGTATGCTAGTAATATGAGAATAATGGTAATAATAAATAGTCGATATTTATTTAGCACTGATTGCTAAAACAAGCACATAATCATTTTGCATACATTCTAATCTAATTCCCATAGTAACTCTGTGAAATAGAGCTCCCAGCAATCTTTTTTTTTTCCTGATAAAGGAACTAGGACACAAAGAGGTAAAGCATCTTCCCCAGGACTTTATGGATACTATTCAAAAGTATTTATTGAGTGCTAGGAACTGTGTCTAAGTACACTGAGATTCAAATTCAGACCAAAGGACTCCAGAGGCCATGTATTAAACCATGAATAGTTATGTGCACATAGATTTTTAAACCCTTGTATCCAATTATTTTCTGCAGGTAAATGTGGAATGTATTTTGTGGAAGATAATGCTTCTGATACAGTTGAAAGTTCGGTGAGTAGAGGCTTAAGTTTGTATTTACATAAATCTGGGCAGCTTCCAAAATTATCAATTCAGTATAACCAGAGAGAAGGAAGAACTATTAGAGTTCATTCTTTGTCACTCTATGTATAGATTGGTCTGAGTTCTAAACATTTTTTTAAATATAATTTTTAAAAAAGACTGTGCCATATCCTCTGGCTTGTGGCCCAAGTTTCATAGCAGTTAGTATAAGTCAGATTCTAAAGTCATGCTCCTATTATATCAGTTTATGTTCATTCCTTATTATTACTATCCTTTGTTGCAACAAATAACTATTCCTTGCCACTCCCAGTCCACTATCAAGTACCTTTGCCTTCAGAAAGAAAGAAAAAATACTAAATAATTGAATAACTTAAGTAATTCTGATATTCACATAGGTTAATAATGATTATTATTATTCTAGGTGGACTGATATTAATCAGAAAATAACAAAGACTCTTAACTTACATTTTTTTGTATAATAAAGCTTTTTTATTTGAATTATCTTCTATGCCATTAAAATATTTTTTGAGATCCCTGTAATAGAAGAAATGAAGTTCTTGTTTCAGAAAAGTTTTAAAGCCAGGAATTCCTAAGGATATACTAAATGAGATTGTGTGTGGTTTAATTATTAATATATATTTGATTTTAAAGAAATTAATAAGTGAAAACATGAAGTTTGGTTACAAAATTAATGTAAAAAAAGTCATGAACATATTTAATGTAGTCAGAAATATGAACAACATTCTTTTCTGATTTACATAGCAGTTACCACAAGGTTTGTCCCAGATAGTAAAATATAGTTATGTTATTTTTCAAAACGCATTCTTTTATCAAGCCAAGGGATGTCATAGTTGATATATGAGCCAACTTTTTGTGTGTCCAAAAGATGACAATTTTTCCCCTTAAAAATTCTACTGAATTGTGTTTTAACTTCATTGGACATGAAGTAACAGAAGAGTCTGAGTCTACCTGTGAAATATGTTGGTTTATTTTCAGTGCTTGAACATACATTCACAAATATTTGGTTTGGGAAGACACCATGTAATTTAAGTTAACTTGCATGCTATAAATGTGTTGTATGTTTAAATAAACAGGAAGATTTTTTTTAAAATCTAAAAATGCCCTTGCTTCTTCATAGATTGAAAGATCCTTCCTTCCTATGTACTTTTGTAGTATTGGTTCTTCTCATATGACTATCTTGCATTGTGTATGCAAATGTGTGTACAAATACTTCATGCCCCCTTTTTGACTCATACAGATTTATTTCATACCAAGCACTTAGCAGAGTATCTTGTGCATAGATGCTTAACTAATACATGTTGAATGAATGTTGAAACTAAACAAAGGAGGAATTCGGTTTTAAGTATGAGAATATTTTCATTAAGACATTGTATTTTATTTGTAATATATTCCCTGCCTCTAATTATAAAAATTACTTTGGACCAAGAACAATAGTAAAACACACATAGAATAGGACAATTCAAATCTAAAAAAAATAATAATAAGGTTTTGGAAAGACAAAGAGCCTGGGATAAAATAATTCTTGGCAATTGAGTCCTAAATTTGTCCTAAGCTTTCTGTTAGTCAACTCAAAGGAGTAAGTAAATGCAATTTTTTAAAAAGGAAAAAAAAAGAAAACTAGGATGCAGGTTTATTTGAGGAGATAAATTCTAGCTAGTTTTAAACTTCAGTAGAAACTTTTTTTCATTATTTCTCTATTAAAAGCATTAAGTAACATAATTTATGTATTCAATTACAATTTACAAAAGATTTAGATGCACATTTTTTAAAGTGTTTATTGATTCTGTGCTTTGGGAGAGACCTAGTGATGATAGGATATGTAGGCCTTGTGGCCCCTACCTCTTCATTTCAGAATGTGGGGATTTGTCTGAGTACACTAGGATTAATACTCTCAAGGAGATTCAACTTTCCAGTGGCTATTTTCTCATCTTCTTTTCTTCTGTTGACCACCTAGCAGGGGAATGTAGCTATTTAGTATGTGTTGATCTGTCAGGTTACATTCAGTGGGCCTTTATTTGCAGGAACACCCCATTAGTTCCAGAATGTTCCTCCAGACACTCTGCTTTGCTTTTGCTGGATGACTTAGAAGCATGAGAACTGTGTTTCACAGCTCAGGATTTTCCAGGCCATCCAGACAGGTTTAATGTTAACCTAAATCCATGTGATGGCAGGCCCACAGTTATGAATTCTCAGAGAGAAGCTTTTTTTCTAATTATCTTGGCTCCAGGCCAAAAGAGACAAGCTTGTTTCCTGGTTATGCCCATTTATTTTTATTTTTATTATTTTTGTTTTTTAAGATAGAGACTCACTCTGTCGCCTAGGCTGGAGTACAGTGGTACAGTCTCAGCTCACCAAAACCTCCACTTCCTGGGTTCAGGTGATTCTCCTGCCTCAGCCTCTCAAGTAGCTGGAACTACAGGTGCCCACCACCACTCCCGACTAATTTTTGTATTTTTAGTGGAGACAGGGTCTCACCACATTGGCCAAGCTGGTCTCGAACTCCTGACCTCAAGTGATCTGCCCACCTCAGCCTCCCAAAGTGTTGGGATTACAGGCATGAGCCACAGCACCCAGCCTATTCCCCTTTATTAATGGGCACATTTATTTGTCTAATCTTTCATTAGGAACAAATCCCTTCCTTGGTTTTAGCTTTCTGAAGCAATCTCAATTCCACACCCCGATCCTAGGGGCCCGGGGCCTCATCTTCTGTCCTCAAGTGGCTGTCAAACTCTGAAACTGGGGTTATGTGCATACCTGAATGTGTTTGCAGACACAACAGAGCAACCAGAGGATTGCTCCCTGCTTAGTGCTCATTTTTCAATTTCTCTATATTTTTGACTCTTGGGGATTTCATCTCCCTTGTTTTCTTGTAAGCTCAGCTATGTATTTAAAAGGATATTTGCTTAGTAAAAGAAGCCAACCTGAAAAGGCTACATACTTTACGATTGAAACTATATGACATTTTGGAAAAGGCAGAACTATAGAGACAGTAAACAAATTAGTGGTTGCCAGAGGTTGGGGAGAGGAAAGGAGGTATGAGTAGGTGGAGTACAGAGGATTTTTAGGGCAATAAAACTATTTGTATGATATCGTGCTGGTGGATACATGTCCTTATTCATTTATCAAAACCCATAGAATGTACAACACAAAGAGTGAACCCTAATATAAACTATAGACTTTAGGTAAGAAAAATTGTAGCAGTATTGGTTCATCAATTGTAATTAATGTCCTGCACCAAATGTAAGATTTAATAATAGAGAAACTGTGAGTGCTGGACCAAGGGAGGGGAGGATACATGAGAATTCTGTATTATCTGCTCAATTTTCTATAAACCTAAAACTAGTCTAAAAAATAAAGCCTATTAATTTTTTTTAATTTCTGAACTTTAGCAAGCATTTTGAGGTGTTTTGCATTGAGAGAATTTTCAAGTAATCTTTTCTGCCATCTGCCACAAAAAGAAGATTTTCCGTTTTGTTTTGATGCTCTTTAAAATCTAAAATTAAAATAATTATATTTCAGGTAAAACAAATATTTTTGCCCATTTCTTTGTCTTAGAGCCTTCAGGGAGAGTTAGAACCAGCATCATTTTCCTGGACATATGAAGAAATTAAAGAAGTTCACAAGCGTTGGTGGCAGTTGAGAGATAACGCTGTAGAAATCTTTCTAACAAACGGCAGAACACTCCTCTTGGCATTTGATAACACCAAGGTAAATTCACCCTTATTAATTGATATATATTAAGTGATCGTGGGCCAGTGTAACTATACTCATACTAGTTACTATACTCATACTGGTTACATGAAGGTTTACTAAAATCAAATAAAAATTGCCATATTTCTTAGTCCTGATTAAAGTAAAACCTATGTTGTATGAGGATTATCTTTTACCTTCAAAATGAGTTAAATCTGATTCCCCAAAATGACTGAAAGGAGTAGTTTGAACTTGCTCAGCGCTGTAGCGGAGTCCATCTTTGACAAACCCTCTTGACCTCTAATCCCTTCAGCTACCATTTCTCTGATCTCCTTAATAGAAAACCTGTTGGGGAAAGTTGTGTTATGTTTACTGTCTCCAATTTCCTTTTGAGATGCTTCAGACAGACTTTCTGCCCACCACTCTTGTCAGGGTCACTGGTAACCTCTAATGTCATAATCTTCCTTGGTGCCCATTTTACTTGACCTACTGGCAGCATTTGACCCAGCTGATTATTCTCTTCTTAAATAAAACCTTCCTCCCTGGCCTTCTGGGTTACCATTTTCTCTTAGTTCTTCTTATACCTGACCAGCCATTGCTTCTCAGTCTTGGTTGCAGACACCTCCTTGGAATGTGTCAGGGCTCATTCCTCAGACCTCTTCTCTTCTCATCCAGTCTTATGACTTTAAAATACCACCTGTATTTTAACACCTTACAAATTTATGTAATTGCCCAAGCCTCTCCCCTGAATGCCACACTCATACATTTAACTCCGAACTAGTCTCTCCCTTTAGAAGTCACTGATTGGCACCTCAAACTTAACCTGTGCAAAATGGAACTTCTCATCTTCCCCCCCAAATTACTTTCTAGTTTTCTCTGTCTCAGTAAATGACAACTCCATCTTTCCAATGCCCAGGCCAAAACTCTTGAGATTATCCAACACTATTCTTGTTTTCTCATCCCCTGCATACACTCTATTAATAGGTCCTGTTGGCTCTGTCCTCAGAATACATCCAGAGACTGACTGGTTCCACTGCTACTATCCTGGTTTAAGCCACCATCATTTCTTGCCAGAATCATTTACATAGCCTCCTAACTGGCCTTCCTGCATCCATCCTGTTTCTGAAATCAAATAAAAATTGCCATTCTTTCTAGTCCTAATTAAAGTCTTGGTTATATGAGGATTATTTTTGCCCCCCAAAATTGTGTTAAATTCTGATTCCCCAAAAGGACTGAAATGAAATAGTTTAATCTTGCTTAGGGCAGGGTGCAGTGGCTCATGTCTGTAATCCCAGCACTTTGGGAGGCCAAGGTGGGTGGATCACGAGGTCAGGAGCTTGAGACCAGCCTGGCCAAAATATGTGAAACCCTGTCTCTATTAAAAATACAAAAATTACTTGAGTGTGGTGGTATGTACCCATAATCCCAGCTACTCAGGAGGCTGAGACAGGAGAATCACTTGAACCTGGGAGGCAGAGGTTGCAGTGAGCCAAGATCACACCATTGCACTCCAACCTGGGCAACAGAGTGAGACTCCATCCCAAGTAAACAAACAAACAAACTTGCTCAGTGCTGTGGTGCAGTTCACCTTTGACAAACCCTTTCTTGATCTTCAATCCCTTCACCACCATTTCTCTGCTCTCCTTTATAGAAAACCCGTTAACCCCCTTTAGATTGTTCTCAACACAGCAGCTAAAGTATGTTGTAGCATATCTTTTCTCTGCTCAGAATCCTTCAGTCACTTTCATGTCACTCTGTTAAAGGCAAAGTCCTTTCAGTAACCTGATAAAGCCCCAGATAATCTTGTACCTTGTTACCTCTCTGATGTCATTGTCTGCCATTCTCTCCCTCACTCTGTCTACTCCATCCATGCCTTGAATATGTTAGGCACACCAGTGCCTCAGAGACTTTGTATTCACAGTTGCCTGGAATGTCTTTCTCCTTAGAAATCCAAATGATTTGCTGTGTCACTTTTTTTAAGTTTCCTGATCAAATATCTTATCAGCGAGTCCTCCCTGACACTATAAAATAGCCACCCCTCCTCTCCACCAAGCATCCCTTATCTCCTTTACTTTGGTCTGATTTTCTCCATAGAATGTATTAGCATCCAGCATTTTCTGCCTCTCCCCAGTAGACGCCAAGTCTTTGCTTTGTTAAGTTCCAGTTTTTTGGAATCTTGAACACTACTGGTATGCAGGGTTCAATTCATATTTGTTGAATAAACGAATGTCTTATTTTCTTTCCGGGGTTTGTCTTATAGTTTGTCATAAATTCCTTTCCATGGACCTTAGCTTCAACAGTTGGCAACCTTCAGATTTAGGCTACAGGTTTAGGATGTTATATTCTCTGTGGTTTCGCCTGTTCTGTAACTACCAGTATAGTTACATAACTCATTCTTGTTATTTACTTTTAAGTTCATGCGTTTTCCTCATCTGTGGCTCTTCTTCTTCCTATGTCTGAAGCATATACCTGCTTAAAATGGGTATTTTGTAACTGTTTTTAGCAAAGTTTATCTTGTCTATTATTTTCATTCATTAGCAATCATCACTTAATTGCTTTAGAAGAACTGGTACCCTTTTTCTATGACAAAACTATTGTGAATCTCTAAAAGAGTTTACATGTTTTCAATCAGTAGTGAAAATAAAATAACCTGTTTACATAAGATACTTTAATTCTCATGAGGTAAATATTATCACTCCCATATTATTCATGTCATAACTGTAGCACAGAAGGCTAGCAGGAAAATAGACCAGATCTGTCAAACTCAGAAGACAGTGCTGTTTCTACTATGCTATATTGCAATTATTTAGAAGAAAATTCTTTTTTTTTTTTTTTTTTGAGATGGATTCTTGCTCTGTATTCCAGGCTGGAGTGCAATGGCATGATCTCGGCTCACTGCAACCTCCTCCTCCCTCTTCCTGGTTCAAGCTATTTTCCTACCTCAGCCTCCCAAGTAGCTAGGATTACAGACATAAGCCACCATGCCCAGCTAATTTTTGTATTTTTTTAGTAGAGATGGGGTTTCACCATGTTGGCCAGTCTGGTCTTGAACTCCTGACCTCGTGATCTACCCACCTCAGCCTCCCAAAGTGCTGGGATTACAGGCGTGAGCCACTACGCCTGGCCCTAAGTGACTTTTCTATGCAAACTTTTTCTTAGAAGTTTTTATTAACCTATTTCTCCAGCAGCAAGGCATAGTGGTGAAGAGCCCAGCCTTTAGAGGACGACCTGGACTTGAATCTCAGTTCTCTACCCATTAATGTTATTGAGAAAAAAATATCTTCTTGGAGGACATGAGATTTGTAACACGTCTATAACGTCATGGGTTCTTTTGAGAAAAGTGCCAATAAGACTAAAAATAAAATCTGTGTTTTTTTCTCCTTTCCTTTTAGGTTCGTGATGAAGTATACCACAATATACTCACGAATAACCTCCCTAATCTTCTGGAATATGGTAACATCACCGCTCTGACAAATTTATGGTATACTGGACAAATTACTAATTTTGAATATTTGACTCACTTAAACAAACATGCTGGCCGATCCTTCAATGATCTCATGCAGTATCCTGTATTCCCATTTATACTTGCTGACTATGTTAGTGAGACACTTGACCTCAATGATCCATTGATATACAGGTAAGTTAAAAGAGTCATCGCCTTTGGGTTCATCCATCCATATGTTGTATTTTTTAAAGTTTTTATTATGAAAATTTCAAACATGCTCAAAATAGAACAATTATATAAGAACCCAAATACCTATCACCCCAATTCAACAATTATGAATTATGAAGATTTTTGCCAAACTTACATTATCTTTTTTGTTGTTGTTATTTAAGGCAAATCACAGACATCTTGTTTTGTCACTTCTTTGTTTTACAGTGTGCATCTCTTTAAAAAATAGAACATCTTAACCACAATGCTATTATCACATGTAAGAAAATTAACAGTAATAATGTGATATCATCTAATATCAGGTCCATTGCCATATTTTGTTGCTCTATCTCTGAAAATATATTGAGAATAGCCATTATTTTTTATATGTATTTTTTCTCTTTATTTTCTCCTGACATTGACTTGTTGGAAAAACCATGTCATTTATCCTGTTGGAGCGTCACATTCTGTTTTCTGATTGCTTCCCGTGACATCGTTTAGTTTATTCCTGTAGCCCCTATGTTTCCTAGAGACTGGAAAAGTCTTGCTTAGGTTCAAGTTCAACCCTTTTTTTTTTTTGGCAAAAATCCTTTATAGGTGGTGATGATGGGAACTTTATATATATATATATATTTTTTTTTTCTTTCTTTTATCATTCTGCGTGGTTGAGAGGAGTGAGCTTTATATTGTGTTGTATCAGGAAGCCTCTGATATTTCACTCTAGTGATGCTCAGTTTGATCTGTGGGCTCAGGCTCCCATTGAACTTGTACCTAATGGTTTCATCCATTGATAATTATTGCTGGAATCAGTTATTTCATTAGGTGTTGCAAAATGTTGATTTCCCCATTCTCTCATTTATTCTAAATTTATTAGAAGAAAACAGACAAGGTAAGCCTAGGATGTTTTGTTGTGTCAGAAAGCAAGGAAACTAATAGAGTGTTGTCAAAAGGACTCAAAGTTGGCCAGGTGTGGTGGCTCACTCCTGCAATCCCAGCACTTTGGGATGCCAAGGCGGGCTGAAGTCTTGAGACCTGGAGTTCAAGACCAGCCTGGCCAACATAGTGAAACCTCGACTATTTAAAATACAAAATTTGCCAGGCATGATGGCACACACCTATAATTCCAGCTACTTCGGAGGCTGAGGCAGGAAAATTGCTTGAACCTGGGAGGAGAAGGTTGTAGTGAGCCAAGATTGCACCACTGCACTCCAGCCTGGGTGACCATAGCAAAACTCTGTCTCAAAAAATGAAAATAAAAAGAGGACTCAGAAGCCAAATTGAAGTCCCTCTCACTGACAGAGATAGGATATCTGAGAATAAAAAGAATAACCACTGCAATTAGTTGAAACACATGGAAATAAAAAGAAACATAAGTTTACAGTAATACTGTTTAAAAGGCCGAAGAAACAAAGTGAAACAAGGAACAGAATTCAGCATTTATTCTGCCTTTCCTGAATGAACTGTGTTTTAGAGGAACCAAATAGTTCTAGGTGATGAGGGAATGCTTTGTTTAGTTTGAAAAAATATTCTCATACTTAGTTTAAAGAAAAATGGACTCCAAATATTTTACTTAGTACATTAGAGTATTTCAGTTGTAAGTGCCAAAGAGTAGGCCTAGTTCAGACAATTCTCAAGAAATCAGATTTTGGCTGGGTGCAATGGCTCATGTCTATAATCCCAGCACTTTGGGAGGCCAAGGCGAGTGGATCACCTGAGGTTAGGAGTTGAAGACCAGCTCAGGAAGCTGAGGCACAAAAATCGCTTGAACTCAGGAGGCTGAGGTTGCAGTGAGCAGAGATCATGTTTGGGTGACAGAGTGAGACTCTGTTTCAAAAAGAAAACAAAAAAGTAAATATGCTTGCACAAATAAACAGAAAAACATCTGGCTGGATATAGACCAACATGTTTTACCTGGGGTAATGGTATTATGGCTGATTTTTAGTTTATTGTTTGCTCAGCTGTAAATTTGTATTTTTCAAACACAATCACTAATATAACTTGTGTCCAAAAATAAAAACAAAACCTATTTATACTATCTATAAAAATTTGCAGGCCTGGAGCAGTAGCTCACACCTGTAATCTCAGCACTTTGGGAGGCGAAGGCTGGTGGATTATCTGAGGTCAGGAGTTTGAGACCAGCCTGGCCAATATAGTAAAACCCTGTCTCTTCTAAAAATACAAAAATTAGCCAGGCATGGTGGCATACACCTGTAGTCCCAGCTACTTGAGAGGCTGAGGCAGGAGAATGGCTTGAATCCAGGAGGTAGAGGTTGAAGTGAGCTGACATCATGCCATGGACAACAGCATGTGACTCCATCTCAAAAAAGAAAAAAAAATGCAGGGAGATCATCTTAAATGATTTCATTCTATTTTTAGATGTTAATTTGTATCTATTCTGTAAAACTGTACTTTTAAACAAAGTTTTTATGATTAGAAAAGTCTCAAAGACAAAATTAGTGTGTTTAGTACCAGTAATTTCAACATTCCTAGGAAATAGTAATTTATATTTAAAAAAAAAAAAAGATGTATCAACACGTGGTTAAGCAGACCTGGTATAACTGACTGAAATTTGGGCAAATCTTGCTGTTGGTCTAGTTAAGGTGCTGCTGGTTGAAATCCAGGTGGTCACATCCCTGTGCCAGACCAAATGGTTCCTCAGCCGAAAGAACCTGCCCTTCATCAGAGTTTTTTCCTCACCACATGATTCTGTAGCTTAGAAAAGTGAGGATGCATTCCTGGAGGGATGAGGTTTCATTCTCCTGCTTTAAGGAATGGTGTCGTGTGGTGTTCATAGAATGTGAACACCAGCACTGACACATTTGTACACTAGGTAGCCAAATATTTATTTCGGTACTCACTCTCCAGATCTCAGCTTCGTCATTTTAAACATGTATTGTTTCTTGAATTTTTATTAACTAGGCTGGTAATTACACAGATCTTCCTCTGTTCCTAAGTTCTGTTGAAACTGTCCTTCACCCTACGCTGCCTAACTGGATGCAGCGTCTGGAAAATGGGACATTAACTTTCAGGGCTTGTTCCAGGAATCTGTTCCACTAATCCCATGGTTAGTGACTGTTAGTTGCAAAACAACATGTTAAGCAGAGAAATAAGGGCAGAGCATTTTGTTGACCGACCACTTACCTACTTATAAGATGCAAACATATAGGGAAGTTAATCTTGACAGTATCAAAATATTTAATTTTTAAAATTACTCTTTTCTTGTAGAAATCTCTCTAAACCTATAGCTGTGCAGTATAAAGAAAAAGAAGATCGTTATGTGGACACATATAAGGTAGCTTTCTTACTCATACTTTATTAAATGAAAAATTGTGTTTTGTTTTATAGACTTACTACTGATTTTTTACTTTCTTGTGCTATGATTAACAGACAACTAGAAATCATTATGTGAAATGAAATACCATCTTCTATCCTGATTTTCTGAGAACACTTTGCCCAGAAAAAGAATACATTTACTTTAGCATAAATTGTGAGCCAATAACTCATTGTTTATTCAAGTATGTAGTAGTCATATTCCTTTTAAAAATCACAAACATTTCCAGGGACCTGCTATTCTTATCCCCTAGTGTTATTTATATAAAGTGTTATTATATTTATAATATACCATAACCATTAATCATATTCAGGAAATTATGCATTGGTTTATTAAACAGAAATTTATCAGATTTTAACATTTTTAAAAGGAAATGAATTAACTTTTTCTCTGAAATTACTATTAATGAAATTCTATAGGAAATTTAAAAAAAAACTCAATAGCTAAACATTAAATTCTTCACAAGAGTATCAAGACAGGAGTATCTGAAACACTTTTCTCATATTCATCATGTTATTTTATGCCACAGTTCCTGAAACATCCCTTCAAGCATCTTATGACTGTCACTACTTGATTCTTCAGCAGCTGAAAATGGGGCATTGCTGTGGGAATCAAGAAGTGACTCTTGAAAATCCACTATACCTGACTTTGTTATCAGAACCAGACAGAAGCTGTGGGAGACGAGACTAGTGACAGATATTAAATGTTTGGTTGAGCTTCCTACTTTCTGATGGGAAGATAGTAGTAGTGAAAAATTACCATATTTTTTTTAACTCTGTGTAACTGTACTGTAAAACAGACTTAAAATGTTATGTTATTACCAATAATGTGACATCGTTTTTACATTTCTGTTGCGTTTCTGCTACTTTTAGAGAAGCAATTCTCTAAACAACATAGCATTACATCTTGAAACTCTTTTGAAATGAAGACATCTCTAGTGATAGAAGCACCTCTTATTTGTTGGGTGCTTGATCAGCTTAGACATTATGAGCCATTAGTTAGGAGGTAGAGTGCTCAAAGTTAGGTAGGTTTTCTGTGAGGGAATGAAAGAGTGAAGGTGGAGATGGGAAATGCTTCTGAGCGTTTGGGTCTCAGTGAGGCACCAAGGAGAAGACTCCCAGGCACTCAAGGAGGCTGAAGTCTCTGGGCAAGAGTGGGAGGGCCAACCATGGAGAATGGCATAAAGGGGCAGTAGAGAAGAGGAAAAAAGTATCCAGCACTTTTCTAGTGTTGCCTGGAGTCCACAATCATGATTCTCTCGATTCACTGTTTCTTTCAGTACTTGGAGGAAGAGTACCGCAAAGGAGCCAGAGAAGATGACCCCATGCCTCCTGTGCAGCCCTATCACTATGGCTCCCACTATTCCAACAGTGGCACTGTACTTCACTTCCTGGTTAGGATGCCTCCTTTCACTAAAATGTTTTTAGCCTATCAAGGTAAAAATATTTTTTATAACAGCCTAAAAAGTCATGTTGGGTCATCAGAAAAAAAAAATTGACTTTTTAAGAACTATTGAGACTAATCAAACTACAGGAAAAAGACTTCTATTTATTCCTTCTCCCAAGTTTTCTTCAAAAAAGCTGTAGTAAGCCAAATCATCTTGCTAATGTCTCAGATTTTAACTTCGAATTAAACATGTCTGAGTGTATAAAAATGCAATTCACTTTTTAAAAACAGATATAATTCACAAACCATAAAATTTACCCTTTTAAAGTTTATGCAATTCACTTTTTAAAGACATTCTACCTAATACTTATTTCAAATCATGTAAGTTATCTTTGGAGTCTATGTACATTATTTGTACATAGGGAACATTATTGTAGTTTATTCTAAAGGCGAGTACATTATTGAGGTTTGTTATAACTAAGTATAACAAAATTATAAAATAAAAGAAGAGGCACACTGGCAACTTCATGGTGGTAGCTTTCTAATTAATAATCCTCTACCTCGGCATTTTAAGTGACAGACTGGAGGCCTGAACTTGACTTAGATAGGAGTGGATTTATGTTTTTATGCAAATTGGGACACACTCACCTGTAGTTTCTAATGAGGACTGTGATATTAGTCTATAGCTGTTTCTCATGCCATCCAGAATCCTTTGAGGAATCATTATCCATTCTTTTACTCAACCACTCTTGAACTTCTTCATGCTTTTACTTCTCATATATGATCTATTAGAGGAATGGACTAGTAGTCACTCTCACTGGTCTATAAAAGGGGCTTTTCCTGTGTTTGTCTCTCTGTAAGTAAACAGAAGAAATGCTCTGTAGGACAGCTGTTCAAATATTTGAACATTGTTGGCCTGTCCCCTTTCTCTCTCTCAGTTTTGTTTTTCCCCTGGCTAATTATCCTTGGTTAATTTAACGGCAGATTGAGGGCCTCCTAGATACGTGGTCCTATCCCAGCTGCTGCAAGGAATACCAAAAAATAAGGCAGTTTTTGTACTAAATAAAGAGTTTTGAAAACCAGTGCTTAAGCCATTCTTGTTTGCTGTGGTTTCCAAGCCTGTCACTATTCTGAAAATCTTTCTGGACATGTTCTGATCTGTGAATGCTTTTGACCAGAAAAAGGCAGTCAAAAAAAAAAAAAAAATATATATATATATATATTTATTTCAGATGTGGTTTGGGCCCCCAGAATGGTTACCTCCCTTCATCCAAGACGACATTTCATTTAATGTAGCCCAAGGATCCATTAATATAAAACTACCAATCAACTAAAATGTATCAATATTTTTATTCATGTTACTATTATGAATATATTCATATATAATATTTGTAGGGTCCAGCCCTGCAGGGTTCTGTGAGCTCCTCCCTGCTGGTGCAGAGGTGAGAAACTGTAGAAATAAAAGAAACAGACAGAGATAGAGAAAAGAGAGTTTAGGCTTGGGGGTCCACTGCCAACCAAAGCACAGAGACCTGCAGTGGCCCCAGTGCCCAGACACTCTGACTTTTATTGAGTACAAAGCAGGGAGCAGGGAAGGTAGGGTGAGGTAATGGTGGTCAGTGATAGGGTCAGGTAAATCACGTGTCTAGGAGATAGGGGCCCAGGACTTTCAAGTATCCAAGACGAGGAGAAAACCTAATGCGTCAGCACTCTTCACATATTTGTCAGAAATGTCAAGGACATTTACTATTATTAATTCTTAGCTTCTGAGAAAAAGAGAAGCCAGGTACAGAAGCAGAGTGTGAGAGTGGACATGGAATGTGACCACTAAAGCACAGCATTGCATAGAGACAGTTAAGCACCCAAATGTCTGCGTGCTTCCCTGACAGCTGTCAGGCCTTGCCACAAGAGCGTGGAGAAGCGGAGTTTTCTCCTAACTTCCCCAGGAAGGAGACATCTCAGCCATTTTAAACATCTCCTTCCCTAGCTGGCTAAACAGCAGGCACTTTCCCAGCGCTGGTGCTGCCGCGCAGCCAAGGCGCCCTCCAGCAGCCCTTATGCGGGCATGACAGGGGGCTTAGAGCACCTTGCCTTAGGATCACTTTGTTCACAGTGTCACCTCAGTTCCATGCTTCATAACCTGATAGTCATTAGTAAAATTAAAGGTTATATTGAGTTTATATCTTTATGATTCTAAGTGAGTAACTATAAGATTATATACGATAATATAAAGGAATAACTATGTGCCTAAATTTCTAATTCTTTTCTAAATCAATATTTATTTAGGAACAGGCTGAGGCTTCAGACCCTTGCCACAGCACTTGTGAGGTTCCCTGCACACACACACAAATACTGTGTTTTTTTCATTGAGTATTTATGAATAGATTTTGTGTAAACCCTGGGACTACCTGAGTCTCCATTCACTTTCATCTCATTAGTTTCAAGTGATATCTGTTGGCTTTGAACTTATTTATTGGCTTTAGTACAGGAATTCTCAACCTTGGCATTGTAGTGATTTTGAGCTACGAACTTCGTTTTCATTTGTTGTGGGAGATGCCCTGTGCATTGTAGGGCATGTAGCAGTATCCCTGGTCTCTCCCTACTAGTGCCAGTGGTACCATCACCACCCACCCCAGCACCCCAGTTGTGAGAATCAAAAATGTTGCCAGACATTGCCAAATAACCCTGGAAGGCAAAAGTGCTACTAGTTGAGAACCACAGGCTTAATATATGCATATTCTAGATAATAGGAATTTGTAGTAGTAGTGTTTAATAAAATGTAGGAAACTACAGAGAATCTTAAAATCTGAACAGAACCTACCCAATGTGCTTTTCTTGTTCCATATTTCCTTAGTCTTAGCTTTAGATACTTTGACTTCACCATGGAATTACAGAATTACCTTAATTTTTCTGAATTCCATTTTGATTGATAACTTTTTCTACTGAGTTAGTAGGTACTTCTTTAAATGACCTTTCTTTCTGCGAAAATGTTTCTAAACCTTATTTCTTCCTGGATTTTATTTAGTGGCCAGCCAATGCTAATTGACTCAGCAGAATAGATGAGAAAGTGATAAAAGTGACAGAAGATGTTGCTTAGCAGAGCAACCAAGGCTGGGAGGAGAAACCTGATGCTAAGATGTGTTTGTGGCAGTCTCCAAATGAAAAGATGTGTTCAAATTTCCACGGAGTTTTAGAGGATGTAATATGATTCCTAAGAAACATGTAAACTGCTGCTGTTTTCAGCAGCAAACTTTTCAGTATCATTTAATATTCTAGGCCTTTCCCTATAGCTAGAAAGTCTGATAATTGTTGGCAGAAAAGAGAGTCTAAATTCAATTCTTGATTATTAATAGTCTATCCTAGGAAAAAAATGAACAAAAGAGTGACTATGCTTAGCTTCATTTTCATTCATAGGAAATTTTACTCAATTCTTAGCTCAGAGTTAGAACACCTAAAAAACAATGCACCATAACATACACCCCCGCCCCCTCCCTACAAAAAAACTAGAAAAGAAAGGAGAAAAATAAGTCTTAACAATTCAAAGTGAAGGAATCATTTTGCTTCCTGATGGGGAAAAAACGGTTTACCTACCTGAATTTTCATTTTTCTTCTTCATTATTCATTCATTCCTTCATTCATTTATTCAATACCTAAGCCATTATTGAGTACCCGTTATGTGCTAGGTGTGAGTGATATCCCAGGGCCCTGTTTGTGTGGAATTTTTTTCTACTTTGATAGATAGATGATAATTAAACAAATAAATGATATAAACTAATCTAATTGTATGTATTACAAAAGCATAATACAGATGAAAAATAATGTAATATTATCTTAAGTTATATTTATAGAAATATTTTTGAGAACACGAGTAACTTCTTTTAAACTATGGGCAAACAAAATGAGCATTATTTTAATCTTTTTGAAGTAGCAAAAGTATATGTATTATGATAGGCCTCAAATAGAATTAGGTCTTTGTGTCTTAATTGTGTTATTTGTATTTTTTTATAGATCAAAGTTTTGACATTCCAGACAGAACTTTTCATTCTACAAATACAACGTGGCGACTCTCATCTTTTGAATCTATGACTGATGTGAAAGAACTTATTCCAGAGTTTTTCTATCTTCCAGAGTTCCTAGTTAACCGTGAAGGTATAGTAAATTATTTCTAATTTATATTTCTGAGGACTTGATTATTTTATAATTTTCCAAAGGCTGGAGTGCAATGTCACAGTCTCGGCTCACTGCAACCACTGCCTCCTTGGCTCAAGCGATTTTCCTGCCTCTGCCTCCTGAGTAGCTGGGATTACAGGCACGTGCCACAGCACCCAGCTAATTTTTTTATTTTTAGTGGAAACAGAGTTTCACCATGTTGGCCAGACTGGTCTTGAACTCCTAACCTCAGGTGATCCACCTACCTTGGCCTCCCAAAGTACTGGAATTACAGGCGTGAGCTACTGCACCCAGTCAAAAATAGCTTTTTTAAGTCCTAAAATTTTCCCCAAATAAGATAAAATGTTTGTTATTAAGTATATAATTTTATTTTCAAATAAGCTTGAAGATTTTAAGTATTTTACAGAACTAAATACGTTTGGAAGACTGTAACTTTTAACTATTAAAATTATTTGTAAATATGTATTTTAATTTTATTATAGAAATTGCTTTATTTTTTTCTGAATACAAAAGTTATAATGTACTTAAAAAATAAGAGGTATGATTTTATTGAAAGCAAAATGTAAATTAACTGAAATCTCAATTATTTTATGAGGAATGACCAAAATAAAAATAAAATACTCTTCCCAGAATTATCTAATAACCAAAAGGAATACTGGAGTATAAAATCAAATTTTCTGTGATGCCAACCAATAATCTTGGCTGCCAACCTTAGCTGTTCTTAAATAGAAGATCAGTTAACCCTTTAAGGGGTATCTTTGGGTCATTTTCTTACATTACTTAATTCTATAATTGTATGTGGTCCTTAAGAGCATATGAAATTGAGCATTATAGCTTTAGGAAGTTGGTGTTGGGCAAATTTCTTTAGAATTTTATTGCATATTAACTCTCTCTCTGAGATTGTTTGATTGACTATTGAATCATCAGTAGATTCATGCTACCCTGCAGCATATTTCATAGTGTTGCTCTAGTGAGAAATGCCTCAATCAAATATCAGCACCTGCACTTTGGGGTACCTGCCATGAAGCCTCTTATTTGAATCTACTGCTTGTTTTCTCTGTCCATGGTCTCTTATATTTATGTTCTAGCTATCTATGGCTCTATAACAAATAATCTCAACACTTAGTGGCTTGAAACAATAATAAATTTATTATCGATCACAGATAATAAAATTATTTTTTATTGGTCAGAAATAAAAAAAATAGGTCAGAAATTCAGAAACAGCTCAGCTAGGTAGTTTTAGCTCAGGGTGTCTCATGCTGTTTCCTTCAGGTTTTTCTGGAGCTGGAATAGGCAGGGGATGGAGCCTTAGGTAGCTGGAGGACATCACCCTCTACCCTCTCTTCATGCAGTGCCAGTGCTTTTTCATGTGGTCTCTCCGAGTAGTCTAGTTTTAGGCTTCCCCACATCACAGCAGTCCTGGATGTCCTACTTAGCAACTCGGGGTTCCAAAGATGAATGTTCCAAGAGGCAGACGAACAGAGGCTGTGTGTCCTCTTCCAGCCTACTTAGCAGCCATGCGGCATCGCTTCTGCTGTATTCTTCCTATTTGTTGAGGTAGTCACAGTGCCTTCCCAGATTCTAAAGAAAGAAAGATAGACTGCCTTGTGATGGAAAGTAGCATGCAAGATGGGAAATGCTGTTATAGCCATTTTTGAAAAATTCAATTTTCTACAGTGTACATTATATCATTTCCTATCAGTGTTGAGATTCTCATACCTCAGTTGTCTGCTTTGGGTTGAGTGTCTACCTCTGTGATGTGCCCTCAGAACATCTGAAAGTTGCGAATGATTGAGTTTGTACAAATGCCCTGTTACATAGCCCATTCCCAGCCCATCCCCAGGTGCCTCATTCACTGTTAAATAAGTTCCTGCTGCTGCTTCTCCAGAAGCCACACACATGGAGTTCTGCAGCTGCTCAGCCAGTCCATCCTAAATCAGCCATGCAGCTGCTCTGCTGAACTTTCTCAACTGTTTTTACAAGATCAAAAAGTAGACAGGCAGATAGCAACTTAATTTTATATGGAACTTAATCAGCTTTTAAAAGGTCTTTTTAAATTTTTATTATGTTATAGTGTTCAGCACACTATAAAATGTAGCACAGAAAGACATTTCTGTTTAAAAGTAACATTTCCTTTAGGATAACTTTTTTTAAATAAACACTTCTGAGATTTTTGTTTATACTAGCAGACTGATGAGACATTAGATATTAGCCCATTTACAATGCAATAACCCTCTTATTTCATGTGCTGGGATAATTTTGTTGTCTACAGGAATGCTTAGTAAAAAGGAAGTCAGAACAGACCTACAGACATAAAATTAACAGACTATGGCAGTTCATTCTAGGAATGTGTATACTTTGTATTAGTTGAGTTTTTAAACTATAGAATACTAATATTTACTAAATATAATCTTAAATTTATTAATGCCAATAATTCAGAAATGCTTATACAAAGCCTTAGTTTGATTATAATCAGGTTTACAATTGACTAGATATCTAACTACTTGATGTCCTCGAAGATGTGAATAGTGAGAATATTGGAATTAGTAGGCAGTAGTTTTCTCCTTTTTTCTTCAATATGTTATAAAGTGGTAGAAGGATAAAGCTGAAAGATCTCAAATTTAATTATGATAGCTAACATGGCACTATTAGTAGGTAAAGAAGTAGATAAGCAGTGGTGTTTCTTATTTAAAATGTAAATCCTCCTTGCTATTCCCTTTGTTGGTTGTAGCACACAATCAACCATTTTTGTGAACTCTTAAGAACTGCTCTGTAGCTAAATGAAACGTCTTTTGGGGGAATTAAATATTAATATTAATCTTCTCTTTTAGGATTTGATTTTGGTGTGCGTCAGAATGGTGAACGGGTTAATCACGTCAACCTCCCCCCTTGGGCACGTAATGATCCTCGTCTTTTTATCCTCATCCATCGGCAGGCTCTAGAGTCTGACTATGTGTCCCAGAACATCTGTCAGTGGATTGACTTGGTGTTTGGGTATAAGCAAAAGGGGAAAGCTTCTGTTCAAGCAATCAATGTTTTTCATCCTGCTGTAAGTGACTCTTTTAAAATAATCTGTATTTATGTAAGATAGAACCTGAGTATTTTAAAGTTAGTTGTTCGGGTGTTCCTTTAAAATAGTCAGGTTATCAAAGAGAATATTTACCTAAGATTTTCCAGGTTTTATATTTCCTCTCTTTAAAAATAAGATACTGTTGCCAGGTGCGGTGGCTCATGCCTGTAATCCCAGCACTTTGGGAGGCCTAGGCAGGCAGATCACCTGAGGTCAGGAGTTTAAGACCAGCCTGACCAACATGGTGAAACCCCATCTCTACTAAAAATACAAAAAATTATCTGGGCAGGCACCTGTAATCCCAGCTACTCAGGAGGCTAAAGCAGGAGAATCACTTGATCCCGGGAGGCGGAGGTTGCAGTGAGCCGAGGTCATGCCACTGTACTCCAGCCTGGGAAACAAGAGTGAAACTCCGTCTCAAAAAAAAAAAAAAAAGCTACTCTCTGTTCCAGAGGTTTCCCAAAACCATCTCCAGATTTGATGATTCACTCGGAAGACTTGAGGATTCAACATATAGTCATCCTTCCAGCTCAGGTTTATTACGGTAAATGATATAAAGCAGAATCAGCATGGGGCAAAGTCTGGGAGAAACCAGGCACAAACATCCAAGAATCTACCCCTGGTAAAGCACAAAGAGCCTACTCAGCTTCCTCCAGCAACAAGTCATAATGACACATGTGAAATGTCTGCCAGGGAAGCTCATTAGAGACTCAGTGTGCACGATGTTTACTAGGGTTGGCAACATAGGTACCCTCTGCCTCCCACATGCTGAAATTCCAGACTCTCAAGAGGAAAGCAGGTGTTCTGCATAACAGAACTCTGCATTGTCTGCATAGTTTAGGCACAGTAAGCTGCTCTTATCAGTTAGGGAATGGTAGGACCCCTCCTGAAATCCAAGTTCCCAGGCAACGACAGCCAAGAGTCAACTTTACAAGCAGGCCTTTCCAGAGATGGCAGTCAATCCTGCTATGTTAAGTCTTTTCTGCACGCTATCCTACATACATGTTCTCCTTTAAAATGGCACCAGTCTTCCTTATCACAGAAAAAGTAGTTGTACTTTATTAGAAAAATGTATAAAATACAGAGTAGCAACAGGGAGAAATTTTAAAGTCCACTTTAATATCACCATCCAGAGGTAAATAGTGAAAGCACCTTTAGACTTCTTTCTATACATGTATATCGTTCCATTGATCATTTATATAATAATAATAGTAATGCTATTTGGTAACCTTTTCTTCTCCCTAAACAAGATAGTCTTAAATTTATTCAAGTGATTAGGTATCATTCTACATTATTTTTTGTGGCTACCTACTACAGGTAGTGCATTTTTAATTCAAAAATAAAATTTTTGAATTTTGGTGCTTCAAAATCAGAAACTTTTTGAGTGCAAAAATGATAATCAAAGGAAATGCTCATCGGAGCATATGAGATTTCAGATTTCTTGGATTAAGAATCCTGAACAAGGCAGGGTGCAGATGGTCAAAGTCCATCTCTACCAAAAATATAAAAATTAGCAGGGCATGGTGGCAGGTGCCTATAATCCCAACTACTCAGGAGACTGAGGCAGGAGAATCATTTGAACTCAGGAGGCAGAGGTTGCAGTGAGCTGATATCACATCATTGCACTGCAGCCTGGGTGGAGACTCTGTCTCAAAAAAAAAAAAGAATACTGAACTGCAGGGGCCGGGCACAGTGACTTACTCCTGTAATCCCAGCACTTTGGGAGGCTGAGGCGGGTAGATCGTGAGGTCAAGAGATTAACACCATCCTGGCCAACATGGTGAAACCCTGACTCTCCTAAAAATACAAAAATTAGCTGGGTGTGGTGGTGTGCCCCTGTAGTCCCAGCTACTCAGGAGGCTGAGCCAGGAAAATCACTTGAACCTGGGAGGCGGAGGTTGCAGTGAGCTGAGATCATGCCACTGCACTCCAGCCTGGTGACAGAGTGAGACTCCGTCTCAAAAAAAAAAAGCAATTGAACTGATAAGTAAATAATGCTAATGTTCCAAAATCCAAAAAAACCTGAAATCCTAAACAATTCTGGTCCCAGGTGTTTGTGTAAGAGATACTCAGTCTGTATTCTCAAGTATGGCTATAGAATAATTTCTTTAACAGTCTTCTATTGTTGGATATTTAGTTAGGATGTGTTTGCAATTAAAATTAGCATTTCTATGGTTATTTTTATGTACATTTCTTAACTTCCTTAAGATAAATTTCTAGAAGTAGAATTGTTACATTTTCTTTTCTTTCTTTTTTTTTTTTTTTGAGATGGAGTCTTGCTCCATCTCCCAGGCTAGAGTTCAGTGGCACAATCTCAGCTCACTGCAATCTCTGGCTCACTGCAACCTCCACCTCCCGGGTTCAAGCGATTCTCCTGCCTCAGCCTCCTAAGTAGCTGGGATTACAGGCATCTGCCACCGTGCCTGGTTAATTTTTGTATTTTTAGTAGAGACGGGGTTTCACTTTCTTGGCAAGGCTGGTCTCAAACTCCTTACCTCATGATCCACCCACCTCAGCCTCCCAAAGTGCTGGAATTACAGGCATGAACCACTGCACCCGGCCTACGTTTTCAAGTATACTCTTTGATGTTGTTGGATAGACTAACTTTAAAAAAAATCTTCAGTAAACATTTATTTTGCTAGGCGCTGGGAATGCAAAAGTAAATAGGAGTCACATATACACCATGGAATACTTTGCAGCTGTAAAAAAGAACAAGATCATGTCCTTTCTTGGAACATGTATGGACCAGAAAAAATAACTACTGGTACTAGGCTTAGTACCTGGGTGATAAAATAACCTGTACAAAAAACCCCTGTGACACAAGTTTACCTGTATAACAAACCTGCACTTGTACCCCTGAACTTAAAAAGTTTTTTTTTTTAAGTATGTGATCCCTGGTGCTGGGAGTTGTGAGGGGAATTGAGTTGAAGACGACTTAACTTCTGAAATATCTTTAGAATTTTATTTTGGCAATATAGAAATGTTATGTCTAGATATATAATGAAAGCCACTGTGACTGATTATATATTATGCTAAAAGCTAACCCATCCAACTGGATATGTACAAAATATGGCTGATCTGTACTCAATTACTGACTGCCAGCTTTAGAAATAAAGAAGTAAATGCAAATTGCTCTCCATCTGACTCTATAGGATGATGACACTAAGAAGAAATATCCTTCTTAGTGCAATAATTTTATTAGTACATTAATACCCTTTACATTTAAGAGCTTTGAATTTTTACTGCTGCTCTTTTGGTTTCACCTACAATATTTACTAGAACCTAAATAGTGCTCTCTTGAACTATCTACCAGCATGTATTTTAACTTTATTTTTGCCTTTTCCTATACATTACTTTGGAGAAGCAACTTCTTCAATAATTTATTATCAAGTCTTATATGATATTCTCAGGTCTTAAATTAAAAACTAATTTTATAAACACGCCTAATTAGAACCAATCAGTCAAGATACATTGTTTTTGTTCACCTATTCAGAAACATTGATACTTCTGATCTCAGTGAGACCATGAGTGATGGTTAACATGAACAAAAGCATTTCTTCCATAACCTAGAAAATAAAGTATTATTTTTCCCTTTGGTATTAATATTATTGCCAAGCCTTTCTTTATACTACATATGTCTTTTTCCTTTACTCTTCTACAGACATATTTTGGAATGGATGTCTCTGCAGTTGAAGATCCAGTTCAGAGACGAGCCCTGGAAACCATGATAAAAACCTACGGGCAGACTCCCCGTCAGCTGTTCCATACAGCCCATGTGAGCAGACCTGGAGCCAAGCTCAACATTGAAGGAGAGCTTCCAGCTGCTGTGGGGTTGCTAGTGCAGTTTGCTTTCAGGGAGACCCGAGAACAGGTCAAAGAAATCACTTATCCGGTATGTCATTTAGGTTTCAATTGAATGCAGCAAAACATGATTAGACTCTTGTGATGCCAGGCACTCTCCCAGTTGCCAGGGACACAGAAGTGAATAGCATGGTCCTGGCCTGAAGCTGTGTCCCAGTCACTACAAGGCAGGTCCAGCAGTGAAAGCAGAATCCTATGCAAGGTAATTGCTGTGTTAGCAATATGTGAGAGGGCTTTGGGGAGCTCGGAGGAAAAAAGAATTGCTTGTTTCAGACAGTAAGCTCCCTCAGGGAGCAGAAAGAAAGGTTATTCCCAGGGAAAGCCTCCCAAGGCAGTGACATAATAGGATTTTGCAAATAAGAAGAGAAGAACCATCAGGACTAGAGAACAGTTTGAGCATTGCTATGCCAGTGTATACATGTAGAGCATGGTCTTGGTTATCATCTTCAGTCAAAAGGATTGACCAGTGACATGGATGTTTTGGTTTAAACTTAAGGGGGAGCTTTACATATTTCTTTGGCCTCCCCAGATTGTAATGATAAAAAGTATTGCCTCCAAAAATAGGATGTAGGTATAATTTTTACTTTGAAATAGAAAAATCAAGCAAACAAGCAGAAAAGCTAAAGTGGATTTTAATCTTCAACTAAATTCTTCATTATAAAAACAGCCTAAGATAGTAGAATGTGGATTGGAAAGCACTCTATAAGGGTTTGCAGAAGGAAATTGCAGAAAATGAAAAGGTAAGGGAAAGCAGTTGTAAAGAACCTTGACGAAATCACACAGTATATCTCTAAGTGCAGTAATCTGTGACCTATTTTAAGAGGAAAAGGTTTTTACACACCTTGTTTTGGCTATTTTTCCTTGTGATTATCTTACTTTATATAAGACAGAACACTGGATATAAATTATTTGTACTCATAGCTCCCGTATTTCAAAATTTCATGTTAAATACGAACAAAACTTATTCCACCAGTAAAATTTAATTTTAAAGCATTAATATGGTAGGCAGTGTTGTGTTGGTAAAACTAAATTACGAGTGTTGGTTTTTGAAGCCTCACAAATCACTTTAGTCACTGTTATTACCAGGGTCACTATTTTTAACAACAGTCTGTCACTTTTCCCTTTTTCTTTTTTTTTTTTTTTTGAGACAGAGTCTCACCCTGTCGCCCAGGCTGGAGTGCAGTGGCGCGATCTCAGCTCACTGCAAACTCTGCTTCCTGGATTCAAACAGTTCTTCTGCCTTAGCTTCCCGAGTAGCTGGGATTACAGGTGCCTGCCACCACACCCAGCTAACTGTTGTATTTTAGTAGAGATGAGGTTTCACTGTCTTAGCCAGGGTGGTCTTGAACTCCTGACCTCATGATCCACCCGCCTTGGCCTCCCAAAGTGCTGGGATTACAGGTGTGAGCCACCGAACCTGGCCTAATCTTTCACTTTACCATGTCAACAATAATTTCACAATACATCCCTAAAAATTAATAGATGTCATTTAACTTACTACTATACTTACTGCTCATTAGCTGTTAAAGTTGGTGTATATAAAGGATCTGAGCAGTATGTCTGCTCACAGTGGGAACATGGTACCAACCTGCTTCATTCCCACCTCAGGACCTTTGTGATGATTGTTTCCTCTACCTGGGATAACCACTCCCCAGATATATCCCCAGTTTGCTCCCTCATCTCATTCAAGTCTCTGCTCAAACATCTCTTCCTCAGAGTCTTCCCTGAATCCCATTTAAATGCTTTCCATAAGCTCTCATTGTATATCTGATTATGTCTAAAACAGCTATTCCATCATCCTCAGACCCCTTCTCCTTCTTTGTTTTGGTGCATAGCACTTCCATCATTGACATATTGTATATGTATTTGTTTATTTATTTGTCTATCCTCCCATCCCAAATAGAACAGAACTCCATAAACACAAGGACTTTGTCTGTCTTGTTCATCACTGTGTCGCTAGTTCCTAGGAAGGTGCTATAATAGACACTCACTATTTTTTAAATTAATGTCTCTCTGATGCAAGTTGGTTTGGTTTGCTACACTTTTGTGTGATGTGTAATGACATTTATGTCACTGCTTATATTTATTTGAACCATGGTGCAACCTTCCACACCATACTGCTCCTTGACTCCATGGGCCTTCACTTGGCATCTACACAAAATGCAAACACAAGCCTAGAAACCAATCAACAGTACTCAGTTATAAGGGGTCATCTGGATGACCCAGATATGCTTGTGTAAACTTCAGTTCACCATTGAAGTTCAGAACAATCGGAGCTGTATAAAAAGCATTTCAATAAAGCACTCCTCTTTAAATATTCTATGAGAAGTGTCTGTTCACGTGCTTTACCCACTTTTTCATGAGGTCATTTCTTTTTCTTGTAAATTTGTACAAGTTCCTTGTAGATTCTCAATATTAGACCTTTGTCAGATGGGTAGATTGCAAAAATTTTCTCCCATTCTGTAGGTTACTTATTCACTCTGATGGTAGTTTCTTCTGATGTGCAGAAGCTCTTTAGTTTAATTCCCAATTGTCAATTTTGGCACTTGTTGCAATTGCTTTTGGCCTTTTTGTCATGAAATTTTTGCCCATGCCTGTGTCCTGAATGGAATTGCCTAGATTTTCTTCTGAGGTTTTTATGGTTTGGGGTTTTACATTTGTCTTTCATTCATCTTGAGGTAATTTTTGTATAAGGTGTAAGGAAGGGGTCCAGTTTCAGTTTTCTGCATATGGCTAGCCAGTTTCCCAGCACTATTTATTAAATAGGGAATCCTTTCCCCCATTGCTTGTTTTTGTCAGGTTTGTTGAAGATCAGATGGTTGTAGATGTGTGGTGTTATTTCTGAAGTCTCTGTTCTGTTCCACTGGTCTGTATGTCTGTATTGGTACCAGTATCATACTGTTCTGGTTACTGTTGAAAAAAAGCTCAAGATCACTGATCATTAGAGAAATGCAAATCAAAAACCACTATAAGATACCATCTCACACCAATCAGAATGACGATTATTAAAAAGTCAAGAAACAATAGATGCTGGTGAGACTGTGGAGAAATGGGAATGCTTTTACACCGTGGGCAGGAATTAAATTAGTTCAACCCTTGTGGAAGACAGTATGGCAATTCCTCAGAACCGGAAGTACCATTTAACCCAGCAATCCCAGTACTGGGTATATACCCAAAGGAATATAAATCATTCTGCTATAAAGACACATGCACACATATGTTTATTGCAGCACTATTTATTATAGCAAAGACATGGAACCAACCCAAATGCCCATCACTGATAGACCAAAGACAATATATACCATGGAGTACTATACAGCCATAAAAAATAATGAGATCATGTCCTTTGCAGGGACATGGATGAAGCTGGAAGCCATTATCTTCAGCAAACTAACACAGGAAGAGAAAATCAGATGCCACATGTTCTCACTCATAAGTGGGAATTGAACAATGAGAACACATGGACACAGGGAGGGGAAAAACACACACTGGGGCCATACAGGGTGGAGCGGAAGGGGAGGGAGAGCATTAGGACAAACACCTAATGCACACAGGGCTTAAAACCTATATGACGGGTTGATAGGTGCAGCAAAACACCATGGCACGTGTATACCTATGTAACAAACCTACACATTCTGCACTGTATCCCAGAACTGATAATAATAATAATGATGATAATGATAATAAATATACTATGATATAAAAGAGTTGCCATTGTATATTTGTGTGTCATTGAAAAACTAGAAATTTAAACTCTGCAACTCATATAAAAGGAATTTCCTGGCAAGGAATTATGGATGATAAATTATAACTATAAAATTAGCACACACATTTTTCTCAACTTTAATATTGATAGGTTTGTATCCCATAGGGGAACCACAAAAAAACCATTGATAGACAAGATTTTAGAAAAAGCTTGTTTTCAAACTACCTGTCCCTAAAATCTGTTCCCACTTGAGCATTCCTGAAGCTCTTAAGCTTTTCCAGAAATATTCATTTTTTAGACCACTATATTATTTATTTTTTTATCAATATTTTGTGTATTTAAAGTGGAGAATGTATATTTTGTGTATTTAAAGTGGAGAGCTCTATAAATACTTATTAAGTTTACTTGTTCCGGATCTGAGTTCAAGTCCTGGATATCCTTACTAATTTTCTGCCTCGTTGAGTCTAAATCTCTTTATGGGTCTTATATATCTGGGTGTTAGGATCATTAGCTCTTATTGTTGCATTGATCCTTTTACCACTGTATCTTTGTTGCTTTGAAATCTATCTTATCAAATGCGAGAATTGCAACTCCTGCTTTTTGTTTATTTATTTATTTTTGCTCTCCATTTGGTTGGTAAATCTTTCTCCAACCCTTTGTATTGCGTCTTTGTGTATCTTTGGATATAAAATGGGTCTGGATGTAGCATACCGTTAGGTTTTGGCTGTATCTTTTGATTGGGGAATTTAGTCGATCTAAATTTAGGGTTACTGCCATTTGATGTTAACTGGCTATTTTATCCATTCGTCGATGTAAATTCTTCTTTATGTTGATGCTCTTTACTTTTTGGTATATTTTTAGAAAGGCTAATACTGGTTGTTCCTTTCTGTATGTAATGCTTCTTTCAGAAGTTCTTGCAAAGCAGGCCTGGTGGTAATAAAATCTCTGAGTGCTTGCTTGTTCATAAAAGATTTTATTTTTCCTTCAATTGTGAAGCTTAGTGTGGCAGGATATGAAATTCTGGGCTGAAAGTTCTGTTCTTTAAGGATGTTGAATATTGGCCCTTACTCTCTTCTGGCTTGTAGGGTTTCTGCTGAGAGATCTGCTGTAAGTCTAACAGGCTTCCCTTACCTTTCTCTATGGCTGCCCTTAGTATTTTCTCCTTCGTTTCAACCCTGGTGAATCTAACGATTATGTGCTTTGGGGTTCCTCTTCTTGAGGAATATCTTTGTGGTGTTCTCTGTATTACCTGGGGTTGAATAGTGTCCTTCTTTGCTAGATTGGGATAATTTTCCTGGATAATATCCTGAAGAGTATTTTCCAGCTTGGATTCATTCTCTCCGTCGCATTCAGGTACACCTATCACACGTAGATTAGGTCTTTTCACATAGTCCCATGTTTCTTGGAGACTTTGCTCATTCCTTTTTATCCTTTTTTTCTATTCTTGTCTTCTTGTTTTATTTCATTAAGTTGGTCTTCGACCTCTGATATTCTTTCTTCTGCTTGATCAATTCGGCTATTCAAACTTGTGCATATTTCACTAAGTTCTCGTGTTGTATTTTTCAACTCCATTAGTTCGTTTATATTCCTCTCTATATTGTCTATTCTTTTTAGCATTTCATCAAACCTTTTCTCAAAGTTCTTAGTTTCTTTACATTGGGTTAGAACAAGTTCTTTTAACTCCCAGAAGTTTCTTATCATCCACCTTCTGAAGCCTACTTCAGATAATGGAACACAGTCCTTTTCCATCAGGGCTTGTTCCGTTGCTGATGAGGAACTGCAATGCCCTGTAGAGGGAGAGGGGTTCTGATTTTGGGTATTCTCGGCCTTTTTAGGCTCGTTTCTTCCCTTTATTATAAATTTATCCATCTGTCGTCTTTACAATTACCACCTTTCTAATTAGGTTTCTGAGTGGACGTCCAATTTATTGATTCCCAGTGCTGGAATCCGAGCAACCCACTGCGCCGGCCAAAACAGCAGCGATAAAACCGATGGTGCTCTTCTGCCTGGGAATCTCCGGTCTGGCTTCCTTCTTGAGTCCGTAACAAGCGGCTCTGCCTTCCTGGAGCTCCAAACATCAATCAGAAGGGGAACCAGTCCCATTTACTCTGCATGAAGAGCTGCCGCGCCAAGGCGCCGGCAAAACCGCTGCACCTGCTACAAGAGTCGCTCTGGCGACCTGTGGGGCTCCTCCACTGGGAATCTTCTGGTCTGTGAGTGACGAAAATTCATCTGAAAGTGCGGCATCCTCTCGTTCTCTGCACTTTCACTGGGAGCTACAATCCCGAGCTGTTAGCGATCAGCCATCTTGGATCTTGATCCTATGATATCATTTAAAGCTGTATATTAACATATCCCCTAAATACTCTGACAGAATTATTATAGCTCCTAAAGTGGTATGATTTTATTTTAAAGATAGCATATAGGTCAATGATGCCTATTTTTTTTTCATTTATTTGGGAAATGACATAAGCAAGCTTCACTAAAAATCATTAGGTTTTTACAGACATGACTGAAAATTGCTTAGTATAGTATTTTTATTTTATGTGGCATTTTCTCTGAAGAGTTGAAAATAAAATAATGGGTTAAACTCTTAAATGTCTAAAAGAGGGGAATCCACTAAAAAAGAAGAGTTCAGTAGAGGATAAAACAGTGATAAAGAGAACAACAAGAACTATTGGGAGAAACTCTTTAAAAGGCACTATATCTTTTCTTGATTTTGAAACTTTTTAATAATTGTTTTTGCTTGAAATGGAGGAAACATTTCCATTACTGTTCATGGGCAGCCACATGGGCATCACTCTCTAAGAGACTTCACTCATGTTTCTTTCCCCAAATCCTAATGTTCCTCAAGCTCAAGCTTTTAGTTTTCACTGACAATTCTTTCTCATCTCTTTTCTTCCCTAGTACTTGCTAGAGGTCCTCTAATCCTTTCAATATATTCCATAGATAAACACTTCCCTTTCACTCATCACATCTCTGTTTGAGATGAGAACCTGCTATGTTCCAGGCACATAGATGAATCAGAGGTGTTCCATCTCTTCAAGGAGCTCATACCTGAGTAGGGTTTCCTTTGCTACATGTGGTCTTGATTTCTTTTGCCATAGGTACTTATGTCATACTACCAAATTACAGTCCTCCAGTAAATATCAACTTTAATGTAGGTATTTCAACTAGAAATAAGAAATACACTAAATTTTTTTTCTCTGCTCAAATTTCAAGGAGTTTCTAATTATTAACCACATATTTTCATGCTAGTTAGGCTGGAACCACAGAGTAAAACTCAAATAAGGAAAAAATATTTCTATATGCTAAGCATAGGGAAGAAAAATATGTGTAAAGCAATTATTACCCTCACAGATTATAATCCATATTACATTCTCTTTGTTTAGAGCTTAAATTAGAAGTAATTCTATACTTACTACTTACTTAAAAGGCCATACTTTTTATTTGTCTTGGTTTTAGAGTCCTTTATCATGGATAAAAGGCTTGAAATGGGGGGAGTACGTGGGTTCCCCAAGTGCTCCAGTACCTGTGGTCTGCTTCAGCCAGCCCCACGGAGAAAGATTTGGTTCTCTCCAGGCTCTGCCCACCAGAGCAATTTGTGGTTTGTCACGAAATTTCTGTCTTCTGATGACTTATAGCAAGGAACAAGGTAAAATAAAACAATGAAAATCATTCTGGATATATCTTTCATGAGATTTGAATATTTCTATTTCATCCCTGTTGCTACTTTGAGTCCTTGGTGGAAAAACTCAGCTCAAAATTGTGGTTATTTAGTGCAAAGTGGGATTGAAAACATACTATATGAAAAAACAGTTAAATGCAGCGTCATTTGAAATGAGAGGAGGAACTTGAAGGGGACAAGAATAAATGGTTATGTTCACAAAATGAAGACATTATCAATTTGATAGAAATGTACACTTGGGAGACTCTTGAGCCCCAGAATAGACAGACCCAGAATATTTGACCATATTAGATGATATAGTCATGGGTTTAAGCAACAAACAAAACAAAGGTGTCAAGATAGCCTTGAAAATAGGTTTTAAAGACATGCATTCCTGAAAACTTTCCTGACTCCCCACATACTGACTCACTAAAAGCAACATGTGGGAAAGTGCTGTGCAGTAGAGGCCTCTTCATACTTCTAAATGTCAAGAGACACTGGAAAACTAGGGACATTTTCTGTTTGAGTAGTCCCGCAGCCATTCCAAATTAGCCATTTTACTAGAAACAAAAGAACTCTTCCTACTTCCTAGGCCTGGACTTGGGGCACTCATCTCTTCCTATCAGGTTATATGCAGACTTGCCTAAAAGCCAATGTATGGACTAGATGCCTGTTAGCAGCCAGCACTGCTGGCAATTACCATTACCTTCTGTGCACTGTGCTCCTTGGGAGCCATATATAGCCTTCCACCCAAACTGCAATACAAGGGTGCCAGCGCCCAGAGAAAATATCAGTTACCTAAAGAAAATAAGTATGCTAGCTAGGCCATCTTTCTTTTAGGCTCACTCTTACTTCTGTCACGCAATGAATGATCGTTTTTATAGTTAGAAATAATGCATACCATTTCATCTATATTTAGTGAGTTAATAAGGTAGATCTGTTTAATCATAATCATTGTGAGATCAATGGTTTATTCTTATTAATATGTTACAATTAGGTATAAGGCAATTTACAAGTAATTTGCTACTAATACCACCAACGTCTCAACATGTGGTTAGAGTACACTAAAGTTTCTCTGAACAGCAGAGAAAGGACAGGTATTATCACTTAGCATTATGGGACTTAAATATGTCAAACATATTCTAAGCCTATCTTATTTGTGCCACTACAGTCATGATCCCTTAGTGTGCCCTTTGTAGCTGTGTTCATTCACATTACACTTAACTTCCTCGCACAGCGTATTTGGAATTTGTCAGAACCTGAATATGTCCAGAGCAGTAGTTTAATAAAACGGTTTCCGCCATGGCCTCAGCAGGCACAGTTCCTGAGTTTGCCTCCTTGCCCTGCTGCTTACTAGTTATGTGGCCTTGGGGAAGTTACTTTGCGCTTCACGAATCCTGGCTTTTGATCTATAAAGTAGGAATAACCAAAAAATTTACCTCACAGGATAATTTACTGTAAGGATTCAATGCATTAATGTATGGGGATGATTAGCACAGTGCCTGGTTCACTCTAAGTGCTTAATAAATGTTTATTGGCCTTAAATACTCTAGGGTCTGGGAAAGGTCAGTGTTTACTAGATACAGCCAACACTAGAGCCAGCAAGGAACAGTCCACATAGACATTCTAGAGAGGCATTGACTGAACAGTGATGTAGCTTACAGATGAAAGTTAGGTCGCTTTTCTTATTTTACTCAACAAAACAAAAAGAAAGCTATGAATTGCCTATTTTCAATATGCTATTGATTCATTCAAGAAATACTTGTTGTACCCATCTACATGCTGGGTATTCTGCTGGGTACTGGAATAAATAAAGCACATTATCTCTCCTTTAGGGACTTAAAATATTGCGAGTTTCAAGGGCAGTACCATTTATAGCATCTATGCTGCATTTAGCTATATTCAGCATACCAGCAAAGCATAGATAATAGTATTGGGAAATGATGTCAAAATTTCCAAATTTTTATGCAAAAGGACATAATACTATGTTGTTGTTTAAAAAAAAAAAGAGAGAGAGAGAGAGAGAGAGGACCAGGCACGCCTGTAATCCCAGCACACTTTGGGAGGCCAAGGCAGGTGGATCACTTGAGGAGTTCGAGACCAGTCTTGGCCAACATGGTGAAACCCTGTCTCTACTAAAAATACAAAAAAAAAGTCAGCTGGATGTGGTGGCAATTGCCTATAGTCCCAGCTTCTGGGGAGGCTGAGGCTTGAGAATCACTTGAACCCAGGAGGCAGAGGTTGCAGTGAGCCAAGATTGCATCACTGCGCTCCAGCCTAGGTGATAGAGCAAGACTCTGTCTCAAAAGAGAGAGAGAGAGAGGAACAGAGCCTCCCTGAATGAAGAAGGTCTGCCAAACACAGCCTGCCGTTGACAGGATTAAACAATCCCCTCAGCCTAGGTGTTGCTTCTACTCTAGCAGTGTTGTCTTCTGCTGTTAACAGTTGTCCATCCTGGGTATCTAGAAAGTTATTTAAATAGTATCTAGTTCATACTTATTTTTAAAAGAAAAGGTGTCTCAGAACATGAATAGAGTAAGCTTGACCATCATTGTCTTTTATAATAATTTCTTAACAGAAATTTTAGTTTTGAGTCAAATAAATCCTAGCCAAAACAACATGAGTGAAAAAATATAATCCCACCCTGAGAATCCTATTAGCATTAAAGGAATAAAACTAAAAATTGTTCCATCTTAGGGATATAAAGATGGTTTTACACCAAGTGATATGTTCTGCTATGTGAACTTAAGCCTCTAATCTGCCAGTTTGAGGCTGTCATGTAACAGTTGAGCAGTGACAATCTGATTCTTTTCTTTCTCCTTCTCCTTGAGGTGTGAGAAGCATGAACAGTACAGACATTCATTGGTCAGCCATCCTGAGCTGGGGATATGCTGATAATATTTTAAGGTTGAAGAGTAAACAAAGTGAACCTCCGGTAAACTTCATTCAAAGTTCACAACAGTACCAGGTAAACTTTTTTTTTTTTAAATTTTAGACAGAGTCTCACTCTGTTGCCTAGGCTGAAATGCAATAGCGCCATCTTGGTTCACTCCATCCTCCACCTCCCAGCCTCAAGTCATCCTTCTGCCTCAGCTTCCTGAGTAGCTGGGACTACAGGGCATGCCACCACACCTCGATAATTTTTATATTATCTTTAGAGATAGGGTTTCACCTTGTTGCCGAGGCTGGCCTCAAACTCCTGGGCTCAACTGATTCACCCATCTCGGCCTCCAAAAGTGCTGGGATTACAGGCCTGAGCCATTGTGCCTGACCCCAGGTAAACTTTTTTATAGATTCTTTATAAGAATTAAATACAATGCATAAAAATGAGTCAGACTGATAGCAGCTAGGTAGTTTGGTTTATCTGTTTTGAGATGAAGTCTCATTCTGTCACCCAGGCTGGAGTGCAGTGGTGCAATCTGTGCTCACTGGTTCAAGCAATTCTCCTTCCTCAGCCTCCCAGGTAGCTGGGGCTACAGGCATGCGCCACCACACTTGGCTAATTTTCGTATTTTTAGTAGAGACAGGGTTTCACCATGTTGGCCAGGTTGGTCTTGAACTCCTGACCTCAGGTAATTCTCCTGCCTCAGCCTCCTAAAATGCTGGGATTACAGGCATGAGCCACTCTGCCCAGCCAAGCAGCTAGTTTTTAATATCCCTCAATTGGTCCAGTCAGAAGCTGATGCTATTGTGAAATGATCACTGTAATCAGGCTAATTAACACATCCATCACCTCACATAGTTAGCATTTTTTATGTGTGTGATGAGAACATTTAAGGTCTACTATCGTAGCAAATTTCAAGAGTGCAACATGATTTTTTTAATTGATTGATTGTTTTTTTTGTTTTTTTTTTTTTTTGAGGCAGTCTCACTCTGTCACCAGGTTGGAATGCAGTGGCATAATCTTAGCTCACTGCAACCTCCACCTTCTGGGTTCAAGCAGTTCTCCTGACTCAGCATCCTGAGTAGCTGGGACTATAGGCGTTGCACCACCATGCCCAGCTAATTTTTGTGGTTTTAGTAGAGATGGGGTTTCACCATGTTGGCCAGGATGGTCTTGATCTCTTGACCTTGTGATCCACCTGCCTCGGCCTCTCAAAGTGCTGGGATTACAGGCATGAGCCACCATGCCTGGCCAACACAATATTGTTAACAGTAGTCACCATGCTATACATTAGATCTCCAGAACCTAATCGTCCTGCACAACTGAAACTTGTACCCTTTGACCACTGTCACCCCATTCCACACACATTACCAGCACTCTCAGCCCCTGGCTACTGCTATTCTACTCTCTGCTTTATAGTTCGGCTTATTTTAGATTCCACACATAAGAAGGATCATACAGTATTTGTCTTTCTGTGCCTAGCAGATTTTACTTAATACAGTGTCCCCCAGGTTCATTTGTGTTATCACAAATAACAGGATTTCCATCTTTTTAAAAGCTGAATAATATTTCACCATATATATATAAAAATTTAGGCTGGGCACAGTGCATCACGCCTATAATCCCAGCACTTTGGAAGGCCAAGGCAGGTGTATCACAAGGTCAGGAATTCAAGACCAGCCTGGCCAACATAGTGAAACCCCATCTCTACTAAAATTATAAAAATTAGCTAGGCATGGTGGCACATGCCTATAGTCCCCGCTACTCAGAAAGCTGAGGCAGGAAAATCACTTGAACCTGGAAGACAGAGGTTGCAGTGAGCCAAGACCACGCCATTGCACTCTAGTCTAGGTGACAGAGTAAGACTCAATCTCAAGAAAAAAAAGAAAAAAGAAATTAACCATTGCAAAATCATTTGTATCATAATGTGATAATGTTGTGTGATACTTTGAGTCAAATGACTAACTGAATGAGAATACTATATTTTATTTTCATCTAGAGATATATTTCTAAAGACATATTTTTGTTCACCCATTAATTCTTTAAGAAAATTCAGCTAGGATATTATATAAAGACTCACACTCTGACATTTCACTTATATGATCAATTTCCTCATCGTCACTAGAGTCTAGAGTCCTGATGGCTATGTGACTTCATGTTGTGATTAGTCTTATAATTGTGAAGCATCGTCCTCTGTCAGCTTTCTTCTCTTTGTTATTAGTGGTAGAAAATGAAAAATTCTGAATTCTCCACTGTGTTCAATGAAAGCCAGAAGTAGACTACAGAAGTGGTGTCTCCAGCCTTCTTTTTTACTTTCTTGAAAGATGACACTATACTTTGGACAATGCAATAAGAAAACCAAAAGATGACAATTTAATTCACATAGTACATTATCCTCATGGGAGATTCCATCATTCTCTCCTTTCCTTGTTTGTTTGTGTGTTGCATAGTTAGGAAAAATTGATGAGTAGTGATGAAATAATTTTTAGAATGATACAATAGCAAAATGTTTCAGGATATAGAAGAGTTAGTTATTAAAATCTTATAATGTGACTTAGGTTGATAAAAGATTTACTGGATCCATATGGTCATTCCAAGACAGAATGAGTTTTATTCTGTATATTTTTTAAAAGTGCGTTTTCTCTTTGTTCTTTGGAAGATCTCCAAGAAAGAATAGAATTTATGAAGTATCAATCCTTACAAATAGAACTACTCAAGAAAGAAACTGAAAACATAAAATTGGATTCAATGGACCCTTACGGCATAACGGGAGTTAATAGACGTGAACACACTTGTAGTGCAGGGGAGGAAGCCAGCAAGAGACAGTTTGAAACTGTAAGAAGAAGAAGACAAGGTTTCTGAGGAAGCCTGGGGATGAGGCAAGGCTGACCTTGAAAGCAGAGACATTTCTTTCTCTGAATCAGAAGACAGGGAAACATGTTGAGTTGCAAGAGAGAGAAGAGGAAGAGGTGTGCAGCTGGTGGCCTCCATCTGCTTAGTGAAGTGAGTGTAGGGGAGGGGAGACAGAAGAGCACTTGGTGACAGTTGCTGCAGACATGGTGCTAGGCATGGAGGTCACCTAGTGTGGAAAAGAGGATCTGTCAGGCCACACAAAAAATTAACTCAAACCTGAATGGTGCCTCCTCCATGGTTAGGACTGAGGGATTTTGTACCAAAGGCATAATCCCATCTTTTACATTCACACTTATCTTTCTTCTCCTGCTTAACAATCTTTAGAACTATTAGAAGCAATACCTCTATTTATATGTACCCTGTTTCCCCACCAAAGACATAAAAACAGAAAAATAAAAGCAAAAGCAAATAAATATGTGAAGTACACACACATTCACACTCAACCTTGGATTTAATCAATCCTGAATCATTTTGTTAAATTTATATAAATATATAGATATATATCTACACACATACATGCACACATAGGCACATATACACATAGACTGTGCATTATAATATATTTTAATTTGGAAACAACTTTTAGACATTTGGCTCAAAGTTAGGGTATTTTTTTTTTAAATTTTTTATTGGATTTTAGGTTTTGGGGTACATGAGCAGAGCATGCAAGACTGTTGCGTAGGTACGCACATGGCAGTGTGCTTTGCTTTGCTTCTCCCCTTCACCCATATTTGGCATTTCTCCCCAGGCTATCCCTCCCCAACTCCCCCTCCCACTGGCCCTCCCCTTTTCCCCCCAATAGACCCCAGTGTTTAGTACTCCCCTTTCTGTGTCCATGTGTTCTCATTTTTCATCACCCGCCTATGAGTGAGAATAAGCGGTGTTTCATTTTCGGTTCTTGTGTCAGTTTGCTGAGGATGATGTTCTCCAGATTCATCCATGTCCCTACAAACGACACGAACTCATCATTTCTGATTGCTGCATAATATTCCATGGTGTATATGTGCCACATCTTTCCAATCCAGTCTGTTATCAATGGGCATTTGGGTTGATTCCAGGTCTTTGCTATTGTAAACAGTGCTGCAATGAACATTCGTGTACATGTGTCCTTATAGTAGAACTATTTATAGTCTTTTGGATATATACCCAGTAATGGGATTGCTGGGTCAAATGGAATTTCTATTTCTAAGGCCTTGAGGAATCGCCACACTGTCTTCCACAATGGTTCAACTAATTGACACTCCCACCAACAGTGTAAAAGTGTTCCTTTTTCTCCACATCCTCTCCAGCATCTGTTGTCTCCAGATTTTTTAATGATCGCCATTCTAACTGGCGTGAGATGGTATCTCAATGTGGTTTTGATTTGCATCTCTCTGATGACCAGTGACGATGAGCATTTTTTCATATGACTGTTGGCCTCATATATGTCTTCTTTCGTAAAGTGTCTGTTCATATCCTTTGCCCACTTTTGAATGGGCTTGTCTGTTTTTTTCCTGTAAATCTGTTTGAGTTCTTTGTAAATTCTGGATATCAGCCCTTTGTCAGATGGGTAAACTGCAAAAATTTTTTCCCATTCTGTTGGTTGCCGATCCACTCTAGTGACTGTTTCTTTTGACGTGCAGAAGCTGTGGAGTTTGATTAGGTCCCATTTGTCTATTTTGGCTTTTGTTGCCAATGCTTTTGGTGTTTTGTTCATGAAGTCCTTGCCTACTCCTATGTCCTGGATAGTTTTGCCTAGATTTCCTTCTAGGGTTTTTATGGTGCCAGGTCTTATGTTTAAGTCTTTAATCCATCTGGAGTTAATTTTAGTGTAAGGTGTCAGGAAGGGGTCCAGTTTCTGCTTTCTGCACATGGCTAGCCAGTTTTCCCAACACCATTTGTTAAATAGGGAATCCTTTCCCCATTGCTGGTTTTTGTCAGGTTTATCAAAGATTGTATAGTTGTAGATATGTTGTGTTGCCTCCGGTGTCTCTGTTTTGTTCCATTGGTCTATATCTCTGTTTTGGTACCAGTACCATGCTGTTTTGATTACTGTAGCCTTGTAGTATAGTTTGAAATCCGGTAGTGTGATGCCCCCCGCTGTGTTCTTTTTGCTTAGAATTGACTTGGCTATGCGGGCTCTCTTTTGGTTCCATATGAAGTTCATGGTGGTTTTTTCCAGTTCTGTGAAGAAAGTCAATGGTAGCTTGATGGGGATAGCGTTGATTCTGTAAATTACTTTGGGCAGTATAGCCATTTTCACAATATTAATTCTTCCTAACCATGAACATGGAATGTTTCTCCATCTGTTTGTGTCCTCTCTGATTTCGTTGAGCAGTGGTTTGTAGTTCTCCTTGAAGAGGTCCCTTACGTTCCTTGTGAGTTGTATTCCAAGGTATTTTATTCTTTTTGTAGCAATTGTGAATGGCAGTTCGTTCTTGATTTGGCTTTCTTTAAGTCTGTTATTGGTGTAGATGAATGCTTGTGAGTTTTGCACATTGATTTTATATCCTGAGACTTTGCTGAAGCTGCTTATCAGTTTCAGCAGTTTTTGGGCTGAGGCGATGGGGTCTTCTAGGTATACTATCATGTCGTCTGCAAATAGAGACAATTTGGCTTCCACCTTTCCTATTTGAATACCCTTTATTTCTTTTTCTTGCCTGATTGCTCTGGCTAGAACTTCCAGTACTATATTGAATAGGAGTGGTGAAAGAGGGCATCCTTGTCTAGTGCCAGATTTCAAAGGGAATGCTTCCAGTTTTTGCCCATTCAGTATGATATTGGCTGTTGGTTTGTCATAAATAGCTTTTATTACTTTGAGATACGTTCCATCGATACCGAGTTTATTGAGGGTTTTTAGCATAAAGGGCTGTTGAATTTTGTCAAATGCCTTCTCTGCGTCAATTGAGATAATCATGTGGTTTTTGTTTTTGGTTCTGTTTATGTGGTGAATTACGTTGATAGACTTGCGTATGTTGAACCAGCCTTGCATCCCCGGGATGAATCCTACTTGATCATGATGAATAAGTTTTTTGATTTGCTGTTGCAATCGGCTTGCCAATATTTTATTGAAGATTTTTGCATCTATGTTCATCATGGATATTGGCCTGAAGTTTTCTTTTCTTGTTGGGTCTCTGCCGGGTTTTGGTATCAGAATGATGTTGGTCTCGTAAAATGATTTGGGAAGGCTTCCCTCTTTTTGGATTGTTTGAAATAGTTTTAGAAGGAATGGTACCAGCTCCTCTTTGTGTGTCTGGTAGATTTGGCTGTGAATCCGTCTGGACCTGAGCTTTTTTTGAGTGGTAGGCTCTTAATTGCTGCCTCGACTTCTGACCTTGTTATTGATCTATTCATAGTTTCAGCTTCCTCCTGGTTTAGGCTTGGGAGGACACAGGAGTCCAGGAATTTATCCATTTCTTCCAAGGTTACTAGTTCATGTGCATAGAGTTGTTTATAATATTCTCTGATGATGGTTTGAATTTCTGTGGAGTCTGTGGTGATTTCCCTGTATCATTTTTTATTGCATCTATTTGGTTGTTCTCTCTTTTATTTTTAATCAGTCTGGCTAGTGGTCTGTCTATTTTGTTGATCTCTTCAAAAAACCAGCTCTTGGATTTATTAATTTTTTGAAGGGTTTTTCGTGTCTCAATCTCCTTCAGTTCAGCTCTGATCTTAGTTATTTCTTGTCTTCTGCTGGGTTTTGAGTTTTTTTGATCTTGCTCCTCTAGCTCTTTCAATTTTGACGATAGGGTGTCAATTTTGGATCTCTCCATTCTCTTCATATGGGCACTTATTACTATTTACTTTCCTCTAGAGACTGCTTTAAATGTGTCCCAGAGGTTCTGGCATGCTGTGTCTTCGTTCTCATTGGTTTCGAAGAACTTCTTTATTTCTGTCTTCATTTCATTGTTTATCCAGTCAACATTCAGGAGCCAGTTGTTCAGTTTCCATGAAGCTGTGCGGTTCTGGGTCGGTTTCTGTATTCTGAGTTCTAACTTGATTACACTATGGTCTGAGAGGCTGTTTGTTATGATTTCAGTTGTTTTGCATTTGTTGAGCAGTGCTTTACTTCCAATTATGTGGTCAATTTTAGAGAAGGTGTGATGTGGTGCTGAGAAGAATGTGTATTCTGTGGATTTGGGGTGGAGAGTTCTGTAAATGTCTATCAGGTTTGCTTGCTCCATGTCTGAGTTCAAGCCCTGGATATCCTTGTTGATTTTCTGTCTGGTTGATCTGTCTAATATTGACAGTGGAGTGTTAAAGTCTCCCACTATTATTGTGTGGGAGTCTAAGTCTCTTTGTAAGTCATGAAGAACTTGCCTTATGTATCTGGGTGCCCCTGCATTGGGTCCATATATGTTTAGGATCGTTAGCTCTTCTTGTTGTATCGATCCTTTTACCATTATGTAATGGCCTTCTTTGTCTCTTTTGATCTTTGTTGCTTTAAAGTCTATTTTATCGGAGATGAGAATTGCAACTCCTGCTTTTTTTTGCTCTCCATTTGCTTGGTAAATCTTCCTCCATCCCTTTATTTTGAGCCTTTGTGTATCCTTGCATGTGAGATGGGTTTCCTGGATACAGCACACTGATGGGTTTTGGATTTTTATCCAATTTGCCAGTCTGTGTCTTTTGATTGGTGCATTTAGTCCATTTACATTTAGGGTTAATATTGTTATGTGTGAATTTGATACTGCCATTTTGATGCTAAGTGGCTGTTTTGCCTGTTAGTTGTTGTAGATTCTTCATTATGTTGATGCTCTTTAGCATTTAGTGTGATTTTGGAATGGCTGGTACTGGTTGTTCCTTTCTATGTGTAGTGCCTCTTTTAGGAGCTGTTGTAAAGCAGGCCTGGTGGTGACGAAATCTCTGAGTACTTGCTTGTTCGCAAAGGATTTTATTTTTCCTTCACTTCTGAAGCTCAGTTTGGCTGGATATGAAATTCTGGGTTGAAAGTTCTTTTCTTTAAGAATGTTGAATATTGGCCCCCACTCTCTTCTGGCTTGTAGTGTTTCTGCCGAGAGATCTGCTGTGAGTCTGATGGGCTTCCCTTTGTGGATGACCTGACCTTTCTCTCTGGCTGCCTTTAGTATTTTATCCTTTATTTCAACCTTGTTGAATCTGACGATTATGTGCCTTGGGTTTGCTCTTCTTGCAGAATATCTTTGTGGTGTTCTCTGTATTTCCTGTATTTGAGTGTTGGCCTGTCTTGCTAGGTGGGGGAAATTTTCCTGGATGATGTCCTGAAGAGTATTTTCCAGCTTGGATTCATTCTCTTCGTCCCCTTCTGGTACACCTATCAAACGTAGGTTAGCTCTTTTCACATAGTCCCACATTTCTTGGAGACTTTTTTCATTCCTTTTTGCGCTTTTTTCTCTAATCTTGGTTTCTCGTTTTATTTCATTGAGTTGGTCTTCGACTTCAGATATTCTTTCTTCTGCTTGGTCAATTCGGCTATTGAAACTTGTGCATGCTTCACGAAGTTCTCGTATTGTGTTTTTCAGCTCCTTTAATTCATTCATATTCCTCTCTAAGTTATCCATTCTTGTTATCATTTCCTCATATCTTTTTTCAAGTTCCTTAGTTTCTTTGCATTGATTTAATACATGTTCTTTTAGCTCACAAAAGTTTCTCACTATCCACCTTCCGAAGTCTAATTCCGTCATTTCGTCACAGTCATTCTCTGTCCAGCTTTGTTCCCTTGCTGGTGAGGAGTTTTGGTCCTTTCTAGGAGGCGAGGTGTTCTGGTTTCGGGTGTTTTCCTCCTTTTTTCGCTGGTTTCTTCCCATCTTTGTGGATTTATCCACTTGTCGTCTGCGTAGTTGCTGACCTTTCGATTGGGTCTCTGAGTGGACACCCAGATTGTTGATGATGAAGTATTTCTGTTACTTGGTTTTCCTTCTACCAGTCTAGCCCCTTCGCTGTACGACTGCTGAGGTCCGCTCCAGGCCCTGCTTGTCTGGGGTGCAGCTCTAGCAGCTGTGGCACAGTGAGGGATGCTACCAGTTTATTTTTCTGCTATCTTTGTCCCAGAATGATGCCTGCCAAATGTCAGTCTTTTGGATATAGAGGGGTCAGGGAGCTGCTTGAGGAGACAGTCTGTACTTTATAGGAGCTCAATTTCTGAGCTGTGATCTCTGTTGTTCATTCAGGGCTGTTAGGCTGCTATGTTTGATTCTGCTGCAACAGAGCTCATTAAAAAAACCCTTTTTTTCTCATATGCCCTGTGTTGGGGGGTTTGGGCTTTATTTTTGGATGTTCATTGAGGTGTCCTGCCCAGCTAGGAGGCAGACTAGCCACTGTTTGCCTGCCGAGGCTCCGCCCTGCTGTTGTGAGGCTCGCCCTGTTAGGGCAGGCTCTGCTGTTCTGCTGTGGTCTCCGCCACACCCTGAGGCGGAGTCTCTCTGTTGTAGCGGGTTGCCTCGGCAACGGCAGGCTGCGTCAGCAGTGGGCGTGTATCTCAGTAGGGACGGGTTGCCTCGGCAACGGCTGGCTGCCTCAGCAGTGGGCGTGTATCTCAGTTGGGGCGGGTTGCCTTGGTAATGGTGGACGCCCCTCCCCCACAGAGCGTCTCGGACCGCCTGCACAGGGATCGCTTGAAATCGTGGTCTTGTTCGTCCCACTGGGCTACCCCAGACGCTCTGTCCCTGCAATCCCCTGGGCGGGCCCACTGTCCAAGTCTCGTTCAGTCTCAAGTCCAGCCCTCTCAAGTCTCAGGTTGCCGGCTCAACAGGGCACCCAGACAAGCGCGCCCTGTGGGGAGCGATGGGCAGGGCCGGCCACCACCACCCTGGCTGCCGGCTTCGCCAGGCAGAGGCACTGCCAGGCGTCCAGCATCTCCCCTATATTTGGGAATCTCCCCGTTCCGTGGGCAACAAAGATCAGTCTGGAAATGCAGCTCTGACTCACCTCTCCACGGACTCAAAGAGAGCTCCAATCCTGGGTTGTTCTCACAGCGCCATGTTGAGTCCTCCTCCAAAGTTAGAGTATTATTATATCTGACACCTTTCTAATATTTTCAAGTAAATGTTTACCTAAAATTTTTGAGATTTAAAAAAATAGTTGTCAGAAAAGTAGAAGCATTTTTCATGCTTTTAAAACATGGTAATCTTTGACTTGTCCTTTTTCAAAGGTGACTAGTTGTGCTTGGGTACCTGACAGCTGCCAGCTGTTTACTGGAAGCAAATGCGGTGTCATCACAGCCTACACAAACAGATTTACAAGCAGCACGGTAGGTTCTGGGCCTTCTGTGTGGGTAGTATGGGACTTTGTCAATGAGGGGAAGAAAACCTTTATGAAATATAATTCATTTTGCATAAGATTAACTTAAAATGTTTATGCCTTTAATCTTCTCCCTACATTAGGTCTTAAAATTCTTTAGGGTTTTATTAGGATTATGAAAAATCTTGAAAACACTTTTTTTTTTTTTGAAACTGAGTCTAACCAGTCTGGCTAGGCTGGAGTGTAGTGGTGCAATCTCAGTTCACTGCAGCCTCCACCTACTGGATTCAAGAAGTTCTCCTGCCTCAGCCTCCCAAGTAGCTGGGACTACAGGCACACACCACTATACCCAGCTAATTTTTGTGTGTTTTTTTTAGTAGAGATGGGGTTTCACCATGTTGGCCAGGATGGTCTCAATCTCTTGACCTCGTGATCCACCCACCTTGGCTTCCCAAAGCGCTGGGATTACAGGTGTGAGCCACTGCACCCACCCAAAAACAATTTTGATAGTCCTATTTTTCTGTTTCAGAGACAGTATTTTGAGTTATGATCTGTTTTGTATTTAGGCTTTCAAATGACATTTTGGTGCTTACCTATATTTGCAGTATAAACCTGAATGCTTAGGAGTATACTAAGATTCTATCAGTTTGAAAGCTTAGAAACCCTAATGTCCAACATTCCCATACCCTCTGGGTAAATTAAATGACAGCAAAACCTAAGTAGTCTGGATTTGTACCACTTACTGGAAGAAATTTCATTTTTTAGCCATTCACTGAATTCCCAGGATTTTGGAGTTGAATCGTAAAACAGTGAAGAAAATAAGACATTATGCAATGCTTCTTTTAATTTACTGTTATTGGGGTTTTTGGATTGTGTTATTTAGTTTTTCTTTGTGTTTTGAGACAGAGTCTCCTTCTGTTGCCTAAGCTGGAGTGCAGTGGCGTGATCTCAGCTCACTGCAACCTCCACCTCCTGGGTTCAATCGATTATTGTGCCTCAGCCTCCTAAGTAGCTGAGACTACAGGCGTGCACCACAACACCCAGCCAATTTTTGTATTTTTAGTAGAGATGGGGTTTTGCCATGTTGACCAGGCTGATCTCAAACTCCTGGCTTCAAGTGATCCTCCCGCCTTAGCCTCCCAAAGTGCTGAGTTTACAGGCATGAGCCACCATGCCTGGCCTGTTTTTGTTTCTTGAATCAACTGCCTGTGGTGCAGTGGAGGATAAGTGGCAAGTTTAGTTTGTAATCCAGTAATAATCATTCTGATCTAGAATTTTCACTGTGCATTTTTTTCATTACAATTTTCTAAGTATTAAATCTGTTTTACTGGATGAAACTTGTATTTGTTCTTTTCTTTTCTTTTGAAATGGAGTCTTGCTGTGTCACCCAGGCTGGACTGCAATGGCTCAATATTAGCTCACTGCAACCTCTGCCTTCTGGAGTCAAGCAATTTTCCTGCCTCAGCCTCCTGAGTAGTGGGGATTACAGATACCCACCACCACATCCAGCTAATTTTTATATTTTCAGTAGAGACAGGGTTTTGCCATGTCGGTCAGGCTGGTCTCAAACTCCTGACCTCATGTGATCCGCCTGCCTTGGCCTCCCAAAGTCCTGGGATTATAGGTGTGAGCCACTGCACCCAGCCAGTTCTTACTTTCCTTTCCGAGGTTATTCCTTTTGGACTCTTGTTAAGTTTCTTTGCATGGTCCCTGGGGTATAGATGTGACCACATTCTGTTTCTATCGCTTAGTCTAAGGAGCCATTAAGATGGTTTCAGTAGGAGTTATATGATCCAATCAAAATTTTAGGGGAGACCACTGCAGAGCCTGCAAGGAGAAACACTTCCAAGGGTATGAGACTGGGAGCCAGGACACCAGTGAGAAGGCCACCACAGTGATCCAGGCAAGAAGAAGAGAAGGGCAGGTTAAGGAGGCAGAACAATGGAGTGTGTGTTCTAAGAAAGGCTCACACTGAGGCTAGAGGACCACAGAAGAAGGACATCCAGACATCAGAGAGCCTGATGAGTTATACTTAGCTGGATCTTAAAGGATCAATCTACTGTAAGTGAAGGAAAGAAGAAAGAACATTTCAGGCAGAGGAAATAGTTTACACAACATCCTGGAATCAAAGGCATACGGATTTTGGAGGTGGCAAATACTTTTCTGTGTAGTTTAGAATGTAATGTGCTCGGGAAGAATGACAAAAGCAGGGCAGGAAAACTAGATTGAGGCCAGTGATGGGCTTCTTATATGATATGATAAAAAGAATGCTAAAGAATCCAGGCAGGGTGCAGTGGTTCACACCTGTGGGTCCCAGCACTTTGGGAGCCAAGGCAAGAGTATCGCTTGAGCCCAGGAATTTGAAATTGTCTCTACCAAAAAACAAAAATAAAAAAATTAGTCAGGCATGTTGGTGTGTGCCTGTGGTCTCAGCTACAAGGGAGGCTGAGTTAGGAGGATCACAGCAGTAAGCTGTGATCACACCACTGCACTCAGCCTGGGTGGCAGAGCGAGACCTGTCTGAAATTTAAAAAAAGGATATAAGCAGAGAGTATAAGTGTCATAATTTTTTGAATGTCTCCTTTTGTCACCTTTTGATTCCCAAAGGCTTAAAATGAATGTTAATTTTATAACATCTATAATATTCACACTGCCATTGCCTTTAATCTTCTGAGCTCCCCTTTCTTTCTCCTAGAAATCTATTCTAAACCTGCTGCTGGGGAAGTTGTCTGCTTGTGCACTTGGATCATTTTGTACCATGACAGACACGTTTTTAAAAAACTGGCTTTATCTTTTGCTTTTTATTTCCTTTTGCTTTGCCAATACATTGAGCAGCCTTGTTCTTAGTTTTCCCTGCTTCTCCATTTTTATTTATGCACTAACACAGTGTGCAGTACAGGTTTAAATAAAAGGTTAAGCTGTCACTATAGGAGTATTTGTGCACAGAATAGCTTTGAGAAAGCAGAACAAATATAACTATTATAATTTAAATACTGCAAGACATATACTTCTTTTAGTTTTGAGGTCATGACATACTTGTGAAGGCTTATGTTGCTTATCTTTCCTCAGTTATATATTTGCCTTAAAGCAGATTTTTCAGCTTATTTTTGTAGGATTTTTTAACCTAAATATTAGGTAATGAAATCATGAGATTAATAGTTACCATTAAGCAGTATCAAAAAATCTAACTTAGTAGTGTAGTTTTATCAGTTCGTTTTGAGGGGAGATTACCTGGGTATTTGTAGACATTGTTGTTGCTTTTTCCCAAGCACCGTGTCACTATTCTGGCATCTCTGAAGTTGCGGTTCTGACCCTGAACCTGTGAGGTTAGCAGGAGACACCTCATGTTCACCAGTTTTTGTTCTGCAACTTTCCCGACCCACTGAATGTCATGGTTTTTAAAATGTTCATGTCCTCCTTTAGGTTGTCTTTAACACAGACAAAAGATGGACTCTCCAGCTAAGTGCCACATAGGATGTGGCCAAATCCTTGTTTGAAAATACTTTCAAGGGGATCTTATGAAATACCTTCCATAGCCAGTAAGCATATCTGACTTTGAGCACTGTTTCTGTTGAAGCACCCAAGATAAAGTCTTCTAAAATGCATTCTCGGTAATGATGATAAGTTGACTTGGTATATGGGATTGTTACCTCGAAGCCATTTAAATGTTAGGGGAGAATATCTTCTAAACATGATAACTGATATTAAAATAGTTGCTCTCAGATTATTCTGTCACCAAGCAAGTTACGTGGCCACATCATCCTCATATAAGTGAGCAGCTATATATCTGTTCTCTAACTTGAGGGTAATAGAATATATATGCAGCTTCTACAAGGTAGTATTACTTCATTCAAGAACAATATTTAAAAGAAGGCGCCAGCACAAGAGTCCTGCTCTACCCACTGGAAATTATTTTCTGAACCATCAGTGAATTGTCTAGCAATATTAGCCTTTGCAGTCATTTCAAAGTGCAGAGTTTATTAAAAAGTATCCAATGCTACTATTAGGGGCCCTATGTTGTGTTTACCCATAGCTGTTACTCATTTCACAGAGTAAATAAATCTGTACTCTGTTTCTGCTGACATATTTTTTACAATAATAAATGGGATTGGCACGGTTAGTAGGAGAATGGCCTAAAACTTGAGGAAAATAGTGGCCCAAGGAGACCAGATTTGTAACTTATCAAGTAGAACACTAACCTCATTTTAGTTTTGATGTTGAGGTAACTCACTAATCTGTACTAAGTGAATTGGAGGTCGTTGTTCTGTCTAAAATTGGGACACTGAAGGAAAACAAAGTAGGTGTGGAAAAAAATAAAACAGAACTTCTAGAAATGACATGATAAAATAATAGTTAATATTTACTGAGGGCTTACTTTGTATTAGGCATTGTTGTAAGCGCTTTACATATTCTTATGTATTAGTTTTTGGCTCACATATCTTTATTCTTCTCTGTATTCTTTCATCTGACAAAATTTCTGTGGTTTTAACTATTGACTCTTAAGCATAAAGCAGATGCGAGGATGATCTTATTCTAAGAGCTGTGCATTGTGTTCCAGCCCCAGGTTGTCTGGTACTTTCCTTCCTCATCTCCCACCTGGCTCGTGGCCTCTCCTGCATCTGTGGTGCCTGCTGTGGGCTTCCTGAGGCTGCACAGCGTGCTTCTCATTGCTTGCCTGCCACATGCTTCTCTGGTGCTTCCTCTCTGTGTGGGCCAGCGGCCTCCTGAGTTAAGGCACCTTCCCTGTCCTTGTTACTCTTCTCTTTCTCTTTTTCTTCTTGAGCATAAGGTATCTTGCCCTATCACCCATGCTGGAGTACAGTGGCACAATCATGGCTTCCTGTAGCCTCAACCTCCCAGGCTTAAGTGATCTTCCAACCTCATCCCCATCCCCCACCCCCTGCCAGTAGCTTGGGCTACAGGCACACACCACCATGCCCTACTACTTTTTAAATTTTTTCTAGAGATGGGTTCTGACTATGTTACCCAGGCTGTTCTCGAGCTTCTGGGCTCAGTAGTCTTCCTGCCTCAGCCTCCCAAAGTTCTGGGATTACAGACATGAGCCACACTTTAAATCTTCATAATAATCCTTTGATATAGGTTTTGTCATTATCTTCATTTTTACACGAGACTACTGAAACACAGAGTTAATCCTTCTTGTAATCTGTCCAAGGTGTCACAGCTGATACATTGAAACAGCTAGTTAAATAGCAGATCATAGAATTAATGAACTGAAAGGCAGACCTGAAAAAAATTACACAGAATATAAAATAGAAAGATAAAGAAAAAAATGAGGAAAAAAGGGATATAAGGGCTAGAATGAGAGCAAATGTGGTAAGTAGTTACAGAATGAGAGAAGAGGAGAAAGGCACAACTTGAAGAGATGATGACTGAGATTTCCCCACAGTTAAAACTTAAATTTTGGATTGAAGAATCACAGCAATTCTTGGCAGAATAAATAGAAAAGAGTCAAACCTGTCTCCTCCAGATGTCCTTCTGTCCATTGCCCCAGCTCAGCCCTCTGCATCCTGCCCGGATCCCTCCATTACCTTCTCACTGGTGTCCTGGCCCCCCAGTCTCATGTCCCTGGAAGTTGAATCTCCTTGCAGGCTCCATGATGGCCTTCCTGAATGCCGACTGCATCCCATTCTCCTGCCCCAAACACTTCAGTGACCACTTATTGCTTGGGGGTTAAAATGTAGGTTGCTAGGCATCACACACCAGACTCTGTGCTCTGACCCCTCTGCCTCACCATCCCCTCTAGCTCACCACCCTGATTCTTCCTGCTCCCTGCCTACCCTGCTCCCAATAACATTGGCAATGCCACTTTCTCTCATATCTCCTTTCCCTCACACATGCTGTTTTCTTAGCCCAGAGTGCCCTTAGACAGACAGACAGAATTTTCTTTGAGTAATTTCTGCCAGTTCTTCAAAACTTCTGCTCATATGGCATCTCCCAGGGAATCCTGCTTTCACTCCCTGTCCCCAGTCTGAGGAAGTGACCCATCTGTGGGTCTCTGGAGTTCTCTGTAAAAATCCTCTTTGGTAGCTCTCACTCCTTACTGCCATGGGGCTCTCGGAAGGGAACTCTGTATCCCCAGCTCCTAGTTCAGTGACAGGTACACAGTAGGGGATATTCGGCAGTGTTTGTTGGATAAATCAATGAATGGATTGATTCACATTCCACATTACCTCTCTCACTCTGAAATATGAAAATCACTTGTAGGCCAGGTGTGGTAGCTCACACCTGTAATCCCAACACTTTGGGAGGCTGAGGTGGGCAGATCACCTGAGGTCAGGAGTTTGAGACCAGCCTGGCCAACATGGGGAAAACCCTGTCTCTACTAAAAATACAAAAATTAGCCAGGCATGGTGGCAGGCACCTGTAATCCCAGCTACTCAGGAAGCCGAGGCAGGAGAATCGCTTAAACCCGAGAGGCAGAGGTTGCAGTAAGCCAAGATCGCGCCATTGCACTCCAGCCTGGGCCACAGAGCAAGACTTCGTCTCAAAAAAAAAAAAAAAAAGAAAATCACTTGTTTGTCCTTATTAAAAATATCTGTGGGCCAGTCACAGTGGTTCATACCTGTAATCCCAGCATTTTGGGAGGCCTTCCCAGGTGGGAGGACTGTCCAAACACTTGAAGCCAAGAGTTTGAGAACAGCCTGGGCAGCATAGGAAGACCCCATCTCCACAAAAAAAATTTCAAAAGTAGTTGGACATGGTAGTACACACCTGTAGTCCTATTATTGAGGAGGGTGAGATGGGAGGATCACTTAAGCCCAGGAGTTTGAGGCTACAGTGAGCTATAATCACACCACTACACTGCAGCCTAGGTGATAGAGTAAGACCGTGTCTCAAAAAGCAAAAATAAACAAAAATTAGCCAGGCATGGTGGCAGGTTCTGCCACATGGCAGGTGGCTGATCATGGTCAATGGCCAAAAAGAGATTTCCTGTTTCTTAAAAAAATTGTTCAGAATAACCCTCCCTGAAACAACTAAGACTAGATAAAATACATATACAGAAACATGTCTTTATAAAATATATTCATGTTTTAATGTAACTTATTAGTATATATTTTAATATAATGTAAACATATGCTGATAAAATACATTTTTATTTTGGTCTTAGTTTTGTGGTCTTAGTTTTGTGTGTATATATATACACACACCCACACATATATTTATATACACACACATACATATATATATATATATAAATTGAAGCATTGAAGATCTGGTAAACTAGTAGGAAACTACCAAGTCAGAGAGGTAAATAAGCAGGAAGGAGCTTTAGCCTTGAGGACATTGTCAATCCTGAAACACTGAGATTTTCCTTGGACAGCCTCTGTAGAAGAAATGGAAAACAGCACCCAGGAACTAAGCAAGCTGGGGAGTGCCAAGAGAGCCTGCCTCCAAAAGGCTGGTCCCTAATGGGCTGCACTCTCAGAATGAAAATGAGTTGCATGGGAGAACCCTTGCATGGAGTTATATCCTAGGTTGGAATTCCCTAGGTTCTCTAGGGTCCTCAAAGATTTCCCTTTGCATTAAGGTGGCCCCAGACTGGTGCGGTGGTCGGTGTCACCTGGCAGAAACAAGGGAGTTACTGGCATTCTGTTCCACAAATAGAGGAATTTCTACAAATAAATTTTTAATGTAGTGACAAATACATAAAACCAGGCACAAAAAAATACAGTTAAGAAAATGACTTTACGAAATAGTTCAAACTTAGTTATAATAAAATAAATATCATTTTAAAGCAAACTTAATCACCACTTGAAACTTAGAAAATTTTCAAAGATTTAGAGTGGGGCCAAATCACAAACTCAGTGCTGCAGAACCCAAGCAGAAAAGCAAGGGACTTTTGAGCAGGGAATTCCTTGGTCCTACATGCCTCAGAGCATGCTCTGACATGGGTTATGGGCATATCCCAGTGGCTCTGCAGACTCCTGGCTATGGGGATGGTCACAGTTGGAGAGCCAGAATGGTTCTAAAGGGAGGGCCTAGGGATCCAGGCCTGTGACTCTTGCTTGCTCTTGTTTAAAGCTGACCTGTTCGCTGTGATTGTTTTCAGTTGAAGGTCACATGCTCTAGCTTAACAGGCAGTTGCTACACAGCTCAAGCCAGTTGTTCCAAGGAACAATGTGAGCCTGGTACTGCCTGGTCTTTTGATTCTTTAAATGTAAAATATGTATTTTTATGTATATAAAAATATGTAACTGGACTATATAGCAGCTAAGATAGATATGCTATACCTAACATATCAGCACAGATGTATTTCAGAAACAATGGTGTTTTTGAGAAAAAGGCAAGACACCGAAGATACCTAAAAAATAATACCATTTGTTTGGCTGGGTGTGATGGTTCATGTCTATAATCCCAGCACTTTGGGAGGCCAGGTGGGCAGATCATGAGGTCAGGAGTTCAAGACCATCCTGGCCAATGTGGTGAAACCCCATTGTACTAAAAATACAAAAATCAGCCAGGCATGGTGGGAGGCGCCCGTAAATCCCATCTACTCGGAAGGCTGAGGCAGGAGAATCACTTGAAACTGGAAGGCAAATGTTGCGGTGAGCCAAGATCCTGCCATTGCACTCTAGCCTGAACAAAAGAGTGAACTTCATCTCAAAAAAAAAAGTTTAAAATGTATAAACATAAAATGCAATATGATACATGTATGTATTATACAATATGTTGTTATGGCCATAGAACATAACGGAAGTATAAAAACTTACATAGACATAAATACATAATCTAGAGTAGTTACAACTTCTGACAAGAGAGGAGAAATAGGACACAGGACAGTATACAAATTAAATGTACAATGCTTACTGCTTTATTTAAAAAGTAAACTGATGGCTGAGCGCAGTGGCTCATGCCTTGTAATCCCAGCACTTTGGGAGGCCGAGGTGGGTGGATCACCTGAGTTCAGGAGTTTGAGACCAGCCTGGCCAACATGGAGAAACACCGTCTCTACTAAAAATACAAAAAATTAGCTGAGCGTGGTGGTGCATGCCTGTAATTCCAGCTACTCAGGAGGCTAAGGCAGGAGAATCACTTGAACCCGAGAGGCAGAAGTTTTGGTGAACCAAGATTGTGCCACTGCACTTCATCCTGGGCACAGAGTGAAACTATGTCTCAAAAAAAAATTTTAAGATAAAATAAATTGATAATATAAAATGTTAAGATTTATTTAACTGGGTAGTCAGTATATAGCTCTTTATTATACTTATTCTTTCTACTTTTCTATATTTTTGAAGGGAAAATATTGAAATGCTTTATAATAGTTAACCTAACAAAGAAAGCAAGAGTCAAACCTATGTGGATATCTAGTATCCGTGAGCCAATGTGGACCTCAGAGCACCAGTTTGCAAGCTTTGATTTAAAAAGTCAATCAGTAGCTGCTGATGAGTATTGGTGGTATTAGGGCCCATCACCATTGGTAACATCACCAATTTGTATGATACCTTCTTAAAGTATACTGTCAAGAACTGTAAAATTATTAACATTCACAGACCCACTAGTAAAATTTTGGAAATTTATTCCAAAGAAATAATTCAGAAAAGGAACAAAGCTTTTTTTTTTTTTTTACAGAAGCATTTCTTCTTAAAAAACTTTATTGCCCAAAGGTCTGTCCTCTAATCTACTAAAAACCTTTTGTGCATGAAGAATTTATGGTATTATCTACAATTTGGAAAAAACAGAAATAACTTTCAATGTCTATCAATGAAGAATATTTGTAAATTATGGTGTACTATTGAATGTAATGGTTAAAATTATTTTGAAGACAATATTAAAATTGGGAAATGCTCTTGGGAGAATATGTAAAATATAAAATAGGAAATTTTTTGTGGCAATATTACAACTATAAAAGCACATGTATATTTGAATATAAATTGGACATGAGTAGACAAAAATGAAAAGCATATAAGTTGAAATTATGAGGAATTAAAAATTTTTTAATTTTTCTTTGTTTTACTCTGAATAGGATTGAAGAATGACCTTTGGAGTCACTTTGGTTGTTTTATTTCTGAGATGCTGTACTAGAATACTTTTTGTTGTGATTTTTATCTTATACTTAATTTTTAAATTTCAGCCATCAGAGATAGAAATGGAGACTCAGATACATCTCTATGGTCACACAGAAGAGATAACCAGTTTATTTGTTTGCAAACCGTACAGTATACTGATAAGTGTGAGCAGAGACGGAACCTGCATCATATGGGATTTAAACAGGTACGGAAGGAGGTCTCCAACTCAAACACAGCTATTTTTAATATGTCCATTTTTACTACATGAAATAGATGCACCAAAATAATATCTTTACATTATAATAATTTTAACCATGAAATGCATGCTTAAAGGTAGCAAGATTACCTTTATATTTTATTGAAGTCAAACAGTCAGATAGCAAAACATGTATGCCTTATATATAATAGGTATATAGACTGAGAAAAAGCAGTACAAAATAAGAGAATATAAGTATATTTAATGATCACATACAAATTCATGTCTTTTGTCTTTCAGGTTATGCTATGTACAAAGTCTGGCAGGACATAAAAGCCCTGTCACAGCTGTCTCTGCCAGTGAAACCTCAGGTGACATTGCTACTGTATGTGATTCAGGTGAGCTTGCTCCAACCCTAAACACAGGGCTGGCCGGTGCTCTAACAGTGCATTCGGCCAGTGGTTACCTCCTAGGTCCAGCTGTTCTCTCAGGGCCCAGCCATATCTAAATACTTTGGTGATAGCGTATATGTCTATTGAAATACAATAAGGTCTGTGACTGAGTTCATCAATTTAGGCCTCAGCTTGTGCAGAGGTTAGTATTGTCATAATTTAACTATTTTCCTTTGCTTTGCTGGGCGTTTTGTCCAATTCTTTGTTCAAAACACCAAGAACCTGGACAACTTGCAGTCAAGACCCTCTACCAGTGACACTGGGAGGAGAGAGAGGCTGCATATATGTAAAATTGCATTTCAGTACATGTTAAGCTAAGCAAATTATTGTTACGTAATTGTTTGAGTTTTCTTGGTTTTGACTTTTCTCCCCTTTTTTGCTTCTGCTTTGTAACTATTAACTTTGTCACCTTCCTCCTGTGAAAGAACAAAATTTTAACAAATTGAGTTGAAAAATTGAATTGACTTTTATTAATGATTCGTGAATCAGGCAGCATTCCATCTCTGAAATAGAAAGGTACCCCAGTAGGCTGAGCAGAGGCGGTAGGTTTTACAGGCAGAAAAAGCTGAAGAAAGCAGAAACAAGGAACAAAACTCAGATTGATCGTTTCACAGTTACTTTCCTTAGAGGATTAAAGCAGAAAGGACTTCCGTATCATGCCAGCTCAGCTGGCATCCCCTATGATTGATTGCTGTGAATCTCCTGTTTTTTGGAAAACTGGCCCATTTCCAAGTTTAGTTTGATTATGTGTCACCTCGCACAAATGACTACCCCATTCGGATTTGATCTGCCTAGTGCAGGAGCTCAGTGCAAAACATTGGCCTCCCATAAATTTTATTTAACATTCCTGACTAAATGAAGAGCCTCAGCAGATGCCCAGCTTGAATACATGTCTTCTAGTTTCAGAGAGAGAGCAATATAAAGAATAGTAAATGGAAGTATAATTTGCCTTAAAAATTACATGACAAAAATATATCAACTAATCAAGAGTCTTATTTCTTTTGTTGTTTTAATATATATACATGTTAGAAACTAATGCATCCAGCAGAAAGAACAATCAGAAAACTCATGAATTTTCCGTTTGCGTTTCTATTTTTAAGAGTCTTAAGATGGACAGGATCCTTTGAGAAACTGTTTGCTTCTTTCTGTCCATTCAGTGTTGGACATACCTGTCGTGGGCAGTCCTCTCTCCTTCGCTTGCGTTTTTTACATTGTTTTTTTTCTAACACAAAATGTATGGTGTTTTTCCAGACACCAACAATTCTCTGACACCAACTGGGTGTCCAGCAGTGCAGTTCAGTTGTGACACTAGAAGTTTGCAAATTTGGGGGCTGCCATGACTCCCATCCTCATGTTCAGTAGTTTGCTAGAATAACTCATAAAACTCGGTGAAACACTATTTATACTTAACTTATATACTCATTATAAATTATGTGCTTATTATAAAGGATAGAAATGAACACTAGTGAAGAGGTGCACAGGGCCAGGTCTGGAAGTGTCCTGAGTGCTGGAGTGTCTGTCCTCCTGGAGTCAGGGTTGTGGAGCTGGAGTGCACCACTTTCTAGCACACAGTTATGTTCACCAACCCAGAACTGCTCCTAACCTTGTTGTTCAGGGATTTTTATGGAGGTTTTGTTACATAGGTCAGTCTGCAGCCCCTCTCTCCTCCCAGTGTCACTGGTAGAGGGTCTTGACTGAAAGTTGTCCAGGTTCTTGGTGTTTTGAACAAAGAATTGGACAAAACGCCCAGCAAAGCAAAGAAAATGAAGCAACAAAAGAACAAAAGCAGGAATTTATTGAAAATGAAAGTACACTCCGCAGTGTGGGAGCAGACCTGAGCAGCCACTCAAGGGCCCAGATACAGAATCTTCTTGGTCCAAGTAACCCCTGGAGGTTTCCCGTTGGCCACTTCCTGCTCCCCTCATGTGAATGAAGTGGTAGCCTACAATCATTCTGATCTGTTACCTAAAGCCACCAAGCAGAGGCTGAAACGGAGTTACAAAGGTCACACTCCAGTGCAAACATTTGATTGCTTTTTGCAACCAATCAGAGACTAAGGTGAAGTTAGGAAGTTGCAAACGAAGACTCAACCCACAGTCAATCTGATTGGTTGCAGACAGCCAATTTCCCATCTGCCAGTGAAGAAAACATGGGGGTTTTGCAAAGGGAGTGGCCTCTGGTCCTTTTGTTCTTTAGGCTGGAAAGTTAGGGTTTTCCTTTCAATTTAGTGCTAGAAAGTCAGTGTGAAACAGCCTTAGGTTCCTTGCCTCCAGATCCTGTTCTCCTGCCTCACTAGGAGGTGGGCGTGGGAGTTTGGGGATATCTGGAAGTTTCAATCCTCAATCATGCGGTTGGTTCTTCTGGTGGCCAGCCTGTAGACTGAAGCTCTGTAGCCCTCCCCACCGTGAGTCATCTCATCAGCATAACGACAGTAAATTCCAAGGGCTCTAGGGGCTCTGTCCCAGGAACCAGGGACAAAGACTAAATATTTATTTTTCATTATACCACAGATACTTCTTAGGGTTTTGTTATTGCTGTTTCTACAAAACATTCATTTATTCTTGTACTCAAGAGAAGTAATATCTTCAGTCATGATTAGATTTCAGATATGAAAGAATTTTTGCAAGTCTTAGCCCCCAGTCATAAAATAATGTCATGAAAACAATTTTATTTTCTAATGGTTATAACTAAGGGAAAAGATCTTAAAAAGTTGACTTTGGTAGTACAAATGTATGCAAATGATTGATGATTTTGCTAATTGTTCTTTCTTGATTAGTATATTAGCAGCTTTTAGTGTGTCATATCAAGAGAGATGCTGGGGAAATAACAATGATTATTTATGTAGAGTTCTCTACTTTCTTGTTTTGCCAATGTTTGAAATTTAGGACTGATCCTGAGGGAGTTGAATTTTGTAAAGTTAATTACTTTACTGCTGCCAGTAGAGACTTATATCTGTGATATTATATCAGCTAGTCATATGGGAATTTGAAACAAAATTATTTTTGCTGCAATTACCAACTCACTAGTAGGGTATTCAGGTGTCCCTGGGCAGCATACAATATAATAGAGTAATGGGTAAAACTTTTTTCCAGTTTGAGGAAAAAGGCCTTGTCAACTTTTTAAAGGTCTCTTGATACATACAAAAAAGAAGTCATAAAGAGCACTTGGTATATAGAGAGCATAATTTTTAAAATTACTTTTTTAAAGAGAAGTTAAACTTATGTCTAGTGACCTAGACTAGAGTTCATCCTCCTATTTTCTTATAGGCCAAGAAGGAAAGGAAGTTATCAGATTTAACCTATCAAAATTTTGACTGTTTGTTGGATACCATCCAAGTAATCTTAAAATTAAAAATATATATGTTTACATGTGTGTGTGTGTGTATGTATATATATGTATATATGTATATATATGTATGTATATATGTGTGTATATATATATAGTCAACCCTTTGTATCTGTGGGTTTCACATTCATGGATTCAGCCAACCTCAGATTGAAAATATTGAGGGAGGAAGATGGATGGTTGCATACTGAATATGTA